>NC_139721.1:35290510-36490510 GCF_964211835.1 Anser anser
CTGGGTTGACCTATAGCATCAGTGCCATCAGCAACCATTGTGTCACCAGGAGCACCATTGGTTTCCTCTGCGTCTTCAGCATTTTCAGCATTGTGACGTTTGGTGATACTTTTGGTCTTTAGCACCTGCAGTTCTTCCTCTTCCAGATTTATGTCATATATTTCACCTTCAAATTCTACAGACAAGGATCGTGTTTGGCGAGTGTGAACAAATCGTGGTTTGTATTCTGAAGAAGAAAGAAACATCCATGGTTGCATACACATATCTACAAGTCATGCCATGAACACCCAGCATATTCCAAAATGCAAGAAGGCTGTTCAATAAAACAGCTTATTTTTCCTGTGGCTTTGCAGAAACTTATTTAATTATTTTTTGATAATTCAGGGCCTGCACTTTCATTAGTAGCATGAAATTCTGAATGCTTCAAGTTTTGCATTTCATGCAAGGCTGACTTTAAGCCACATTTAATACATATCTCCAAATAAAATCAGTATCTCAGAAATAGTCACCTAGAATGAGACACTCAGAAAAACAAACAACAACAACAACAAAAGAGAAATCACAGGATTATCTGTACATGTATAGATACTCCTACACACACATACATCATCTGTATCTATATGTACAAGTCATAGACATCCTGCATTGTAGGATCAGAGTGAACTTACAGGGTTACAGAACCACAGGATGGTTGAGGTTGGAAGAGATCTCTGGAGATCATCTGGTCCAACCTCCTGCTTATGCAGGGTCACCTAGAGCTGGCTGCCCAGGACCATGCTTAAAGCTCTTTTAGTTACAGTTTTTGAACTCTGCAAGTACAGCAGCATATGAGTCAGATTAATCATGACAATTAACTCTTCTGAGTATTTTTTATTGCCACGTTCAGGAATAATTGTGTTTGGGCTCAGCCTGGAACACCTTCACTTTTTACCTTGTCCCAAATCAATCTGATAAAACCCATAGGCAGTACCACACCAAAGTATATTCTGTCTAGACACAAACACAAAGAGCTCTTAATATACATAATTCAGCTTGTAAAAACTGGTTGTAGGTCATCACTTTCCATTTGTTGCATCCATGCTGAGCATATTTTTGTCACCTAATGGTTAGTAGTAATTTGTGCAGCAGAATAAAATGGGAGCTCTAAGAAAGTACTGCCTTTGGCATATAGGATAAATTCTAGTGCAAATTTTCAGCTAGTGCCTTTGAGAGACTGATACTGAGCGTTTCCTGAAAGAATCTATTGAAAGTGCAGAGAGTGAGCCTCATTCAGCTCTTCATTCAAACCACCCTGTCCTTCTAAACTATTTCAGTGGTTGCCTGCTGTGAGGTGAAAAAAAGGCTTCCCAGTCATGCAGTGAAGACATTTATCTTCCTAAAGAGAAAACACACACACACACACACACAAAACCACCCATAGTTTCAAGGCTTCTTTCTGATTTACAATCATATTAATCATCAATAAGATAATGAAGAAAGATTCATAGGATCAGATGGGTCAAATTCTGGTGTTGTAACAGTCTGTGATGATGCTACTTCTTAATCAAGTGACTGAAAGATTTTAGAGCACATAAGCATTTTATCCAAACGTCATCTAAAAACTGAGGGCTGAACTAGCCCTTCCCTTAACAATGCCTCATCATCACCTCTGTTCTCCGCAGATGAGCACTAAGGGGATTTGGCAGAGGAGGCAGAAGAGGAGAAGCAGGAGGAGGAGAAGTGAAGAGGAGCAAAAATGCTGTAGAGGAGAAAAGCATAACAAATTGACCTTTGCAGATGCCCCTTCACATGCTCTCTTGTTTGTCCCTTTCCCATTTCCTCACTTTTGCTCTCCAAGTCACTGCCCTCAGTTGCAATCCCTACTGAGCCCTTGCTGGCACCCTGGCAACCCTTCTTTTTCCAAGGTACATGGCAGGTATCTCCTCTTGAAATGATCACCAGGGGGCACATTGCACAGTCTGAGAATCACCCCAGCAGGCTGTGACATGGAGACTTCTCAGCAGAGTTCTGCCTGTGCACACTGTGAAGTTCCTTAGATCATATTAAACAAATGGAAGAAATTATGTCACGGCAGCACTTAGTCTGAACAATGAGAGAACTTAAGACAGACAATATTGCGGTTGAACGTACAAAGAATACCAGGGATTCTTCGCATGCAGAGTGGGGGAGGCTTTAAATCAGGAAATATTTTGAATTATGCTGCCATTATTTGCTTATTTCATAGACATCTGTGCAGCATCTTCTAACTTTTCTAACTCATGTCTCCGCAATCTTCCTGTTTTGGAGGCCCACCTATTTCATTCCCCAGTCCAGTGCTCTGAACCGAGCACAGAAGCGTGCAGCCTGCTCTCGAACAAAGCCCCTGAAATCCAGGTCCACTTTTACTGTAATGGCTACAGAACTGATAGCTTATTCGTTACCGGGCAGATAGGTGAAAATACCAGTTCAATTTAAAATAGCAGCTTCTTTTGCTGTATAAGTCCTTAGCAGAGACAAACCCAAGGGCTGCTGTCTCGAAGCCTGCTTGTGCATTTGCTTTAGCCCACGCTCCACTAGAGGACACTGCAATCTAACCTGTTTCCTTGCAGGGATCCCGGTACAGGCTTGCCTGAAAGTTGCAGCTGGGCAGAAATTAATTCTGCCATCAGTCACGGCACTTCAGTGCCTCACGTAAAAGATATCTTTGGGATAGCATCAGACAGCATCTGGATTCAGTGTTACCGATGCAAGAAAGCACTTGCTTTGGCTGCCTTGGCAAATAAGGGCACTGGCTCAGCCGCAGATGTCACCAAGTTTCCGTGTGCCACCAGTGCGATAGGTGGCACCAGCGCATCGCTGCCACAGCCAGCCCAGAGTATTCCCCGCTGTGGTGTACGCGACAACTTTAGTTATTATCATTGTTATTACAGAGGCAATTATGCAGAACCTGACTGCCAATTACATATGTATTCATTGTACACGGGTGTGAAAACAAACGTATGCTGCTAAACCAGCACCCTGCGAGCCTTTTCCCCCTGTCCTTTGCCTCAGCGTAGGAGAGATCCAATAACACTTACTTTGCGCGTTAGGGTTTCTCAGGAACTGTCTTTGATTTTTCCTTTGGGTCCTGCTGTTTCGGTAATCAGCGTCTCCACAGTTGCAGTCTTTGTCTTTACCACTGTATCCCCGGGAGTGGATGCTGCGGGTCCTCTTCCTGATGGCAAGAATGTCGCTAGATACCTTACACTTGTGAATTCGAAGCTTGCCAGAGGCATCCTCTGTGCACTGCCACTTCTGCGAGAGAGAAAGAGAGATGTGAAGATGATTTCCCAGCAGCCTTTCAAACCCCTGCTACTTTCAGGTGGATTGTAAAATATGACAGGCAAATTTATTTAAAAACTAAGCAGTCCCTTAAAGAACAGATTGAGATGGGTAACATTTTAAGGGACTAAATTCACTCATTCTTCTCAACATATCTCCCATGCTAGGAAAACATAAGCTTGAATGAAATCACTGAAAATCTGCATAAAAAAAAATAAAATACAACCCAGCCAAAAAAGATATATAAATCAAGAGTATCTAGACTAAACACATCCCTGAAAGGAGCAAGTAAAAACTCTTAATTTACTGAGCCACAGAGCACAGCTGTCAGGGCTGTTTTCACCAACTCTTTTTTTTCCCTTTGAAAAAACAAACTTTGCTTCTTTGTTCTATAACTTGGAATCTCTAACATGATTCTGGGGAAAATAAAAAATCTCCACAGATGAAGAAGAACTGGTCCAATTGTGGGGTTCCTTGGAAAAGAGGAGGACAAACTGTAGACGTGATTTATACAAAAATACATAAAACTCTAACAACATGTAATTTATTTCCCTACCAGAGGCCAGAGGTAGGAACTGCACCCTAACACATGTCCCTGCAAACCATGCCATGCAGACCTGAAAACATCACTGACTCTTCATATTTTCTGTGAGAAGGGAGAAGCCCGAAAGCATAATACCTGCACCCCCCTCACTCCACCCAGCAGGTGGAAACACTTCCAGAAAAGAGCAAAGGCAAAAACCTCAGGGACGGCAAACAAATAAATTAGCTTGGATAAACTCCTTTGGAGCCCTAAGTCTTGAGATTTGTATCAAGTCTGGGAGGAAAAGGTGCAGTCTGGAAGGAGTACCTGTACAACATTGTACATGTGCTGAATATCACAAGTGAGGGAGAATGAGAGGAAACAGAGTTTTTTTCCAGCTTGTCTGCACAATATCTGTCTGACTTGATTATCAACATGACTGAATCCAGATGGAAGAATCCAGGTGGATTTTTCCAGTGGATCCCACTGTCTTCACATTTCAAAACAGAAAGCAACTGAGACTTTAATTTCCTCTCTGCACTGAACTGTCTTTAAAAAAGCTTTTTTTTTTTGCTTTTTTTCTCTCTCTCTTTTTTTTTTTTTCTTTTTTTTCCCTAAGGATAGGTGCTGACAGATCAGCCCCCCTTTGCCCATGCCCAAAGCTTGCCCTATATGGCTGTGGAGTTACAGCTGGCACACGTAACACACCACACATGCTAAGAAGCCTGTGATTTTTAATTCAGTTTAGCCCAAATAACAATAGGGAGAACTAGAAATAACTATGTTTATTTATAGTTCTAATGCAGCTATTACCCAGCGAGCTTCCTTCACTTATGCTTCTTAAGTCACAACGACCAGACTTCATACGAAGCAATTAAGTTTGGCTGGATAGAGTGGAGAACACAATTCAATAACGCGATTGATAACAGGAACCTTTTAGTTACAGTTGCAGCTAAGTTGGCCTATATGGTGTCCTTTTTTTGGGTTCTCATGAATGAGTAGCTGAGCTTTCTCTTGCCTCATTAATAATAGCAAGACAGCTAGATGCTGGTCCTAATGCAGTCTCCAACTTGATTTTTGAAATGAACACTAGTATCAGAGCAGACACATTTCAGTAAGTCTCTTCCATTAGCTAATGACTGCTCTGGACTGTTTTGGCGGTGCTGTCAAGCTGACTGAAGAATGAAGAAAGAAAACTAAGCCTCAGGTAGATTTGCTGACCAGATAACCTGAGGAGCGAGTTGATGTGGTTGCACACAAGAGAAAACGACTCCTGCCTCATACACGGCAGTCACTTTAAAGAACACGGAGGAGGAAAGGGAAAATATATAATCTAGCATACGCTTAACACTACTTCCGTCCCCAAAACACGACTGCTTCAGGCTTTCTGTGGTGCTTTTAATGGCAGCATCATCTCTCTACGAAATGCTGAAATATTGGCTCTGAACCACAGCCCCACGACAGCACACTCTGGCCTAATGTGGGCTGAGCTAAACGATGGATCACAGACTCGGGGCTTGCTGGTGGTTTGGCGTGACTTTGATCCCTGAACACTAAACCATGTTTAAAAGGACATGGGCCTGCACGCCTTTGACTGCTGTCTGAGAAATTATACTCATGCCCAGGCTTTCAGTGCAAACCTACACCTACAAGTGACAAGGTGACTTTCTACAAGGAAAGGTGTCTGAGAGCCATAACACTTTGCAAGATTGTATTCTGTATTAGCATGTGCACTCTTCCTATCATGATAAGACAAGCTTGTTACAGGATAAGAAGTGACTGCTACATTATAGTTCCCCATGTGTTTTAGGTACAAGCTACATTTATAAACATATGGTACTAGTTTTTAATGAGTCACAAAAGCTCCATTTTAAAGTAAAATAAATATTTTATTTGTCTAACATTAAATATAGCATGAGGTTCCAGGAGTGGCTTCAATAGCCATTTAGAAAAAAATTAAGATTATTATGGCTAACACTGAAACAAGACTGTCTGTGTTTCATAAGAGCCAATGACAGTTCTCTATCTAAAACAGGGATTAAATGCCATTCAGTTCATTTTTTTTTTAACCTAAAAAAATGTCATTATGAAGATGCTTCAGATTTCTGAGACAAAATTTTTAGACTAACTTTCCTGAAAGCCTGCCCATACCAATCATGAACCGAGCATGCATTATGCAGTAAGACAAAATGGTCCTTCTGCTCATCTTTAGATCTATAAAATGCATTAATGCACATAAAAGAAGATTATGACTGATGTGCTGCCCCTTTCCAGCCCCCATTTTCAACCTTCCTTCCCATTATGAATACCAAACTATTCTTTGAAATCCAGTACTATTAGGTTTGGTTTCTGAGTCTCCATTTATCCATAAATAATCATTATAAAAAACCCTAAAACGTTGCCATGTATATAAACTAATTATGTCTCCATTAACTTCTAATTTATATACATTTTCTTATTTTCCTCATGTTTAGTTTCCTTCTCATGTTGATGTTTCACAAGATACCTAAGCTGATCTAACAATTCATTGTTGCCATAGGAATAAGGGATGGTCCCTGCTTCTGGCTGCACGATGACTTAGTTTCTATCAGTAACAGAAAAAAGAGGCTAATGAAAAAAAAAAAAGAAAAAAGAAAGAAAAGAAAAAAAGAAAGAAAAGTAAAAAAATGAGAGGGAGAGGAGAGGAGAGGAGAGGAGAGGAGAGGAGAGGAGAGGAGAGGAGAGGAGAGGAGAGGAGAGGAGAGGAGAGGAGAGGAGAGGAGAGGAGAGGAGAGGAGAGGAGAGGAGAGGAGAGGAGAGGAGAGGAACAATAAATTGGAGAGGAAAAGCAGGACCCTGCCATTTGGCTGCAGCAAGCTCTTATATCCTTTCAGTCACGCTGTGAAACTTAACCTATGCCAGCCTTTTTGTCTGTCATTGACTCATCTTTTCCTTCTTCTCATTTCATCACCTACCCTCCAGCAATGATTTTACTCTGTCCTCAGCTCTCTACCTCCAGCTTTCCTCCCACTTCGGTTTAACTTCAGAGGGGAAGCAAAGGGGGAAGAGCAAGTTGCAGCAGCAGTTCAGATGTAAAGGTGCAAAAGAGCTGAGCATCGCTTGGGAGCTCAAGGTCCTTTAATCTCTGCCCAACCTGAAATTTGAATGCCTAAGTACGCATGCATGCTGCTGGGTGGGAAGGCTTGCATGGACTGCAGTAGGACCACAGTAGGAGCTTTTCCTCTGGTGATGTCATTGGCATGATGCATTTTCATCTGGGACTAGAAGTTTGCCCTTATAAAGTCATTTCAAAGGCAAAGGGGAGTAAATGGACTGATTAAAAGAGTATTGTTTGTACTGGGTCACTTTGCTTTGTGCTGCAGCTGGCACAGCTCCACCTGCAACTTAGAGCTACGTGAGCAAGTCAACAGCAAATGATTTGGTAGCTACTTTGGGTCATGATTTCCTGATATCAATCAGTTTGTGCCACAGCCTTAAAATTAAACAAATCTATTTCAATATGATCCTATGATACCTAAGGCATAAAAATATACATTCAGCATGAGTCATTGTGCTGTGCTGCACTGTAAATATCCACTTAAGCAGGATTTCAAATCAACATCGTTTAGCTAATAGACTGTCACAGCTCTGAGAGAGTTGCTGCAGCTACATATAGAGGAGAAATTAATTAGACAATTCATGTAAGGGAGGCAAGCAGTAGGCAAGTTAGGGGTCTTGATGAAATATAATTACCCTGTATTTGCAGTAAACACTTCAGTGCAAAATATCTTGTCAGATCTTATCACAAAGCTATGAAACACTGAAAAACGTGATTGGGAACACAACACAGCAACAATGCAGGTGGTAATGTATGACTTTTTCATTTTGGTAATGTATGACTGTCGAAGTATTATTATTCATCCTAGGGAATGCTAAGATAAAGCATGAAAAGGAAGGCTTCACGAACTTAAGCATGCCATCAAGATCTGATTTCTCTTTTTTCCTGCTTAGAAAGGTATGATTTAAGTTGGAAAAGGGTTTAGATGAAAACGCTGCCATGGGCTGTACATGCGTACCAATTTCCTCTATTAGCATTGAGCAGATCTGCCTGGATGCCAGGGGACTTGGCAGTACTAGCAAGGGAGTCTGGTTTTGGGAGTGCTACTGCAATAAGAACTGAGTCTTCTTGTTTGCTCTGTGCCATTCGAAGAGGCAATTTCACACAGCATATTGAGAAGTGCCCTGTAATTAGCTGGCTATAGTAAATAGCACAGATCATCAGCAATTTATTTCTGCTGAACTGGACCTGAATACTGAGAAATGTTTACAGGCTAAGGCCATGTCCCCTGGGCATTCCCTGAGTGTAGTCATGAACCTTGGTCCTAACCAAGGCTCCTAGGTGCTCCTGGTTACTCTGTGTAGTCACAATTCAGCTGTGTTTGAATATTGAAAGCAAGTGCAGCTGTTTCACAAGGATAGTGGGTCAGGCTCACTCAGGGAATTTGGAATTGTTGCATTTTGGTTTAATAAAAATCTCCTTGAGTTTACAAGTGGACTGATGCCACCCATAAGGGCAGATCCCAATTTCTGCGCCAGTCCCTCATAATTGGACCACCTTTTGTTGAACTACTCTCAGCTCTAGAATACATTCAAACACAATTATTTATATATATAGACTTAACCCCTGAGAAAGTCTTCCCAAAAAAATGCAATGGTCAGTGGTTCAACAAATTGGGAAGTGATTTGTCCTGTAAAAACTGATGTAATATAGAGGGGGATGTAGAAGAGACTTTATAAATACATTCACTTAAATACATAGGGACAGAACTTGAGGAGAAAAGAAGAATGAAGAAATTAATCATTGTATAACAGAAATAACTATATGAAATTTGCCAGTTTCAAGCTCCTTCACAGTGTTTAAGAAACAGAAGACAGAAAATAACCTAGGAGGAGGTTTTCAGATCATACAGTGTTGCATTTTTGATGTATAGACATGATTGATTTTAAATGTCATGGCTCTAGCAGTTTTCTAGTTTACAAAAATGCATGAACCTTACTGTCAGCTCTAGAAGTATAGGTGCTTAGGTCAAGGTATCAAACGTCACCTACATAGCATTCTTTACCAAATCCATTAGCTTGTCTGTAGTAGTAGCTCAACATCAACAAACTTCTGTTATTATCCAATAAATGTCTGCTCTCAGGTTCAAGCAAATAGGAGCCAATGACACTCAGAGATAAATTTAGCCATTCAGCTATAAATAGTAATGACAAAAATAATTGGTTCCTACTGGGTCATACACATTTAATCTGCAGAGGACTTAATTTATACTATATTTCAATGGATACTTTAGAATGAAAACATTGCAAATGATAACCACCAAGGAGTACTACAGAAAGTCATAAAATGATTCTTGCGTAATCTGTATTTTCTGTGTAAATGTTTTTGGTACATAAAACTGCTTCTTAGTTTAGCATTTCTCCAAGAGGTATTTCTGTTAGGGAACACTGATAAGATGGTGGCAAAAATGCTGAACGTAGTTGTGCTATGGAAGAGATGAAACCAGTGAAAGAAAGATCTTCCCAGACTGGAATATCTCTGGATTTTGTCCAGAATGGAGCTGGTGCTTCAGATTCAGAATGGCTTAGATTTGAAGAATTGTCAAATCTGGAGAGAACTGCCCTCTGTTTGTTAGGAAGCTTAAATATTTAGGCTGAAATATGAAATATTTAGGCTGAAATACAAAATACCATGCTTTGAAGGATTATCTTTGGAGATAAAGGAATCTATCTTCATATTTGGTTGTAAGCCATAAGAAGGACAGCATTTTAACAAGGGATATCATAATTTCTGGCAATTCCTATGAAATCTTGAGCAACAAAATTGCAGGTATGATTCTGTCAGCTATGAGGGATGACTCTGGAGGGTCCAAACTGAGCAATAGCTGCAAGACCTGTTGTGAAAGCACTGAAGTATGTACTTAGCTTTAAGCACATGACTGGTCCCAAACACATATGCTTCCAGTTAAGCCTATGTGTAGATGCTCTTCTGAATTATGATTAAGAAAAGGTGGTACCAATGTGCAGACGGCAAAGAACCAACCTTGAACTGATGTTCTGGTAAAATAGGTTGACGGGATTAATTGACACTGCTTCCAACCCAAATGAATGTTGCTACTATGAAAAAAAAAAGAAAGAAAGAAAAAAGAAACTTTCTTTCTTGCATTAATCTACTCTGTCTGGGCTGCTAATATCTCACTTTGACAATGTCGTAAGAAGCTCTGCTTGAATAGGTGCAATATAATAGAAAATGGAGAAACAAGCTGAGGCAGGAGGCAGCATATGGAATAGCAATACGTTAATGCACTCCTGCATACTCATGACCAGTGCCTTTCTATTCCTGTAATTGTCAAGAGGTTGTTCTGAAACCAGGAGGATCAATGAGTGATGTTTATGTGCCATATCATAATTTTAGTTGGGTTTTAGTGGGTGCTTGGGGTCTGGCTGTCAGTTCCTGGCCAGCCATCTGACACTTCTGTCCAGCTCTTACCAGCTTATGTGTTTTTATTCATACTCTGCAGCTGGTCATAAAGCTGACCTTTACAAATGTATGGTCTGTGATATTTATTTTATGAGAACATAGATACTTGAGCCAAACCAGACTACACCTAATAAGCCACATTCTAATTTCCTTTACAATATTATCTGTAAGCTGATTGATGGCAAGTATTCTTTCAGTGTTAAAACAGACATGCTTATACTGAATGCTGATATGATAAGGTGATAAATATAAATATGAATAATAGAATTCAATTCTTATGCTAGATTTTTAAATGTCAAAGGATTCATGAGAAATAAGGGGTCTGTACAGACTGCATAACATGCTCTTTGGATCACAGCCAGAAGAATCTTGCACATTTACCGCAGAGCTGATGCTTGGATTCAGCAGCATGTCTCCAGTGACTACCTGTAAAGCCTTAAATGACTGTAAAATACATTGAGACCTAATCTAAGTAAAATTTCATTGTACAGTCTTCAGGGATATTCTCCAAGCAGAACATTATTTCTTTAGGGCAGCTTTGGGATGCTTCCTTGTGAAGACATACACCATTCTGCATCGCTAAAGCTGAGCAAAAAAAAAAAAAATAAAGAGCACAAGGAAGGTCAGTGACTGTGCCATGGCACCTATCTAGCTTGGTTTGGGTTCATGGGCATGCATGTCATACAAACATGCGTAGCATGACACATTTTTCCATTCTGCCCACTGTCAGTGTTTATCTGAGCTGGCAGCAGACTACAGATCTTTACAAGTTTCAGACCTTTGCTGTTTACAAACTGGCAGGTAGTGCAGAGCAGATGGTTGGAGATGTATGCCCATAAAATAAACAGACCTGAGTCTGGGTTTGGTTGCTGAGTCATTCAACCTAAGAGTTCAAATTTTAAACACAAAGCTTCACAGTCCTCATTTTGGGAGGGTGGCTTTTTGCTTTTTTTTTTTTTTTCTCCCCTCTGCTGGGAAAGTTTTAAAATAATGTCGTTTTGTGTAATTTTTACAAGAGGATAAAAATGCATGTTTGGCTATGGATTTGATACTCATTATAAATTATGGATTGAACAGTGCACTGGAGACACCAGGACTATCAGCACAAGACCTCAAAAGCTAACTGCTATCTGGGAAACAACGTTAAGTCCCAGAAGTTAAAATTTTGCCTCGGGAAAATTCCTATGACTCAGACTGGTGAAAGAAAAAGAATAAATACTGATGAATTAACTAAACTCATTAATCACATGTTTATGTAAGGGAAGAGAGAAAGAAAAGGTATAAATGAAAACATCACTAAAATGCTGTTATTTGATATTTGCTAAGTATCCAGAAGAATTTCATGGGTAGGAAGATGGAGTGAGTTCAACAAAAATAACCTGCCACAGAATTTAAGAGCAGCTTGCCTCTAAACCTCCTGAACTAACATATATTCTCATCTCATCTTATTTCAATGGAAATCTGAGAGAAGATTTGTGCCATGATAAGGCTACATTAATCCAGAGAAACATTTGTTTCATGCTATTATTTCTGCTTTCCTGGAAAATTAACAAAATTGTAGTTAAAAACTTGCATCAACTGTTTCCCAGTTTAAAACAACAGCATGGGTAATAGCAATGCAGATGGATAATTATTTCTAATGTGTACCTCAACACAGTAAAACAGAGGGGAAATATGTATCAATGAAATATATATAAAAACAAAAAACATATACCTGTATACTATTTATGTGATAAAAACCATCAACAGTCACTACTAAAACAACTGAACTCAATCAGGTGACCTCAGTAAGCTACACCACATAAACTGGTGACAAATTTGGCCAACAAACTCAGAAGGAAACCTATGGTTCCCTTCATAATTTCTTGCAGCACTCTGTGGGATGTGAAGCAGGAAACTCTCACCCTGACCCCCAAAACTGAGCGGAACCCACCCCGCTGCTGCTCCCTTTGCAGTGGGAATGACTCTGGCCTGGGTGGGCCAGGACCAACTGTGATGCTGGTGAGCACCCGTCAACAACTAGGTCACGTCAGGAGCTGAAAACCGGTCCATTTTCTAACATTGCAGGTGACCTGTACCCCATTTACAGGACAGACAAAATTAACAATACTTCCCAAGTTATGAAGTTGAGAAGGAGAACAAATTCAAAATCCTCAAGTCCAGGAATTAAGCAAGTAAAAAAATAGGAGCATGTGCAATCACTGGAAGGAACATCTGGAGGTCATTTAGTCCAACGTCCTCCTCAAAGTAGGAACAACTTTATTAGGTTTTGAAAATATCCCTGGATGGACCTTCCACAGCCTTTTTGGGCAACCAGCTCCAGTGCTTAATCACTCTTACGGTAACATTTTTTTCCATACACCTCGTCATAATTTCCCTCGCTGCAACTTGCCTGTTGCTTATAGCCCTTCTGTTGTGCATCTCCAAGAAGTGCGTGGGTCTATCTTCTCTCTAATTAGCCGTTAGTTAGCTGAAGGCAGCAATTAGATCTCCCTTTGCCTCTTGTTCTCCTGTCTAAACAAACCTCTGCCCCTCCTCAGTACCTCCTGACCTTCTCTGGGGTCCTCTACTGGCCGTGCTCCAGCTTACCAGTGTCCCACTGCTAATGGAGGTCCCAACCCAAATGCACACCAAGCAGAAGCAAACAATCACTTCCCATGACCTGTTAGCTGTGTTATTGCTAACGCAGCTCAGTATGCATGCTTCTCCCCTCTGCAAGGGCTCGCTGCTGGTTCAAGTTAATGACTGGCTGAACATAACTCAGAAGCGAAATATGTCTGTGCAGTTGTGCACATCTCATTTCTGTTATGCTCTCATGGATGTGACTGAACTTTTGGAAACCATCTTCCCATAAAAGGGGATCGTGAAAAAAAATAAAAATAATAAGGGGAAGGTGCTCTACAATGAAAATGATTCAATTTGTCAATGGTGCTAAAAATTTAAATCAGAAAAAATCATGATAAAAGAATTTAACTTTATTTTGCATATATATTTTATAACAGTTTTCTCTTAAGAAACCAAACCATTTTTTTCTGTAACTCATAACTCTTGCTAACTTGCAGCTAAATGTAATCTACAACCTACATTTGCTTTCTCATTTAGACAAACAGTAGTTAGACTTTAAATAATTATGGAATAATGACAGTAATTTTACAGATGTTTAATATTTTCTTTTTTCCATTTTTTTATGTTAAGCTTCTTTTTGATAGACACTGGAGATAGAAAAATATAGAAAAAAATATATTTTGAAATTTTAAATTTGAAAAGTGTCTTAACTATGCCAGGTTCTTTTTAATTAATTAATTAAGAGGTTACCTATTAAATAGAAAATAAGCTAAACCAATTATTTTCCAGAGTCTCAGGATCACGCATCATTTTAGAACAGGAAAAATGAATTATCGTCTTTTTCAAATCCCAATTGCATTCTTGATTTCAAATGAACTAGATATTGACTAAAGTAAGTTAAAATGAAGAATATGCTCTAAATGCACTAGACAGTGTATTAATTCACCAAATGTTTATTCTTAGTTCCAGATGTTTAGCAGCAACTTCCCACTGACCAGTAATTTCGTTCTCTAAAAATCTGTCAGCAATCACAAATCTATGAAGGTGATTTTAATTAAAATGATTTTAAGCACAACTAATTAGGGTAGGAAGTACTACATAAGCGATCATAAATTAACATGAAGTTTTTTTATATATATATGCACCTCTGTAATTGAAATGAAAGCTACTAATCTCAAAAGATAAAATGAACTGAAATTAAGAACCACATACAAATGTTACCTTTTTCCAAGAGGTGCAAAGCAATTAGGTGAAATCTGCTGGAGGAACCTCGTATTAAACTATGATCCCTCATATTAAACAATGGAAACCATCTGGGCTAAAGTGAAATTATTTGGTCCATTAACTTTTAATTTTCTTCAAGAATTTTACTAAGTGGAAAAAATCCTGCGGACACTTAGTTCACACTGCAATGCCTCACTGAAGTTTATGTTATTCTACTGCTGCTCTTTAAATTCACATCCAGTCTATGCTACACTGACTTACCCACAAGTACCATGTGTAGCCAGCCCCTGCAAGAGAAGTTGCCCTTGTTTCACAAGGCTGGAACAGGAGTGAATGGGGCATGAGAGACAGGCTTGTTCACCATGGGCTGAGCAAGCTCAAAGCATGCCGAGAAGATGCACTAATACACCTCAGGATGCTCTGTCTGCAAATGTGTATCCCTGCAGGAAGCCTTCAGGATGTTAGAGGGATCAGGGACAACTCTGATCTCTTTGTTTAAGAACATCATTTATATGCACCAGTGGCTGGGGCTGAAAATTTGTCTTAAGAAGATCAGTTCAGCCTTGTCCTTCTTTCAGCCGTGAGGGCTGGCTGCTGGGCTCTGTGGAGCCAACATGTCGTCGGTATCTAAAGGTCCCTGAGGGGAGTCCATAGGCAGTGGTTCTGGTATCAAGCACCATTGCTCTTGTCAGCCCCTTCCCAGCTCAAGACATTCACCTTCCTCTGCCCTTTGATCAAAGGAGAGTCACCAACACAGGACAGAAAGTCAAGTCCTCCACAGGGGCCTGGGAGCAGGGCTGGCAGCAGCCTTCCCTTGTGCTTCAGCTGGGATACCTGGTCAGGACACTTAACCTTGTCTATTCACATGTGGAAAAGAAAATTATTCCAAACTTGGATTTTGGCATATGAGGTAGTAAATATAAGAAATAATTGCAAAGAAAATATTTTAGTATTTTAAAACTAAACATTTTAGCGTCTAACAGTCTAAATGACTCCATTGATCTCCTTTATTTTTTTTTATAAAAATATTCAGTTTTTCAGATTTAATCTCTGTTTACAATGGCAGTGTTTGAACTCCTGAAAACTTTGCCCTTGAGCGAGACTGTGATATTGTGCATACCCCCTTAAAAGTGACTGCGTTTAAAGAGCATGTGTGAGGTGGGAACTGTGGCAGAGGACCTGACCAAGGATGTGCCAGCCAAAACATACTCCCGTCCAATGTGGGATTAACGGAGATTTACCGTAACGCTACGCTCTAATGAGTGACAAGGAGCAAGGTGGGGAAGGCGTACATCTGTAAGTGTGCAGGCTCTCCCGAGAGCCTTTGGGTTTGTTTTACAGGGCTCTACCTGCCCTGGGTGAAGCTCCATGGGTGGCTGCAGAGGCAAGCAGAGCACAGTACGGCTTTATACTCCCCTTCAAAACAGCACGCCGGCATTTCAGTGCCAGGCCCACAGCCGGCTGCAGCAGTTTGAGCAAACATCTGAGGAAAAGCGCGAGCGCCTGCCTGGGAGAGATCACCTCTCACTCCTCAGGAGAGGTGTGCGGGACTGGGACGGGGATGGGGTGGGAGGACAGCAGGGTGAGAGATGGTGCCAGAGCCCCTGCTTGCACCGGTCAGAGGTGGTGTCTGTGTGAAGGCATACAGCTCCCTTCCATTCCTTCCCTGGTAAATCCAGCTTTACACGTTACCATATAGCATTAACTCAGAGTCAGTTGAACAGAATTTGGAGTGTGACTCACGTTTTCTTAATTTCATAGAATTATTTCAGTTGGAAAAGTTCTTGCAGTGAGGGGCTCAAAGCTGAACACAGTACTTGAACACCAGAGGACAATCACTTCCCTCATGCAAGGAATTTCAATAAATAAAGCATGATGATTGCTAAGGATACAAAAAACATATTCCTGATATTCCTTTGATCCCTTGTGAAAGACATGCATTTCCCTGTGGCACAAAGAGGACTGCAACTGTCTGTATCTTACCTGTCCTGGTTGTTCACAGGCTGTTTGGTATCTTGCTTGTTGGCATAATTCTTTTACTCTCTCATATTTTGGAAGTTGATTATACTGCTGAGTGTTTTTATTGGTTTCCTCCTTCTTTCGTAGAAATTTTCTTTAAAAAAAAGTTGAATATTTTACATAAATTATTCTAAACTCTGGAGATGGTGAATTTAACTGGTAAAACAAAGCTACTTGAATATTTAAGTCTTCTAAGGGAGAAAATCCCCACATTTCTGCTAGTAACCTTTAATGACGAAAGGTCATGTGGTGAAAAAAGGGCTCAGGCTATTTGCTGGAATTTGCCCAATGAGAAATAAGAACTACTGAAATATATCTAATTGATACAGTTCAGCTGTATCTGAATCTCTAGCTGTATCTATGTACTATTCATAAATAAACATATGTTCTTTCACAAAAGAAAATATGCTGAAGCAATATTTGTCTGGATGAAGAACCCAGCTGAAGAGACTACAGGGCTTTCATACTCATTCAGTACAGTGTGTCTTATACGCATTGTTTTGCAGTACATCACACAAGATTTTCATAATACATAAAACCATAAAATGCCACAAGGAAATTGCTGTGAAGTTTTTACCCAGAGAAAATTTTCACAGCAATAATTGTCAAGGCAGGAGAGTAAAAAGGTATAAGAGAAAAGAGTAGCTATAGTCATAAATCTCATTTACACATATGTCTTTTCTTAGCTAGAACAAAAATGAAGAATGCTTCTGATCTGTGGTGGAAAATACTAAATCAGTTGATAAGAGGATATTGCACAGCTGGATATGAAACAGAGAATTGAAAAGAAAATGAGTCAGATGATGACATAAGTGGTCACAAGTACAATGTTAGAGAAGGAGGAGGTATAGGCTAGGAGAGCTGCTAGGAGAGTGTGCTTTCAAATATCTTGGAAGGGAGCACAGCAGCATGCATAGCCAGTGGTGGGAAATTAGAAAACAAGTCAGGTCTGCAAGCTTGCTTCCAAAATTTACTACTCCACTGGCCATAAAGAAAAAGAGGAGAGAGCAGAAAGGAAAGCATGTAGAAGAGAGTGTTCCCTCCCAAAACTCTCTCACCCCTGATAATTACCCTCTTTCCACCAGAAATGTGTCACGCCAGATTTTGGTCTTCTTGTTTGTTCGAAACCTGAAACCAAAATAAAAATATTTACTCCTGGCACCTATATATAGCACTGCTAGTGTTAACAATTTATTTTTTAAAAACCACCTCCCTGCTTATGTATATCTGCAATTTTATAGACGTGCTATTTAAGAGTCTTCAAATGTGGAAGCTGTGGTCATTGGCCTGACACAGCTCATTTCCACAGAACCTCTTTTTCCACTCAGTTGTTCATTTACTCAGGTGTTTGCTTCTGAACTAGCTACAAAAACAAAAAGAGCTGGGACCCACCTGTTTCCTGGTCTCTCCAGGTCTAGAAGCTTTAGGACAGATTTGCCATCCATATCTGGAGGAGTGTCAAGTCCTGCAATATCCAGAATTGTTGGAGCAAGATCAATATTCAGAACTATCTGAGGCACTCTGCAAATCAAGAGAAAAGGTCATAGTTGTCATGTGTTCAATATGCAAGTCTTCACATTCTCTCAGAATTAGAACGGTAATTAATGTTTATCAGGGCTTTGAAGATGTAAAGCTCTACACAAGTGCTATGTTTAGAAACCCCCCCTTTGAAGGCAACAGCTCTGAGAACAGGCCACTGTTGCAGAATATCATTACAAAGAAAAAGCTAAGGACAATAAGAGAAGGAGGTGCAATAGTGATGTTATTCTCGTATGATTGACAATGAGGTCATGCAGCCAGCTAGCTATTCTGCTGCAGAAGGTAAGCAGTAAAGATGAGCACCTACTTTTTAAATCTAGCACTACAGGGCTACACATACATTTTTTTCATCTATGTAACAACTTGTGAATACTATGCAAAGTGAAAGACATCACTCTTCTTAGAAGTCATTGCTCTGCGGTAATAGGGCATCCTTTGTGAAATGAAGCTAGACAAAGTAGTAATTGCATGCACTTAGAAACATTTTACATTAGGTTTAACAGCTGTGTTAAAGACATAAGAGAACGTACACTGATCCTGGCTCTACACTTGGACCACGAATAAAGAAAGGAACTCGAATATCAAAGTCATATGGCATTGACTTCCCCTTGACCAGTCCAAACTGCCCAATATGGTAACCATGGTCAGCAGTGTAAATAATGTAGGTGTTCTCCAGTTCTCCCATCTCCATAAGCATTCGGTATAACTGAAATACAGCAAAGGAAAAACTGAATTAAATGTAGCAAAACATATTTTCTGTATAATCATTTATAACAATCATTTTACTACCTTAAATACACAGAACCAAACATGATATCAATGAAATTACTGAAACAGACATTTTGTGAATGGGCATTTTTACATCTTGTCTCTACTGTGCTGCTAAAAACACTCAAGTCACAAGTACAATTTCATATTTCACAGCAGGGAATTTGCTTTGAGGAAAGAGAGGGAGGACATACAGAAAATTATAATACAAAATAAGGTACTGCTAATGTAGTTGCATTAGTGTGTCCAAAAGTCAATATATACTCAAACACAGCTTGGGAAAAAACTGCTACAGCTTTAGGGCAAATGGTACTCAGAGTTGATTTACTGTGTTAGTCTACAGCTTTCTCACTCCTTACAGTTGTGGGCTTGGGAAAAGGCTGTAAATTTTTATTAAAGTTTAAAGAAATCTCTCTGGGGGAAGATCTTTGGTCATGGTGCTTGATTTTTGAACAAAAAGTCATGCAAACTACACCTCATAGTTCATGTATCATGTTACCTATAATTAGCTGTACATTGCATTGCCTAACTTCTGCAAACACTAGCAGGCTGACACCTGAGTTGCTGTGATTTGCCAATTCCCAAATTTCATCTGAAGGACAAACTGTGAAGGGAGTGTGTGAAATGAAGAGAAGTTGTCATGTGCTCACCTGCATCTATCCATGTGGACGTGCAGGTGATGCATATTCTGTTAATACGAGGCTTTCTACGAGGCCCACTGACTTTTCCATTAAAAAACAATCCTCAGCTTATTCACCTACCAATTCAAAGAAGCAAGCAAGGAACTTGGCACTACATTGCACAGAATATAACCAGAACTCATTTGGACTGGGGATATGTGGAGTAATTCTTTGCATCCCGGGGGCTTTTCCCAAGCTGTGGTTGGGGAAGGTAAGGAAAGAATTTGTTTAATTTTGTACTGACTAATAGGAACATATTCGCAGTAGTTTCTTGAACTCACTCTTTCCATAGAGTCGTCAACTGACATCAGGGTCTGAAGTCTCTTGCGTTGCAAGACGTTTGTAAACTCCATGTGGATAGGCAGCATGGGCCCTGTGTACTGCATGATCCAGTGCTTATCCATGTTTGGTGCATAGTTATAGCTGGGAGTGCTGTGAGGAAGAGAAAGGAACTGAGCATTGTGCAGCACCACAGGCATTGGAGGAAATCAGGAACTGCTTTAACACAGGAATATCCAACAAATGGTTAAGTTACATATTCCACGTGGTGACTAGTATTCCTAATGCAAAATATCAACAAATGTCAGTTCAGTGGCTTCGGAGCTTCAATGGTCCATGTATCACTTCCTCAAAAATTTTTAACCACTTGCTTTCCAAGCTTTCTTTCAGGCTCAAACACTGCTACCAGACCCATGTCAATATTTGGGATGTACCAAAAGGCATTTTTCAAATGAAACTGTAATCTTTAAAAATGCCTATCCAAATAACACATCCCATAAAGACAAGCAGGAAAATGGAGGAAGTCAGAGATCAAAGATGATGACCTCCCCTTAACATTAATGTCAATTTCCAGTGGGAAAAGTACCTTCATATTAGAACAAGTTAAAAGAGAGAGATTTTCCTGTGGGATAAAGAAGTTCAGAAGTTCTAGGATATGAATGGCAACACCAGTATTACCAGTATTTAAGATGCTCCAAAGAGTGAAGGCATTGGCTTTCTTACCCTCCCATCACCAAAGTATGGGCATTGCTAGGACCCTGAATGCAAGCCCACAGGGTGGGTGTGCAGGGTCAGCTCTGATACAAGGAGATGCTGCAGCCAGCCCCGCTGACTGCAGACCCACATTCAGCCTCCGTTGCTTGCCCTTGGTCCTCACCTGAGCTACATCCCAGTAACACCTGGTGACGTGGCATGTGTGCAAATTCCACCCACACCAAAATGATGTTTACTTATACATTAAATCCTGTTGAGGTGTTGTTTTTTCTATGTGAATACAAAACATAGTGCATTGCCAGTGTAACATCAATATTGAACAAATACTGCTGCTGATACTAGTACTAAGGAGGACTATGGCACAGAGTCCTACATGGTCAAATAATGCTGCTTTAGAAGTTTGCACAAGCATCAAAGGAAAGATTTAAGAGAGGTGTTCTAACCACAGCCTGTGAATTTTTAAAGATGTCATATAAGAATGAAGAATACCTTCCTGTACTTATCACCCCTGAAGAAAAAGTATTGCAAAAAATATGCCAAACAGATTTGCTGTACATATATGCATGGTACAGAAACTCTCTATCAGTCCTGTTTTTATACCTAACATACAGGACAACTAAAAGGTGATAACAAACTAAATAAAATCCACTCCCTGTAATGTTTTGACATATATATGAGTACTTCCTTTCTCTAATACTTGCAGAATCTAGGCTTTGATTTTCTGAGGTTCTTTGCTTTTAATTTTTCCTCATTGCTAACAGTATACTGCAGTACATGATACATATATTACAGCATTACTTTTGAAAAATAAATGTAAATTGAAAATGAAAAAAATGCTGTTGTGTGATTGGATTAAATTGATTCCTATGGTTCTCTTTTAGTTTATAATAAAAAACAAATTTACGAATATTGTATAAATAGTGATGATTTTAATATGTGCATTATAGAAAGGTATATTTTTCCCAAATAAATATTTATGTGTAGTTAGTTGTCCTTTCACAAGAGGTCGCACTGAACAACAGAAGAACATTGTACAATGATAACGAAGTCATACCTTGAACCACTCCTTCATTTAACTTTCATTTTCCTTCACATGGTTGTATGTGATCACTATATGGTGGATGCAGTTACTCTGCAGTTTTAGCTAAAGCATATATAACCTGCAGCTAGGTGTTCTAAGGATAAATGTGGCTAAATGGATAGCCTAAGGCACTGATAGTCAACTACAATAAACTAACAGTCCACATTGTAATTGGAGACTGTTTTTGAGAATTTAGGTAGAATTTGAGTAATGTATGCATCTCTAGTACATACAGCTGGTTTTGACTAACCTACTTAACCATTAAAAAAAAGGAAAAACAGAATTGACACAACGGTATCACTGCATTTGTGAAAATTTCCTTGAGACTAAGAACTACGGAAAGGTTAGCTCCCTACTAAGCAAAGACAAACATAAACTAGAATTCATTTTCTGCTGGAAATTCTTTTATTTCTGATTGAAAAGTCACAATTTTGATATTTCCCATGGAAATCTGATTTTTAAAAGGGATGCTTATATTACCACAAAAATTAATGAACTTGAGCCCAGAAGCACAACCCTCTAGGTTGTCAGCTAGCCCTCATCCCTAGCAGATGGAGCCTTAAACTGTGAAGAAGCAAGTCTTAGGAGTTTTGGTCACCTATCAGGTATTAGGCAAGGATACAGAAGACAGAAAGTGTGATACAAGTGCAAACCTTCCTCTATTTCTTTGGAAGTTTGTCAAACAAGATATTTTCCGATGAAAGAGCTCGGTCTTGATTAATCAGCATTTTCCAGCAAAATTAAGCCTTTTTTTTCTTTTCTTTTCTTTTTTCCATCAGACTCCTGTCCTGAGTGCCCCTGCTGTGGAGGGATGAGGTGGCTGTGAGCTGCGCTCAGCCAGCAGCGCTGTGACAGCCTGCCTCTGTGCCAGGAAGGAGAGCCAGCTGCTGAAGCAGGCTCAGGTCTCATGTTCCCAGGACATTGTCAGAAGCCTCCTCCAAATAATGGATAGTCTTTAAAAGCAGCACTCAGGGGTTTAGCAGGGTGGTTAAAACCTTTCACAGACACTTTCCAAATGCATTTTGAATTTTCTGGGTGAGAAATGAGTGAGGCAGGGAGCGAGTAGAATTTTCCTTCTAGGCAATTCTAGGAAAAGGACCTTCTGTGAATTATCTAATGCCAGTGGCCAATGGGGTCCTAAATGGTGGGGAAAGAGCAGTAGAGAAGGCTCAGAAAGGAATCCAAAAGTCCCACAACTAGTCTGTGTTCCCTGCACATCCTTGGTTTTTATGCCTTACAGAAATCCAAAAGAATGCCAGACCTGAAGGTATACTGACTAAGTTTGAGAATGATACTAAACTGGGAAGAGCTGTTGACTCCATCTAGGGTAGAGAGGCCTTGCAGAGAAATCTTGACAAATTTGAGAGCTGGGCAATCACCAACCATATGAAGTTTAACAAGAGCAAGTCCTGATTCTGTATGTGGGAAGGGGCAACTGTGGCTATATGTACAGACTCGGGGATGAGCAGCTGAAGAGAAGCCCTGTAGAAAGGGATCTATGGGTTTTGGACAATGGCCAATTGATTATGAGCCAGCCATGTGCCCCGGCAGCCAAAAGGGCCAACCCTACCCTGGGGTGCATCAAACATGACAGGGCTAGTGGGTCGAGGGAAGGGATTGTCCCTCTCTGCTTTGCACTGGGGTGGCCTCATCTCTAGCACCGTGTGCAGTTTTGGGTGCCACAGTATAAAAAGGACATAAAACTATTAGAGAGTGTCCAAAGGAAGGCTACAAAGACGGTGAAGGGTCTAAAGGGGAAGATGTAGGAGGAGCGGCTGAGGTCCCTTGGTTTGTTCAGCCCAGAGCAGAGCAGGCCGAGGGGAGGCCTCATGGCGGCCTGCAGCTCCCTCACGAGGGGAGCGGAGGGGCAGGCGCTGAGCTCTGCTCCCTGGGGACAGCGACAGGACCCGAGGGGACGGCATGGAGCTGGGACAGGGGAGGGTCAGGCTGGGTGTTAGGGAAAGGTTCTGCACCCAGAGGGTGGTCGGGCACTGGGACAGGTTCCCCAGGGCAGTGGTCATGGCACTCAGTCTGCCAGAATTCAAGAAGTGTTTGGACAACGCTCTCTGACACATGGTCTGTTTTTTGGGTGGTCCTGTGTGGATCCAGGAGTTGAACTCCACGATCCTTGTAGGTCTCTTCTGACTTGGGATATTCTATGATTCTATGAATGGCATTACTTGCCAGGCACCAGGTCTGATATCACCCTCAGATTTATCTACTTTTTTTTTTTCCCTAAAACAAACAAAGAATCAAAGAATAACCCCAAACCCAACAACAACAACAACATCAAAAAAAAAAGAAAAAAGAAAAAAAAGAAAACCACAAACAAACAGAGGTGAATTCTGGGGAGAATAGGAGAATATTGCTGATTTCTGAGAACCTTTTCAAGCAGACAGGCCTCTTCTGTGTCAGTGATAACTGTTTATCACAACATTTTTTTCTTGAAGCATTTGGAGATACCAGCTAAATGTTCAGCTGTTATAAGCCTTTGAAGGTCATCATGGGAAAGTATGTCACTGTTTCTACTCTTCCATTTTTGGGAAAGTCTTTGCTCTGTACTGATAAGTACTGCTGTAAATTAACACAGACATCTGTATTTCTTAGCACTGGGAATATCAGATTGAAGATATCTACCATGTTTTCTATTGCCTGTTGTAAGTCATGGAGGCTATTTTGTTTTGAGCACACTTGTTGGTCCATGATCATCAGACAGTGCCAGGTACCTTTATTATTTTCAGATTGTCCATGGCCTCCTTGGTCTTTGCCTGTCGGTCTTTGGAGGGCTGCAACTGAATAGCTCAGGTGCTACCCCAGAGTACAGGAATGAGCAGCGTTTCATTTCAAGGTCATTCTTGCCAGCTGATCAGCAAATAGTAAAGCACTTTAACTTTTTGAGTGTGTGCCCAAGGACCAAGTGAGAGTTCATTTTACATGTTACAAAAATAGATAACGTGAAAAAGGGCTCCCCTTCATGTAGGTCAGTCCAAAATGACCTACAACATACCACATGAATATTAATTCCATAAAGTTAGTAAGGATTGAAAAAACAGATGGTTTTTCAATTAAAAATCTACACTATTTGCCACTCGCCTAGGCTATAGTAGCCTGGGAAAATCTAGACGGCTCAGTTGCTCACTTATGTTTGTCCAGCACATAGTTTGCAGAACTTACTGCACAGAAACTTCTTGGCTCTCTGTATGGATCTGTTTTGGCACGGGGCAAAACAGTGGAAAATGCCAGGTTTCAAATCATAAGATTTCAAACTTATACCAACCTATACTTAAACAATTTAATCAACAAAAAAGTCTGAAATGTTTAACAATAACAAGTACTGAACCCAGTCAAGCACTTTCTCATAAAGACTTTCTCGGAATGAGTAAAATAATTCACCCTGAGATATTGTAAACATTTAATTATGTGAATAAATTAACAGAAAATTCATCCCATTTTATGTATACATTTGCAAAAAGCAAAATGATAATTAGCGTTAGACTTTTCTAGCCTTAGATTGCTGTCTCCTCAAGAAAGGGATGTCTTCTGATATTTGAGTTCTGTTAGCACTTACTGTTTCTACATTGATGCACATTGTTTTATTAATGCCACACCATGGAAATTGCATTCACTTTCTATTTACCACCCATTAAAGTGCAGTAGGAAGCACACAGTGCTGATAACAAAATATTCTACAGGTCTTGGAAGGAGTAAACGTTTATAAATACTAGTGCACTTTTCTATTTGAAGAAAAATTCACTGTGAAATGTACCATTTATTTATCTATAAGCATCATTTCAAATAGATAGTTGAAGTTATGTTGAGAGGAATGAAATTATATTGACATTCAGCTTTGTGGCCTGAATCCCCGAGGCCTAAATAACCTTCAGTCACATGAACAATCAGCATTTCCCTTCACACCTTTTAATTACTCTTACTGACAACATATTTACTATATTTGCATACTTAAATTTGAATTTCAAAATAGAAAATTAATCTTAAGCAGCTTCTAGGGTACCACAATAACATTAGGTTACATAAGAAATTAAAAATAAACCCCAACAAAACAACAGATGTTTGCACTTGAGGACATATTAAAATGGTGTCCTCAAATAGCAAATCACTCAGAGATGAACAACACTAATGTCCACTAGTAACTGAACTGCCTTTTGTGTGATATTCAACAAAACAATTGCAGTAAAGCCCTTCTGAAAATCATTATTCCAAAAAAAGATATTTTACAGGTTAAGAAAAGAATGGGAGATTTAGCTTGGCTAATGCTGTTTACACAGTTGTGGTATCTGCATGGAAAAGAAACAAAGATGAGTACAGCATGTTTTAAGAACTCCCAGAATTCAGTGCAATTTAAATTAACACTTTTTCTTTTTTTTTTTTTTTTTACAAAACTATATATATATAACATCTATATATATACATTTCCATTAGAGATGGGTTAAAATGGGAAGAAACATACACATTTATATGTTACTAAAAATCTGTTTGCCTCTATTTACAACCTCCTAATTCCCTCCTGTTTTTATTCAACAAAAGAAAATTATGTCCACAAAAATACTGCCTAAAAATGTTGCTGGTGAGTATTTCCATAGAGTTCTCAGGGGTTTGTATCCCAAAGTGTTTGGCTAATCTTCTGTTTAGATTGGGAGTCTTCCAGTTAGTGAAAATAGTACAGTACTTATATGCCTCAGGATCATTTTCATTTAATAAAAATAAAAGTAAACAACATTTTAAAATAATAACTACAGTAAATCTGATTGTGAAAAATGAGTAGTTTCTGTACAAAATTAGCACCTATATTATTCTTTAAAATGTGATTAAATGTGATAGTCATGTTTCTTCAGAAAAAAAAAAAAAGTAAAAATAGTAAATGATCAAAGGAGACAAATCTTTTGTTTCCAGAGAGTGTAGACTTCCAGGTTTAGATACTGTTCTTGGAAAGTGGGAAGTCTAGGTTCTGGTCAAAATTAAAAGTCCGAAAAACACGACCAACAGCATCGTTGTTATTAAAATGAAGTTGAATTTCCCCATTCTGGGTGCATATTAAAAGGGGAATCTTTTAAAACTAAGAATATTTATGTATATGAGGATATGAGGTATGAAAGTTTCACTCCTGAAGTGTAACATAATTGCTATATATCAGAATAAAGAAGAAAAATAAGTTGTTATCCATTAAATGTAATACCTTTTTATTTTAGGAAAAATTATTTATAGCTGCTGCAGAAGTAAATTGTGTAACTAGAATCTTACTGCATCTCTAAATCACACTATTTCTTCCAGTCCTGTTTAAAGTCACACATCCAATGATGTCTGTGACGATTTTGATCATTTATCTCTAAGTCAGCAATCCAAGCTGGCCTCAGGCTAGCAGCGACAAGAGACACTGACATGTCAAGATTTATTAATGATGCAAATGTATGATCCCACTCGGACAAGGAAGTGTCCATATTACAAGAAAAAATGTCTTAGCTAGCAGATGTTTAAGACTCAGCCTTGGCGACAAGAAAGTGCCCTGAATATGCTGCCATCTCATACCCCAAATTCACCGTTAAGATTATTTTGGTGATCAGGAGGTGCAAAAGTATTGCTTGTTTATGCTTCACTACTGTAAATGTACTGCTGTGACCAGGCTTGTGTGTTTGGTACCTTTCATACTATATTTATTTGAAAAATTAAAGCTCTTCCATTTGCCCTTTCTCACATTATCTGGGGAAGTTTTCTGATCTCATCCCAGATACCATTTCTATCTGTTTCTCCTAAGATCTTTAGACTGACAAAAGGATTGCTTCCAGCTAATTATAAAATCTGGTTGTCAGTCCTCCTGCCAGCCTGAGGATCTTTTACTCAGCACAGCAAGCAGTGCTTCAGATTTCCATTTTTTACATTCTTCAGTAGACCTGCCTCCTGCAGATTTTTACTTCTAATGTTTGTTTACTTCACAGCTTATAAACAGCTTAGGTCTGATTCACAGCTCCCCTAAGACTGGTTCACCCTGGAAGGTAAAGGGAAGTTAAAGTGCCAGAGGCCCTGAGCGTAACTGAGAATTCAGGCTTTCATTAGAGCATCCTTTGAGTAAAGTCAGAGCTTTCCTCCTCAGTTGTGTGATGGAACAAGATTGCCCTGTAACAGCTGCCAGTGTCATCTCCTCTGTCATAACTTCACATCTAACAACACCATTTCCAAGGTCTAGCAACCCTGATACCCACCAGATGATGTTCATTACCACAGCAAAACTCTATGCACTGCTTTCATCTTGTACAACTTCTCCAGTACCAGTTGCTTCCACAGAAACCATTTCTGGGCATAGCTAGAGCATGTGCATTAGTATGATTTATTTTCAGAAAATTACTCATTATGGTGATAGACAGCAGCCAGCAGCTAAAGTTTTGGAAACATTTTTTAACTGTTAGAAATAGGAAGTATTTTAAGGAGAGGACAGCTGGGATGGTGGGAGGGAGAATGGATGCTTAAAAACAATAGAGAGTGACCAGTTGCTTCCAACATGACAAAGCTCACGTTTCATCTTAAACTGGAGCTAATGAGAATTAACAGGGTTCATTTAAAATTAATGATTAAACAGTGTACACATCATTACTTTTCATGCCACTCCACTGGGCTGTTTATACTGAGGAGGACTGGATTGTAAGGTAATGATGGTATGTAAGTCTTCTTTCCCTCTGCACTGTTAAGTGGGGAAATGAGACCAACATTTGAGGGCAGTGCTCTCTCTGAACTGGAATATTTCCTTCCATAGCCGCTCCCCTATGCACATGTGCAAGTGGAAAACTTCTTCTAATCAAACTTTTTTTTTTCTTATTGTTGTTGTTTTGTTTTGTTTTTAATTTATAAAGTCAATAGTTCAATCAAATGATAGGCATTTTACCCGCAAAGAAATGTCACATAATTTAACGGCCTGCTTCAGTTACTGTCCTTTTAAGTAAAACTTCCTCTCACATGTGGTTGATAGGCTATCTTAATTCCTGGTTTGTAGGTATAACCTTCCGTCTCAGTTTGTAAAGCCAGCAAGCAGCTTTTGACCTGGTTTCCCTTCTTTGTTGGAGGTAGGTGTTACAGTAACATGATACAGCAACTACATCTTTAAAAACAAAATCCAAGGTCAGATGGCTGTCACCCAAGGTCAGAAAAAAAAGAGATGCAAATGGTACTTGACCACCAAGGAAGAAAACCTAAGGGTTAAACGTTCAAATTACACAAACCTTGGCAGGAGGGATTTTATTGTTCTCATGTTGTTTTTACAGGGAGCACCAAGTATTTCTGTGAGAACTTAACTTCTTATATCTTTTAGTCAGACCATGTTGCTAATGTTTTTGCCAGAAAAAATCAATTATTTGGTAGCTTCAGCCACCCAGATTGGCAGTTTATCTTCAATTTGTCTCATTTCTTAGTCTGCAGACTGAAC
This sequence comes from Anser anser, assembly GCF_964211835.1. Classification (NCBI taxonomy): domain Eukaryota; kingdom Metazoa; phylum Chordata; class Aves; order Anseriformes; family Anatidae; genus Anser; species Anser anser. The sequence continues at coordinate 35,319,149 of NC_139721.1, forward strand.
TCTAACACATACAGACAGTCAGTGCAATAAGAAACACAAAACAACCCAGCAAGTCTCTCTTGAGGTAGCTAGAGAAGAAATTTTTTGCAAGAAGTTTGCCAAGAAATCAGCAACACCAGAAGACAAGAAGAAGTACAGCTGATTCTCATATTCCGGGCTATTTCACAAACAGCCCAGCAGAACAAAGTATTTAGCCTCCAGGAGTCCATGCAAATAAAAAGCAATTTACACAAGTACTCAAATGAAACTAAGTCTGCAAAAAGATAGCAGGATTTTCACTTGATCTGTCCAGGTGACATGCAACCTGTAATAAAGTGGAGAGACTGCTAAAGTTTCAGGGACTGACTAAACCCAATGGTTCTAGCAGCATAAGCTAGGAAAAAAAAAAAAAAAAAAGGCAGGCTGAAAACACCAAGCAATAGAAAGTGTCAGGAGCATGATAAACTCATGCAAGTCCCTACAAGCACTCTTTTATCGGAAGACAGCTACCACGGAGCCTAAAATGAGCTGTGCTGGCCTGAGGAGAGGTAGGGTGAGATACAATGATTCAGTGTTTTTCTTCCAGCCACAGTCCCCACAGCTAAGAGGAAACAGTTTGAATCCTACCCTCGTTTATGATGGATTGTCCCCCAGCAAAGAGGATGGCTTGCCTGAGGCCAGGCAATCTGTGCCATGAAACAGCAAACAATCTGTTGAACAGAGTGAGAACAAATAGTTTATAACCCTCTTGCTAGGAAAAGAGGTGATTGAAAGAAGACATGGGAGAGGTCTATTAAATTTGATGGAGTGAATATTCGTTATTCCTCACAGGATGGGAAGTAGGGGACATGAGCAAGCCCCAGGTTTGAAAGTGATAAAAAGGCAGTGCTTTGTCCCTGCAGCATGGGGTGACACTGTGGAACTGGTCACCGCAGGATGGTGGGGCTGCCACCACAGCTCAAAAACAGGCCAGGCCAATGCTTCACCTAACTGATGATTTTCAGAAGCTGAAAAAATAGGGAAATAGGGAGAAGGAATCTTTTTTTTTTTTTTTTTTTCTCTAAGTATTCCCTGCTGCTTCCTGTTGGAGCACATGATTCAGGATACTAAGATCTTTCGTACAGCCAAATATGACAGTTTTCATGTTTTAAAGCCTATCTTATTTTGCCTTCAGGACATAATAAAGTGATAATAATTCTCCGGGGTGATTACTAAAGAACCAGCTGCCTTTTCAAGCAAATATTTACAAACTAAAGAATCAATCTCATCACTTCTATATACAGGTACCAATTACCCTGAATATCTAATTAACTATGAAGCATTACTGATGGTTTGCACTGCTTGCAAAATCTAGTCTCAGGAATGTGGTAATGTTGAGAATATAACCAAAGAAAAGTATAGCTAAGAATGTAAGGCCAGGGAAAGTGGCATATCTAGAAAGTAGAAGTCAGTAGAGGCCAAAAATAATACAAACTAACAAATATTTAACCATGTACCCTGAACAACAAATCTCTTTTTGGCCTCAACTAGTGATCAGTTTATGCATACAGTTTATGCAGTAACTGCTACTCCTTGTAATTTTAAACTAGTTAATATAACTACAAATAACATCCTCTTCCGTGTGAGTCCCTGCAGTATCAAAAATGCAATTTATATACCACAGAGCTTTGTCACAGTGTAATGTAGCTGATTCCTCCTCATTTTCAGAAGCCAAATCAATGCACGGTCCAGCTAAAATATTTATTTTATCTCTCTTCTGTGTGGAAGGAAGCACAAAAGCTTTGTTTAATCATGAACAGGAAGAGCAGTCCACATGCCCACATGGCATGGAATCCAGCACTAGCCACAGCTTTTTACCTGGTGCTGGCTTCAGTTCTAGAAACAAAGAGGTTTTTTTTTCTTTTTTTAAATTATTATTATGATAGTAGAATCACCAGGAAAGATTAAACATGTTAATTAAAAATGCAGTCTGATGCAGGCTGTTTTGGGAATCTGCCAGAAGTTAGTCTATAAAGAAATCTAGTGCACTCAAAAACTACAAAAAAGGTATTTGTGTTTTTAGTCTCAATGCCTTCAGTTAGTTTGAGCCCAGGAAGCACATATCTTAGAGGAGCGCGAAGGAAGTAATATCTTTCCAACGGATCCTGACCTGTGTCTACATATTTTCAGTGTATTGTAAGACGCTGCCCTTACAAAGTCAAATACTGACCTTTTAATCTCCCACAACTTCCCAGGAGGAAAAGAGCTTCTCTCTGTTTTAATAATGGTCAGAGCTGTCACTCTCCTCCCCAGAAGGAGCATGTCCAAAGCAGCAAGCAAACATTGACCACTTACTACTTGCTTCTTATATTTGAATTCTCTGTTCCTGAAATGTCTTCATAACCAAATACCTGTCCAGAAACAGTTGCAAGGGCCAGGGCTGGCAGCATGTGATTGTCACTTACATATGCTGTGAAGCGTTGGGGTAGAGCTCTGAGAACTGTGGTGCCGAGTCCTCGGGGCCATGGGGTGCAGCATGGCTGATGACCATCATTATGGGCCTATGGGGGTATATCCTCTTAGACATTCTGAAGTAATTAATGCTCTCGTTAGTGATTAGGTCTGTGAAGTAGTCCTGTAACATACAATTAACACAAAGCAAAAGTTACAATGTGCATGATTAATTAGATCATATACTATCATGTTATTATTTCTGAGTTCTCATTAAAGGGCAAATCAGGAAGTAAAAACATCCTATCAAAGAGATGTGTGACTCCAAAGAGCAGAGGGGAGACTGAGCAGTAATTACTTTCTTAAGAAGGCAATACCACATAAAATGAAACTATATTTTGCAAATCAGATACAACAGAATGCATTCATTATGATTACCAGATTTTGTAAGATACTGCTAAGTGACCTTTAAAATGACAGATTATACTGACACAGGTATGTTTCTTGAATTTCAGTGGCAAAACACGTTTGCTAGGTAATGGCTCCCAACTGCAAGAAATCACTCTCTAATGTTGGTTTTCTATTTACATAAACATTTCTTGCATGCACTTTGTTCAGAGTATACTTTCGTGTCCGTACAGACTGGAAGAAAGCTACAACAGGCAGCATATTGCAAAAAACCTTTATCAGAGAAATCGCAAACACGAATTCAGGGAGCATTCGAATTCCTGCAGGCTCTGTTCTTTTAATTGTACAACTTTAAGAAGTGCAGCTGCTGAGATTAAGGTTGTGACTCGCTAATAAACTGGCTTAACCCACAGCCAAGGTGGCAAATGGAAGCGTACGAGGGGAAGGGAGGAAATGGGACTAAGAAAAAAAGATGAAAACTTAAATTAAACCACCTGCCACCTTGGAGCATTCGCTGTTGGCCTGGAGGTCTAGAGTGAGCTTCATTGAGAAAGTGCTGAGACAATGTTTGTAATTTCAAGCACTTCCAGGCATGACTAATCATATGTTGTGGATTCAAGGCCCTGAACAGCTGCAAAAGCAGAGCCTCAGGGACAAGGCCTGTGTCGCATGTCGGCGCTAGGACAAGCCAGCCAGCTGTGACCTCTTTGCTCGCCTGCTCCCTGCCCCCTGCTGCTCTCCTGGGGCATGCTTGGAGCAAAGGTGGTAGCCCTGGCTGTTACAGTCCCTGCAAGGGCATGGAAGAGACAGCCAGCAACCTTTAGAGTTGCAAAATGGGTAATGATCGCGAGGCACAATCTGATAATTTCGGGTTTTGTGGCCTTGAATGTGGCTTGAATGAAATGCCTGTATGACTGCTCTCCCAAAGCATCCACTCCTCTCCTATTTCCCTGTTTATTCCTGTTTATTCTAGCTACATGCAGGGTGTGTGAGGAATGTCTAACTAACCAGCTTTCTTTCCTTTTTTTTTTTTTTTTTTTACTCTATATAAATATGTAATCAGTATCATGTAATTTCTACGGGTGGGGAAATCAGAAACAGGCATCGCGAGCTTCCAATAAAATCTTATTACATGGGTCAGAAACCACAGCTGCAACATCTGTATCTTCTTCCGTGAGCCTACGGTCTGAGGAAATTCCAAATTGCTTTCTGCAGGCTGGAAAGTCTGCACCCTGCACTCCTAAGCCTTTCCGAGAAACTTCACGGCAGTGGGCAGGTCACCTTGGCATATTTTCCAAACTTTGTCAAGAGCACAAACAAGCCCTGAAGTTTTCCAAAGGCCGTGTTCTCGCGCTTATCTGTTCTCCTAGTCATATCCGGAGTCTGACACCACAGACACACAACATTTTCTTTTTTTCTTTTTTTTTCACTTTCTAATGGGAAACAGCATTAACTAAGGTTTCTTATGTGGGTAATAACTGACAACACTCAGCTAACTTTAAAGTTCAGTGGTGCAAAACGCACAGTTATCTTCAAGAAAGGCCTTTATTTACTCTTTGCTTCTGCCAGAGAATCAACACTTTCTAGCAGAGAGAGTGAAGGAGGGAAAAATCGACAGACTGCACTGAAGAGCCCTTGGAAACTTTCTTCCATCCCGCAGTTAAAATTCTCACACAGAAGTTGATCTGAAATGCCCTGGAGAGAAAAATGACATCGCAATTTCTTGGTTGTAGTTGGTTAATTAATTAATTATCTGGTTAATTAATTTTCTGAAAGTTATTTTTATATGGATTAAGGATGCGGTATTTAGATGTCTGGAAAATACCTTTGCATAATCAAATCCATGCTTTTCTTTGTTACCATTGCGAGAAATGGTGTAATTATAGAAGCGAGAGTTCTTCACTAATCCAACCCACTCTCTCCACCCGGGAGGGATGTAGCTGCCATTGTATTCATTGAGGTATTTCCCAAAAAAAGCTGTGAAGGTAAAAAAAAAAAGAAAAAAAAAAAAAAGAACACACACACACACATGAGGCTTTGCAATCCAAGTCTTTTAGTCTGAGTCAAAAGCATGCATGAATGAAGACAAAATGTGTTAGAATGAGTCAGAGTCACTTTATTAGAAATGTTCCTTTTATATCTTAGAGGGTTTTGAAATTAAAACAAATTATTTCCAGAATTTTTATAAGAGTTGAAAGCCTTTGTGACTTTATTTTTTTTTTCTTAATCTGCCACTTCTGGAATCTAGTGCTGATGTGAGATTTTTTTTCTTTTCTCTTTAGAATGCAGATGTTTCTCTTGGTATCCACTTGAAAATGGAATAAAAATTCAGTCCCTAGAGGAAACATCTGAGAAACACCTCTTGTGGTTTTAAACAAGTTCTGTGATGTTTTGGAGCTCGGCCTGTAACTTTTGAAAGTTTGGTCTTCACAACCTGGCTGCGTTTTCTGGTTTGATAAAAGGTCTGGGAAGTCTGGATCTGTTTCCTGCTGGGCCCCATCTGGGTAGAGCAAGAGGGAATCCCTGCCCTGCTTTAATGCCAAAGCTTCTCTAAGGCAAAACTAACAGACAGACAACGTCTTGGAGGTCAACTACCTCTACCTGGCCTGCAAAACTAAGTGTATTTTTCCATTAGCTGCAGGTGACAAGTCATAACCCCCTCAGAACAAAGCTTTCAGAGACTGCTGTCATGCCCAGGAGTGCCTGTAGGTGTTCCTGCCAACTCTTCTGGACGGAAGTAAAAAGAAAAACAGACTCACAATGCTGTAAACTCCCAATTCTTGTTGGGAATGCTTATGCCAAAGATATGTGAGCACTGAAAGCTGGCCAACTGGCCTTGGAAGGATCGACTAACTCTAGCACCCTGGCAAATGCAGCTGCATTGCATTGCTGCTAGAGCCAAGCAGGTATGGAAGCTCTTAAGGTGTGCAAGCCCTTGGAAGGTGTCATCTGAAGAGGAGAGAATGACAGACATCTCTCCCTTTGCAAGGACAGAGCTACTGCATGTAATAACCACCCATCGGGCTGCACCCCCTCATGGTGAGCAGCCCTTGCCCTCACCAGCAGCCCGTCCCCGCCAGCCAGCCCTGCCCACGGACAGCTTCTGCCCAGCGTCACTCCCTCGGCTGGGTTTCGAGACACACATCAAACACCCTTACTTGTTTCCTACAAGGAAATGAAGTCACTTTGGAAAACCTCACATTCAACCTAGACACATTCAATCTAACCAAAGAGCACATTTGTGGAAGGGCTTCAGTAATTCAGATCTGATTGATGTGGGCATGGTGAACTCCTTCCTGGGAAAACTGGTGGAAAAATCAAAATGTTCATAATTAAAACTTTTTTTGAGGCAACATAACTATGGTGCAATCAAATCTTTTAGCTGCCAAATGTCACTAACCAGAGGTTATAGTCATATATAATGTTTCTTTCCTATACCACGTGGAATGTGACATATAAACATGTCCTGCAGACACTAGCCCAGACTTTTCAGCTATTCCTCCCACAGCCACTAAGAAAGCAACCCAGCCACTATCCTTTTTTCTTCTGGGGCCAACTAGAAGTCAAGAAGTTTGAGGTGAAGAGGGTAACTGTGGGGAAGGAATACGTGCCCAGCACCGATGCCTCCCAGAATGGAAACGATACATCTCCTTTAAGGCAGTCGAACTGTGTCAAACTCTCAGGGAGTCAGATGTTCAGGGAACGTGTAAAGGTAAAGGCTGAAATACTGCGGGAAAAGAATCCATAGAAAGAGCAGAAGGGAAAGGGAAATCAAAGAGAGACAATAATGAAGAAAAGCATGGGAGAGCGATTTGACCGTGGGAGAGAGAGCATTACTGAGCCAAGCAAAATCACGGACAGCCTGTGGTTCAGGGGAGATTTGAGGTCAGTCCTCCTGAATGCCATCCCAGGTCCTCCAGCAGCATGACCCTGGGGAACCTCCACGTGCTGTGTTCATCTCTAAAGGACTCTGTGCCAACCTGCCTCCCACAAAGATCAGAGGCTCTCAAACTGTAAAATGGAAGTTATGGCAATTTAACATGTAGGATGGTTTGATAGCCCCACCTATAATTACCATTGACTAATACTGAGACCTGAACACTGCTATTTACAGTTGTGCCAAACTTCAATCAGTAGCGACGACAGTTTCCGTGCTATCTGACTCAGGCTGGATTTTGCTTTGTGGAAAATTTTAGCCAAACAGTTCAGCAATTTCCAAGAAAAAGGCTAGGGAAAAATAAATGGGCTTGCCCATTTGAAAATCTTTGGCAAGCTTTTCTCTAAGAAGCTCTAGTGTCTCTAGGTTTTGATTTAGTGCCTTTGTAAATAACAGAGGTGGCTATGAAAATCTGTCCTAAAATAGCCAAGCTTTGAAAAACTGTAGCATACAGATGATCAGGAAAGACTTACTACAGCTTCTCAGTTTAATGTCACCACGGGTTGATCCATTATGGACCTGAGAAAGTCCTCACAGTTTCAGTTTTGACCCTAAACCAAAGAACAGTCAGCTTCTTTCTCTCCTGCTCTTCTTTTTAAATTCAGGCATTACCTGAAAGAAAGCCACCAGCATAAAATGCAGAGATGAAAAGTCCTGGAACACTGGGATGGGAAAAGATAAATTGAATTTAGAAAAGGAAAGGGAGGCTTGGAGCTGGTAGGGGGCAATTCATCCTGGAATTTCCTTGCTTTAGGTTACTTAATTTTGCAACTTTAATAATGTTTTGTTAGCTCCCCCCTGGCCTCCTGAACCCCAGATTTTGGGCATGTTATGAGACTTCAGACTGACAGACTGAACCATTCACCTTTGTGTTGGCAATGATTTAGCATTTTATCATAAAAATAATCTGAGAAATGTCAAGTTTTAAGCAGCTCCTTGAGTGACAGTTTGCAGAAATAGATGTTTCACCCTGTTGTAGAATAAAGCAGTTCCCATGTCAAACACACAGTAAAGCCCTGAATACTCATAGAAGCAGCAGTAGCTGTGATAATGGATCACATTTGCCAAATTACTTCAACCAAGGGTGGTTTGCTGGTCAAAAGCTCAGGAGGATATGAGTAATTATACATGTGAAGGGAAAAGTAAAGCTTTTACTCAAACACAAGAGTTCAATCATTTCACCATGGGGTTTTCTGAGCACCACTGAGTACAGGATAGGGCCAGCGAGTCAGAGCTGGAGCTCTGTGCCAGCAGTTAGTGTCTAGATATTCACGCTTTGAATGAAGACCAGTGCTGGAATAAAAGGAAAGCACAGTAGTGTCCATGGGGCCAAATAATCAGCAAGTGTTCACTACTGGTGTCCTACCTGTTTTTTTTGTTAACCAGAGGACTGTAAACAATTAACGGGGTGTAGAGTATGTCGCAGGACTGCCCAGGAGCTGCCACTGTGATGCGCAAATGCTCTTGCTGGATCCTCAAATGTTTGGCTTATAAAGTCAACCCGCATCCTTAGCTGTAGCCTGGCACTTGCTGATTTGCCTAATTCTGAGTGCTGACTGGGAATGCTCAGCATTAGAAGCCACTTGCACTCAGCAGTTTCAAGGTTTCGGAAGCCATCTTTGCTTGTAATTAATAAAATGGAGATTATGACTCAATGGGTAAAAGCCTCATTAAAAAGTAATGCCATTTCAAGGGACATCTTTTCATTATTGTGTTTAATGGTCCCCACAGGGATAACAGGAAAGATAAATGCCGATTTTTGCACCTTAATGACAGTTTTTATCAGTATTCTGGCAGTTTTGCTAACTGTTCCCGGGACACATTGTTATTTTTAATCACATGTAGAGTAACTCTGTATATCAAAATAATTACATTCTGTGTCAGTATGTTCAATTAAGTCTATGCAAACAACAACACATGGCAGGGTGAACAGTTATACAGACATCTATGTGTCTCAGGAGTGGCTGCAGAATATGCATGTCTGGTAGCTAATATGAAAAGATTCCCTAATACAGGTTTTTGTTTTCCCTTTAGCAATTAGCTAATGAGTCCTGAACTGGACTGAGAGAGCCAGGGGGCTGCAATTGACAGCAAGGAGAATTTGACCCAGGGGATCTCTGGAGTTTGAAGCCAGGATTTTTTATTGCTTAATGTGATGCAAATTCTCACAATTCCCACCACTTAATTTCCCAGCATTTAATACAAGATTTATGAATAATATTTACTGCATTACACAACAGAATTAGGCCACTTACTCCTGTTAGCATTAGTGGATTAGCACGCTGGTGAACTGGGCTGTGTCTACTGGAGACACATCTCTCCATTTCCATGGATCAAAGGACATACATTGTGCTCAACACCCTTGTTGTTTGCTGAAATTTGTGGGAATGTTTCTGGTTTAAAACCAAACCTTTAAAAAGGCATGCTGCTGTAAGGTTTAGTCACGCTGACCCAGACAAGAGCTTTAAGCAGACAGCCCACTTCCTTTAGCAAAGTCAGGAAACCACTCACAAGGGTTGCAAAGCACTGTTTACATGCCATTTCAGAGCTGACGCACGGTGACTCTGTGCTCTGGGGACAGAGCCCAACAAAATTGCAACTTCCAGACTACTCCACTAAAATCCTCCTTGCTTTCTTCCCGTTACACAAACAATAGGTTTAAAGCTGGGAAGTTTGATTTTTCCCTTCTGCTGAAAGATTACAAAGCATTAGGGTATCACATCACCAACTGCAGCAAGTCAGACCAGTATTCCAGCCCTCCCTAAGGAATGAAATAAGCGCAGACTCAAAAATGCCATGAGGAAACTGAGGCACCAAGAGGCTAACCCTCAGCTAGACCTAAGTCGTGCAGGAAGCCTGTGGCATTGCACAGAATATTATCCTTATTTCTTAGTTCCCTGTCATGTAACTTAACCACAGCAGAAAGGCCCAGGTTTTCTACTCTTTCTCCAGCTTTGTGGGTCTTTCCCAGTTGCTGTCAGGTTTACCATTGTAACCAGAAAGAGCATTAAAGCTTTTATAACTCAGCAGTTGCAAAAGGCATTAGCCTATAACTTGATATACCAATCGTTAGCCTGGGTGATGGCTTTAACAAAGCTTGCATTATGAGCCAAGCTGGTAGCACTTTCCAGTACTGATGTTGTCTGACACTTCTCATTATAAGACCCTGCTTTCAGTTGCTTATAACCTTCTCATACTTGGACTGAAATTTTCCACACTGGATGTCTGCCTCAGGCTGAATTTTTTGAAACTTCTTAGCCCGAACAGTAGCCACCTTTGAGAACCACAGCGATGGAAAAGGAATTACATTTAACATCTGAAAAAAATTATGCGAGCTTTCATTTGATAGCACTTCCTTGCTCTGCAAGGAGAGCACGAACTCTGCCAAAGACATGATAGACTTTCTGTCAAGGAGGCATCTTTTATCATCTTAGTGAGAATCTGTCCAAATTTTGCTCAGGTTTGAAAGAAACACTGCAGTTTGCATCTTCTGGAGATCTGGGCACCTTGGGGCATTCCTCGTCCACCTGTGAGGGGTGTCAGTAGGCGGGAGAAAGTTGATTGAAGAGCAGAGGGCAGGAGGTGAGCAGATAAGGACAAGCATTTTGGGGAAGGGCCCCAGGGGATCCAGCAAAGGAACTGAAAGAGGGAAAAAGAGAGAGGGGAAAAGCAGCGGAGGCTCAGGGGCCCAGGATGGGGAATGTTGACCGAGTAACTGGACAATGAATGAAGAAAGGGGAAAGAAGGGGACTGACAAGGCAAGGAGGGGGAGAGAGGGGGGTGGGGAGAAACTGATTTTCTGAGTGGGCTGGGAAAGGAGATTGCTAATGGCAAGCGGTGGGAACAGGACATGTCAGTCAAGGAGTGACTAGACGCCAGGCGGGGAAGGAGGGTGGGAACGACTTGTCGACAGACAGGCTGGGGGACAAGGCTCAGAGCAGGGGCCCAGAGGAGGCTTTACAGGGCCAGAAGACTGGGATGAGAAATCTGAGGAGTGGAGACTGCTTCTCCTAGTTGGATAGGATGAGGGGAGGCAGAAGTGCAAAGGAACGAATGCTTTTGGACGTTGGGAGGACACAACAATGCCTGAAAAGGACTCCTAAGTCTCGCTGCTATCTTCCATCCAGCAGACATCCGAACTCCCCCACCCCATATATGTGATAAAATCCTACTCTGCTTAGTTACTGAGTAATAAAAGTCTTGCAGAAGGGATCTGAGACCCCTGTCCTTGCTGATGTGGATGCTAGCGTTATACCTCTTGATAGAGGTCTATCCTCTTTTTAAATGGAGGAAATTTCATCCCTCCCCCCAAGTGATATGTTCTGATGCAGTTAAATACTGTCATTTGGCCACATGAACAAGAGAGATGAATTAGTTGCACACACAAATGTTCTACTCAGATTTTCTGAAATGAAGCACTTGAATGTGTAACCTTGCTAAAAATCATTTAGTGTATGGTTTTCTGCACAGTGTTTAGTAGCACAGAATTCTGTTTCAAGTGTGAGTGGGCAAACATGCTGTGGTTTTTGATGAGGTCCTGGACAGAAACCAAAAAAGGTTTCACTTCAAATGATAACAGAGAATGAGAAAATCCTGCTCATTATTCTATTTGGCCTTTTCTTTCATCCATATTTCACTTTTTGTGAACTATTTGTATATATTCAGCATGTTTCACTTTTACGTAAACATTTCCTAGCTTGACTGAAAGTGCAATTCTGTTCTGAAAAGTGAGATGCACAAGCTTATTTTTAGTTACTTAAATTATTTACAAGTTAAATTATGTTCGATGCTCCTCACCCTCTTTTATGCCAATTAAGAAAGAACCTAAAACTTGGGATTCTCTCTTTCTTTATTTTCACTTTAGAAATATTCTGAAAACCACAACTCATTCCCTGCATACTCATTCCCACCCTAACATCACATCCTGAAATCCTCTCTGTTTTGCAGTGGTGCATGAGGCAGGATACAAATTAGGTCACTGAAACGATGCAGATTAAACATAGCGTGTGCTGGCAGTGAATTGTACTGTAAGGCTGTGAACAGGAAACACACAAGCTTTGCCTCCAGAGGAAATTTATTGTCTACCCACACCTTCAGAAGGCATAGTTTTTGCACAAGTTATGAAAGATTAACTTGTCCAAATGTGTCAAAATAGAGTGGTGTACAGTTTAAATACTCCTTCCCCAAACTGCTTAGCCATCAGTCTCTTGTCACCTCAGTATTTTATTAGCTCTTTGGTCATAACACTAAGAAAGGTACCCGTAATTGACAAGTGTCAACTGACATACATCAAAAGCTGATGTGAACTGTTGAAAATATTAACTAGATGTCAAGCAAATGACCATTTATGTTCATCATGACACAGAAGTCTGTGGCTAATGTCAAAACATATCAGATAGCAGCATCCTGATATCCAACCACTTCCTGAGTTTTGAGTTTTGCAAACATGAGTGTTTAAAAATTAGCATTCATGCTGCTCAACTTTTGCCATTGCTGTCCTTTAAAAGCCTGAGAATACCATCAGGACACTTGCATGCACGAACCCTAAATCTTATTCTGATTGCTTGAGCCATCTCAGCAAGGAATAAAATATTGGGAAATACGTCTTCATAAAGACAATTAAAAAATATGTAAGCAAATAATGGCCTAATTTGGTGATCTTTGTTCTTTCAGGTGTGATTGCGTAAGGGGAGAGCCTGGTCCTGAATTTGGCATGTTGCTGTGAGGCTGTCAGTGGTCGCTGAGCCAGAGCAGACTCCTGCTCTCTCCTGCACAGCTATGCTGCCTGTGAAGGGCTAAGAGGAGAGAGGATTAGAAGGTAATCATTTTATAAGGTAACACTAAGCAGAGAGGGCTCTGAACGCATATCTATGTTAAATCAGTGGGAGAATTTATACTTAATTTTCTCTTCAAATATGCAAAGGGGTGAAACTTCAGCTGGTAAAACTGTAAAATCCTCCAGCATACAAAGTATGACATGCTGTATACCGATAAAATGATGGTTACTTTGATGTCTCATGGATATCGGCTGTGCTGCTGTCATGGCTCTCTCTTCTAAAATGCTAAGATAATGCTTGGTTATTGCTACACTGAAATGTGGCACAATCCTGCTTGCCTACTGGAGGATGCCAAGGTTCAGGTAGTGCACACCTGGATTTTTCCTTTGCATTTGCATAAGTGTATGGCAGCGTGATCCGACAATACCAAAGAACGCGTCTGAGAGGCAAGGCTATGTACTGTAGGGCTAGGAAAAAAGAGTAAAAGGTAAAATAAAAGACTTCAACAATACTGCGGGAAGTATTGAAAGGACAGAAAATAGCCACCATGGGAAAGGCCTAAGCCTTCCAACTCCTGCAACTAATAATCTTGTGAATAAACTTTCTGAATCTAAATAGCTGATGGGATGTTTCCTGACCTTAAAACGACAAGATGAAAGAAAACTTCTGAAGCTGTTCTGACAATTTCCATGATATTTGAAAATAATTACAGAGTGACCATCTTTCTTCCCCAGTATAGCTGGAGCCTATGTAATAAAAACTAATCTCATCTCTGAAGCTCTGCAGAGTTGTTTTGTTTTCACTTTCTATGTATTTTGTGTATCTCCCCCTGCTATTTCCTACTGTTTGTTGGCATTCTACAAATTCTGGTTTAATATTACCAATTTTGTGGATTTTCAAAGTCCGGAAGCTGTGCAACTGACTCATTTCTGCATTAGCATACAGCTTGTGAGTAAGAGAAACCATAAACATTGCAACATCATTAATTGTTTTAGGATTTTTTTTTTAATGATAATTAGAAGCAAAAGCAATTTTGTTTTGGCAGTGTTGTTTCTGAATATTGTCTGCCCTGTTCCCACACAGCCCAGTTCCTGCCTATGATTTAGCACTGACATTTCAAAAAAGGGATGTTCCCATGAAACAACATCTCCATTAGGTCACTTCAGAGTAGAACAGGAATAGAACAGAAAAAAGAAAGAAAGAAAAAAAAACATTCTGTTTTTTGTCAGGTTTTTCCAGTGGGCTCTAATTATGACTGCAGTTTATTACAGCACATTTCAGACCTCTTTAAATGGACTGCTGTGCTTGCTTGGAGTCCTTATGGCTTTAGCAGGACTCTCCTCATAAGCAGCCTGCCCACGCGTGATCAATTGCAGTATCCAGGGTTTAGTTAAGGCTGCGGCAGGTTTAGACAGCGGATGCTTTATAGATGTTGGAAACTATCTGGAGTGAACAGAAGTAAGGACATTATATAAACATTCTGCCACCCCCTTATTTCCACTGGCTTATATAATAATTTGACCCTGTGCAAAAAGTGAGAGCTAAATCCTCATCAATTCAAACAGAGAACCAGATCCGAGGTATAGCACATCGTCTCAACTGGTATATCGAGGTTCTTCAGACTAGTCCCGTAACAGGATGGCCACCAAATTGAGTGGCCTTGAGTCACTCACTTTCTCTTTCTCTGCCTCAGTTTCCCTTTGAGGAGGATACTGATTTTCTCCCAAAACACAGAGAAATTCACAGGGTAAATACTCGTGGAGTCTGCAGGTTCAGCACAGAGTCACAATGAGCCTGTGTGTCATGTAGCTGCTCTCTCTCCCCAGCTACCTCTTTTTCACTCTCAATTATTTTTCGCTCCTAGGTGTTCTTGAGTCATTACGGTTTTACTAAACCTTCTAGCTGTGAAATGTAAATTATTAGTTAGTTAGTGGACTTTTGATGACTCTTTAATGAGGCAACACTGTCCTTGAAAAATATATTACAAGTTCTGCTGTTAATTAGGCTTCTGCATCAAAAAATAATTGTGGGGTAATTGGAACGGGGGCTCATCTTACGAGGAGTAAAGGGATAAGTTCTTTAGGGCCATATTACTATAGGGTCAAGCAATGTACTTTGGTCAGAAACAGTTTCGTACAAGTATTTTTGTTTGCCTTTTTCTTTTCTTTTTCCCCGTCCTGCCCTTCATTAAAACTCAACTACCCTGACAGTTTTAGGACTTGGGATCCCTCTGTCTGCCTTTGGAAATGGATTTTTTCCTTTTCTTTTTAATCCTTTTTTCTTTTCCATTCAACAGGGCCAAGTTTGCATTTAGTAGACATCTCCATGTGCCGTCATAACACATGGCAGCGCAGATTTACCCAAAGCAGAGCGCAAAAGCAGAGGGCAAAGAGGGTGGGTGACACCAAAGTCTGCTACAGCTGTCCAGTTTACACAGGAGGCATTCAGTTCTGCAAGTGTTACATTACAAGTCAGTAAGATACTCAATTTTTTTAAGAACAGGAAAGGCAGATCCCATATGAAATGGCCATCGACCAAGCAGAAAGGGTTTCTGAGGCTTATATCTTAGGATGAATTCAGCACATTTTCTAGCAGTGATAATCCGTTTGCTCTCTCCTCTCTTTTTCCCCTCAAAAGCCTTGGTGCTGACCCTTACTCAGGTTTAGCAGTGCTGTATTTTGACGGCAACTTTACTGAAATCAGCTTAATAGAGACTAAAGAACTGTTCAGTGCATGTGTCAGGCCCAGAGAAGATAAGTATTTGTTTGTTTTTGCTTTTTAAACAGGATGCAGAAGCTCTCCAGAATTACAGATAGAGAGAGACAGAGTGGAAGAAAGAGCGAGTTTGTTTGGTGAAGAAAAGATGGCAAACAGGCAGATAAATGTAAGGCGCCGAGTGTAGCAGCATTAAGAGAACTAGGACAAGCAGACAGCATGGAGACATTTGCCTGCTATGTTTTGAAAGCAATCTGTTCTTGTGCCTAAACCACTGATACAGACAAATTTCTCTGGTGCCAATTACATTGTAAGGAACACAGTTGGCACCATGATCCGTGCCTCCTTGGTCCGGTAAAGGAGAGTCTTTGTAGTCGGATGACGCTTCTGGACAAATTGCACCCTGATGACCTCGCACAACTCCTGTACCTTGAGAAGGGGAAGTCAGGCTGGAGCCTAACGTGTCTACAGATTGAATCTTAGGGGATAGGTGATGCATAAATGAATCGGGTTTTACATCAAGCTGAAGCATGGATGAGGGGAATAAGAAGAGCTCTTTGTAGACAGGAAAGGGATCTCCTGACTATGGAAAACCACCAGGAATTTACAAGAAAACTATCAAATCTTACTGGTGCACAGCAGAACAATCCTTCTTAAAGGCATGTTTCTATTCATTTTCAAAAAATGCAAATGAAGTATCGCCCCGTGGCAAAGTTTAAATTATAGCATTCACCTTGTTTCACTCCCATGACAGGCACTTCGCTCCTGTGAGGTCTTTGGCACCATTCCCTAGTCTGGCCCTGACATCTTCTCCCAGAACTGCTAGCAGCGGTCCACAAGCAGGCCCTAACACTGACCATAGTCATGGCTGGAACTGCCAGTTCAGACCCACAATGCCACGAAAATGCACCTCTTTCTCACGAGGTGTAACTGCCCAACAGCTTATTTCCCACCTGGGACATCCAAGCATGAAAATATGCTGCCCCATTACAAGTGAGTTACTTTGCGTGGCTGTTAGCTGTAGATCTGGACCAGCTGGCAGTAATAGCCTCCCTCCCCATAACATTAAAACCCTGCTCTGTAAACCCAATTTGGAACAATAGTCACCTCATTTCAGGCAGTGAGTCAAGACCTGCCGCTCCACGTCCACCGTCTTCACTTAAACAAAGAGCTACTGTTGATTTGTCTCTTACCTGTTCTGTACCCAGTGTTATTGAGATACACAGCGAAGGTGCGGGGCTCGTGAGTAGCCTGCCAGGAGGGAGAAGAGCAGTTTTCGTTGTTGGTGTAGATGTTGTGGTTGTGCACGTACTTCCCAGTCAGCATGGAGGAACGTGATGGGCAGCACATCGGGGTGGTTACAAATGCATTGATAAAAGAGGCCCCTCCATTCTCCATAATCCGCCTGGTTTTGTTCATCACTTGTAAGGACCCTGCAAAAAAAAGGCACCAATTATCATTCTGCTGCAAGAAACAGTTAGAACATACTGGATGCTATTTCGCCATTAAAAGTAAAGTATCAGTGATTAGCTTGCTTTCAGACATCGGTCTGTACTACACCATAGCTTAGGTAATTTTAGGAGAAAAGATAAAATCTGTCTTATATCACCAAACATATTTTTCAGGATTCCAGAAAGATTGAGTTCTTTTTTTCTCAGGCTTCAAAACAAATCTAAAGTGCAGACTAATATAGAAATGCAGTGTTAAAGCTTTAGAG
Organism: Anser anser; assembly: GCF_964211835.1. Taxonomy (NCBI): domain Eukaryota; kingdom Metazoa; phylum Chordata; class Aves; order Anseriformes; family Anatidae; genus Anser; species Anser anser. Next base: position 35,336,112 of record NC_139721.1, read on the forward strand.
CTGTATCAAATTTATAGGTCAACAGTACTTCAAACGCTGCTGTAGGGAAACAGTATGTTACACAGACTGCATCATTAGTCAATGTGCCAGAAAGGTATGTAAAATTCTGAGATTACTAATTAATTTGTTACAATCCCTTCTTTTTTATCAGATAATCAGAGAGAGAGAAGGGGGTAGGTGGGAAGGGAGGAAGGGAAGGAAGGAGTAGGTGGCTGGGAAGGGAGAGAAAGAATTCAGTTAAAAATTTTCCCAAAGGGAAGTTTCTGTGGACCCAGGATCTGCATGTCTGGCTCCAAAACTAAAGCACTGTGATCAAAATCACATTTTGGGGATGAATTTTTATGTAAAAAGTACTAGCAAAATTCAGCACATTTCTCGATAAACTCTTGCATTCCCAACATACTCCTGCAATGATCCATTTTAAAGAACGAAGATTGTTATTTGTGTCGTTTAAAACTCCTTTGTGAACAAGGTGAGACAGGCAGGGCATGCAGATTTCTGACTGCAGAAAGACTGAGCAGCTCCTGATAAGGTCTGTCAGTACTTGCTGATAGCTGTCAAACTTTGCTGTTTTGGTTATCCAACAGAGCAGAGAGTGAACAGTGACTATGAACCACAGATATGTCAGTATGTGTCCAGGAAACATGTCTGCAATTTCTAATACTTGCTCAGTTTTTACTGTAAAAAGGTGTTTCTGGAATTCTTCCTTATTTTTTTTTCCCTTTGGTTTTACAATTCATTTTGTAAAATTGACAACAGTCAGCTTAAATTTAAAATTAAAATAATTGATTCCAATGATAAAATAAGAGTATTTCTTGGTGGTTTTTTTTGGATCACTTGGAAAGGTTTTAAAATCACGAAATAAATGCCTGTAAAGCCACAAAACTGCCAAGGAGGTTCAGCTTTAGGTGTTAGCAGTAAAATCTTACAAATTATGTTATTAGATAAAGTTAAGCATTCTCTGGTTTTGCTTTTGGGATAAAGAGTCAGTGCTGAGTGTGAAATCTTTTGCATCAGAATTGTTTGGTAAAACAAAAGGAAGAGACAGTTAGTTCTTTAGCAATTCCTGGTGCAGTACTGATGTGTTTTTAAGGATATATTTAGTACCCTGAGAAGAAGTCATCATCATTTTGGATTCTTCCTCTTTCACAGTCCATCTTTCCTAAATGCAGAGCGCCTGCATTTGTGCTTTCCTGAAGTCAGTACAGACAAAAAACGTTTAGAGACACAGAGAAGTAGGAGAGTAACTTAGAGTTCCCTGAGCACTAGAGGTCTTCCATGTGTATGAGTGGGAGTGTTTCAAGGAGTTGTTGAGTAAAAGTCCAACAAGAGATGATCCTTACTCTACATTGTCTTTATTTTGGACCCCAGGCTGGCTTTTCCTTTTTCTTTGTTTTTTTTTTTTTTTTTTTCCTATTTTTTTTCCATAGCTCTCCCATTTTTGAAATGCCACAGTTTATTACTGAGAGTTCAGCTGCAAAGTGCTTGTAGATCCTCTCAGATGGGAAGTGCACCGTCGTGGTACGCTAATGCACAGTAACAGCACCAGAGCCAATGTGCACTTTCATGCCTCTATGCATTATAAATGAATAGCTGTTACAGCCCTTCCTCATTCCTCTGCTTGGTCAGCCCTCTGCTCCTGCAAACCTGCTGTTTATGAGTAAGTTTTTCTTCCAGGTATGCACTTACTGACACTGATAATAGATTTAGCCCCTCTGGAAATTCTGGAATGGACACTTCAAAGCAGGTGAGACTTCCTCATTTGGGAAAAAAAACATAAGTAGGAGATAAAAGTTGCTGATATAAGTTATAATCCTTTGCTGTCTGTAGCTCTCCTCACAGCTTGTGCTCTTTACCATCTGGCCCACAGTCTTCAGGGCACACGTACTCAGGCGCTGTCTGACAGCAGGACACCAGCGCTCTACATGACCAAGTGGGGAGCACCTGAGGGGAACCAGATAACTGAGGACAGCCACTTTGGACAAAGAAATTAGAAAGTTTTGTCAGAAAGAAATTCAGTATCACCTCTCAGTTTGTTCTCCTCATATATTGAGAAGTATGTGCGGTAACCAAGGTTTCATAAAGAATCTGAAAGTTGCTGTAGATTTTCACCCAGGCGTATCACAGGTGGACAACTCTACAATGGGACAGCCCAAACTGTCTTGTCTTAATCTGTTTATTCAAGGCCTCAGTAAAGTGACAGACTCTTGTGGATCTCAGAATATATCTCCATTTTTTCAGCTCGTATTTTTCAGTACTTTGAAATTTCTAGTCAAGATGGAAAGCAAACCAGGTAAATTATGCCTGATATGATGTATCCAGAGGATGATGTGATCCCTTCACCAACTGATGAAGTAATTGTCTTATTTTACTTCTTAGGGATTTTTTCACCCCCTTTTTAAACCTTTTCCCATTTCTCCAACATCTCAAAGGGCTCTGGCTTTGAAATACTGGAACTACCAGTCTTCATTATTTTTGATTCCTTTTTGACATTGCAAAAATATCCCAGTGAGGATATTGGGGAGGGGTTCATGCTTGAGGGTCAGCTTGAGGGACTGATGTGTGCAAAGCACATGGGAGAACAAAGTGACAGAGAACATGGAGGGCAGGTGAAGTGATTTAAAAGTGAGCAAAAAGTTGGAAATACCAGTCCTCATGCCTGAAAAGAATATAGACATGGCCTCAGTGGGAGCTGTGGCCACTGCCCTAATACATTAGGCCACTGCCTTAATACAGCAGTAGTACATTGTCTCTGGAGGTACTGTTCCCAAGCAGTTCTGGGAGCTGGTGTTTTGTCTTCAGGAAGATGTGAGTTTACCAAGGTGTCAGGCAGTTATTTCTCTGTCCTCAGGATTTTGGAGAGGGCTAAAAGTGTGCAGAGGCACAATTTCACTGATCATTTCCCAGCTTCTGGGCCTAGTTCCTGCTGATTTTCCTCACGAGCTGTGGGCCAGGCTGTTTCATACTGCCTAAGTTACTATCCACCAGCTGTTCGGTAATATCCTTCCTCTGTGCCACGTTCCTCTCAGCATGTATAATAAGAACTGACTGGAATTGTGGAGCAATTTGGGGCTTTTATCTGATAAGTTGTATGAGACAGCAGCTCTGCTGAACTTCTATGTATTCAGAATGCAGAACTCAGGGGGATGGTGCAGATCAATACAAAGAGCTGCTTTGAGCACTAACTAAATTCTAGTTCTCTGCTTCTTGCAAATTTTACTTTGGATAACTCCCCTGTATATCATTTGCACTCAGGCAGCTGAATATTTTGATTCAATTCTTACACAAGCTCTGGAGACAATTCTTTCCTGATTGAAATCTATAGTGTACCTTATATGCTTTTATGTTCAAGCATTCATTTAGAACGGCTTTTAGAAATGTTCGTGCTGGGAATACAATAGCAAATAATCCACACTGAGAGACTTTCAGTCTTGTGATTTTTGGATAACCCTGCCTAAGCTTTATTCTGTTTGTGGCGTAAAGTGTTACTTCCCACTGACCTCTGGGAAACAGGATTTTTTTTCACAGCAATCACGAAAGGGCAAGGGGATACTTCACACATGGAAAACAGTATGGCTTTGCTTTTCAAATAAGCAGAATGATTTATTAGTAGAAGTGCGAATAATGCAATACAGTAAGTCTTGGGGCTGAATCCTGTTTCCTGTGAAATGATCTATGGAAAGGGGAAACCTGTGTCTTCATTCAATGCAGTGGGAACGCATACATGTCCAGGCTATTGCTCAACTGCTTGCTAATAGGAGCCAGAGCCCTCTGTGAACATCCAGTGCAGCTTTCAAAGAGAGGAGCTCCACAAAATGAACAAAGTGGCTTGCCACATCCTTCCTGCTCTCTCACCACTAGCAAACCCTCTCTCAAGATTGAAGACAGCTAGTCGGTAACATTGTTCAGAGACGTGTGTCTGCTGACCTACCTTCCCCAGCGCCTTGGAGAAAGCAGGCTCTTTCTGACCACAAAAAGGAAGACGTGACTTGACCCTTTTAACGAAATTTTCAGAACAACTCTATCGAGAAGAAATGCATTCCTATTGTAATAGCTGTATTTTAGGCCAAAAATAGAGCCAGGAACAGACATTCATTATGCAGCATGGCTAAACAGAGCAGACTTTAGAAAGAGTGAGAAATGAAATAGATAAGACGTACTCAGATCTCAGGGCCTGCTTGAGGAGCTCTGGGACAAAACTGCTGCATGAAAGGATTAACACTCAGTCACGAAATACAGTGTATTAATTATGTTCTCACAGCTCTGAAAGACTGCATAAACTATTATTGCATAATAACAAATACAAAAATGCTAATAACTCAAGAATGTCAGGGTTGCTTTTAGTTCTTTTTGCCTATAACTTTCTGGCTGAATGTATTTGATATTAGCATAAATGAACTATTTTGTTACAAGTTTTCTGAGTGAAACATTTTGATTTTTTCAGTGTTGTATGGTATTTTGTTTAAAAAAATCACCTTACTTTTATTAAAAACATGTCTTTCATTAAAAAACACTAAGAATGCAAGATTTCATTTCAAATTTATTTGCCATTTTTCCACCTTTTTGATCTTACCTCCTGCCCCCAAAACTGAAATATGTGCTTGGGGGTAACCTAAAATGATCCTCTTTCTCTCCTTATTTTTTCGCTTCAGGCAGTGAACCAAAAATCAGTTATATGCATAACCATCATTAATATCTTTCTAACTTATTTAATGGAAAACATTCAAAGGCCTCCTGTAACATCATCCAAGTGTTTTCCGCCCTGAGAAATATATGTGAAAATCACTTCTGTCTGGTGTATCCAGGTTGTGCTCACATATTCAGTATACTTGTGAAAGCAGAACTATCTTACCGTTACATACATAGCATAGTTTTAAGACAGATGAATTTTAAACACTGTAATAACTCATATAGAAATTAGCCTTATATTCTGAAATAAGACAGTTTTCCCGTGTGCGTAAACAAGTCAGATGGCATTCACACGTGACAAGTATGTGAAGAACTTAAATACACACCTATGCAGCACTGAGGGAAAGACTAATCTCATAAGGCTTGAATTTTAAATGCTATGTAAAGCAACAAACTGAAAAAGAACTTTTGATGCAAGTTTTTTACCTGTGTGTCCTTGCATGCATTATTAAATCTTTTTATGGTGGTGATTAACGACTTTTATGATTGATTTTGACATGCATGCATTTCCTAAAGTCTGCAATTAAATCTGATAAATGCTATTAAATAATATTTGTTAACCCATTTTCCAAACTTGTTCCACATTCTGATAGTGTTTCAGGACCACTGCCTTCTCTGAGTTTGAAGTACTTCTTGCCTGGCAGAAATTACTGAAACACACATGAGGAAATGAAGTAGCAAATAACAATTTTTTCTCACCTAGCTCCACATCTTGGTCATCTGTGAGTACAAGGATGATATTTGGTCTGATATTTTTTCTCTCCTGCTGCACACGTCCTCTGAACCTTGGGGACTTGACAGTGGAACAGTGACTTGTCAGCAGTTCAGTACTGAGCACTGCCAAGAGGAGTGCAAACAAGGAGGACTTCATAGTAGTTCCAGTATTTCAATGAAAAGAGCGATCCAGAAGTGCCTGAACTCTAGTTTTCAAGACCTGTAGGGAGGAAAAGAAATTCTGTTTAAGCAATAAATAAACTTCCAGTCACACAGGAAAAGGATGATACTTAGGGAAGTCAGACCTGACACATACCATTTGACATGACACAAGCCATATTGTTGAGTAAGAGCTTTATTCTATCATTTTCTAAGAATAAACTCGGTCCTTCTGCAACTATGCTTTCTCAAATAATTTTTGCTTGAAGTCATGCCACTGCCTGCATTTTGTATAGGCTTGACTCCTGGTGTACTCCTCACATTGCTCCTTCTCCTACACCCCACGCTTCTTTTTATGCAGCATGTTCCTTACAGTCAGTACCTGGGCGCAGTAAAAAATTGCTGGGATGCAGACGTGTTCAGAACATCTGTAGGAGGAGCCCTATAAGAAGGAGAAAGCTGAAGGCTTGTCAGTCAAAGACCTCAGCGCTGTGGCTGTGCTTCAAAGTCTCCAGAACTGTTCATTACAGCTTGTTTCTCTGTCCTGAAAAAGAAGAGTAGAAAAAATTTGCATTCCCCCCAGTTCATCTACTTAATTTAATGCTATACCTATGCAGCGGTTAGGTGGCACCTTGGCTGTTAGAGATAAAGGACATATATATCATGTCATCAAACGCAGGTGCTTTTCCAACATTTATAAGCAGCCTGAGATTCAGCAAATAAGAGTTAATTCCAGTGTATGGCACCTGGCAAACGATCAAGCTATTTTAGCTTAACTCACCTGCATGAGCAACTAAACCCCAACAAAGCAGAGAGGAGAGCATGGCTGTCATTTGCAATCTGCATTGGATCACTACATGAAAAGTCATCTTCCCGGTGACAAGAAAGCTCATATTAAGTGACAGTCCAGATGATCTTACCCAGCACTGTGAAAGAGCGTAACTGTCCCTCAATCAATCAACGATGGACCCGAGTGCCTCATCCATAATGCACAGTACCCCTGGCACAGCCTTGTCCTCGATACTCCGTTTCCATACTCGGCTCAGTGAGTTATCGGAACCCCCTCTCCGTGCCTGTCAGTCAAACAGCCTTGCTTTTGTAAGACCTGATGCAAGCACAGAGGCTTGCCGTTGCTGCAGCAGATTTAAACCTGTGACTGAAAATGACTGATTGGCCTGGGGAGGAATGGGCAGCCACTTACACTTGAACATTTTTTGCATTACTGAGTGAAGCACTGAAAAACCATCCTGTTACACAAGGGAAGGGAGGGAATACCTGGGGGCAAAAAGGAAAGGGGTGGAAAAGAAACCACAGAGTCATGCCTGCTCCCTCCGGGGTACTGACCTGCCACATACATTATTTTGGGACTGTGGATAAAGCACGGTGACTTCGGTCCCTAAAGAAATAAAACAAAGCACAAAACCACCCAAGCCCAAGACCACTCAAGAGGTCTGCTTATGGGGAAAGCTGCATGGGAATTGGTGTGGACATTATATAATCAGGCTGGAGCATGATTCATAACATTATGCTCCCATACCTGAGATTTCAAATTTAGACATGCGACATTAACTACAAACCAACAAATAAGCACAAAAATGGTGTAATGAAAGCAAAACATACACACACACAAAAAAAGTCCCCATCACTCACCTAAAAATATGTTAATTGGAAGGTGCTCTAAATATCAGGGGAAGAAGCCATAGGAGAGGGAGGGGAAGGGACTTGGTGCTGGACTGCTAGAAAAAGGATCGTGTTCTTGTTTTCATATACACCTTTTATTTTAAGCTTCACAAGCAAAACAGTTTCATGCTCCTCACTCTGGCAGGCTGTAATTACACCAGAAGAGTGTGAATGTCTTTAAAAGGAAAATCTAAGTGTCTGCTGCAGAGAAATCCTGTCTTTCATTGTCTCTGCCCCACCAAACATTGCAGTCTCTGACTAGCATTATAGCACTGCAAAGCCAATACAGGGGCTGGGCATTTAAGGTTAAATGCCATTTAGGTGATTACACAACACTCAGATAAGCAGACTGGAAGTCTGTAATTAGTCCGGACTGACTTTTTAAAATACTTCAATTTCCATGTATTTGTTTTAAGCCACATAGAGGCTGACAAAAGCACCAAAGAACAGGATTACCGAAGAAGTAAGCATTCTTCTGACAGACACCAGACACCACATGCTCTTGGTGCAAAGGAGAAATACAATTCCTCTAAATGTCTGATCTTTAAATAGCAAAACTTTGACTCACCTCACAAAGAACGAAAGGATACATGAAGTGAGACTCAATGTTTAGTTTCTTACATCAGTTCTACTGTACAGCAAACTTTTTCAGACAATGTTGACCCAGAAAGTGCAGTCATCCTGACTGCATTGAGCAAACATTGGCACCAACATGTTTGAATAATCCCCCACAGTATGAAACTGAAAGTTCCTGACAATTACACCTCAGTGCTAATAAAATTTATAGTAATCCAGACTAACATTAGTAAGTGTTCTTCATTCTACCCTCTTTGGGCTGTGCTAGTTTTTAAAAAGGTCCTTTTTGCTTTAGATTATTTCAGCAAGTTACAGCCACCTTAGACAATTCTTTTCTGGGTAAAAGAAATGAAGGGTTTCTTTTCCAGCTATCTACTTTCTTCCCCTTGATGGATAAAGGAAAATATCAAGACATGTATAAAACTAATTAACAAAGTCTCATTGAATGGTTCCTGTACAAGAACACAATAAAGCCACTTTTCATTGCACATAACAATTTCATATTTGCATATGACAAATCTTTATTCTGAAGTGATCTTTGAGAAATTGTCCTCTTACAGCCTGTTTCCCAGTTCTAGAAGGAAATGAAGTAAAGAAAACTGTCAAAATACAGCCTTGATAATGGAAGACAAGGCTGTTTGTGTTGGATACTGTCTGGTAGTCTACAAGTGCCCCTACAGACACTGTAATTTGTCTTGGGAAATAGACAAAAATAGGAGAAACTCTAAAAAGGACCTTTTCAGATCCATATGAAGATGTAAACTTAAAAATTTCTGTGCAGTGTTCAGAAATCAAGGCTGTAATATGATTTTTTTTTTCTCTAAGAGCATTTACAAAAAGAAAATAGATATGTGCTATTTGATAAATTTAAATTATATTTTGCCTTAATTACCTATGACAACTGAAACACTGTCAGTAAATAAATGAAACTGGAGTAGTACGAAATCCAGGAGACTATTTTACCTCATCTGGATGTACTTTTTATTTTACAGTCATTCTTATTTTTTTAATGGAATCACAAATTCATGGTTTGTACTCACCTTTCATGGGATAAAATCTGAAAACTTGGTTCTTTAGTTGGCTCTATGCTGCTAGTATTATAACAGGCAGTTCAAGGACTCGTTGGCATGGAGAATTAATTACCCGTGAAACTTGAATTACATTGGCAGGGCACTGCAAAGAAGGGCTACAGTGCCACTTTTTGTCATGTGGAATAAAAACTAGAAGGACTTGATTTCTAGGTCTCTTAACAGAATGTCTTTCAGTGACCAGGAGAAAAAGTGAAAGATAAAAAAATATCTTTTGAAACTACCTGTAGATTTTACATTCATTTTGGCCAAGAAGCATTTAAGATTATTAGCATAATGTAAGCAGAAAGGCAGAAAGACAGAAAGACAGAAAGGGATTAATTTGGAACACAACAAAAGACAACTAGTTTTCAGAAAAGAATGTTCTCCTTTTGCAAATCCACATTGTTTTGACATCTGCATTTTTTACTGTGCTTACCCAAAGTGCCTTTCTGTTTTTGGCCAATAAAAATTTGTCCAAAATCATACATTTTGTTTATGAAAAAAGGCCACTGAATGTCCATAACTGTATTTCTCAGTTATAAGCTTTAAAGATGTGTGGACTTCTTCTTATTTAATATATTTCATCCTTGCACAGGGAAACTAGCTTATGCGAACAGATTTCTTCCTTGGTTATAAATCTGAAGTCAAGTGTGGGGATAGTGAGTAAGGCTACTGGACATATGTTTGTCCCCAAGACCATGAGCTATGTAATGCTCCAGATCAGTAATGCACAACCAAGTGTTAACAAAGGGTTGACAACTTTGTCTTCTCTACACCACAATACTCCAGTTTTCTAATGAGCATGAAGAGCATGAACATCATCCAAAGGCATAGTTAAGGCCTTTCCTTAGAAACAAAAATGGATCTACTCTGGCCAATGAAAGAATTACTACTATTAATAAGAAAATAATAATAATAATAATAAATAATGAAGAAGAAAAAGAAGGAGAAGGAGAAGGAGAAGGAGGAGAAGGAGAAGGAGAAGGAGAAGGAGAAGGAGAAGGAGAAGGAGAAGGAGAAGGAGAAAGAAGGAGAAGGAGAAGAAGAAAAGAATAAAGTGGACTGGTACTGTGGATCTTGAGAAATAGAATTCACATTTTGGTTCCCTTGATATTAGCAATAAATATGCCCAGCGAATTGAGAATGTAAGGTAGAACAGGGATCCCAAATGAAGAAACTGCTGTTGCAGTGGTCATTTTATGGTTAAGTGTTTTGTCCTTCATTACTGTCCAGTATCCTACTGATTATTTCTTTGTACTTCCATTTCCCTGCCTCCAAAAATTGGCTTAACTAAGACATATTCCACTAATGAATGTTTTGATACTTAGGAAATTTTTGATATTTGCAGACAAGTGTTAGGAACTTGCACAAAAATTATCAAAAGTATGGAAAAAAAGCAGAAGGCCTTATCACTGAAAGTGATAAGTTGTCTCATGTCCTTTATGCAATAGACTACCTTGGATAATTTCTTCCTACATGTTTCTCTGATAACTAAATCAACTAAAATCCTCAAACAAACAAAATCCCAAACATCAGTTACCACAAGAATATAAGCATTATTTCCTGATCCCAAACAGAGGAACACTATCAACCTATATATTTTATATATGACCAACTGATTTGACAGTTTTGTATTTTATAAACATTTTTGATAGGAATATGTCCCCAGTGTTCTCTGTTTCTTTAAAATCAAATTCTGAATAAGAAAAGTAAAAGGGAAAAACACATCAAGAATTCTGAATATCCGTAGAAAACAGAGTGGGGAATTTGCTATTGACAGTGTTTTTTAATTTCCAGTATGAACTTGGAGGTTGGTCACACTGGTGGGTGCCTGGTCAGCTGGTCAGTCTGCCTAGAGGGCCAGACATCGCTGTCATTGGCATCATGTTAACTGGAGATGGCTTCACCCACCAGTGCCCCCCGCAAAGTTCAGGATCAGTGGTTTATTCCCACTACTTGTAGTTCTTTGTTTTGAAGTGAGATTTATCCATCCAGAAATCTTACTGTACTCAAGAACATTTTGCATACATGGAAAGTCCAAGGCTAAAGGGAGTGAATGGGTTTTTCTCAACCACACATGTTCAGCTTCTGTGAATCTTTGAAGTTTATGTCAAAGTGTGGATGGACTTCTCAGAGTCTCACATAGTCTGAATCATAACAGGTGTGCAGTTAGAGACCCGTCCAAATTACAAAATTAGTAATTTCATGACAATTGTGCAGACAGATTGAAATTACATAATAAAAGGCCAGGTAGGCAACATGTTCATTTGCACCAGAACAACCTAGCAGTTCAGAAGTCTTAAATCTCTTTTTAAATCATATGGCCTTGATGACTAGCTGGTTGTAACACTCCACAACAACAATAAGGATAACAACTCTCAATTTCAGTAATACAGTGAAGCACTTAAGTGGTAAAAGCTGTTGACAGATGACTGTTTTCTGTTCAGTAACATTAATGTTTTTCTCACATCTTACGCTTCTATCTCATATTTAAAAGGAAAACACTGCAATCTCAGGCTACCAGGCAGAACAGCGTAAATCTGCAGGCCAGTTTCCTGTGGGAATATCAAGCCTGCAACCATGGGAAACACATTTACAGTACAGCAGAAGTCAGGAAAAAAGCAAGATCTACCATTTCTTCTTAAAGGTTAATCCCCTAATCTTAGCTGTAAAGTATAGGATTTACAGTGAACACAAAGAATGCAGTTCCTATCTAGGTCTAATCTAATCATTATCTATTGGATTTCCAACACGCTTTGCTAATCAATCAGTTGTCTGCTCAACTTCCAAACATAATCTGTGTATTATAATGATGTATCATCAGTGCCTCAGGCTAGATTAATTTAAAGTAACTATAATTTAAAGTAATTGCAGGCAAGGAGAATCATAACCTTATATTAAATTTTTTGCATTGTAATTTCAAAAACACTTACAGACAGGAAAGGAAAAAGCCTGCAGTGACTTGAAAGTATAATGCACACTTCCTAACCTACTTTTATAACTTTGTGCAGGTTAAGGGATATTCTTGGTAGGAGAAAGTTTCCAGCATTTCACGTCAGGGTAAAACAGCAAACTTCAATAACATTTTAAAAATACATAGCTGTAGTTAATGTACATATTTAATTTAATATATTAACTATCTTAAAGAAAAGGAAAATATGTATTTTATTTTAATGTTGTTAATATAGTTGAACAAAAGATTAAAGCAAATAAAAATAATATTTTTATATTAACTTCAAATCTATGAAATGGTTTTGAAAGAAAATTCTGACATATTTTTCATCAAGAAGAATGTCTCCTGTTAATTTACAAGCTTCTAAAAATATACAGTTTCTTAAATTTATTTCTCACCATCTGATTTACTTTGTTTTAGAATTTCATATTTCAACACAGCCAAGAAGTGCACTTGTCATACAAAGGAGGCTGGTATAATTGAGCCAGATGACGTGCCCCACAAGTAAAATCAGCCATTCATGAAAGCTGGTCACCAGAGGCCATTTCAAACAATGCACATTTCAAAGTAATCTAAAGTAATCCCTTTTCTCTGTTGATTTGGTTTCCAGGCAGTCTTAAGCACATGTGTGCAGCAAACAGGAGGCTTATTAAAACCTGATGTTATATTGGAAGTTATAATGCCATTGCCTTGTGATTGAATTCCGTGTCTGTGAATCTTCAAAGAGATGGGGGAAAAAAAATCAATTAAATTTATATGCTTATTAAACATGAGTGTCATGATACGTGCAGTTTATTAGCACTTGCTAAATAATTAAGACCAAGAAAGATAATTAGATGTGCAGTAGGCTCCAAGCAGGCTACTGATATCATTTTTTTTTTTTTTAAATCTTTAAAGTAAGTGGCTTTCCAGCTACCAGGTAGTATAATTGCTAAAAGACTCCAAGCATTTTTCAAATATAAAGAGTAACCTTTGCGTAGGAAAGAATTTAAGGTAATTTTAAAATTCCTTTTATAAACCACATATCTTTGCTATATCCCTGCTCAGTTCAACAGTGTGGAGCATTATGAAAACATACTGTACAATAACACACTGATGATTCAGTGATCCAGTAAGTAGTCTTGAGTTGGGAGATCATATCACAGAGGTGAACAACAGCAACACAGTTTGCACGTTTCTTTATGTTCCTGTAAGTCCACAGAACTTAGAAACCATGCAAAAGCAAAGCTTTTCACGTCTCCTTTAGATAAAGAATGCTTGAAATTTAAAAAACTTGCTTCTTAGATACATTCATGTTCCCTCACACATCTGCAGCACTGTTTGAAAGAGGGAGTCTTTGCCTTTGTCTTTGGTAAACAGTTTGCTTTCCTAAATAAATGTACATGATTAACCTGAATATGAACAGGTCATCTGTAGCACACAGTATCTATGGATCCACTTATATATGAGAAGACAGAGAACGTGCCAATTTCCTTACCATAACTTACAGAACTCCATTATCGTATGGGCAGGTTAAGGTAGGTTTTGCCATCATGCGGGTGGGTGAGGAAGGGGGAGAAGTGATGTTGAGGTGTATGACCAGGGTCTGGGTCATGGAGGAAACCGATCCTATTGGACTGCTGCTCTGGCTGCTCTCCTTGCTGACTGCAGAGGGGAAGCAGCAGCAGTTCAAGGGGACCAGGGTCAGGACTGAAGCATGAAGAAATGGCTATGTGAAGCTATATAAGCTATGTATTTAAACAGATAGGAGCACCTGTACTCCTAGGTAAGGACCTCAGATGTACTTTTTGTGATAACACAGAAGCATGGACTTTTCACAAACACCATGGGAATTTAGGTAGCTGCCATCCACTGGCTAACCAAGAGAACTGGGCAGTTCCTGCAAGTGCTTTTTAAAAACTTACTCCAGTCCAGAAAGTGAACTTATTTGTAGCATCAGTACTTTGTATGTTTACATGCACAATCTGTGTACTTATATACACATTCATATGCTACACACTGCATATGGTATCTGTTGACTTTCTCTTGCACTTCCAGGTCTGGTGACAAAGCCTAATAAATTTTAGTTTTGGGATCAGTCCCATTATATTCAAATAAGTTTTATTCTCAATAAATTATAAGTACTAAATTCTGTGGATCAAGTACTGAGTACCACCTTTTAAGCAATACCTTCCTTAGTATGTTGCTTCTCTTTGTTAAGCAGCTTTTCCAGTCCTGAGACAGTGCAAATTTTACTTTCACTGATTTATGTGTAAAAACACCTTGACAGAGCAAGAAGTGTGTTTTTAAATAGTTCCTCCCTCACAAACCTATACGATAGAAAAAACAGCCTAGTAATAACAGTAAACAGACAGTAAGACCAAACAAAACAATCTGCTACAAAAAGCAAATGCTTTATATCCTTTTCTATACAGATCAGTCAGAGAGGAAGTTGCACTGACTTGAAGCACTACTGAGAAGAACATCACCCATGCATCTATTTTATTAGACATTAATAGACATTAAAAAGAAGTTCTTTTCTCGGAGGGTGGTGAGGCACTGGCACAGGTTGCCCAGAGAAACTGTGGATGCCCCATCCCTGGAGGTGTTCAAGGTCAGGCTGGATGGGGCTTTGAGCAACCTAATCTAGTGGGAGGTGTCCCTGCCCACGGAAGGGGTGTTGGAATTACGTGATCTTTAAGGTTCTTTCCAGCCCAAACTATTTTGTGATTCTGTGTGATCCTGTGATTATTGTTAATGACCTTTGTGATCAGCAGGCCCTCAACAGTCTCCAAGCTGGGCTACCTATGGAGCACAAGGTAGAACAACAGCCCAGGAATGTGAGTTTTTGTGTCTGCTATCACAGTAATTCTTCCAGTCGTTTTTGCTTCTTGTCACCTCACTGTCCCACAGCCCACACTCAAGCACACACCTGTGTGGGGGATTCCTGGAGTGACCTGCAGCTATCCCACTGCTAGGAAGATCAGGAAGTCATCTCCATGTGGCTTCACTCCCATGCCGGGAGCATTCCAGTAGTCACATCCTACCAGGTGAAAAAAATTTTTTTGCACTGGAATGACAGCAAATATGAGCAAGGAAGACAACTGATGGATTTTAGTGTCAAGATTTTCAAAACAGGCTTCCAAGTCCTTACTTAGACCTTGGTACGTGTCCTGATGTGCAAAATAAATACGTCTGCCGCATTGAACAAGACTGCTGACCTTAAAGCAGCCTCTAGCGGGTTCTCCGGTAAATCCCTGGCACAGGGATGCTTTAAGATCTTTACTGAATATTTCAAAATAAGCTAACCACCACTGGTACAAGAGGAAAGACCAAAATGTATGAAGTATCTGGATACTGAATTTCATCCAAAAATTGGTATTGCTATCAAAAAAGCTTGAAATAAGAGCCACATATGCCTGATCCAGGACAGAATATATCATATACAACTTATCTGCTGGAGGAATACCAATTCACTTCAAGATTCGCCTGAATCTTGGATATCTGTTCTCAATGAGCTATTTGAAAATAATCTTCATTCTCAGATCTAAGAGACTCAAGAATGACTTGTTGAAATTATTCTGTGAATAACTTTATCTCAGAAAACATTTTGAAAAGGTAGCACATATAAATTCACTTTCATTTTCCAAGTGAAAATGCCTGTGGAAAGACTTTCTTAATCTTTCAAGTGCACATACAGGTACTTTCAATTTCACAGTTCTGGGTTCTGTAGATCAGAGAGCAGTTTTAAAGCGTGGAAGCTGAGGCTGAATACATTCAAGCACACATATTTTTATTTCCAATGCACTTGTTAAGAAAAGTTCCTGTTTAGCAGTGAAGACACATGATTTTATATAATCTTTATAGATGTTATACATATATCTTAAATCTTTATAGATAGAAATTTTGCACATCTGCTCATGAGCCAAGATTCTGCTAAGATACCTGACACAGCACAGACTGAATTATTTTCTCCAGGAGTGATGGAGCAGGCAGACAACCTTATGCCCCAGCATCTGACTGTGCATTATGCACGGTAAGGGAAGACAGGAATGGAAATTGATAATCATTAGGTAGAAGCTTCTGAATAATACAGAATGGAAAGGACCAATATATATCAGAAATCACTCTCAGATAATGGAGAAGAGATAGAAAGGCAAAGGACAGAATGATAGTATTTTTCTACATTTTGCTTAGGAAGGAATTTGGGAAGCATCTTAGTTTACAGTGAATGTTGGGAAACTATCAATGCTTGCTTTACTGAATTTTTTTTTTCTTCCTCCCCTAAATGTAGATGAGATGTTCTTATATAAAAAGTGACTCATAAACTGCATTTCCCTCTTACATCAATGACCTGATTCAGGAACGCTTAGACCAGCAGAATCCACTTCTTTGTCCTTATTGAGCTCAGCTGTGAGGTCAGACAAGGCTGCTCAGGGCTTTACCAACTCAAGTCATAAAAACCCCCAAGGATGCCACTGTCCAAACACTCTGGGGCCCTGTTCCACAGCTTGGCTGTCCTGAGGGTGATTTTTTTTCCGTGTACCCAGTCCAAACTTCTTTCCTTTCAGTTTATATCTGTTGCCTCTTGTCCTTCTGCCATGCGTGACTACCAAGGACTGGGCTCTGTCTTCTCAGTGACCACCCTGTAGGTGCTGGGACGCTGATGTTGGGCCCCCTGATGTTGCCTCTGCTCCGTTCTGAACAACCCAGCTCCCAAAGCCACTGCACACAGGGCAAGTGCTCCACCCCACAACTATCTTGATGGTCCTCTGTTGAGTGCAACTCCAGTTTACTGATGTCTTTCCTGTACTGGGGGCCCAGAACTCAACATTTAACAAGTGCTGAGTCAAATACATATTAATGTTAATTTAAGGAGGTATTGCTGTTACAGAGAAGTGAGCTAAACTAAGTGAAACAAAAAAAATCATAGAACCTTTCCTTGTAATGTGAACGAATCACTGAAGATTTTCAAATAGTTAGATTGACTGAAAAGATTACTTTTCTATTTCTATTTCTGAACTTTTTATGTTATTCTCAGGACCAAGAATGAAGAGTGCCATAGAAAATTCTGCTTTTGCCATAGTTACAGGCTTACTGAAATCCAGAAAGCAGCAATAGACTAGTAAGCTGTTTTCTGAAGGATGCTGTCACCACAGCAAGTCCTAGAATTCAGCATATCACTGAATAACATTCATGTCTCTCATTACACACAAGTCTAAGAGCCTTCCTACTGACTTCCCATTGCACTTATTTCATCAATGTACACAGCTTTAAAGAAATATCTGTCATTTTCCCTTGCATTGAAACATCTGAAATGTTAAAGGCTAAGTTTTGCTCCCTTAGTCATGGGAATTAGCTAAGATTTCAGGCTTTATCCAAAATCCTTTGAACTGAAAAGTCTCCCAATTATTTCAGTGATCATTTCTTCAACAGAAATGAAATCTGATTTTAGACATTTTTTGTTTTGTTTTGTTTTGTTAATAAATCTTAGTGATTAAAGTAGTCAATATTTGGAAAAGAAGTACAACTTCAAATATTAGAAAGGAGAAAGTTGAAATCCCCTCTGTCCCAGGCTCCATGTAAATGTAAAGAGCACAGCTGGAATGAAACAAATGATCTGACTAGTTTCTGATGAGCTGGGTGGTGTAAATGTTTCACACTAACCACACTGCACGCTCATAATATAGGAGCTAATTCATCTCCCATGAATACATTCCTGTGTATGTTGTCCTTTAAAATAAACAAGTAAAAATGAGTAATTTATCAGGAGTTAAACGAATGTTTTTCCAGTGGGACCCTTTCTATCCCATATGGCTGATTTAAAAGTCTAAATCTAGGCAGCTTAAATGCTACAAATTCTGTCTCACTAGGTGAAACTGTTACTGCTTTAAAATATGGAATTTCAAATTTTTAGCACTGTCAACAAGTTCCAATTCTTCCTGAAAATATCATTCAGGTTGGTTACTAGTTTCTAAGAAGACTCTAAAACCCTAAACACAGCGTGGCAAACAGTGTATAATGATAACTTTCCAAAGGTTTATTTACAATGCCATTGCATTTGCAAGATTCATAGATTTAATTTTAAGAATTTTGATAGGTCTATAACCACAACAAAGCAGTTTTACAAGAAAAGTCTCCTGGAAAAGAAGAATAATCACAACCAGCCCTGCATGTAATAAGTTCTACAAATGTTTTTTATTTCTTAATAATTTAAAATATATCAAAAAAATGTTTATTCTTGAAGACATCGTCATGATCTATTAACACCACAGTGATTAATGTATCCCCCAGAGTTTTTCTATACTAGGAATAAAGTTATTAATTTACATTTGTTTCCACAGACTCTTCCACTTAGTAAGGGTTACTTATGTAGGCAGCTCTGATCATAAGCTCTTAATAACAGATATGCTTTGAGACACAGGTTTCGTAGACCAACACAGCCTCCAGTTAAGTTCCCTCCAAAATTAAGGGTGCTTTGTATGGTTTATAGTGAAAAAAAAGCAATATCTTTTGGGCAGAATATTCAGAAAAACTCGACATGGAAGTTGTGGTATAATTCTCTCTGTTTTCTGCCCGTGTTCATTTGTGGTAGAAGAATTCAACTCTGAACATCAACATATAAAAAACTTCTGTACTGAAAATGTCCTACTATTTGAATGTAGTCTCCTGACACAGTATCTGGAAACTGTAACTTACTCCTAAGGAAAAGCATGAACACCATTTGAAAACAAAACAAAACAAAAACAAAAACAAAACCAACCACAACACTTTATTGTGGTGCTGTTAAACAGACAGCAGTGCAACAGACTTCTAAGCTACGGAAGGGAGGATACCCTGAAAATGCAACATCTTCCTATCTCTGTTCTGTATTTTATTCAATTTTGTAATGTGATTTAATAAAATTCCTAACTCTCCTTAGCATCTCCTTTAAAAGCTCAGTGCTTTCAAGCAGATGATATGCCCTAAATCCCCTCCCCAGACCTGCAGGATGGAGATGACAGCACCCATATAGCACATACCTTAATCCACCCGTTTACTGCCTGCTCATGTTTCTCTACCTTCTTATTTTTCCACTTTACTGAAAGCTTCCAGAAACTCACCTCTTCCCTGGCTGGTAAAGTACATTTAGATTATAGACATAGTAAAATTTGAACAAAATATACCAAACGTTGCAGGCCATAACAAGAGAGAAAGGATCTGAAATGAAAAATGCATTATGCTAACAGATCGTATGGCACCAGATTATGTTTCCATTATCTCCCACATTTAAAACTCTGTTAACCTCTGGTCAGAGGCATTTATCTTAACAGTGCAACTATTTGTAAGATCCTTCCACATTTCTCTGCATGATTTTCTCTCCCGAAACTAGGTCTTTAACTATGATATTGAGTTACATATTAGGCTTCTCATGGAATAGAGCTGGGAAACAGATACAGCAAAATGTCAACACTGGCATGTGTTTCCTATGGTCTCTAATGTAATTTCTATGTATCTGCAAATGAAATCCACCCGTGTTTCAAGTAACACCTATAACCACATTTGCAGGGCATGGCACAGGCCGGTGGCTCACTGTGGGCCATGGCTGAGACCTGAGGTTGGGCCTGGCTGGGCAGAACCCATGGCCAGGAAGGGCAGGGCTGTGGCGATCTGGACACCAGCTCTGCTATGGCCTTGCTGGGGCAGGGGCTGACATCCCTGGGGGCTGAAATGGGGTTCTGGGCCCTGGACAGGGTTGGGGAGCCTCTGGCTGGGTAGGGCTGGGGGTGCCTTATGGCCATGACACCATGAGCAGCATCAGTTGTAAATGAGACGATGCTCTGTACTCACATGAAAAAATATCTATCCATCTGAATGAGAATGAAACACATTATCTATAAATGCAGAAAAGGTGTCCTAAAAGTTGTAATGGGTAAGTACATTTCACTAGGAAATTGTTCGTTATAAATCAACAGAATTGGTTATTATATGAGGAAGGGTGTAAATGAAAAGAAACAGAAATCGCAAAACAGTAGACTGGAGCATGTCACAAGTCATTGCCTATAACACTATGATAAAAAGGTGTCTATGTATTATAAATTATGCTATTTTCTATGGTTTCATATTCAGTTCAGCAATCTATATAAAATATAAATCAACTGTAACAGTCAAATGATACAGGCTTTAGCTTACAGATAAGGACACAGTGGGACAGCAATCTTAAGAAGCAAATAACCATAACCAAACAGCGAAGAGCTTTTGCTAATATATTTTCTTTTTAGTGTGAAATTGCTTAAAACCAAGGCAACTGAGTGACTAGTGTGAATCATATGCAACTTGTAGACAGTGTGATAAATGTCACAAGTTAGCATCTAATACCTGCCTAAGGCTTATTGCTGAAAAGCTGCTCCTTATGCCATATGTTTGGGAAATATCCCATTGAATCAGACTTCCAGACAGATTTTGACTGTGCCATTTGTAAACTATGTGTTGGATATAATACTTTCAGTATTTCCACATGTTCGACTACATAACATCTTTCATCTAAGTTCCTCAATTCTCTGTGCAAACAATTAGCTAATTATAGATCACTGGTGTCAACTAAATAGGATTGAAACTAAAACAAAGATCATCTTGACTATCCTTTCTGCTTACACCCAGACATGAGGTTCAGATGGAAAACCTTAACTTTTCAATCTGAAAATGAATTTCAATACAATTTTATGTTGTGGAAAGAAAAACAAACACACAAACAAACCACTAGAAGGGTTTGTTTTCATTGCACAAAAAGAAAACACATAAATAAAATAAAAATCCTTGAAAGCTGAACTGTCATCCTCTGGCCAGCTCCACATTTAATGAAAGACATAGTGCAAATCATAGATCCCTACAATATTAAATGACAACAGTCATAAGTACAAGGCCTCACTTAAAACCCTATTGTATTGCTACAGAGGTTGGTATGCCAGAAGGACTTTCCAAAACTAACACCATTCTACAGTTTATTATGGATGATGACATGTCAAGCTAGGCTGGACCATAAGCCTGGAACCTTAATGATCATCCAGGTAAGCCTCCTCAAATATTTATTTCTGTATGTTTCCATTCATCAACCTTGCACCTGAGCTATACCTGTCATAAACTTAATTTATCTCTTTACCGGCAGACTGATCACACCCTATTCAGAATTTATTAAGAGAAGTGATAAGCCTATAGTGCCATATTTGGGTCTATGTTCAAAATAAAACTATGGTTTCACTTACCAAAACCTTTCTATACTGTAGGAATATGACAGACTGCATTTCTTCAATAATGTGTGGTACATGTTAAGGGGCTAAGTAAGGGAACTGGCTAAGATTTACTGATGTTTCCTTATTTACTAACACACGATTTCCAGGTTGTTTCATGTTACAACATTCATCTGTTTTATGATTCTTTGCCAGATACATACACACTGGCATTTGAAAGGTATAACAGTAGTCACCATCTGTTGATGTTTCAGTCCATTACTGGCACAGGCCAGACACAGGTAAGATGTCCTCCCTCCATCATTACTAGAATTGTTTATGAATCTGACAATATCAGCTGGTCTTTGAACTTAATTTATTCTCAAGCATCCTTCCGCTGCCCTAGGAGCAGAAAGGGAGCTTACAATGGCTGTCAGCGCAGAGGCAAGGTTTCTTAGCCAAAAGGAAGCCACATTACAGAGACGAGAAAGCTGGAAAAACTATTCTAGTGAGAAAAGATTGTTGTGCTGTTTTCCCAAATCTTTTCTATACATGCAGCATACTGAAACTTCAGTAAAAGGAAGCTAGTAAGCAATGTTTTCTCTACTTCCACAGCCGGCTATCTCTACTGCTGTCAGCTGTGCTCACAATGAAGTATCTTCCTATCACTGTTAGGAATTGTTCTGTATTTGCAATAACCACTGGTTATAACTATCATATTCATCTAATTAACTGGCTTTTTAGGAAAGGAAGTTGACAGTTGAAGATGGAATACAAATATTAATAAGCATGCAGCCTCCTTTATATACAAAAGTTTCCTGAATTTCGTAATTTTTCTCTGACGCACAGTGATTATGCGTTTAGTGAAAATTTCCTGCTTTTTCCCTTCCTCCAAGAAAATCACGTAATATAAACACAGCAAAGCTGTTGGCCGTAAGGAATTAGTAAGTGATCACCCTGTGGAGGGTCTCTGTTTGTGAATACTTCTAATAAGGCAATAAGTAGGAGTATCCTCAACGTGTAATTGCTTACTCCTCATCTCAGCAGGTTTTTCTTTACTTAATCTTCAGCAAAATGTTCCATGCAAATCACAAAATAGTCTAGTTGTTTGATCATTCCATTTCTTTGTGTTAGCCCTGTGATATTTAACCTCCCATTTCAGACAGCTTTACAAGGATGTTTTCCAAAGAAACAGTATGTCTCATTTGATGCTATATTAATCATTTGAAGAAAACATGTATGTTGCTAGGTTTGCAGTAAGTGTATGCATATGAAAGCAGGCCCAATCTCGGTCCACAATGAGTTTCTTCTGCGACAGACCAAGAGCCCTTCATCTTTATTGACCTAGGCAGCAGGTCAGATATGATGGCTGCTATAACAAAGACATTTCTTGAATACAAAAATGCCTTTGCAGTCACACCAGCTAATCAGTCTGAAAATCTCAATTTTATTTGGCTTTAAAATACTTCAAGATAACAGCATAATAAGTCTGACATGTTAGGAGAAAGGCTAATACTTAATCTTTCCCAAGCCATGACAGACATGCAAATTAACATCTTGACTGGAGATGGTAAGCCTTTTGGCAAACTCTGAGTATCTTTTGACTTGTTAGCTAAAGCAACAACTAACTGCAGAAGGAAGTAACTTCACTACCAGGTAAATAAACCACTTGTGTCTCTATTTAAAAACAATAATAAAAAAAAGTCATTTTGGTAAGCAATGGGCTATGCTGTCCCTGTGTTGCATAGCACTGTACACTGTCCTGGACAGTTGTAGAAAGCTCTTTAAGCAGTTTTCCTTTCACCCAGTTTGTGAGTGAGCAAGACAATTGTCTGCTAACTGTAGCATGTTTACCTGTTATTTTCTATTAGTGAGCACACAGTGAACTGTGTGCAAGAGGATCCTTGAAGTAATAACTTAGGATCCACCTGGATTCATAAAAAGAGTAGAATTTTTCTTGTGCATCACAACATGGGAAGGATAATATTTTCACGTTTTTCCTATCCTGTGGTACCTTACCCAGCCTGACCTGAAGAATAAAACTTCTACAGCCACCATATTGCAGAATTAATACTCTTTCACATACGTATGTGTTACATGGGGGGTAAATACCTAATAATATTTAAAATAACATTTAAAATGAAATTTTATATGGCAGTTTCAAAAGAAGAAAAATACTAACAAAATGAATACTCCTTTTAATGACAGAATAAGCTGCAGTTTCAAAAGAAGAAAAATACTAACAAAATGAATACTCCTTTTAATGACAGAATAAGCTCTTTTACCCACAGATATACACAACACTCTGTAAAACTGCTCAGAGATTAAGGTATATGTGGCAAAAATTACGGGGATTTTAGTTACTATCCTGCTTCATGGGATGAAAAGGAGTGTTTAACTGCTTGGTTCCTGCTGTTCTTGAATAAAAATCCAATGCTTCATTAATATTTATCCTTTTTTCTTCTAACCATACTATACATAGTCTCTTTCAGAGTTTCAGGAAAAACAGCGATTATCACATCAAAGGTCATCAGTCCACCAAGAGAAACTTCAGTCCTTAACTGGTGGAGAATTGCTGCAGTTTTTGCAAATATCTCAGATCAGGCAAGCATTTTCCCTCCTCCATTCCCTCCTGTGACTCTTGCTGGTTTTATTTAATCAGCTTAGAAGACCTCCTTAGTTTTCCTGTAATGCCATACATTATCCTATACAACAAAAATATTATTATACTGCTGTTACATTTATACAGAGGGAATAAAAGAATAACAATGATTTAACCATGTTGCACAGTAGTCCCAATCTGAAAAAGTCTGAAGGATTAAATCTTTGCTTCATTTTCCCAAAAGCTCCATTCTGAAATTATTGGCAAAACTCTTACTTCAACAGCAGGGGAAGCATTAAAGAAAGAAAGTGACCAGTGCTGATGAAAATGACAAAGATGTTAAAGTTAGCGGACATCAGAAATCAGAAGAACCACTGAAAAATGAAGAGCTCTACTCCTGCCAATAGCAATTTTAAATAAAAAAGGTATGAGTCAAGCCCTCAAGATAAATGAATAAAATGTTTTCAAAATAATGATATTCTAAAAAAAATAATAAATGCTGTGTTCATGTTACTTATCTTTTGGCTTCACAGTCTTGTACATCTTGAAAGTTTTTTTGGCAATCATAAGTCCTAAAAAACATTTATTTTTCTTCCAAATAAGAGATAAGTTTTCCTTGAATCATGTGATGCCAAAAATGAGATGTCTGATAAAGCAGAGAGAGCTGGCAATACTAAAAATGTGTTTTCTTCAGGGCTGAAGAAGAAAGAGTTCTGATGACATAAGATGGGAAGGGCACCATGTTCATCTGTGTTTCCAGGCTCACTGGAGAATAGATGACCAAACATCATTAATTCTGAGTACTTTTTTTTTTTTTTTTTTTTTAATCTGGTGCCTTTGCACAGTGAATTGATTTAGATATGTAGGAATCTTGATGCTAATCAAAACATGGATTCAGTGTCATGCAGCCTGCTAGCATGGGCAGGCTACCTCCACTAAAACAAAGTATCACTCAGTGCTCAAAAAAATCATTAAAATAAATTAACAAATTTGGCAGAACTGTCAGGGAATACTGCTCCACTTTGTCTGAAGTATCATTTCTTCCTGACTGCTATTTCTGGCTCTGATCCTTTGCAAAACTCCTGTGGCCAAGTCCCATTAAATAATAGTCTTTCCTACTTTATGTGTGAAGCTGTGTAGGGAATTTGCCTTCACAATATTGTAAAACAAACCCCAGTAATTTTATCCAACTTACTGTTTTAATGTAATTAGTTAGTTGATTTGATTTAATCATTTAATCTATGTTCCCCGGTGCCTCTTTTAAAGCTAGAGTGTAGGAGTAGGGAGCAAACCTCTGTACAGAGCCAAGCCAGCTATACGTTTCCAAAGGATGGTTTTCATTTTTCATTACAAGTTCCTAATTCTATGTTTCTCTTCTTTACAGTAAACTAATCTCATGCCTGTCAGGGTTGGGTCCCATCTGGGAAACCACAGAACCATACACAGGTGCAATTATAGCCCTTCTCCCCAGCTCCCCAGTCCTCCTTACTAAGAGGTGAGCTGATAGGTTTCCTATAGTCTCTCCTGCATGACAGACTGCTCCCACCGTGGACAGCATCGGGTAACAATTTTGGTGAAAATCCTGTTCTTGTGCTTGTTTTGGTAGGGCAGAAGGGGAGAAGATGGAGACAGGCAGAAGACTTGCTTCTTCTCCTAGGCGACACAAAGACCTGCTGTTCTCCTACTGTGTGTAGACAAGATTGGGAATGTTGGTATCACTGCTACAGCTTACCATCACTGAATGGCCTTAGGCTCCTTGGACAACCTGATAATATGCAGGGCCTCTTATGCAGTTAAATTTCTTTACATAAATTTAGTAACATTTCTTATTGTACTTTCATTTTCCTGCACCCATTCCTTGGTTGTTCAAGGTCCAATGTGGTTGGCCTAGCAAAGTAAACTCAAGAATTAATTTGGAACATTTTTGGTTAGAAGTAGACTTTGTTAAAAACTGACTTGAAATTTTACACAATTGGTTTGTTCATATAGCTAATGTGTGTGAACATTTGAACTTGACTTCAGAACATGAATGTTCCCAGAACAAAATACAGTGCGCTGAGAAATTTTGCCTAAGGCTATGGTATGAATGAACTGAATCCTCCTCTGAAAAAGAGACATTTCTTCAATTTTGGACTAAGCATTTTGAACAAATACAGGAACAAGCATAGCATAGAAAACAAGCAGCCATTTGAACTATGAAATTTTATTGTTTTGTTCTGATAAGCAAGTTCAGCAATGCTGATATTATGAGCTGATTAATTCCTAGTTACTGCTCTAGTTTTAGCCCTGTTGATTTTGGTACAATTCAGTTAGATTTGACAAGCACAGCAGAAACCAGCCACAGAAGTAGCTGGAGTTTCAGACAGGTCCATTGAAAGTCTGCTCAGGTAAGTTCATAGGAGCTCCTTGGGTAGGAAAGCTTTGGAGGCAGACAAAGGACAGCATGTCACAGGTCTGCCACATGAAACCCAAGTACACTGAACTGCCCTAAAGTTTGGTCTTGAAAGGTGAAAATAACAGCTAAGACCACAAAGGCATTTTTTAAGCTTTCTGTTATACATTCAGTGACACAATTCTTCTTGGATAAAAACCCTCTACCAGTATCAAAGCCTTTGTCCTGTCAACTCTCGGATACAGCAATATAACATGCATGGTTATGAGTTGTTAGAAACACACTAAGACTCTCCAAACTGCTACAGAACACTACACTATAAGAAAGTTAAAGGACAGAAAAGATGCTCAAACAAAAGCTGCTCTGCTTAGCTGTATTTGGATGAAGTCATAAGCAATGATTTTCATCTACAAAGAAATGGTTCTGATCATCATACCCAACAGATCATCTCTTCTCCTGAATTATAATTCTGCAATGGGGATACCTTGAAGCCTGGCTCATTACTTTGAAACTGAATGTTAGCTGGAAACAACAGATTAGTTTACCTGCTGGACACATATGATGTCTCTGAAGCTTTTGGGAAAGATGCAGGCTTATATAAGAGAAAATAAGGCAGTGTTTTTGTGGCATAGTTATTTCTGCAGACAGTTTTTTTTTTTCTTTTTTTTTTTTTCCCAAAATGCTGAGGAAATTAATTTAAAGAATGCAGTATATAAAAAGCTGACGTACACTACAGGAAAGGCAGAGGCTGTAAATAATTTCAATGTTTTTTGAATTTTAATCAATTTATAGTATGCCTATAGGCTAGTGCAATTGTAAGTAAGATAAAAAAGAAATACCTCCAAAACTTCATGTGAGATACAGTATTCTTACTTACTGCCTTCAGGCACTGCATATTGCAAGACTGCTTCTCGTCTAGATACAAGATTATGATTAACTGATGATTAATTAGGTTAACTTAGACTCTCATCAAATTCACTACTCTTATAAGTAATTTCTTAAATGACTTAGATAGTGTAGACAAACTTAGGCAATTATCGACATAGTTCAAATAATTCAACACTTCTAGCAGAAAGGCTCAAAGAAACACAAGCAAACTGAAGTCTTACCAAATGTCCCAATTTTCTCTGGGGTCACAGGCAACAGATTTTTTTGTGTCCACAGAACTTTCAGAATCTGTTCCACATGGCATGCCTTTGGTCCTTGTTGTGATAAGAAAAGATTAAGGGACTTGCCCAGGCAAATAGTGAGACATGGTTAGTACTACCCCTATTTATGGGAGTTCCCAATGCATTCTTTAGACAATACCAACAGTAGTTTCCTTCTCAGTTTAGGCAGTGTCTTAAGTTTGTCACTGTTGACATTAATTGTTTGGTCAGAACCTTGTCTAAAGTTACAGTTTAGAAATACTTTCTATATGAGATTGTTACCATCCAAGTCAACAGAACTATATACTGTCAAACATCAATCACAAATGGATCAGACTGTACTCCTGTGATAAACAAAACCAAACCCAATATAAGTCTTATCCAGCTTTCAAATTGTGAAGTTTAATTGATTTGTATGCTTAGAGAGTTCTTGATGCTAAATTGCTATAGAAATGAAAAATATTTGCAGCCCATAGAGACCTTTTCTGCAGCAAATTAAGATGTTTTTCTTGTTACTTTTTTTCTCTAACTATGTTTCAGACTTGTCCATTGACCTTAGTTTTCCGTTCTCTGACAGCACTATTGAGGTTTCTAGATTTCATTTATACATAAACTAATATCACAGTCTTGGAACATTCACGCCTTGAAATAGGAATTTTGAAAAGAAAATTAAAGAAGTGGATATACAATTATAAAGAAGCTGGGGAAATATCCCAAAAGTTTATTGTCTGGAATTGTCTGCCTTTTGTGAAGGCAAAATCAAGGGCAGCTAAAAACAACTTCATTTGAAAGTGAGTCTATCAGGTATGGAAACAACATGCAGCAATTTTCACAGCCATCATAAAACCACTAACATTTTAATAAATCTGAGGCTAAACTTTCACATTTAGCCTAGATCTTAGGTGTCACACTGCTATATGAAGTACACGTGTATTACTCTTAAGAGTTTAGAGAAAATGAAAGAATTAGTGCTGGAAGACTATTTCATGCTGTAGGCTTACAAGAGCTGCTCAGATCATAGGGACAGTGTCAGGCTAGTATCAGTGCTTTGGAGACTCTTGATGTGAAGTATGGTGTAGAGATGGATACACATCCTTAGAATCAATTTTGTACTGAGATCTTTATATATATATATATATATCCTGCTCAACCTAAGTAAGCTTTAAAAACTCAATCTATCCATATCCAGAGTGGGGTTTGGAACACGTGGACTGCTCTGATTGAACACAGGCCCCTCCCACTCCTCCAAGCACTTCAGAAAGACTCATCAGTCAAAACAAAACAAAAAAAACCTGAGCAAGCTATCTGAAAAATTGTGGCACTGTGCCTCTACTAACAAACCACAAACTCCTCTTCCAGAAAAAGCGACCACAGTGCAGAAGCAGCAGCTTCACTCCCCCCTGCCTTTGTCACCTGCCAGCCATAGGGTTGTCACCAATGCCAGCTCCACTTTGGGCTTGGCACCACCAGCACTGAGACCAAATTAATAAAGCCCAGCTGGATGCAGGTTAACGCCATTGAGAACCTCTGTGTTTCCCAGGGTACTGGCTTACCATGGAGCCATATAAGATTCATATGGGCTTATTAACTCCAGCTCTGTGTAATGCAAAAGCAGCTGTACTGATTATAGAGTTGAGATGCTCCTGGAAGCAGTATAGCCACATTCATGTGGCTCTGAGCTTCTGCTAATATCTGTGGCATGAATAATCTGCAACACATGGATAATCAAGTGCTGACTCTGTCCTGCTTCTGTATGGGTGCACAACCAACATATCTGGTGAGGCAGTGCTGAGACAGACAGTTTTAAGAGCTCTAAATCTAAAAGGATTTCAAACTCTTCTTTATTTCTAGGTTGTCAGCAACTGGTTTTGCACAGAAAAACAAGACTGAATCTTATTATATAAAAGAAGGAATTTTATTACCTAAAGTCAGATCCACCTTCATACAAAGCATCACTCGCAGAAATCTATGAATCACTTCAGGTCTATTTTGATGATTTATCAGTGCTTCTTAGCCTGAGCCTCTCTAAAGGTATGAATGTGTCCCGGAGGACTCCACTCTGTTTAATGCTAAACAACTTCTGAAGGTGATGAATACTCCTACTTTATGGTACTAATTATTTGGAATTGTTTGGTCTCTACAGGACTAGCTCTTTAACTTCTGTTTAATACTTTTATTGGAAAGGAGTAACTGTAATTGACTTACATAATGCTTAACGGAAGTTAGCATTACCAAATGATTACTGAGCACCCTGAATAACCTAATAATGAGAAAGATACTCCAGAATTACTTGATTTAAAACTACAGGCATCTACATCCCTTTTGTGAGAGGTAAATGCATATACAAGTTAAGTTAGTCATACACTGGATTTCAGTTATACCTGAGGATCACATAACAGAATAGATTGGACTTTATTCATGTTAAAATCACAGCAGTTCTAATCCAATCTCAGTCTGTACTTCATACATACATCTTTATCTACTAAAATAATTGCATGTTGTGGGATTCAGCTCCACACCATAGACACCTAGATTTAACTCTTAAAATGTCAGTGTCACTACATGAGTTTGGTGTCTAAGCCTGTGTCTGTCCAGCCACAGTCAGAGGGGAAACTAGTCTGTGCACTCAGGGAAACTTGGGAAGCTATTTGGCAGTCCAAGTGCAGGTCTCCAAGGTCCACTGGCAGCACCATCTTGAATACTATTGCCTATAATGGCAGACCAGATATTCACATACTGACACCTGCATAGAATCGTAGAATCATCTAGGTTGGAAAAGACCTTCAAGATCCTCAAGTCGAATCATCAGCCTGACCTACCAAGTCCCATCAGTAAACCATGTCCCTTACTGCCACATCCACACGTCTCTTAAATTCCTCCTCCAGGATGGGGACACCATCGCTCCTCTGGGCAGCCCATTCCAATACTCCACCCTCTCCAAGAATAAACTCTTCCTCATATCCAATCTAAACCTTTCCTGGCACAACTTGAGGCTGTTTCTTTCTGTCCTATCACTTGTCACCTGAGAAAAGAGACCGACATCCTCCTCGTTGATCAGGTAATTGGTGTTGTTTCTTTGCTATTTTCTAACACCTTTTACTGAAAATATTTTGAAAACCCCCAAACTGGAAGAGTTTTAGGAAGTAATCAAATTTACTGTACATACATGGACTAAAGTCTCCCTGGAAGTTCTCCTTTAAGTTGTACTTGGAGGATAACTATTGTGCAACTATAAAAGGTACAAAGGAAAAGGTTGGGGAGGGCTTCTTAAATTTTCATGATTTCCCAGATTGTGGCTGGGGAGTCAACATCACAACAAAACGACATGAGATTATTCAATATCTTCATCTATATTTATCTACAGACACATATATACCTGAATTATTTTCCTTTCTTATACATTTATTTAAACCTCCATGTTCTTAATTCCTTAAAAGGGTACAGAAAACATATGAATGTCCTATAGTATACAGTTAGAAGGAAAAAAATAAATATGTGTTCTGAAGCATCAATTGCAAACCTGAATTTTAACAATATAAACCAATATAATGCTGCTGCCTTTGGAAGAATGACATTGAATTAAGACATCACTTGCAACGCTAAAAATATTTGCTTACTGCTTTTCCTTATGCTTTAGGAAAACTATGCCTGAGTACCTAGTACTATTGTGAGGGAAAACTGGCACAATTTCAGCTTGTAATGCCTTTTTTTTTTCTTTCTCCTTCTCCTGAAGCTTGATATACCAACATACTCAGTGATGCCCTGTTTCCCTTCCTCTGCTCAGCTGTGCTAAACAAGCTAGGGAAGCTGTCCAGATACCAGACTTTGCTGTGGAGAACCTGGAGGCAATCTGTACTGCATTTTCAGATAATATGTAGCCTCATCCCCCATCTGCCTTTTTTAACATCTTCCCCAGCTTTCTATGAAGATGAAAAGGCAACTGGAAAGAGAAACAAAAGGGAAAAAAAGTTTGGGAAAGTGCCTAAAGTTAGGGAAAATTTGATAAGGAAAAATATACTGAAAGGAAAGGGACAAGTGAGGCAGTAAAACAAATAGCACAGATGTGAGAAAGGCTTTTCTATGCACAATACTGTGCACAGTTAATCAGTTAAGTTAATCAGGGTCAGTTAAAGCTTTGCATGGACACCTCTGGGAACTGTGACACATATATATGAGCAGATGAACAAACTCTAACAATACTCGTGTCATTTATAGCAAGAACCAATGTGCTTTTCAGCAAGCATGCAACCAATCACATCAGTGCCCTTTCAGAGAAACTTAGGAGCTTAACTTCAGAAGAGCAATTAAAATAATCCATATCTATCATGCTTCACAGCTTAAGATACCTGAAGTTCCTTGGAGACCTAATGTTAGGCTTCTGGGTCAGCTCAGTTGTCACCCTGTCTTTGTTGCACTAATTGCCTAAGATCCTGCCTTTTAGCTAAAGCTGTTTGGGAGATGCAAAACAGGCATGTCTTCAGAGGAACACAGTTTGTGAGGCACATCTTGGCTATGGAAAATTCACAGGATGTTGGGAATCCACCAGGAAACTGGAGATCTGAAATTCAGGCCCTTCTCATCCTGATGATGTTTGGAGCTCCAACTCCAGGAGTTGGTGAGAATTCAGGACAGGTGAGAATTCACCTGTCATCAGGCAATGGTGACAAAAGGTTCAGTCTCTCTCTCTTGAGCTGCCCTGGGTAAGATCCATATACTGGGGAGGAGGAGGAGAAGAGCTTGGTTCTGCAGATCACCCGAAGGGGGTATAGAGTGCTAGCATTCTTGAGACCTTTCAATTGTCAATTGCCTTGAGTCCTTTCATTGTCAAATGACAATTTGGGGATAAATATATAAACAGTCTGGGAGGAAGCAATGAGACTGAGGACGTGACTTTTGGTTCAAAGTATCTGCTTCCTAAGAGAAGACTGATTTTAACTGTAGCCCTGACCTAGGTTTCTATATTTGTGTGAGACACACCTAGGATATCCATCCCCTTGTCACCCACTATAAGCTGTTTCCAGTTCCTATTTCTCAGATCCCAGCCTAGGAGAAAAAAATCTCCTGTACAGATTGTAGCTGTCTGATAATACTTATGAAATTCTATTCCCAGAGCATCATAACATTAACTCCCTTTGTTGGTTTTTGCTTTAGAGAAGAAAATTCCACCACCCCTCCTCACTCCCCCCAGCATTCCTCACCACTAAAATGTACAGGAGAAGCCATGTTTAGTCTGTGACTCTTTAGGAAATATCAAGCTCCCATTTGGGCTGCTTAATGCATTTTCTGATTACCTGTTAAAGATGACTTACGACATTGTGTAAATCTTGGTATTGTTACATGACTTGCTAATGTCACTTAACAACCTGTAAGAGAGGCAAGAAAATGGCACTTCAGCTCTGCTCCTGAGTTTCAGCTATTTGATCTGGTTTCCTTTCTGAGAACCCATGCTTGCAAAGTTTCACAGAGGCATGTTTATTTTATAACTGCAGTTGTAAGGCTAGTTGACTTAATGTACATAAATATATTCAAACAAAAATTGTACTTAAAATGATGCTTTCAATTTCTTTTTATGACCAAAAAGAGATCGGCTAGCTAGGTAAAGTCAGCTTCAAAATTGTTTGCTATTTAGCTAAAGGCATAAAAATTCCTTTGGGAGGTCTGAACTAAATGAAGCTATAGATTTCAGAGCTGGAGGTTTAATAATTCCCTCTGCTGTATGCTCAAAGGCACAGAGCCCTCTTGGGCAGAGGCTATAGTTTGCCAGATTCATTGGATGAATGCTAAAAAGACCCTGATCCACCCAAACACAGAAACAACTTGTCATTACTTGCACTGTCAATACCTGAAAACATGTGACCTTTGCTGCTGGCAAAGTAACATCTTACAGCCCAAAGGTACATTAAATGAGCTTAACGTAGAATCAGTTTGACACTAACATTAATCTAGGGCATGTGGACTTAGGAGAATCACAAATCTTCCTTTATAGCTTGAAGCAGGTCAAACATCTCCGTTTATAGAAACAGCATTTGAGTTCATACAGCTTAAGAATATAACCATTATTTAAAATAAACATCTCTAAGACATATACAAGATATTTTAATTAAGTAGCTGCATTCTATCCTGTGTACTTTTTCTCTGGAGTTTTAACTGCACATATTATTCCACTCCTCACTAAACTCTTGTTTAGTTTGCCAGTATGAATAAAATTCTACATCCCAGAAATGGCTGCATTTCAATTATGGGTGAAATGATCACTATTATCTTTTTCATATAGTGAAGATATACTCACTATATGAAGATATATCTTATATTGTTATTTAGATAGAAGCCATACACTTTTCAAGGTTGTTCTATATTCAATATAGACATTATGTTCCTATTCAATATAGACATTAAGAATGCACATAAACTTTTGTCCTGCACTGAAAGTCAGCTTGCAAAGTTACACCTTCTCATTCAGCAAATCTTTGCTTAGTGAATAATAAACTTAAAAATGACTCCAATGGCAAAGAAACCAAGAAAGGAGAGAAGGAAGGAGGGAAGGAGGGAAGGAGGGAGGGAGAGAGGGAGGGAGGGAGGGAGGGAGGGAGGAAGGAAGGGAGAAAGTGTAGTCCCAAGTGTTTTTCTTTTTTCCCCGTTATGTCTTTCTGGCCAATAATATTAAGAAAGTAAACAGGATTTTATTGTCACCTTGTGTATTAACTCAATTGTTAATTTCATTCCTGTCAGATACACCAGAGCAAGTCCTCCGGAGGTAAATAGCTAGTTCAGATGTTGTAACAATGATAATCTGAAGGAAAATGTCTAATGCAGCCTTTAATACCAGTGATTTACAAGATGGAAGCTATGTTTGTAAAACTGCTTGCCAGATAGCATGAGCTACATACTTATAACTTTAATACATTCACCGTAACAGTCATGAATCACAGAAGATATAGGAACTTTTTGATATTGGTCTCATGCTAGAGCTACTCTTTAATAAAAATCACCAGAAATCTTTCAAGAGTCTGAAACCCCAAGGAGAACAACCTTATCTTTGAAATGCTCCTGGGCAGCCTGATCTGGGTGTCCCTGCTTGAGCAGGGAGGGTGGACCAAATGACCTCTAGAGGTCCCTTCCAGCCTCAACCATTTTGTGATTCTGTTCCTGCAGTGGAACAGATCCATCTGGGTCTCTGTCATCACCTTTTCTTCCAACACCCAGTAATCACCCCTCTGCTGTTTATTCCAGTTAATATTCTTCGAGCTAATAGTTAGATCTTAGTTGCTATTGTATTTCAGCACTATGCTTCACCTTCAGCTCTGTATTGCCTCCCTTTATTTTTTCCCAGTTTGTGCTGGGTGTGTGATAAAATATTCGGACAGGGAGAAGAGTATCTTAGCAGACACCTAGCAGCAAATTTCAATGCACCCTTGATCCATTAAACATACATGTATTCAAAAGCTAGTACAACAGCACATGGTAGTGACTGGAAAGGAAACCACAGGATAAAAAGATATATATATATATATATATATATATATAAGCTTCTTTCATAAGGTTAAAATTCATCAAGATACAGCTGAGTATCTTGAGGTGTAAAGGCCATCCGCTATGCTTGTTCTGAGCACCACAAAAGAATATAGTCCTTCTAGAATATTAAATATAACCTTAACATGCGGCTCTGCAAATACTATTTGCCACCTCTGTGACATCATGGCCACTAATTGGTGTATTAATAAATTTGTCTAAACCACAACCTAAATTCAAAGTCCACATTTCCATAGAAAAAATATATTCCCATGTTGTCTTCTGGTATTGTGGATAATATCAATAGTTTTGCATAGTTTTAGATATTCAGGAAGGCACATTGTACACGATTTTTTCACTTGGTCCTGTTTAGACTATGAAAAGTTGTAGGGAAGGGCTGCTGCCTGAAAGAAAAAGTTAATGTGTGCAAGAATCTGAAAATGCTGGTGAAGAATGTTTTTGTTTCAGTTACAATTACTGTGTCATCATATCTGTATTTGCTTTTAATTAGTTGCATGGTTGAACACCGTTACTCAGTCATGTCTCTGGCTATTTATAAATTATAGAATTAACGGTTATAAAGACTTCCTTTGTTAATCAGTGGTCATATTTTATTGCCTTAGTCATCTTAATTTACATCTCACAGGATTTCAGTATCCCATAGAAGCTCTGGACCTGATCATCTAAGGGTCTGAAAACACCTTTGGTGGGAATCAGCATGGCCTGTAGCTTCCAGGATCAGTTCCTACAGATAAACATGCCGTGTAACACCAAAGAGAGTGGGGTGATGACTTTCTTAAAGAATCTCTCATGTACATTTCATCTCTCATCTATACACACTCCAACGTATGAAGAGCTGCAAAACTTGCTGGAAACCCATCAGTTTTTCTTCCACTTGAGGAATAAAGTATAAAACATGGTTGATTTTTTCCCCAGAAGTAATATTGCTCTTACTTCCAACATTTTTTAGGTGAGAGCTTGCACTTCACTAGAGTATAATCCGATCACTTGTCAAGACCAAAACCTACCAGACCTTCATATGACACAGAAAATAGGCCATTTTTTTTCTTCCTTCTGGGAACAGAGGAGGAGGCACTAATGATTCAACTTAAAGCAACAATGAGCAAAGAAATGTTGTCTTAGATCTGTAAATCTGCAGGGGAACAACAAATTCTGGAAAGTTTTCCCATTAGTGTTTCTTGGCCCTGATTCAGTAAGCTACTTCATTGCTATGTCAATAGCACATATACATATATAAACACATGTCCAAGTGCTTTTCTCACTGCAAGTAGATTTAAGCTGTTGCAGATATGTCATTTTTTCTAGATGACCAAAAAAGTTCTCTGTGAAGAAATGTTAATCTTAGCTGTATACTTAACTCAGAAAACATCTGCAGTTTTAATATTACTGTATCTCACCACTGATGTCACATTAGGCAGTTCTGTTTGTTTGCATGGTTTTGGTTTAGCTGTTTTTCCTTTGTCTTTCTGGTCTTAATACATAAAGCCAGGAAAGAGTTTTCCTTGTAGTATTCTATTTTTCC
Organism: Anser anser; assembly: GCF_964211835.1. Lineage (NCBI taxonomy): Eukaryota > Metazoa > Chordata > Aves > Anseriformes > Anatidae > Anser > Anser anser. Next base: position 35,372,332 of record NC_139721.1, read on the forward strand.
ATTCTCTGACTATATCATTACAATCTTAATGATGCTATTGGTCTACTTCCTAATAAAGACATTTTGCATTTTTGCAAGAAAAACAGTAAGATACTTTTGGATCAAGTTACTGGCAGCAGAAATGTGTGGCTGAGAAAAAATCTGCAGTCTTCTTAAACATCCATCTGAATGGAAATATTTGGAAGAGGTGGGGGAAATAATGTCACATATGATTCTTTAATAAACTCCGCTTAAAAACATTCCTTATGTGTAACACTGAAAGTATTTTTATCAGACTACATGTGTTGTATTTTGATGCCCTTGAATAGCACCAATTCTCCACTGAGGCATAATACAACTGATATTGGTTGGAAGGAAGTGACTTACAGGAAAAAAAATAACCTAAATGTGGGAAAAGGTTTATAAATACTTCCAGAGACTGGCATTTTGAAAGCTTGACCTTAAAATCTTAAGAGTACACTTACACAAAGGTTGCTGCCTTTGGTTTGGCACAGACTAGGAGAGAAATTTTTAGGATATATTTTTCTCTTGCCTGTCTCTCTTATACAGAGTATACTCTCAGCATAGCAACCACCAAACTGCTGACTGCCTATTCCTCATTAAGGCATGCAGTGCAGAGAAACATGCCGGTAAGAAAAGCGATGAAGCAATTTAATCAGCAGTTGAGAACCCCTTCCACTTAGTAGCAGGAGGAAATGAAGGAGAAAAACTTCATGCTTCCTCTTTGGAGCTCTACTGGTACGAACTAATTTAATAGGGATGAGCAGCCACAGGGGCAAACAAGTGCCTGTTGCTTCATATAAGTGACATGTGGTAGTCTATGGATATACTACAAGTGAATCCCAGGATCTTCAACCTCACATGTTCTAAAGCAAAAAATCCAAGTTCATGAGTTTCTACAGTTTTCTACAGTATTGATATACTGTAGAAAACTTCCCCTGGATCTTAATCAATGATGTATATAGAAAAACATAGAAATGGTTCATCTGTGAGAAGGAAAGGAAAACAAAATGGAAATGACAGTCATTTACAAGTCCAGGTCAGAAGTGTGCTGTGGGCAAGAAAGCCACAAAATAAATGAAGGAAATGAGGAAACGAAGGGGCAATGTTGCATCTATCTCATTTTATCTATTGTATCTATTGAGTTAAAAGACATTTACCCCAATGCATTTAGGGGGAAAGCACCTTATCTTTCAGCTAATAATCCCCTTCTGCATAATCCTCTTTTCCAAACGGAAACTTGACAGCATGAGAGGAAAAAGGAGAATGAATAAATTTTGTTTCCAAAAGTGGAATATACTAATGAGCTAGATCGCTGATGGCAGAATTCACTTGGGGAATGTAGAAAAAAATAATTTAGTACATGGTTCTTAGCAGAGAAACTTTGTGTGAGCACATATCTGAATGTGGACATTTATGAACAGAGATGTATAACACACAGATGTACAATGCAGAGAGGTACTCCTGTGTTAGAGGACTTTTTCCCATAGGACTTGCCTATTATGGTAGGTATTTCCTTGTGGCCTTTTAGGGGCAGAGAAAGGAAGACAAGGAGATGAAAAAGCTTGACAAGATCCTAGCTAGAGAAGGCTGCCTGAATACAGATTCAGCATGATGTGGCTGTATCCTGTATAGACAAATAATAACAAGGAAGTTTCAGAGCACAGAAGAAGGAACCTTACAAAAAAAGACCATAGTTGTGCTGTAAGCCTTCAAGGAGGATGCTCAGCAATGCCTTCTGCTAACAGATCATTAACTCTGGCCTCAGTATATAGGCAGTAAAATGAAGGATGATGTACTGAACTGTAAAAAACTGTTATTTGCAATTGCTGCATGGCTATATTCTCCAGCTTCCTAGCCTCTCCTAACAAGCAATCCCCCACAGTAGCCCGTGGGGATTTTCTGAGTTATTCTGCAAGGCTCATCTGACTGTCTAGTGAGCAATTGCAAGATTTTTTGCTTTGAGACACCGCTGGTCAGTGCAGAACTCTTGACCCACAGATCATCGATTCCCTCTCCTAAGCCCTGTAACTTGTAATGAAATGCTGTCACACAAGCTTCTTAGGTTCTTCTTTCAAGATCATGTTCATTTCAGATTAAGTGAAATCACATTTTCAAGCTCTTACACTTCCCAAAAATAAACTGGGATCTAAAAGTCTGTTTGGAGCTGGGGCTGGAATATGTGTATGTGCATTAATGACACTAAATTTCTAAAAAACAAAACAAAACAAAACAAAACCTAACCCCAAAGGTTAAGTTCTCTTCAACTTAATTAGCTGAAGTTGGCTTTTGGAATGTTAGTGGATAATGTGCCAGGAAAGTCTTTGCACTGAGAGTGTCATTAATAGATTATATACATAAGAGACATGATTTTTAAGCTTCAGGTCAAAAAGACACCTTTTCATTTTTCTTGGAACTTTCCAACAATTTTATCCATGGTGGAAGTGATAATACTTTATTTCATAATAAATATTCTGAAGACATTCCTAATGCAGAAAAATATGAATTACTTTTATGCATACTTCACAGTTATAGTTTGATTGTGTGAGATAGTGTGACCCTACATCTGTAGAGAAAAAGTATGTTTATAAGATTTTCTTGAGAAACTTCTCTACAACAGCTCATGGTGTAGCCAATGAAGAGTGAACGTCTAAAGTTTCAGGTTAAATAAACACTGTCCAGGCTTCTTCTAAAAAATATTAACTATTTGATCTGCAAAATATTGCTTGGAAGTCTTCCAATATAAATTCTTTCATAAGATTATTTCTGATTCCTGTGTTTAGTAGACTGGAAACATCACCAAAATGATCACTCTTCATTTCATTGAATAGAACTGGAAGGCACTGCAAATAATAATCCAATTCATTTTCTCCAACAAAAGCAAGATCATTCATCTAAATCATGTTATTTCATAACTTCCACTTCTGTAGAAATCTAAAGCATTTTCTTGGCCCTAGTCTAGTTAACCTCCCTAAAAGCAAACTAGGAAAAATATATTTGTAGATAAAGTTGACAGATAGCATTGAGCTGGAGCTAGAGATAATGACTAGCTCAATGGTACAAGACAGCCATGATATCCCGAAAAACTGTATACAAGCAAAGAATATATGCATTATATGGGACCTATATGCAGTTATACATCTGGAGAGAAAATAAAGCAGGCAGATCATGCCCCCAGGAATATGCCATCATTCTGGAAGCTATGGATCTGAGAAGGACTTGATAAATATTTTATTGAAAATATTAAAAATAAAATTATTTTTGATAGAAAGATGTTTCCTAGTTCAAACAGAGGACTTCTTCAGCATACATTACGCAAGAGAGCTAACTAGAAGACTAAATAAATTCTTCTGGCTATATAAAAGACTACTATTTAAACAAGTAAAATACAAATTAAAACCACAAATCTGGAAGTGGAAGAAGTTTTAGAATATTATTTAGATAGATATAGCTTTTTTAAAAAGAATGATCAGATTAGTAAGTAATCTAAATGAACGATCTTCTATTCATCCCAATTGTTACAAAAAGTTATCTAAAGATCTGCTAATTAAAATATTTTGTAATTAAAATACACTGTGAGCTAACATGTCAAACAGTAACTGGTTGCAAACAAAAATTCCATAGAGACTCATACGTGAAATAAACTTGATGTATACCATCTGTCTTTCACTACTAGTAATGTCTTAATTTTAAATCCAAATTTACCTCTACCACATATATACCTGCTATAAAATTCTATACATTTGCAAATTATTTAAACAGAAATATATTATGCAAATGAGGGGACAAAATAATACAGACAAGGGAAAAAAATAATTTTGGAGCACTTTAATCTTCCTGCTCTGTGCTCTGCCATATGGCTTTATATTTTTATTTGTTGAGATGTATGATTTCATATTCTTAACCTAGTGCCATAATCTCCACATCACAAAGCCACCACAGAACTTGCTGTGACTGCCTAATTCCACGTAAAAGTCAGCCAGGTCTTGAAAGCACATGGCTAGTGCAGATCTTTCAGAATTGCTTTGGCAGAGTCACATAAGACATCTTGCATAGTGCTTTTCTTTACCATGACCAGCTGAACACAGTGAGATTAGCTTTGAGTTTTCATAATCATCAGGTTTACATAAACAAGGGAAAATTCCAAACCATTACGTTGTGCTTAATGTAAATCTTTCAAAGCAGGAAAAGCGTAATTTTATCTTGATATAACTCAAGCCTATAGAATATTCCTTTTTATATGTTCAAGGAAGGCATACTTTTTTTTTTTTTTCACAGCATATTATTCAAAAACCAGAAAATATACAAGTTCTGGATGTCTTAAAAATAGAAAGTTAATAGTAGCAAACTTTGGACTGAGAAGCTATCCGTGTAATCATTTGCTAGCTCACTAAAATGTTAAGGGTCCTTGGGTTAGTCTTGAGTCTTTCAAGTTTGGTGGAATAGAACCTCCAGAAGATTTACTACAGCTTAATTATTGACCTGACATAATACTTAGGCTATGTAGCACATGCTGATGGCTTGTTTGGTTTAATTAATTACTGAGTAAGCATTTTATTTTTGTACCTTGGAAGATTTCCTGCAGTTAATATGCCTTAGTTAATTTTCATAGCATTGGACAGAAGTCTGTAATGTCTTGCTCAGTGAAATTATTGTAGGCAAAACCTGCAAAAAAGGGAAAACACGTTAATACTTACGGCTGCTAGGAATCACACATCTTCGTTGCAACACAAGCTCTGTTCATACTGGATTTAGAATTTGTTTGCAAAACTAAACTCATCTATTCCTATTTATTTTGCTGAATCACCCTGCAGAACCAAGTTTATCCATGTCTAATTGTCTTGATTACAAGTCAGCAAGATACCATGTTTAAAATAACTTAAACATTAAAGAGCATGCATTCATTTTTAAAGAACCTGACTTCTTTGTGTTTTGTTTCTTATTAGATACCTATCAATATGTACCTGCTTTTTCAATGCCTTAATGTAGGTGAGAAAATTTATGTCAGATGTCCTACATGAGCAGGAAAAAATAATCATATCCACTAACCACTGTAAAATACATGTATAGAAATGATAAGCTATATTTTATTTAGCTGTCAAAATAAAATGAATGTGCTTTCCTTTTGTATTCCCTGTAGAAACACTCTATCACTCTATCAAATTTAACGTTATCTCTTCAAGTTAAATGTAGTCTTACTGTTTGGCTAAAAGAATGTTTACATTTCCAGCCTCAGATCCCAATGGATAGTTCAGATAGCTAGATGTTCATCTCCACTAAGTACTGTAAGTTGTCAGGATATTTTCTGAGAATATTTGTAATATTTTCAGAGAATTCTCAGCTTTGGAGGTACTTGTCTTGGCTTTTAAACTTGGTTGTTCATTTATTTGTTCTTTTCTAAATTGAATTACTATTAAAATCACCTATAAAATAGCACAAACTTGTGAATTTTGTCTTTAGGCAACTGAGACATAACTACCCATACCTACTATGTTAAGTTCTTAATTCATCTTCTTTGACTAGAACCATACGGTTCATATCTACTTTTTTCTCATCTGACCTGAGCAGCTATTAAGATATAGGATCTCATAGGTGACTCCACTCAGGATAAAGCGTCAGTGATGTTTATTTTCATGTACACAGGAAATATTTTGCTTGCCTGAGCTGTAGTTTCACATTCCCTTAAGCCTTGACTAGTCACAGGCCTCTGAACAGAGAGACAAGTCACCTTCCCTTCCCGTCCTGGCATTGTGTTTCTCCCAGTGTGCCAGCATGCACCCTCCTGTGGTTGAGGTGAGCCAGGTGAAGGACCAAGTATTAATGCTGTCAGCCAAAATTGTACCAGTGAAACTGCAAACAGGCTGGTTTTCAAGTGGGTCAGTTCTGTCTTCTGACTCCCTTCACTGTCACACTGCTGCCAGTGCTGTCACAAGAAAGGAGCAAAACTGTGGGCCACTACCCCAGTGGTCAGCATGTGTGTTATGAAACCCTAGCCAAGGACATGGGGGCAATAAAACCACCAGACAATGTTTCCCTGCCTATGCCAGCCTGTTGGTTGAAAAGACCTCTCTATTCTTCAGTGTTTCCTCTCTTGTGAAGTCTGCTTCTCTGTCAGTCAGTCTGTCTGTTCCCTTCTTCAGGATCTCTCTCCACCTGGCACAGCACCCTCCTGGGAAGGGCCAGCCAAAGCCTAGCCTGGCTGCCTAATGCTTATGTGCCCTTGAACGGCTCTGCATTTTGACACTGGTTTTGAAACAAGTATGCTTTACTGTTTCATGCAGACAATTTATAAGGGCAGTGACAAGTAAGTCTATCTGTTTTTAGGATAATGAACACAGTTAGATTCTTCATTTGCAAAATTCTGAAAGGTCAAAACCAACCTTATTAGGAAAACTCTGGTGACTTGCACAGACACCAGCTCAGAGAACAATGAATACATATGGGAAACATTATCTTATTCACAGCTGGGTACCTGAGACAATGAAGGAAAAAAAAAAAAAAAGAACAAAAAAGAGAGAAGGAGAGAGAAGGAGAGAAGGAAAGAAAAGAAAAGAAAAGAAAAGAAAAGAAAAGAAAAGAAAAGAAAAGAAAAGAAAAGAAAAGAAAAGAAAAGAAAAGAAAAGAAAAGAAAAGAAAAGAAAAGAAAAGAAAAGAAAAGAAAAGAAAAGAAAAGAAAAGAAAAGAAAAGAAAAGAAAAGAAAAGAAAAGAAAAGAAAAGAAAAGAAAAGAAAAGAAAAGAAAAGAAAAGAAAAGAAAAGAAAAGAAAAGAAAAGAAAAGAAAAGAAAAGAAAAGAAAAGAAAAGAAAAGAAAAGAAAAGAAAAGAAAAGAAAAGAAAAGAAAAGAAAAGAAAAGAAAAGAAAAGAAAAGAAAAGAAAAGAAAGAAAGAGAGAAGGGAAGAGAAGAGAAGAGAAGAGAAGAGAAGAGAGGAAGAGAAGAGAAGAGAAGAGAAGAGAAGAGAAGAGAAAGAGAAAAGAGAAAAGAGAAAAGAGAGAAAGAGAGAAAGAGAGAAAGAGAGAAAGAGAGAAAGAGAGAAAGAGAGAAAGAGAGAAAGAGAGAAAGAGAGAAAGAGAGAAAGAGAGAAAGAGAGAAAAGAGAGAAACAAAGAAATCCCAGGGAAAAACAGGGCATATATAGTTTCCAGGGAACGGAGAGGGAGAGGGAGAGGGAGAGGGAGAGGGAGAGGGAGAGGGAGAGGGAGAGGGAAAGGGAAAGGGAAAGGGAAAGGGAAAGGGAAAGGGAAAGGGAAAGGGAAAGGGAAAGGGAAAGGGAAAGGGAAAGGGAAAGGGAAAGGGAAAGGGAAAGGGAAAGGGAAAGGGAAAGGGAAAGGGAAAGGGAAAGGAATCCTTCCTTCAATAAGCCCAAAATGTAGACAGAGTATATTAAGGAACCTGAAATACCTACATCCTTAATATGCTGCTACAAAATGAAAGGTAACCTTTGCTTCTCTAATGCAGAACAGGTCAGTACAGTGGCACATAGAGTACATGGCAGTGGACCCGTTATATCAGTGAGTCAGAAAGGATTATGAATTTTAAAATATCGGCTTTTAGGCAGCCAAGACTGTGAAGGTCTGGAGAAGTTTAAATATAAAGCTGCCAGTATCTGGGAACTTAACAAATTACCTCATAGTTATTATTATGCTATGAACAAGTACTTGCAATATTACAGTCCTCTAAATCTTACCTTTTTCTTATGCAAGAAAGATATATTGTCATTGTTTTTCCACTCTTCTCCAGATCAGTCTTTATTTTTTTTTCTGTAATATTTTTTTCTATAATAAATAATACAATAAAAAGTTATAACAATTTCTAAGCAATAAATAGGTTGCATTTATCATACATTATTCCTGGGAATATGTCCAGCACAATAAGAAAGATATTGCACAGAGTATTGGATTTAGAACTGTCCCATAAGCCTCACTGTGAACATTGCCTCTTATTTCAGCAGGGCAGGGTTGCAGCAAAGTACAACTCCAATGCAACTTTCTTCATTTGTCAACAATTCTTTTTCTCCTTTAACTTTTTTTTTCTTCAGAAAGTTATACTGCTTGTGTGTAGTAACTACAGAGGGCAGTAGCTCTCTAAACCTTCTTGTGCAGGTGCAAAGCAGAAATCCAAGACTTATTTAAATTCCAGACAGCAAATTCAGTTAAGCCTGCTTCCTAATAAATCAAAAAGCAAACCAATGCACTGTTAGGTTTTCAAGTTAGTAGTGGCTGTGAAAACCAATAGGTCTTCTGGGATTTCACCTTGAAAATTTAAGCCCAGAATCTAGATTTAACATTCTTAATGTACAACAAAATATATAGGTATGAAATAACTGGAGACGTGAAAAATAATGTTATTGTTGTATCACCTAATATGGGGTTTTGGCTCTCTTTCTTTGAAAGATTGGTCTCTCCAGCTTTTAATAATGTACTTTCTGATTATCAGTTTCCAATTTTTTAGCAATGATGTAATAGCTAGGATAAGCTGACTGAAGGATTTCTTTGTGATTCTCACTAGCTACCATTGAACCTTTTTGCTCCCCATTACCATCACACATAGTTATGGGTAACTAATGAACACTTGCCTTTCTCTGTGGTACTCTCAGTACTCTCCTTTTGAGCACGCATATTGCACAGGCCAAGAAGACAAGAATTTAAAAAAGCACCTTCACAACCACATTCAACACAACTTATCTGACCCAAATGGCCACATAAGCCCTCCTTTGACCATACATCATGGGAGCCAGCAATACCCTGACAGCATTTTGAGTGCAATAACTTCTAGGTGACCAGTACTAGGGATGGGTGAGTGCAGCAGGCTCCTTCCCACAGGATTTGGTTGAATGCACAGTAGTGTTACAGCATTTCCGCACCCCCCCCCCCCCCCCCCCCCCCGCAAAATCACTGATATAATGAAAGGCTAAGAAGTCACAACTGACATATTTTTTCCACTTAATGTATTAGCTAGACCAAGTCTGAAGCACATGATGCAATGAAAGATTAGCCATCAGCCTTCAGAGGATCTGAAGAAGAGCTAAGTATGCAAACACTAGAAGATGATTAATGAAATTATTCCCTCATTTTTGAAATATAAATCAACTCTTATTATGTGTTGTGACAGCTACTTATTGTAGTTACATGAAGGGATGGGCTGTGATGCACTGACCATATCTTTAGCCTCAGTAATGCAACTGCAAATCCCACTAAAAGGGTGACTTTGTAAGTGCCAAAGGACAGATTTTGGCCCTTAACTTGCTATAAAATATTTTTTCCTAGTATTGTTGTTGTTACGGGAAAGAAATTGGGCAAAGAACCTTTGGAAGGAAAGTGTCTTGAAATGGCCAAGAATGTAACACCAAAGAATATAAAGAAAACAAATTATCAAGATGAAAATAAACTAATGAAGAAAACATTGTTTATAACAGCAAACTAAACAGAGGAAAGATGCTTTAAAAAATCCCTTTTCACAATCAATAAGATGACTGCATGTGTACAACAAAAGCTCTATTTTTTTCCCTGTTTAAAATACCTCCTTTCATCACAAGAGATCCATTATTTTTTTACTCATTGTTTCCTGCTCACCCCTGCACTTAAGATCCTAGTTTCATGTGATGGTAAAGCAAAATCAAGAATCACTTAGTAGCAACAACTGGAGTGAATCATTGACTTTAGGAACCTCTTCATGTATACATACAAAAGGTATATAAAAATAATGGACGGTGAAGCAGAGTGACAATGAAATAAGTCGTTGGAAAATATACAGAAGAGTGAATCCAATAGCACTGGAATCAACAGGAATCTTTCCATTTACTTTAGTGGGCATTGAATTAGGCCATTACAGAGCATAAAAAAGACACATGGATAGGGTAGCTACCATTGTCAAAGTTTCCAGATGAATGTTTTCCACGTTCATGAACATATGAAAATACAATACTTTCCAGTAGGTGCACAAAGGAGTTCATTATGACTTAACGTCAGAGAGGATGTTATGCCGTAATTTTATTCTACTGAAAACAGATCCATTGTTTTCTTTAAATGCTGCTGTGTTTAAAAAAAATTGCAAGAGCATTTTCATTTTTCTTCTTTCTTTCAGTCTTCAAGTTTCTGTGCACCGGTTATTATCTAGACTCTGCATACAGCCTTTGCCAGGAACCTTCCACATCACAATTCCAATCTGTGGTACAGGTGAAGATTTAACAGCATCACTCAGTAAGAAAGGCTTACAGCATGCTGTAATGCAAGATTATTATTTACAGTTCTTCCTTTAAACAGATACTGCTGGACTGTGTATCACTTGGGAATTTTGAGGGATGTAGTGTGACTATCAGAGAAATCCTTTCTATGTAACACAGATAAACAATAAAACATAGAATGGTTTACTATATGCAAAATTATTTCCATACATTGGACATATTGGTGATAAAGAGTTTTCCAAATAATTCCAGAAGTGTCAATATCTGACTGTTGAGTAACATGCCCTGGGGCTGCAATGATCTTATTTAAGCTCACAAAAGAATAACAGTCACAAAACCTCCAAGGATGACCCAAGGGACTGTGGGGAGTGTTGTGTGTGATTCACTGGAGAGGCAGAGCTCCATCTCTGAGTCATTCCTGAACTTACATACTCAGACTGATGCCAAAAGGGAGGTCTTTCTGAAAAAATGAAAATACTAGACCCACATATTTCTACAGATTCAGCCAGTTCATTACTTCCTCAGACCAATGCTATATAAAAAATGTCCTTATGCAGCAGCTTCCAATTTCACCTTGAAACAGCTTTATTCCAGTGAAGAATGCAGTGATTTCTGTTTGTATAAAATGCTTTTGCATTTCTAGCATTTAAGTATTCTATACAAAATTACAAGTACAAGATGCTTGTTTGTAATTTTAACTAACTGAAGACAGAACAACCAGGAAAAAGTTTTGGTGGTTGACTCTGCAAATGCCAATTAAGGGGCAAGAGAATAAAATTCTTGTTATCCAATATATTTTTTTCTTTTCTTTCTTTCTTCTCTCTTTTTTTTTTTTTTTTCCTATATCATCTATAGGAATGATAGCAGAGCAGCAGAGCAGTCTGAGAAACCACAATTTATGTAATTGTTCATTCTCCTCTGGCCTTATGGTTCTCATTGCCTTCACTGGGCACTGTTTGATTATTCCAATGGCATTAATTACTAAAGAAAATGGAAGGAAATATTATGGATCTTAGAATCAGCAAAAAAGGTAGCAGAATCTGCTTGAAATAGATTGAACCTGACAGGTACTTATTCTTCAAAAACAACTTTTATAAAAACTACTATAACTCCTCGGGATGTAGGGTATTCCTATGTTTCTGCTAATCAGTTGTTGGAGAAAGAAACAAATAATTTGTATTTTAAAGTATGTCTGTCTCAATTTAGGTATTTGGAAGACTCTGGCATGCCCAATGTAGACTTAAAATGTTAACTGATACTCGAAGTACATGAAGGGGTAGGTGGAGCAGGAAATTTCTTTAGATGTGACTTGATGAAGGTTAATGATCCCCCAATTATGTATGTGCTTTCTTAGATGATAAAATAGCAGCATCTCCCTTTGCCTCACTGGCAGATTTGTTTTTTTCAGCATAAAGCCTATTGTTTAGAGAGACACGAACTCTAGACAAGGTTGCTTCACACAGAAAAATAAGTCAGAGGTTTAATAAAGTAGGCTTTTCCTATGTTTTAGTACTTAAAATAACAATGCCACTGTGACTTGAAACCCAACTAATTCTTATCACTTTCTGAACATAAAGAACAATATCACTTCAATCAATGAATCAAAAGGTGAGATGACCTTAATCTAAACATTTAAGGAACAATTTAATGAAGTGATACATGTGGAGAAAAGGAAGAAGGCAAGGAATACACTTGTTGGAAACTTCACTTTTCTGATGATGTTTTCTGATGTTTAGTTGTGTTATCTTTTTAAAGTGTCATTGCTTTTTTTAAAATCTATTTTTAAGAAATATGGAATCATTCCACAGACACAACTGAGCGCTGCCTGCTGTTATGGGTTACAGTGCCATTGAAGTTTAAGCAGGGCTGTTGTGCTTTCAATTCCCCCTACATTTTTTTTTTTTTCCAACGGATTGAAATGTGACCAAATAGCAGCAAGACTGTGAATTGAAAAGATAATTCTCACGTGACACTATTCTTAGTGCTTTGGGGAAAACACACACATACAAACCCTTGTGTCTGATTCAAGATGTGGAAAAAAAAAAAAGAAAAGACAAATTTATGAGAAATATTTCTGAAATTGAAAACATACTAAAAAACTCTCCTATGTATTTGTTTTGTTTAGACTAATTAAGACTTCTGCTTTATGTTACCACAATAGACGTTGAACATTTGTAATGTATTTACTGAGGTTAAAGGAATTATGGGATGAATTTGTATCTATTATACCATTATCCTTAAGCAACAATATTTTAGTAATCAGTTGGAATTTATTTTTATAAGTCAATAAGGTGACTTGGCAGTCCCCCTAGATTTTACATCCTCAATAAACTTTATAATACAGAATGCTAATAAATTTTATCAGGAAAAAAAATCAAAAAATATTTTTTCTTGAAATGTTCTATTACTATAAATGCATAGCTGGATTAAATAAAGATGTAAACAAAAGAATTTATGGATTGGCTGGATTCTATAGCTTGTACAGGTTCTCTCATATCTGTGTAACGTGTTATGCTAATGGTTGTCTTTATCATGAACTGAAAAATGGGCAGTTCTTTAAAGAAAATCTGTCCGAAGAGTCAAAACTAAGTTAAATAACCTAACACTAAGGTTACAGGGATTTGCTTCTGTTGTTGCAGCCTCCCTAGCATACACATACACATCCCCCTCTCACACACACACACAGAACAAACATTCACTTCCCTTATTAAAACATGATGGTGGAACTAGCTCTTACTAACACAATATTTTTCCATGTCCTACTCACTAAGTCTAAATTACATTAGAGTCAAGCTTCAACTACATTGTCTCCTCTTCCAAAGAGAATTTTTTCAATATATATCTTTTGAGTTTCTCTAGCAATATGAAGGGCTATGAAAGCTTATAGTTAAAAAAGCTATTTTAGATCTTTAAAAAATCCTTGGGTCTAGTTTCTTCTATTCAGCTTTTGTATTGTACATTGTTAACTTTTCCTGAAGCGTGAAGACCAGAAAGTATCAGCAGTCTTTCCTTAATATTACATTATACAGAATAGCATAATATCAAGACACCAGTAAAACTCAAGACATGGTGCATGATTTTGGCAATTCATACTCTGTTAATTTAAGAAGTTAGTTCTTACAGCCGTTCCATACCACAGGTTTTGGCCAAGGTTATGGACCCTTTAACAGAGAAAGCAGAATGGGAGGTCTATCCCAATGGCAGAGATCCCCAGTGTTTCTTGTTTATAGCCCAACATATTAACTGTCATTTAAAATCGACTGCTTCAATTTACATCAACATGCAGAGCTATGAATTGGAGTAGCTGAGGAGCTGCTACAGAGCTCATTCAGTTTTATTTGCAATGGGACCTCTAATCTCCAGGAGATTAACAGGGCAACAGCTAGGAGGGGTGTTTCTGAAATCTCTCCTAGGCTTCAGAGGTGATGGATCAGCACAGAATGAGGATCCATGTTGATGCTCCAAGCTGCAAGAGAGAAAGCTAAGCCTGTGTTCAGCCCCATTGAGCATGCTGAGCAAACAGTAGGCCTAAACTAGCTATCAAGAAGGAAACCTCTGCCTCCTCAGATCCTGGGCATCTAGATTATCCTGCTGAGGTAGAGACAATGCATTCTCTTGAGGAGGTTCTAGGACATGCTCAATTATAGAATCAGAGAATGGTTTGGATTGGAAGGAACCTTAAAGATCATCTAATTCTGCCCCCCCTGCCATGGGCAGGGACACCTTCCACTACACCAGGTTGCTCAAAGCCCCATCCAACCTAGTCTTGAACACTTCTGGGGATGGAGCATCCACAATTTCACTGGGCAACCTGGTTCTGTGCCTCACCACCCTCTGAGTAAAGAATTTCTTCCAAATATCTGATCTAAATCTATGCTCTTTTAGTTTAAAACCATTACTCCTTGTCCTATCATGACACTCACAGAATCACAGAATCACAGAATCATCTGGGTTGGAAGAGACCTCCAAGATCATCTAGTCCAACCTCGGACCTAACACTAACAAGTCCTCCACTAAACCATATCACTAAGCTCTACATCTAACCAAGAGTCTCTATCCTGCTTTCTTGTAGGCCCCCTTTAGGTACTGGAAGACCACTATAATAGGTCTCCCTGAAGCCTTCTCCAGGCTGAACAACCCTAACTCCCTCAGCCTGTCTTCACAGGAGAGATGCTCGAGCCCTTTGATCATCTTCATGGCCCTCCTCTGGACTCGCCCTAATACATCCTCATCCTTCCTATACTAGGGGCCCCAGAGCCGAATGTAGGGCTCCAGGTGGGGTCTTATGAAAGCAGAGTGGAGGGGGAGAATCACCTCCCTCGCTCTGCTGGCCATGTTTCTTTTGTTGCAGCACAGTATACAGTTGGCTTTCTGGGCTGCAAACACACATTGCCAGCTCATGTTGAGCTTCTCATCAGGGCTGCTCTCAAAACATTCTTCACCCAGTCTGTATTTGTGGATGGGATTGTCCCAGCCCAGGTGCAGGACCGTGCACTTGGCCTTGTGAACCTCATGAGGTTCACACAGGCCCATCTCTCAAGCGTGTCCAGGTCCCTCTGGATTGCATGCCTTCCCTCCAATGTGTCAACTGCACAACACAGCTTGATGTCATAAACAAACTTTCTGAGGATGCACTCAATTCCACTGTCCACGTCACCAAAAAATATGTTAAACAGCAGCAGTCCCAATACTGACCCCTGAGGAACACCACTTGTTACTAGTCTCCACCTGGACATTGAGTCACAACTCTTTGAGTGTGACCATCCCACCAATTCCTTAATCACCATCAAATTCATGTCACTCCAGTTTAGAGACAAGGATATCATGAGAGACAGTGTCAAATGATTTGCACAAGTCCACGGAGATGATGTCAGTTGCTCTTCCCCTATCCACAAATGCTGTAACCCCATTGTAGAAGGCCACCAGATTTGTCAGGCATGATCTGCCCTTTGTGAAGCCATGTTGGCTGTCACTAATCACCTCATTTTGCATATGCTTTAG
Source organism: Anser anser (assembly GCF_964211835.1). NCBI lineage: Eukaryota > Metazoa > Chordata > Aves > Anseriformes > Anatidae > Anser > Anser anser. The sequence continues at coordinate 35,387,513 of NC_139721.1, forward strand.
CATAGTTTCCAGAAGGATTGCTCCATGATCTTGTTGGGCACAAAGGTGAGACTGACTAGCCTGTAGTTCCCTGGCTTTTCCTTTTTTTTTTTTTCATTTTTAAAAATGGGGGCTATATTTCCCCTCTTCTAGCCAGTGGGAACTTCACTAGACTGCTACAACTTCTCAGATAAGATGGTTAGTGGCTTAGCAACTTCATCTACCAGTTCCCTCAGGACCCATAGATGTGTCTCATTAGGTCCCATGGACTTGTTCAACTTTAGGTTCCTTAGCTGGTCTCGAACCAGAATTTCTGCTACAGTGGGTGGTCCATCATTCTTCCAGTCCCCTTCAGGGGCTTGGGCTATGTGGCTGGAGCTCTTGCAGGTGAAGACAGAGGCAAAAAAGTCATTGAGTACCTCAGCCTTCTCCACAGTCTGGGTAAACAGGTCTCCCATTTCCTTTCCTAGACTTCCCTCTATAGAAGCCTTTCTTGTTACCCCTGACATCCCTGGCCAAATTTAATTCTAATAGGGCTTTAATTTTTAATTATTATATGGCCAAAGTTCCTGTAGTTGTAAGAGCACTGCTACAGAAAAAACAGATACATCCTCCAGATGACAGAGGCCATGCACATGTCTGTTATAAGGCAGTATCTTAACTCCATAGCTACAAAGATGGTTACGAGATGATGAATGAATAAACAAGGGTAAATAAAAACTGAATCAAACCATACTTTCTGGCAACTCATTTCAGTGAAAATGGCAAAAATAGCAGGAGAATGACCAGGTTCTAAGAAGTAAATGTTTTGGAGTTCAGGTCATTTTGAGTATTTTCAATGCTCAACCTTTTTTGAGTATCAGAAACAAGTTTTCTCTTTTGCCCCAGTTCGTAACGAACTCATGAAACTTCTTTTGTCCTTATTTCTTCACACTATGAAACTCTGACAAACATAGCTGAGATGTGAACTGAGCATCAGGAAATATGTATTCCACTCCAAATATTCAAAAACTGGCTGAAGGATGCAGGTGGTTACATCACATGCATAATGCATGAATCAGCAGTTGATCTTACATGCCAAACAAACTTCTCACTAAAAAAGAGATTCAGATATTTTACCCCAAGCCTATGACAGGAGAAATTAAAATTATGTTTCCTAAAATACTGCCAGAGGCTGGTAGAACTGACATGTACCTAGTGAAATGCTTGTCATTGAGTGAATTGAATGTTCGGTGCCATTCATGAAGTTATTAAGCTCAGAGAGCTTTTTAAGATGGTAGGTATAAGCGAACTCAGGTAGAAATCACACAGGCTGACTGGAAAATGAAATTACCTGGAATAACCACTAAACCAGGGTTGCTTTGGGTTTTATATGTTTCAAGTTCATAAACTTCAGTGTATAAATTTCAGTTAGTTAACTTTTTATCCTGCAACAAACAGAATTTAAAAATAGCTTTATAAGGACAATAGATGCATCAACATGATATGCGTGTTAAACTAAAACTGGATTGTTTTAATTAGCAGTTCTGAAGTTGCAGAGACTTGTAAGAACTACCACTACTTAGAATTGACAATGAAGTTGTGGGAGGAACTTCAAGAAACATGAAGATGAGAGAAGAAAGCTTTGTCAGTACTGCTAAAGTGCCATAAGGAACTCAGATGGAACAATACCACTGACAAGAAGATATGCAAAAAAGTTTTTTTCGGGGCTCCAGGCCATAGGTTGCAGTCATTTGAAAATGATCTATTTCAGGAGTCACAAGGTTCAGTTAAAGTGTTCTCAAACTTCAGAGAAGGGCAATAAAAATCCATAACTGAAAATAAAGCCTAAACTCAAAATAAAAATCCCACATGCTTTTAGCTTATAAGTATTAGAGTGGTCTTCAGCACTATGTTTAGTTGGGCTGCACAGAACCCCATTGAATTGGAAATAGATTCTTTGAAAGAGAGCTTCTTAAAGGTGTCTACTGTGACAGACCTAGAGTGGCCAATAACAGGAAGTAGACCATCCCATGCAAATATATTTTGGAGAAATATTTGTCCTGCAGCCCACTGTGACTGTGAGAACTATTTAAAGATGAATTAGGAACAACTGCATATACCAGGAACAACTGAGAGGGTTGTCAGGCACTGGGACAGGCTCCCCAGGGTCATAGTCACGGCACCAAGCCTGTCAGAGTTTAAGAAGTATTTGGACTGTGCACTTAGTCACATGGTCTGAATTTTTGGGTAGACAAGTGTGGTGCCAGGAGCTGGACTCAATGATCCTTGCAGGTCCCTTCCAACTCAGGATATTTTATGATTCTATGATTCTATGAAATTACTAGCTGGAACACAGGGTTACCTTCATATATGGCTTTTTATCAATATCCAGTCTACTCAGAGACACTGAGAATTCAACCTTAAAATTAAAACCAAGAATAAAACTTAATTCAAAACAAAATAATGAAAAAGTAAACCTGAGTGCACTAGATGTTTAAGCAAAATAAACAACCATCTTTAATGAAAAGGGAGGTATAAAAAACTGTCGACAAGTCTGAGGATGACACCAAATTGAGGGGAGCAGTACATGCCTATGACAGGGCTTCCATTTGGAGGGACCTAAGCAGGTGGATGTAGTGGGCTAGCAGGAATCTTATGGAATACAGCATAACAAGTAGCTTTAGAGAAGTGATTTTCTACCTTTTCTTGGCGCTCATTAGATGACGCCTAGAGTCCTGTGCCCACTTGTGCCCAGTTTTGGGGCCCATAGTACAAGAAAGAAAATGATAAACTGGAACAAGCTCAAAAGAGGGTCACGAAGGCAATTGAATAATGGAGCACTTGCCCCATGGTGAGAAGCTGTGGACATTGGGTTGGTTTAGCCTGGAGATGAGCAGGCGTTGGGCAGACCTCACCGCAACCATCCAGTATCTGTAATGAAGCTGTAAAGAAGATAGAACCAAGCTCTGTCATGGGACAGTGAAGCATGGCAGGAGTTCAAGAGATACTGGACATAAACTGAAATTAAAAAAAAAAAAAAGAAGAACAAAAGAAAAAAAAAGAGTCAAACTGGATATAAATAAAAGCTTCTTCCCTGTGGCAATAGTCAAGTAGCAGAATAAGTTGCACAAAATGTTGTGCACTCTATCTTCAGGGGTTTCAAGATCTAAGTGGATAAAGCCCTGAGCAGCTGGTTGTGACCTCACAGCTGAGCCTAATTTGAGCAGGACCTGAGACCTCCTAAGGTTCTGTCCAACACAAATTTTCCTTTAATCATTCTGTAAGTATATGAAATAAATTGAATGTGTTTTGTGAGGAGCCTGGTTGAGAGCATTTTGTCACCACAGGAATGGGTAGCTTTCCTTATTCTTGACAGAGGGATAAAGAATTGACTTGAGCATCCCTATTCAGATTATTTATGGGTGAACACAGTGCTAATCATGTGCTTGTGTTTTGTGAGTGGCTCAATTAAATTGAGAACTAAACCAAAATGAAATTTGAGGTTAAAGAATGGTTATTTCTCTCCCTGCACTACACAATCAGCCAACCACTGTCTCTGCATGTTGTGGTGTCTCTCATAATAAAGCTCTGTAGAGCACAGTTTGCTGTGGCATAACAAATGGAGACATCCCAGACTACAAAAATCTGCAGTGGGTGCTACTGGCACTGAGGGAAAGAGAGAGATTTAGACCTAGCTCTTTTCCTCTCAAGAGTCTGACAACTGAAGAACATGACAGCCTTTCCATTAAAAGCAGCAGTGTCTTGAGGACATATATCCTGCTCTCTCTAAAACTCTTTCACAGGAAGACTGCCAAAGTATTTTGCAGCAAGCAGGACAGGCAATAGCACCCTCAGTAGTTGAAAACAATCTGTCTCACCCTGTGTATGTTACAGCAGGCACAAAAGATGCCCAGATACAGGTGGAAAATATGGCAACATTTCTAGTTTTTTTGCAGAAGCAATGTAATCAATGTTCATACATTGCAAACGTAAGAATTCTTTACATCTGTTTTTAATACTAATGAAGAATATGCTTGGTAGGGACCCATTAACCAAACTGAGCTTTGCTCCTGAGATTTGTTTGGTGCTAGCAACAGGACTGGCAAAATCATCACTAGCAAAACAGAGCTAGAGACATGAGAGAGGAAGGCTTGATACTTCATCATTGCCACAAGCTAATCATTTCTCTCTGAAAATCCAGATTAACAACTTTGATTCAAGAAAGATGAATGTCCACAACAGAGAATGTAAATATGAACTATGGGAAGTCTTTTCAGTTAAGCTGGAAAGACTGCAGCCAAGATATTTCTCACTTAACCTTCACCAAGAAAAAGGTCAGAAAAGGCCAAAGTGTTTAAGCAGAGCACAGAATGGAAGAGAGCAAAACTTCCTATGCAAAAGATTAAGCTCACATTCTTTCAACTTTTATTAAAACTATTCTACATCACTCTACACTTTCATTTAAAACAGCTTCCTGACAGCATAGAATGCAAGGTCTTGAAGTAAGAAAACCAGAAGATAAAAGCATAAATGGAAAACAGTTTGTGTACTGTATACAAAATGGGTAAGAATATGAATGATACATGAGAAACAGAAAAAGAGAAATAATACCTACAGCCTTTGCAAATTACATAACATGTATGCCCAAGGCAATCTTCCATCTCATGTACTTCCACGTACTTGTACTGTAAGATGAACAGTTCCCAGGGCATATGTGGCTTTAACCATAGTAGAAAACTTTTGTTTTACTTCTAAGTAAAAATAAGCTTCCTTGCTTCTAAGGAAATATAAATACCCTTCCAGCACAAAAAAAAAAAAAAAAAAAGTCTGAAATTAAGGTCTCTAGCTATGAGAAAACAGCTTAGTTCCTCTTTGATACACCATCAGCCCCCCAAGTCCATTACAGCAACTAAAAGGTAGATATTGCACAGTAAAATATGATACATGATAAATGCCTTAGAAGCGTTTGATTAAGAATCAGTTGTGCTCAGGATTTCTCCAGGATTTCTCCTGGAGGAAGAGATAAGTATACCTCCAAGCAAACTCAAATGTGGATAGATCAATACATATGTGCAGGAACCATGCTGACACACCACTGAGAGAAGGAGAATGGATTTTCTTTCCATCCCCCACTTGCCAAATCTGATTTATGATCCTTAGGAAAATCTATCAGCCATGATTCAGACTCCTATTTTGTCTATTTCAGAAGTTGCCTATCCACTCAGATTCATTGGCAATGCCTGTATCTATAGACTCACAATGGAAATTTATTGCCCACCTGAATTTTCATCCTCCACTGTACAGTAATATTGTTTCTATTAAGTCTAGATGCCAATGATTCACGATGAAGCAGGGAAAAGAGCTTCTTCTAACAATGAGTGGCCCATGCAGGGCTTTGAAGATAAGGACAGAGACATGGGTTCCTCCTTTCATGCCAGATGTGACTCAGCAAGGTGCCTGGAAGACTGGGGTGAGGCATTCTTGGAGATGTGCACTGCCCTGTGTTAGGCTCTCATCCAAACTGATGGCAAGAGTTTTTCTAAAGATGAATTGTTTGACAGTAAGGTACGACACACAGACCCATAAATACATGCATTAAAGAGATCAATTCCAAACTGAAAAGCTCAACACATTCTTCTATTGCAGGCAATAGAAAAGTGGCATTTCTGGCAGCCGTAGGTAGCTGAACACTAAAAAAAAAAAAAAAAAAAAAAAAAAGAGTGAATAGTTCAAATAGCTACCAGATTCAACACACTGGTGCTCCAAATGTTTGCATCTCTTTTCCACTACTGTGTTAACACTGGTGTCCCAGTTAATGTTTTGGTATAGAGCAGTATTAGTACAATCAGTGTAGAACACGAATCACTGTTGGTCATTATCTGAACTTTCTCTGATCAAAGGGCAAATGTACCTGCAGCAAATTCAAAACAATAATCAAGGTTTCTTGTATGTCACACAAAAAGAGAAATGCATAATACATGCATAGTCTTCTCACACTGCTTATGTTGTAGCATCTGCCAGAAGGAGTGGTGGATTCTCCAGGCTTATATACAAGACCCTGACATTGTCAAAATGAGTAATGTCATGATATGGTTGCACAACATCCACAACAGCATGAACCTCAGTTCTAGCTAGCCATGCCCTTCTTTCACCCAGCTTTTTCAGCCTATGCTGGCAACTATCTTCTACCAAAAAAGGTTCACAAGATTTGATGGTCATCTTTCTATGTGAAAGGTACCCACGGTACCCAAGACCAGAACAACTAAGATCCAATGGTTCTATGTCGAGGTGGAGGCTGGTGATGAGTGGTGTCCCTCAGGGGTCTGTCTTGGGACTGGTATTGTTTAATATCTTTGTTAACAATGTAGACAGTGGGATTGAGTGCACCCTCAGCAAGTTTGCAGATGACACCAAGCTGAGTCGTGCAGCTGACACAACAGAGGAACGGATGCCGTCCAAAGGGACCTAGACAAGCTAGAAAGGTGGGCCCATGTGAACCTAATGAGGTTCAACAAGCCTAACTGCAAAGTGGGTCAGGGCAATCCCAGACACAAACACAGACTGAGAGAAGAACTCACTGAGAGCAGCCCTGCAGTGAAGAACTTGGGGGTTCTGGTGGATGAAATCCTTGACATGAGCCAGCAGTGCACGCTTGCAGCCCAGAAGGCCAACTGCATCCTGGGTTACATCAACAGAGGAGTGACCAGCAGGTGGAGGGAGGTGATTGTCCCCCTCTGCTCTGCCCTTTTGAGGCTGCGCTTGGAGTGCTGCATCCAAATCTGGGGCCCCCAGCACAAGAAGGATGTGGGGCTGTTAGAGCAGGTCCAGAGTAGGGCCACAAGGATGATCAGAGGGCTAGAGCACCTCTCCTATGAAGAAAAGTTGAGAGAGCTGTGGATGTTCAGCCTGAAGATGAGAAGGCTCTGGGCAAACCTCATTGCAGCTTTTCAATACTTAAAGGGGGCTTATTAAAAAAAAAAAAAAAGATGGAGAGCAACTTTTTGCTCAGTCAAATAGTGACAGGACAAAGGGGAGTGGTTTTAAACTAAAAGAGGAGAGATTTAGATTAGATGTTAGAAGGAAGTTCTTCACTGACAGGGTGGTGAGGCACTGGAACTGGTTGCCCAGAGAAGTTGTGGATGCTCCATCCAAAGTTATAGCATCCACCTATAACAACACCATCCAAAGTTTTGGAAGGTATGCAAGGCCAGGTTGGAGGGGGATTTGAGAAACCTGGTCTAGTAGAAGATGTCCCTACCCATGGCAGGGGGGTTGGAACTAGATGATCTTTAAGGTCCCTTACAACCCAAGACATACTATTATCCTATGAAATAGGTCTGTGTTACTTGTTATGACCTATTTTTTGAGATATGGTTATACTGCATCTCAAACCATTCATAAGTTGCTAAAGAGCAAAAAAAGACTTGCATTTGTAGAAAGGAAAAATTTGCAGAGAAACTTAGTGAGAGAGAAAAACAGAAAGTGAACTGCATAAGATCACTTTTGCATAAGATGCAAAAGACCTAGAAAAAATGATGTATCTCTTTCAACACCTCTGTGATGACATTTTGTCCTATGTTGAACTGTTTGTTATTCTTCTGAGGAGCCTGGTGATCCCTGACTACGTGTCCTTCAGCCTCTCTTCATTTTACCCTTCCTTACTTCAGAGGATCCATGCCTTAGAGGAATTCTCCATACCAAGAAGATCAAAAAAACCTAACTCAGCAGCCTTTTGAGCTTGGGAGTTAAGTCTGCAGAGCAGCAGAGCACAGGAAACCTTCCTCTGTGAGTCTATATGCCAGCAATGGACTGAAGTTTACAGTGAGATAAGAAATGCCGACCTTCTACTGATATAGAGATAAAAGAAACTACTGGAATGCCTGACAGATAAACTTGGGTTAGCTTCAGAACAGTTTTATTGGTCTAACTATGGTAATGGTCTCCCTAAATCCTATTCAATGGTGGCCAAACAGATAATGTTACAGCCTCAGTTCATAAATTGGCTCTAGATGTAAGATAGATCATAACAATCCAAGGTAAATTCATATGTGTTTTATTAGGGACACATTCAGGAATTCAGGTGTTAGAGCTATTCTTTTCAATAACATAGTGGGGAATGACACAAAGGGAATCTTTGCTAAAAATTAGTACAAAGGTTGACTTATTACATACATCCTTACTTCTAGAAAGTTACCAAAACCCAAATATTATACTAAAATCTACTATCATTGGTGTTTCTGCAGTCTTTGGAAAAAGCAATAGTTAAAAGATGCTTATTATTTACAGCATGTTTTCTTTATTATTGCACTACTGTTCTCTAATTTGTGACTGGCATGCCCTGAGGCAACCAAGCCAGTGGGTGGTAATGCTCAAAAGATTTAGCATAGCTAAATCCAGAAACATGGGTACTGGACTTTTAAAGATTTTCGTTGTCTTTCCCCCATTCTTTGTCCAACATCATACCTATGTAAGACCATCTGTTATTCCTCAGTGTACCTTTAGAGCTTGCAGGCCCCAGCAACACCTCAGATCCCCCTAAACTTCATCTGTCCCACAGCCTTTGGACATTCTTTCAAGAAACGAGAGTGGGTGGTTTTCTAAACATTCTTCTGTAACTTAAATATTTTAGAAAGAAAAGGTTATGCATTTTTCTTTTCAGCATAGCCCAGTACAGAAGCTGATGACACTTTAGGTGAGTACTGTGTTCCATTTCTCTGGTCTGTATCTCAATAACTTTTAATCTAAAATGAGTATCCTCGTCTCTTCAAGTGAAGCATGGTTCCTCCTGTTCAAATGAGAGACACGCTTCATACCTTCTTCTGTGGAAAGTGTAGGAGACACCTTAAAGAGATATGTAGGAATTACATTCCAGCTATTCAAATACAGACAATGTTCATCCATGGCATCACTCATCTGTGGGCCAACCAAGAAACTCAAGATGATACCAAGTTCCTCCAGCCTAAGCTCCTTAGCAGTCCTGGTAGAATAAGTGGGTAAGCTTCAACCCCTACATGTGCTACTGAAAGAGGCAAATGCCTTTGAAGGTTTCTAAAAGGAAATATTGTCTGCCTAACTGAAATGCCTGAAGGCCTTCAGAGGGACTCTCTTCACTGATCAGAGAGAGTACATGCCTATAGGTAGCTGCTTTGTAAGTATTTATTTTTCTGAGGCACCTCAAATACCTTGGCTAGGAAGACTGGATCCCACCCTCATCATCTCAGTCATGTTTTTAAAGAGCATCTAAGCAGGTACTAACATTTATTTTCCCTTTTCTCCCCTACACTTCTTATTCATTTCTCTCCAAAGCTTATCTGTATATTTAAAATATCAGAAACAGCAACCAGTGTCTTTCCAGATTCTAAGTCACACTGCAGCAATTCTCTCTGTAAAAATGGATATGCTTTCATTAAAAGCATACACATTTAGCCTTTTGCTCATCACACCATTAGCATGATTTCATGTCTATTATCACACACTCTCCTGTAGTCATACAGTGTTCCAGGCTGCAGGGTGAGGAGTCACCAGGTAGATGAGTGATTTTACAGCTCACACCCTCTACAGGGTTGTTCACATTTCTCCCCCTCAGTACAAGCCACCAGCTCCAACCTCTTCCCTTGCACCAGCTCGGATGTTGAGCCATCTGCCCACTTGCTGAGTTGAATCAGCTCACCAAACTGGCAGAAAAAGCAACTTCCCACTGCTCCAGTGAGCTCATCCAGCACACCAGGAGGTGAGTCAAGAGCCAGACCTGGCACAAGGGAGGAGATGGGAACACACAGCTGGAGGCAGAGGATGGGAGGATCAAGGATGGCTTTCTCCAGGGCTGCAAGCAGAGTCAAGGAACCTCGCCCTCAATAAAAACTTTTTACCAAAATGGGAATTATCAGACAAATGATCAGAAATTCCAAGGGGGAGCTGATTACAGTAAACCTCAGGTATTTTTTTTTCTTCTTTTTAATTGCCAGGCACAATATACACAAATCCATCTTATTCACAAAGTCTGCATGCATTTACACAGCCAGATTTGGGATTTCCGTTAGTTTCCTCCATGTTTTTGGAGCTTCATGCATGTATGTCAGCTTCCTCAGCAACAGTGAGGATTAGGTTTAAAAAAACCAGAAAGGATAGATCTGAACTTCTCACGTAATATCTTGACTCTAACACTTGACGCTTTACAAAGGAGGCTAAGTATCACAAGACTACTGATAAAAGTCAGGAGACTTGGCAGTTCTGCAGACATTTATGGGCTTGGTAACACATTTTTCTCTTTTTAAGTGAAAACAGACAAAACAGTGCACATGTTAGAATAATGAACATCTTGGCACATTGCAATTACAATACTGGAACAGACCACTGTTCTGTTTTTATGGACACTTTAGAGAAAAACAATCCCTATTTTCAGCTCCCTGTTACATTTATTCTCCAGAAATCTTGTGCCAAAGTTTTCCCCATTTTCTCTGTGGGCTTTCCAGACAGACTTCACCTCCTGTGAAGCACCACAAAAATACAGCTGCTGTGGAGCAGCTCCTCTCCTTGCTAAGATGTGTTAGAGTCACATCATAGAGAAACGGCAATGTCATTGACATTCAGAAAGACAACATCAGGAGAGATTTTATTTAAAACATGAAATTATTGACTTTCAGTGTTTTGCTTTCATTTAGAAACTCCATGAATTATTCTGTGGAAAATATAGCACTGATCTACAAAATAGCATGGAACCACATCTAGCAATCTTCCAGAATATAGCAGTGGTATTGTCACAGTAGCCTGTGATACATTTGGCGAAAATAAATAAATAAATTAATTGAAGTTTCACCAATACTACCAAATCTGCAGAGAGCTATAAGATTACAAGATAGAATTCTAAGTTGTATTTTTTTTTTTTTTGCTTTTCTATAAAACAATTCAAAGACAAATTTTAAGAAAGTCCTGACAAAGTCTTGGGTAAAGAGATCAGCCATTACAGAAATGTTTCATTGTAACCAAATCACCATTGATGGTTAAGGCTAGGAAGACTGAGTGCCAAGGCTAATAGCGCACAAAGACTTACCAAAGCTTTTAAACAGATTCTGAAAGGGGAAATTAAAGTTCTGGGAAATAACTGATACCAAAACTGCCATGTGCACTCCATAAACCAAAAGATGAATTAAATATTACTTTTCTCAGAAAATAAAGGTCTTAAGGCACCAAAAATTAAAAAGGAATTCATCTCAACAGTTAGCAAAAACTTTTGAGCAGGAACAAGAAATACTAAGGCAAAGATTTTAGAGGCTCTCAAAAGGATTCTACTGACATACCTAAAATATGCTAAAATAATTCAGCTAGGATAAAAGGTGTCTGGTTTGGCAATTCATATACTACTGTGTTGCACTCTGAGGTAACGCTAGTGGAGGCCTTAAGGGTCTTTCCATTTTAGATTGTCCACTACAAGCTCCTGACAGCGTCTAACGTGCATTACTTGGCAGGAACAACAGAAGAGTGACTCTGATCGTACGGAAATGGTGAAGGTCGTGAAAGTCTAGATGAGAATTTGTGTTGCTGGAAAAAAAAAAAAAAAGAGGCAGGGGGTTGGGGTGGATATTAGGTTGCTGGTCCAGCTGTAAAGGCAAAGAATGGTGATTTAGAACTTGTTAAAGGGAGAAAAAGGCTGCCTTGCTGCCACTGCTGGGGCAGAGTGAAAGGGGATGATATCACCTCCCATCTCCTGCTGCTTTCCGTACATGTATGTAAATGTCCAATGCAGGGACAAGGTCCACAGGTAACTGCAGTGCAGGGACAGCTGCGACTCGATGGAATATTCACCATGTACATCCACCCTTAACACCCAGGTCTGTAGCGCTCTTACAGCAGCTCTACCTGTGGTGGAGGTGTTGGGAAAATGTAATATGGGAAAGACAGCTGCTGGGTGACATGCACATCACGTAGCTCTGTTGTGAGCTGTGCCTATTCAGTACCTTCTAATCTAACATCCTCAAAATCTCCTAAGACAGCAGTTAAAATTTAAACAGGCATTCTGAAAACACACTCGTGATCCCATTATCGGTATCGTTGATGGGATTACAATGAGGGTGGTAATGGTGGAAATTTTTTAGGAGAGGTCTAGTATCAACAGCAGGAGTGGCCACTAATTGGATTCTTTCTGTGTCACCACAGAGTTGTCACGGGACCCCGTCCTCTGTTGAACACTGCAGCTCTCAAGGCACTCAGAAAGGAGCTTTCTCAATTGTTATCACATCAGTCTGCCTTCCCACTCAAACACAAATCCCCCAAAGCCCTTTCTAAAGCTAAGAAAATCATGGAAGCCATGACTCCCATGACATCCGCCGCAAGTGTCCGGCCTCATCAGGATAAGAGTAAGTCCTGGCGTTACACAACACTCAAACTCCTGATCCTGCGTGAACAAACATAATATCGAGTGCAGTATGTAAGTTAAACAAAGCTAGATAATAAACTGCAAACTGTCAAAATAGTCTGCAATAAAGTGATCTCGGCAGAACAGAATTTTCAAATTGTTCACAATAATTTTTTCCATTGCTTTCTAACTTCCACTGAGCATGGGTTTTTTAACATCTTCCACATTTGGAAACACTGTCCCCAGCATCTCAACATTTTTAGTAAACTGCTCTTATCAGTTCCTGATGAGAGCTGTTACAGTAATTTTCACACTGATACTTGCCATCTCTAGGATACTTCAGGTTTCTAAAATGCATTTTTTCCCTAATGACCTCTTATTTAGCTTACTTTTTAAAGATGTATTTATATACCATTTGGAAATTTACCAAATAGTTTTTTTAAAAAAGGTAAGGTTACACCAATCATAATTATTTTTTCCTCTGAAAATAAGACAAAAAAATCAATGAAAAGCCAAGGAGATACGCCAAGCAGGAAAAATTGAAGTTGCATATTATGATGGAAAAAGCTCACCCACCTTGATTATAAAGTGTTAAGAAGAGGAAGCCCCTGACAAGTAATAAAGTGACACATAATTAAGACAATTCAGGGCAGAACACATTTTGACTGGAAAACATTTTCTCGGGCTCTGTCTCACTGTTTTGGAGCAATGAGAAGAAAAAAAAAAAAGTAGCACTTTGAAAACAGCCCTATGAAAACAATCAATATCCAACCTAGTCTTCGCTAGCTGTGAGTGGGGGGAAAATTTTGGTGGAAAAGAAACCCACTAGATTTTGTGTGGCGCAGATTCCCTCACATCACAAACACAGTTGATAGTACAGACATGCCTGGTATGTTCAGCATTCCCTATCAAGCAAAGATGAATTAGCTGCAACAAAAATGTATTACAGCTTTCATGCAGCAGTTTATGGATCTTTTTGTACCTCTGGAATTTCTAACCTTGAGCATATCATGGATCTACTAAGGTTGCACTGGTCTCAGATCTCTTCCTCAGATTATTTTTATCTCACTGTGAGGAACATCTCTGTGAGTTCTGAGCACTTTTACAGCTGCTAGGATGCTAATGGGAACTTCATGTGTGTACCCAGTACAAGTGCTCTCAGGGTAAAAAAAAAAGCCAATGTCAAAGGAAGGTATGTAGAAGTCACCATAAATATGTCTTTGAATGTTTACCATCTGGAACAGTAGATTACATTTTGACAAGAAGCTGGACTACCCCGTGGGCATTGTCTTTTAAACAGCCCCATCATTATAAAGGAAGGAAAAACATGATTTGCTGTTCCTAGTTTCTCAGTAGGATTTTCTGGCAGTGCTAGAGAAACTTGTTTGTGGTTTTTTTTTCTTTCTTTTTTTTTTTTTTTCTTCTCTCTAGTAAAACAATAACAAGACAGGCATGTGTCGTTAGCTAAGCAGTTTCTTGAAAAATACAGTTTTTATAGATGATCTGGTCTATGATCAGACAATGCCCATGGAGAGGGCTGTACCCAATCTAGGCTGTGACTGCAGCAGACTGAACATCTCACAGGGCTGCACATTGCTGCACCTTATCCTTCTTGGAAGAATAAATCTCTGTATGTTGGTTTTTTGGGCTTCTCACAGGACAGACTGGGAAAAGTGAAGAGGAGAAATCCAATATACATGGCATAAAAGGCATTAACACAGGCTCATAGTGTGTTTTTTTTTCTTTCTTTCTTTCTTTTTGGGGGAATGGGTGGGTGTTTTGTTTTTGTTTTGTTTTTCATTTTTAAGCTTGTAAAGTTTCCATCACTTTTCACAGTGAGAAAGAGTGGGCTGAGAGAAATATCAAAATGGTCAAATGTATTCACAAAAGTCTTGATCTGGTCATGCAGCCTTATTAGGGATTTGACTTATTTGAATTTGCTGTAGGTCACTTCTGAGGACACACTCTTACTGAAGGGTATGTTTGAAAATACATGCTAAGAACAACCCATAAAGGAGCCAAACAGCTTCCTCACCAAAAAAAAAAAATTGGCTTGAGACAAAAATATATGTGCAACTTGAAACATGGTTTTATGGGCATCGTTATACAGTTGAATGCCAAAATCACAAAGCACCAGCTATAAATCCCCTTGCTCAGCCTACTACTAAACAGATCTTATTTCAGAACACATCATATACAGTATTATTTATAGAATATCTCACCTGTAAGTGGTGAGGATAGCGTTAGATTTCTTTCACAAGTAGGAGGCCAATAATTCATAAGCACCACAGGTATGTGAGAGTTAGTGTGAAGATCTGTTATAGTGCGAAAGAAACAAATCAGTTTGTTACTGTGCACAGGGAGACATATATACAGTAGATGATTTATTTTAAAAGGCAAATAACCCATCCTCTAATATTTCCATCTAGGTAATTTAGAGTAAAACAATGCCAATATCTTAATTCTCTGATAAGCTAATGTACTCTAATTACTGATAACGTTTCTGACTTCTCAGTTAGTTTGCTGGGCTTCCCCCCGCTGCAGACATCAATGAATTTAATAGTTAAATTAGAAGAAAACGATAGAAGAGTGCTTCCATAGCTAATTTGTAATTACATTTCTCCCCCTTTTCCTTCCCAAACATATTTTTTTCCTCACATTTAATTAACACTTCAGATCGCTTGTTTAGAATCTATAAATATAGTGAGACTTTAATGATCCATTATAGTGATGCTACTTAGTTTTCAATGACTTGTAAAACTTTCACAAACAGATCTGCAAATGAATTACATCCATCTGCTCTGCTGCAGCTGCAAGAGCAGCATTACATTGTAAACTGCCTTTTCCTACTTTCCTGGTTCTCTCTTAACTTTAATCCCATGTGTAAGCCAAGCCGTCTCCCTACCGATCATCAGAAGCCCAGCCAGGTCTCTGTAAAGCAGCCTTCAAACTTTACAGACCTCTCAAACGCACTCTCCAAACACTCTGCGTCGCCTCACAGCTGAGCCGCAGACAGGCTACGCTGCTCAAGCATCCTCGGCCAAACCTAAGAAACGCTCTGCCACGCTTTCTCTCCCCTCCCGACCACGCACTTTGCACGAACCTAGTGCAACACCCAGGCATTTCCAGCAGCAGAGCCAGCACCAAGGGCTGCATCCCTGCCGCTTGCCGTTTCCCGGAGCAGAGCTCGCAGCACGTGTGTGCGAGGCGGGGGAGCCGGCAGGACACACTGCTCCGGGAGAGATTTTCTAATCTACACCTCCACCAGCGTGACCTTAGCTGCGTTAAGAGTGTTAGCTCTGCGCGGACAGCCGAGCATCAGGCAGTGCTCGCTGTTATCTGTCAGCCGTACAATAGCAGCATTGATAAGGCAGCAGCAACTGGCTTTGACAAGTGTGCTGGGCTAGCATTCCTCTGAAAACCGGGAAGGAGAAAGAAAAAGAGAGAGACGAAAAAAAAAAAAAAAAGCAGGATGTGCCTTTTACTTTACCTGAACAAAGTGTGGGGCTTTATTTTTCCCTCTGAGCTGCTGGAAAGGATTCCTCCCTCTTCTCCCCCAGAGCTAGGTAGTTCTTCTTTTGCTCGCAGCGCACACTTGGGGAAGACCACACAGCTCCAGCAAGGCTGCCTCTCTCCCCTAATCCCCACTCGAGTGTGATGACACACACTAACCCCAACCATCTGTTGAAACACGTCCTCAAGCACTCAGCACAGTGGTGTGTCAAGACGGGCTGCCCAATCCAATCGCTGGGGCTGGGTGGCTCTTAAGGAGCTGGAGGCAGAGACAAGGGCAGAAACTATAGGGCTGAGAACTCTTTAGCAAAGTAACCTGAGATTTTGAGAACGGGCTGCTATTGAAAAAAAGAGCAGAAGGGGGAGGTACTAGCGGGAAGGTAGAGGGAGTGGATTAGTCCGGTGGCCACTTCTCACAACTCCTTGTATTCCCAAGGGACCACTGGGACCCCCTCGCAGTGGGATGCACAGAAGTACAAGAGCAACACTATTTTTTTTTTTTTTTTTTTTTATGGCGGGTCTATTGAGGGCAATCTCCTCCAAGGGACGCTTTTCTAAAAGAGATAAAAGACGCAGCCTGGGATCCTGATAAACTGCTAAGGCGGTTTGCACGGCGCTGTGACATCGGCAGCCCGGGATCCCCGCTCCTCGCCGTGCCGCGACTCCCCCGGGAGGCTGGAGGCAGCCCGGGGGGCGAGGAGCGAGAAGAAGGGGGGCGGGCTGTGGTCCGGAGGACAGACATTCATACTGCAGCGGGGATATCTGCAGATCCTTACCGCAAACCCTTGCTTCCCCGCACCCCGCGTAAATGAACGCGCTTCCAGGCGCGACCGCGCTGTTTCCGCGCCCGTCCCCCCCCCGCGCCCCCAGCACCCTGTTGCTTCCTCCAGCTGCTCCCCCTCGGGGTGCAGGCAGGAGTTGGAGGCCCTTCCCCGAGGGACTCCGCACCCCCGGTCCCCCCCAAGCCAGGGCTGGGGCCTGGGGGCAGCGCCTCGGCAGGTCTGGGTTGTCTCTGGGCTGTGCCTCAGTTTCCCTCAGCTCCAAAGCCAGCATTATCACACCTTCCTCCCTCTCGGGGACACTGCCAGGAAAAATACACTAATTTACAGAAGATGTCCAGGAAGGATAGATAAGCGACACAGAAAAGCTGCTAAGTGCCAAAGAAACAGTTCTTTCCTTTCCCCTCCCTGTAACCGGATAGCGCGGAAGAGAGACTTAAAATCTCAAGGGTTTTTACCTCATTACCAAGTGCCTGACTTGACACTTGCATTAAATCTACATTTCACATTATGACAGATGTTGTATTTTCTTTGAACTGAAAGGGAGGAACGTTTTGGCATTAGAAGTTACTCTAAAAGTGTTAACATCCAACTTGAAGGTTTGCAATCGTGAAAAGACACACTCTACCCAGCTATATGAAAGCCATATGAGAGCCTTGAAATGTTGATTTGGCTTACTTGTTCTTTAATACCTTACACAAGCCTGTTTCTGAATTGCTGGTGGATGCTTAATAAAAAGTGAGATTAAAGAGCCGTGCTTTGTGCCCAGCTAGTAGTTACCAGAGCAGAGCTGGGGAAGAAAGACGGAAAAGAAGAAACTATAGTCATGATTGCATTTGCTCAAATTCTTCCCAAAAGTGATTATGTGGTGTCTGTTTCAGCCTATTAAACTGAAACTGCTTTCACAGATGTTGGGTATTCACTCAAACACTCCTCCCTAATCTGCTAATTCCAGATAAATAAGCAGCTAAACAATATTTTCAACAGTAATATGTGGCGAAGAAGGGATGCAACTACTGTCCCTGGGGTATCATAAGACTCTTAACATTGCCAATTATTTCTTCAGGGCAAGTGTTTGGTTTGATTTTGTTTTATTCCAGCAGATTGTGGTCTGTAAATAAGCTGGATAACCTTACACGTTTGGAAATCCCTGGAGGCAATATTAACTAGTTTGCATCCCCTTTAACTGCACTTACCACTATTGTATCTGTAACTCTGCATTAAAAATGTATATCAGAGATGCAGAATATCAAAAAGCCAAAAGAATTGTGCCGCATCATCCCGTGTACTGGATCATTGCCTAACGTGCTGCTCAGCTCAGGACCGTTCTATTTGGTGAGAGGGGAAGCAAACTAAACAGAGTTAAGATCTAGGTACTTCTAACCAACATGAAAGATAGTTATGTGAAGTACAATTATGTTGTGTTGTGTGTATACCTACACAATCTTGTGTATTATATCTGTGTATAAATATACATAAACAAGATACTGAACATTCATACGATGTACAAGCCCAGCTCTGTTTTTTTTTTTAATGCCTGTGTAAATCAGGCATGCCTCTGCTGATGTCTGTCAAGTCACAATAGTGTAAAATTGACATGGTTAAAAGGAGCCCTAATTGCGTGTTTTGTACACAGAAACACATGCATGCACACACTTATCTTCAAAGACTCTTCAACAACTTGAAATACAAACTTTCATCTCCAAAACCAAAGTTAGCAATAGCCCTCAAACATTGTGCATGATCATGTTTTCACATAAAAGCTACCGCTGATGCTGCAGGATAATTTAACCACTACTCATATGACTGTAGCCAGATTTAGTTTGCTGTGACAGTTTATAACAGACTTTTCCACTGCTTCTCCTCTATCCAGACTGCCATCTGCAAGCAGTTTAGATTTTAAAAGCTGAAAGGAAAGCTGCACTGGAGAACTGTACCTGAAATACTGTTAAAATAGTGCATTGCAGAAACACATTTTCAACTCAACTCTCGGACCTGTGATCTCCAACTAGGGTCAGACTGACCCAACACAGGTAAGACTTGTAATGAAGTGAATAATGCATTACTGCAAGTAACTGAGGACCACCCTAATATGCCATATTAATTTGAGTTAATTGCAATATCAAGAAATCATCAGTCCTGTTTTGTTCCCACAGTTAACATGTACCTTACTTACTAGTTTTAATTAGTTTCCATGGTAGCCAGCAGCTGTCTTTAAACCAGAGCACTGAGCTTCTCTCAGCTTGTCTGGACTAACCTCACCACCTTTACTCCAGCACAGATGGCCTTGGCAGTCTAGGTTTGTGTGTCTGCGCAGACATATGCAGACATTCACACATGTGCACTTCTGCTCAAGAACCTCATGTAACTCTGGCATTTCCAGCTCTTCAAAGTAATTAAAGGGGAATCTTTTTTTTTTTTTTTTTGATATGGTTCTTGCAGCAACCTCAATCTACCTCTGCTACCAATATGAATAAAATCTGCTTTTTTATTTCCTTGAATCATCTTAAGTCCACCCTGGATTCAATTAATTTTGAAATGTTTATATGGGAACTGGAAAGGCTCTAGAACATGTCTATAAATGCACAGAAAATCCCACGGTAAAATTGTAGCCTGAAATGTGCATATGCAGGGGCTCACATTGAACTTGGATAACATATTGGTCAGATATAATAAATATCCTCAGTGACAAAGAAAAAGTAAATTGGGAGTTACCAAAAAATGTTTCTCAAAAGATCCTGGCAAATGGCAGATTCAAAGAAACACAAAAAGACACCTTTTTTTTTTTTCTTTTTCCACATAGAACATAGTTAATACTTGGAACTTCTTTCTGCAGGATGCAGAGGAGAAGAGTGTTCAAGTGTTCCAGTATTCAAGTGTTTACACAAATTCATGAAAAAAAATCTACTCACAGCAAAATATGGACATAGAACTTCTGGTACTGGGAATCCCTGAATTGCTTGGAGAGGATTCTGGACATGTAATTTTGTGCTTGCCTTGTTCTTATACTCTACCCCAAGCATCTACTACTTTCCAGTGCTGGAAGGTGTCAAGCCTATTACAGGCATGATTTAGAGTAGTACAGATGTTCATGCTTTCTTATAAGAATTTAGCCATTGGTATCTTTAGACCTCATCGTTGGGCAGTATAAGAGAAGTGAATTCCTTTGAAGAACTTCAGCCAATATTTTTAAAGGTTGGCTCACAAATCCATACTCAGGAACAGAAGTAACTATGGTCTGATCAAAAGTATTGAGTATACAGCAGCTGCTACTGGAGTCAGCAGTTACCTTTACTTTTCTCTATATGTAGGCATTCCAAAACCATGCATGGGTTCATGCAAAACTTGAGTGCTAAATCCAGAAGAATATTCTATATAAAAGCCTGTTTGTCTGTTTCTTAACCTGGAATCACCTAAATTCCATAGACACATGGCCTTTTAAAAGCATTGCCAGGGCACCTCTCTGCATTTCCCCTATGCTGAAAGCCTGTACCCAAGGCCAAGCAAGATTCAGGAATCCAGTACTCCTTCACTTAAGTCTTCCAGATTGCTTTATTGGGCTCTCAGTCTTCACCTACCAA
The DNA here is from genome assembly GCF_964211835.1 of Anser anser. NCBI lineage: Eukaryota > Metazoa > Chordata > Aves > Anseriformes > Anatidae > Anser > Anser anser. The sequence continues at coordinate 35,407,699 of NC_139721.1, forward strand.
AATAGAAGTATAGCTGCTAGTTCAGGTGTCTGAGAGCAATTTATATATTTTTGGGGCTAAAATAATTTGTGATGTGGGTATATACATGTACTCACTCCATATGAATCCATACATATGCTAGCTACAAAGACTGCTTTAGAAATACCTTGAGGGTGTAGTTCTAGACTCACAATTAACCTGCCCATGCATAGCTGTTGTGGGAATGAAGTGTCTAGCCTGCTTCAGTTTTTAAAGGAAACTTTCCTGCAACAGAATCAGATGGTGTATGGAAGTTATACCCAACCACAATTTATCTCAGGTCTACAATGCTAAAAATAGTCTCCCTGAGGCGTAACTTGAAGAGAGATAGAGTGCAGGTGAGACAGACAAAAGTTCATAATTGACTAAATTTATCACAGGGCTTTACAATTTGTCAGATTGTTGTCAACACTATCACGTGCCCCCAGAAGAAGATTAATGGTTGCAATGATCATCAGTCCCAAATTTGTGTTACTTCACTTACATATCTTCCCCAAATACTTGTTCTCTTCAGTTATTGTTTCTTATAAGGTAGCTCCCTTATTAGTACTTGCATAGTAATTTAGTACCAAGCAAAGACATTGCAATAACAAAAAGAAGATATATTTCTTACCATAGCAGGACAGATGGTTAAACTTGTCTTAAACTTCTTTGTTTTTTAATATCCCAAAATATAAAAAAAAAAAAAAAAAGGAAGGAAAAAAAATTAAAATCCCACATATTTGTCATGTCATGCTTAGAGAAAAGAAAACAAAACCAGCAAATTTTTTCCAAGCTAGAGCCTAATATGACAATTTAATGCACTGAGAAACTGTGGTTCTTCTCTTCTCAGTTGCCAACTGGCCAAGAGTTCCAACTCCAGCACAGTAAACAAGTGATCAGTGAGTCTGGGAAGAGCTCAACGCACCAGACACTTGGAAAACAGAGGCAAATAAAGGCAGGAAAATCAACAGACTTAAGTCAGTCAGCACAAGGTAGGTGATCCCATGCTCAGTAGCAGTGAAAGTACTAAGGGGAGAGTATATATGGAATCTACAAGGCTTTAAAGTGTGAGAACTCAGTGAGCAATGTGCTCTCAGAACTTATGCTGACTTCACGTTTTTGGACAGAGTTCAATTTCATTACTGAAAAAAAAAAAAGAAAAAAAAAAAGAGGTAAACCATCCAATACTTAACAAAAGCTGAAAAAATGCCAACAATTTAGAAGCCAGAATGTCTCATAGCTTTTTGTGATAATTATTAGTAAACTGATGACCAATGGTCATTGTTAAGTCCCTCCCTCTTATGTAATTCTTATCTTTGTCCTTAATCCCTTAAAACTTCCTACCTGATAAAACTGCAGTGACAAAGAATGAAGGACTTAAATGACACCATAGTCAGTAAAATTTTCTTTATGAAGGTTCAATCTTAATGTTTCCCCCTTTGAGTACGCCTTTAATATTGCACATAATCAAGGTACCACTTGCCTAAAAAAACAACTGTATTCACAATGTTGTTCTGGACAGAGCGTGGGAATATGCATAGTTTAACATACAGATTCATTTTTTTTTCCTAGTGAGTCAAGGAAACAACAGCCCCTGTAGCCCTTTTATTTTTGTAACAACAAAGCATCAAGCAAATCCCATAAAACTTTGGGAAAATATTTCATTTAACCTCTTTATGTTCTCATCTCAAACATAACGATGATAATATTTGAAAACAGAAAGACCAGACTCATTGCAGGGCAATTTATAGCTCTGTATAGATTTTTCTACATAGTAGAAAGCACAGACTATTCAATCCTACTTCTTCTGTCCTCACTGAGGTGAAAAGGTAAACAGGTTTAGGTTGATTCTTATATATAACTAATGTCAGCGTTACACCTGCTAAGACAATTAACCTCAAGGAAATTGGCATCTGATTTAAGCACCTACAAGTGGACAGGCAGACTAATACAGCTGTGGTAGCTGGTAGACTCATTGCAAGGCTCTCTTGTCTATATCTCCTGTAGTTATAACACCTAAAGTAAGCACATACAAAAGTCACAATACATTTCTGAGTGACCAACAGAGTGTTAAAGTGGTATTTATTATGTGGGAGAATGCATTTACTAGAGATAATTTTCCTGGTGTTGTCATGGGTGCTATTGGTAACACATGGGAAGGGTTTGAATGCCAAAAAACAGCCCTAGAAAAGGATGTGTGTATATAGATAGATAGATAGATAATATCAACATGAAATATATAATATCAACATGAAATATATAATATCAAATGAAATATTTATGCAGATATATGCAGATATATAATATATGCGTTCATAAAGTTATTTATATAATTCTATATCTAATTTCTTGTTTCTGGGACTAAACTAAGGATATGATAGATTGAAAATATGAACATCATAAAGCAGAATGTTTAGAAATATTACCTTTAGATAACAATACAAATGTAGCCAGTTACTTTATTTTGGGAGAGAGAAAAAAAGAGGAAAAAATGTTAATATGTTTATTTCATCAACTTAACCCAGTTGTCATTCCCTTTCTGGGTGCTAAAAGTCCAGAAAATCTGCACACTATTTCCAAAACCTCTAGTTTACCTCCTGAAAAACATCTACAGCTCATGTCTTGTGTCAGTTAAGAAAACTTAATTGTAGAGAAAACTGAAAAAGTGAAGACAGAGTGAAAACTGAAATGTAATATTAAGAAAGGCCAAGAGGGATCTGTTAACGTGGAGTGTAGAGTTGCTGGAAGACATCCTGATTACATTGCAGGTCAGAAAAATCTCTCTAGATTTATAAAAAGTCCCAACAACAGGTGTGGGCATTGATGTTGATGGGGGATTTCAGTAATAAAGAGAAGAGAGATGTCATTTCTTTCTGAGCAGAGCTAATTTTAGGCAGATATGAGTGATACCAACCAAAGGGTCTACTGAGCAACAGTTTGTTCAGTGACATTCACTGTCTATAATTGTGTTGGCACAAGGTTGAGGAAAGGGTAGGCAAAATTCAGTGTTGTAGAAGTAGCGGGAAGATTTGGGGTGGTGCGGGGGGAAGGATGGAAAAAAGCCATGGTGCTTTAGAGAACAAGAGGGTATTAGTCAAGTTTCAGGAGAGCAAAAGAGAGCAACAGAGAAGCTTGCCAGCTCTTGGTGGAGAAGGGTATACAAAGGAATTGGAGGATCTTTAAAGGTGGGAAAAGGTTTTGGAGGGGTTAGTGAAAGATTTTAGGAGAATAGTTGCAGGAAGGGTGTCCTAGAAGAGTCTGATGATAAAAGTTTGAGTCCGAAAAAAGGCATTGGGCTAGCAGAGTCTGCTGGCTACAGCATTTCTGAGAGGCTGTGGGTGAGAAAGCAGAGCCCAGACTCTTCTGACAGTCTGTCCTTTTCTGTGCTTTGTCCTCATCTCTTATGGCACAGGAGGATCTTGCTCCCCATCCTAATGGCATCCCTCTTTCTCACTCTGTATCCATAGCTCTCCCCCACTGCCCTTTAACACAGCAGTCATTCTCCATGTCTCTACTTCAGCAGTCCCTTGGCACTTCCCAGACTGGTTAACACTAAAGGGAAAGGGACAGAGGAGAGAGGAAAAGAGCAGGACTGAAAAGGGCAAAATGAGGCCTGTCTGGAAAAGAGTCTGCTTCTCCTGATGCCACCATAGGTCTGAGTAGTCCTTCAACCCTTTCTTCTCTTCAGCTCTCTGCTCTCTCTCAATGCAAAGCCTACTACAGTAGCAAGGGGAAACTCCCAACAGATAGACCCATTCGCTGTCCTTAGGCTGACACTTACCAAAACCCCTTCTTATGGTGAATATAATTATTATTTACTCTTAGTGGTAACTTAGGGCACTGAATCTTTTCCAAGCTGTGTCAGTGAAGTAGAATTTTAAAAGGACTGGGGCAGGAAGCTGTAATATTTGCCTGAATGTTTCATTTTGTTTTTATTTAAATTCCACCTTTGGTTGAAGGGAGGGAAAAATATTTTTCCTCTGCCTTTATTGTGGTAATGATCAGTGGGAAGGTGGAACCTGGTCAGTTAGACTAGTATAAAAGGCAGAGCCAATCTTACTTCTGTACAGTCTTAGGGAATTTGGAATATTTTTTATAGTTGGCTCATTCTCCTTCCAAGGCTGTACATAGTTCTAAAAAGAGGACAGAAATGCCATTTTGCAACCAGTTTTGAAATTTGTTTTCATTCCATACTTTATTAAATTCAAGGCTTTTCTAACACTTTCTTCAGACTGAATATTATCAAAGAGTCACTATTACACTGAAGAAGCAGAATTCACAAAATATTTGCAGTAAGGGTTGTGGTCTGACATCTAGTTCAATACCTGGCTCTACAGAGGAGATGCACCTCAATGGCAGATGCAGCCTCAGAGTGCAGGTTTACATTCAGCATAAGCCACATTGCCATTGGAAATGACAGTCCATCCTTTTCTGCTTTTCCCTTGCTCTGTTCCCTTGGGTTCTTGTTTCTGCTGACTCCATTACATAAACATTAGCTGATTTAATTTCTTAGTTTCCTTTTGTGTGTGTGTGTGTTTTGTCTTGTTTTGTTTGTTTAAATGGTTAAATTTTAGTCAGGTCTCATCAGCTATGGGAATAGCTGGAAAGCTTGGGGAATGCTAGTGCTGATGCAAGAAAAGGCACGGTAATGTGCAAGCAAGGGAGAGGGAAGGACAAAAACACTTCCTTTCAGAGGCAGTCTCATCTTAAATGGACTTAAGTTGATCTTAAAATCACATTTCGGAACTTGCACACACTCCAGGAAAGTCAGTGTAGAAGCTTTACTACTATCGTCTGCTGAAGGATGGCACTAGGGACAAAAATTACTCCAGTAATGAGCAGTTCTCCTGCTAAAGGAGATGAGACGTGTCACTAAGATGAATTACCTCAAGAGACAATCAAGAAGGCAAGCACTGTTACTGGGCCCTAGCCCAGCTGTAAACCAGTCTTATCAACAATAAGGAAGTTTTCAGTAGAGTAGAGTTTGTTTTCCTCATAGTGATAGACTTATACTGAGGGTAGTGTCCCTGCCATGTTTCTTTGAGAGACATGACCTTTCTTGTCAGGAAGAGAGCCTTACACAGGAACACCATAAGTAGCCTTGGCTTGTGCTAGAGATGCATTCTGCCAAAGAGTGCCCTTTGAAGTCGTCTTTGCATCTCTAGAAGGCCAACATGATATTTTCCAGATAAAAGAATAAAAAGGTTTTGAGACCTGCTCTAAGTATTTTTAAACCTGGCTGCACTTACTACTTGCTGTCATGACTTTCCTTTGTGGGCCATAAAAATGGCTCACTTGAACTTTTTGAGAAGATAAAGAAATTATGATATACATATGTGACTGTCTATACACAGACACAGAGAGCTCTATCTTCTACTGCATTTAAGATTTTACTTTTTTGTTGAGAAAAAGAAGAAAGTATGTTTGACCTGTAGTCTTTCCAGAAGCAAGTGTATACCTTAATTAAGTAAACTTTCTGCTATTCCAGCCTAGCCTTACCGTTGGACCAAGCAGACCGACCATTCCACTGAAATGAACCAAACTTATCTTTCTACAAAATATCATTTCATGCAAACAAATCTATAGCTAGGTTTTAAGACAGTAGTATGAGACTCATACTTAGTAATATAATTGATTAATAGCTGTGTCACAGCACTAATAATAAAGATATACTAACAAACTTCTCATTAAAGCTAACTACCAATCTTGATCCCTGCCTGTCCATGTTCTCAAGTAAAAACCCCAAAAGTGAAAGTGACAGATTTTAAATGTTTTAAAAATAATTTAAGCTAAAGATATGTTCTCTGGTAATCTTTCTGTAAGGAAATTCAGAGAAATTTCATCACTGAATGACAGTAATTGTTGACGTATTATTGCTCATTTTAATAATGAATAATTCCACTTGTGGTTAGTTACTTATTTTAATCAAAATTGGTTATTTTTAATGGAGACAGCATAGTTTCCTACAGATTTTTTTGCCACTGGAGTGTTATTCCTGAAATTAGCACAACCGAAGGCAGTTTGTGTTAACTCTTTCTTATGCTAAACAGCCCTTGTTAGTTTAACAGAACAAAAGCTTTGATTGTAAGTGCAAATATGTGTGAGAATCTAGAGTCAAAGCACATTGGTGGCTTTTTTCTGAATGACTTGCTTTGGTGCAAGTTTCCAAATAAAGATTTAATTGCACCCACTTGCATCAATTACAATATCAAAGCACAGAAGTTATAAAAACAGAAGGTGCATACACAATGGCTATTTCACAGTCTGTTTTGAAAACAGATTAAACACAGTTATAATGATCATTTCTTCAAAAGAATTTAGAGATTATCAGAAACAGAGCAGACTGGATTTTAATTGAAAACTCAATCTGAAATCTTTCTGTCCCTCCACATTAGCTTGGTTTCCTTCATGGCATTCAACAGAATACATAATGAGTGGTTTTACCGGGGCGGGGGGGGGGGGTGGATTTCAGACCAGGAGATACATTCAATTGCAATACCTAGTTCTTAATTTTGCAGTGCCTCTGGTACCTTTGGGTGATCTCATTTCCTGAACTCGTGCTTTGACGTAATAACACTTAGCACCTGTACCTATAATTTAGCAATTCATTCTAACAACCCAGACACTCTTCACAGGCCATTCAGGTTTGAAAATAACTATCTGTAAAATTCCAAAGAGAAATCCGACTCCGATAGACATGGAAGCCCTTTGTGACTCTAAAGTTTCAATTTCTCTCTCAAGAGGATTGAATAAAAAAAAATAATAAAATAAAACAAGAACAGAACAGAACACCCTTTTATATTTTGTAAATTAACAGTCACAAAGACCTTTGTTTAAACCACAGAAATTCCCTGGAAAGTTTGCTGATGCATATTGTACAATATATTACATATAAAAAAGAAATGATGTCAGTGATACTTTTTGAGAAACGGGCCTAAATTTAAATGTTTACTAGGCAAATTAAAATTGTTTAATATTGCTCAATAGATATTAGATCAAGATATAAACATATATGCTCCATAATATACTGGTTTATATAAAGTCAGGAATATAGCAAAAAATGAGGAGAAAGTTGATATAATGATAGAGAAAATGCCTTTATGAACTCAAAGTTCATTTCATCTTTTTTACACAAAGACTATGTTTTCTGAAGTCCTTTATTTCCATAAAAAGAATGACTTTACAGACCTCCCAGAAAAGACCCCTCCATATAAAGGTTTTGTTGAAAACCATTTTATTGGAGTTTAATTCTAAGCATTTTGCCAAAGCAGCAGTCACTGCTGAGAGTGCTTGCCATTCTCGTTTATGCCTCAGGTCTTGTCCACAGTATGAGCACTGGACCACTTTAACTTTTCCTAAACACATGCAGTCTCTCAATTGTCCCTAACATTAGGATGGAGCCCACCACTGCTTTGCTGATCAGTGGAATGGTTCCTATTTTCCTGCATATAATATGAAGTCCAAGCAAACAACACTAGCACAGTGATCACCCAGTGCTGGAAGAGGGAAGGAGGATACATTAAATCTCAGAGCCCTTTAAACTACTTCGAAACTCTCTGCTTGCTTGGGACACAACTCCTGGGGTACCCTAGTTCTAACAATGTGGAAAGCACCCCCCCAGCATCTGCACAAAACTTGCACTAAGTTTTGCTCTGCAAAGAATCTCTCCCAGAGTTTTGGAAGAGTAGAAACCCTTTTGGAGAAATTGATGTCTCAAATCTACTTGGCTCTTTACTCTCCTAAATCTTAAATATGATTTCTAGCAGTGGTTTAAATCACTGCAAATTTCTCTGAGGGGATTAAGCATTTTAATCGTGCTGACATGAAAAATATCCGGTGATATATTCATTGCATAATCAAGAATAAAAGCTAAAATCTTCTAAAAATATTAGTTAATTTAGAGTATCAAGGACACCAGCTAAGGACGTTGAGGGATTAGCAATTGCAGCCAAAGATAGCAAGGTGGCCAATTCAAACACATTACAAAAGCTTTCTAAAAAGTAGAAAACCGCTGTGGTTTTACATCAGATCGTATTTCTGTGCTGTTCTGTCAGGGTCTTTTTTTATTGCAAGCAGTCTTGGAAACAAATTTAGAAATCACCTACATCTCATGCAAGTTCAAGTACTGCCCTGACAGGAATGGTGATGGACATCTGCACCACGGTCCCTGCAGAGCTGCTTTTTGCATCCTCTGCCGGGCAAAACAGGCAGCTGTGACACATGGCAGGCTGCACACTGCCCGCGCGGGAGGTGAGCAGCCTCTCAAAGCAAATTGTGCTGCAGGAAAGGCAAGCAGAGAGATCTCTTGTGTGTAGAGGGTTGGAACCGTGACATAGCTTGTTCATGATAGACTTATCCCTGATGGCTAGCAGCAGTTCTCTTAGGTTTCAGGTAAAATAAAATAAAATCCCCCTATATAATTCTAATTGACCTACTGTCACAAATGGAAAGTTGTGTGAGGTGCCCTAGATGACAAGGGTCACAGTGATACCTAGGAAATTCTCCTAAGTTTGGTTCACGGCATGGAAGCTAAATAGGTCTTACATATGCAGTGCAGGCCAGGCAAATGCCTAATGCCTAACATTAACACTGAGATCACAAGTTTTAATTGTTTCCCTTTATTTTCGTACTCTCCCCAAAGCATCTCATGTTTTTTTCCTTGCTGTAGATACATATACTTGAGCCTTGAAATAATAAACAGACAACAGGAGAAGGATACTTTGGTTTAGAAAGGAGATGATTGAGTTACTCAGAAATCTTTGAACAAAAGAGCAGAATTTCACATGAAGTCGCCTATTTGTTTTAATTACCTGGTATTCTGGGGCCAAGATGTTTCAAAGTCAGATGACTATAATGAGCCTTTAAAATCTACATTTGGATGGATAAATAAACAGCATATTTTTCAAGAATGCCTAGCACTGCTGTTGCCTCCACTGTCTATGAGATGAGCAAAGGGCTTCCAAGAGATTTGTAGCCTCTCAGACAAGTGAGTGAGTGGCTGTGATGAACCAGAAATGCAACGTAAGTGAAAAGTGGGGACAAGAACAAGCTTTGGGAAAGACCCTGGCATACAAGAGTCCCACAATTTATGCCTGCACATTTCCAGCAAGTGCAGAGAAAACAATGTTTTTTCCCCCCTAAGCAGTGCTTGATTTCTTAATAAAGCATAGCACTAACGAAGTCTGAAGGAAAAGTATCCAAATTAATAAAGGCTATCGGCAGAAGAGGAAGAACGTTTTTGGAGCTGTGGCAGAACAGAAACGGACATAGAGACATTTTGCAAACCAAACAGTGAAGCTAACCTCAGGGCCAGAAGAGTGAGGTGCTATGCTTTAAAACACACAAGGCTTCCTCATTTTACACATTTAGGGACAATCTCAGCAGGACCACATGGGTATACGGCCAGGAGGTTTACTCTGAATTCACGCTAGCACCAAGCAGCAGAATTAGAATCAGAGCCTCTGGGGAATGGCTCCCTTTTGGTCAAAGTATTTTACAGATAGGATGCCAGGAACTGAAATCCAGTGGAAACAGCAGTTCCCAAACTAGGACTCGGCATCTGGGAAAAAACGGGGGGGAGGGGGAGGGGACAGGGACACAAGAGGTTCTGGCAGGGCTGCAAGCAGAGATAAGGGGCTCTAATTCTAAATGTTGCATACTAGATGGGTTTGGGAGGAGAAGGGGAGAGAAAAGGCATGAAAGGTAGAGTTCACTTTGGAGAGGGACACAGGAAAAAAAATTTGGGCAAAGCTGCAGCAGAGGCCTTTTTTTTTTTTTTCCAAATCTCCTCTTTTCCATTGTTGCTTCTTGAACAAAAGCAGCCCATGCAAAGACAAAGAGTTAAAACTAAACAGCCTGCCACATATTTCCTCATCTTAGTATCAAATATCTCCTGCAATATTTGCAATTGTCATACCATAAATAGAAATGTTTGAAGACAAAACTCATTTCCTGGTTTCTCAGAAAATGACATCGCCTTCCTACATGCCACATCTTTCTGCGCTTAGTGCTGGTGGCCTGCATTTCCCCACCATTGTCGCAGTTGTTCTCTTTTCCAGCAGCCACGGCCTCACATTTTGTAACCTTTGCCCTTTCATTCGGCCAGAGCCAAAATGCTACCTTTAGAAAACTAATGTACCAGAGAAAATGGAAGTATGAGGCTGGGCAACCCAATCTTCTATTATCTTACTCTGTTTCTTACCAAGGTTTATTTTCTAGAATTCACCTGTAAATTTTAAATTCAGGTAATATTTCCTAAAGGAACCAGAGCATCTGAAGACTCAAGATCTCCTTACCAGCACAGTTCCTTTAAAACTAAACCTCTGCCAACCTGGAAAATTTGAGGCAGAACAAATACTGAAAAAGAATAGTACTTTACCTGCAGGCTACTTTGAAGTTTTCTTTTCACTATTAGAATTTTCATCGAATTACCTTCCCATCCCCAAAATCAGCTTTCTGCTGACACAAGAGAGCTTCACCTTCTTTTTGATCCTACAAGTGAAGCCATGTGGAAATGATTGAGAGTGACGTCATGAGTTCAGCATTATGATTTAAATCTGGGATCAAGCAGGAGGAGGGGAAAAAATTACACGCATCCATGATTACTCTGTTTGGGTCATTCAAATGCAGGCTTAAAAAAATGAGGTCTTGTCTCAGTGAATATGAAAAGTACCATGTGATCTTTTAATAGGAACTATTACTTGCCCTCATATACATAGCCAAAATATCAGCTTCTTGCTCAGTCTTTCATTGTTCATGCAACTTTTTGATTGCTGTTGTCAATAACAGAGGTAAATGTGTTTCAGTGATGCTCTATGTAAATAAGTTTTTGACCTTTCAAAAGGAGAAGCATGTGTTTCAATAAGCTGCAAGCCCCTTCCAGCCTCTCAAGTTGAGCACCTGGAGCATGAAACACTCAAAACCACTGAGTTTAAAACACTTACCCACGATTATTATTAATTGTCATAAAATTCTGGTAAGTGTCCAGAAGGTAACCTTTATAGAAAGGACATTTACATACAGAAAAATATGTACGAGTAAATCAAGAGTCAGAGAAACTGACTTGCAGGAAGAAACTTATTAAGGAACTTAAGGAATGCTTATTTCATTAAAAAGAAGACTAAGAGGGGACTGGCCAAATTTTCATCAGGAGGAAAGAGCTCCTCAGGTCCCTAGCATAATCAGGAGCAGTGCTGGAGGCTGAAGCTAGAGACAAATTGGCAAGGCGGAACATATGGGTTTTCTGAGCTAAAGTAATTCACTACTGGAACTCACTACCAAGAAAATACTGATTCACTATTTCCTAATGTCAGAAAGAATATGAGTGGGCCCTTTTGGAAGACATGCTTTAGCCAGTGTCAGATTCTGCTTTACTCTGTGCAATTTGCTACATTCAGTTCAGGGGAAATAGGAAAGAATGTGATACACGGAATTATTAGTTCACTTCAAATTGTATAAACCTAGAAAGGCCTCGGGATTTTTCCCTTCCCTTCCCTTCCTCTCCTTGGGTTATGAAGAAGAGTTTTCCTATAACAGATTTATGACAAGGTGAGAAGTGGAGGTTGAGGACAGAACAGAACCTGCATTAGGGTATGAGAAGTCATCCAGAAGTGTTACAGCAGGTGCAAAAGTGAGCTGGGATCTACACAGATTAGTTCAGTTCTTTGAGATTTCAAGCAAGATATTATGTACCTAAGTTTTCTTAAGTAGAAAATGGCAAAGAGCCATTGTTTACCATGGTGTTGAATATCTGTTCTCATATTCACAGAATAACAGAATCATTCAGGTTGGAAAGGACCTCTAAGATCATCTAGTCCAACCTTTAATTTAGTACTGACAAGTCCACCACTAGACCATGATACTAAGTTCTACATCTACATGTTTCTTGATGACCTTCAGGGATGGTGATTCAACTACTTCCCTGGGCAGCCTATTCCAATGCTGCACAACCCTTTCAGTAAAGAAACTTCTCCTAATATCCAACCTAAACGTCCCCTGGCACAACTTGAGGCCATTTCCCCTCATCTGATATTGTAAGCATGGCTTTCACATTACAGTGTTAAATATAATTTGCTGAGTGAAACACACTTGAAACCCAGAGTTACTATTTAAGCAAAGACCTGTTGGGGAATGTATATAGGAGTTACTGAAGGAGAGATGCCCTGAAGGAGACATGAATCAACCTCCTCCAACCAGTAATTTCCAGGGCAAAGGCAGAGAACTGGCAGCACACGCAGCAGCCTTGGGCAGCAGCCTGCAGGGAGAAGCTATGCAGTCCCACATAGGTGGGAAGCTCTCTTTCATCATGGTCTTGGGCTAATGTGTTGAATCACTTTCACTATGTGCCTGAACTAACATGCTGAATTAAGAACTCCTTCAGCATTCATTATCCCAACATCCTTAGATTCAAATAGCAAAAGTGAGAAGAGGCTATTTGCAGCAGACATTTGCAGCTATGGACAGTCATGGGGTAGCATCAGAGCAGGCTGCAGCTAAATCCTTCCTGCTGAAGGCGTTATAACTTCTAGCTTTGTCTTGTTTCCCTGCAAGTCATTCATGATGGCGAAGCACAGCTGGGAAGCACACAATGCACACCTCCCCCTTCCAGGTACCTCAGTACCCTTAGTCAGAAGGATGACAACCTGCCAGTCTTCACGGCCAAAGGCTGGCTGGAGAATGAGGTTTTATTGGAAATGAGGAATTATTGCTCTTTGCTGAGCAAATGAAAACACTTGCTGCAGTTGTAGTAACTTTTCAGTGAGCATTTCCATATGGTTTCTGCCCAACATGGAGTATTTACAGTGTGTAGTTGCTTCTACACAAGATAAAGTTTTCTGGAAGTCTAAGTCCAGAGCTATGCTTGTACTGTTTCTAAAAGACTACAGTGGCAATCAAGCTTCATTCCTTGTCCCCAGTTTTCTCTCAGATCTTCCCTGGCTTTCTCACACTTCCAAGACATTATGGCTTTGATGGACCCACCCTGTCCCCAAGCCACAGCCCCTGAATATAACTGTTGTAGCAATTTAATTTGAGCTTTATGCTTTCTAAGACAACAATTCCATACATATTTAAAGTGATCTAGTGAAAAGAATCTCTCTGAACTGAGACACTGAATTCAGTGAGGATTTTTCCTGTGTATGCACAACAGAACTGAGCTATTAACTGCTGATAAATGACCTGTTATTTGAAATATGTTTCATTCTTTGATATACATATATATTAAGAAGGAGGTTAAAAGTAAAAAGAACACTTAGGTTTAATGATCAAGTATTCAAAGGGCTGAGAAGTGCTCAAATTAAGAAGTTATCTAATAAAGCATAGGTTGCATACATTTGGAGTCTATAATCCAAGATGTACAAGAGAATCCTGAACTCAGGTTTCACAGATTATCGTTTTGGTTGGAGCCATTGACTTGAGATTTTATGTGGTATCAATTGTTTTGGTAATATCTACTTTAGGTGTTTTTTTTTTCTTTCCATTTTCCTTGTAAGAAGAGGAATTGAAAAACTGACAACATGTTGACATTCCCCAACAGAAACCCATAGCAGATTTGTGTTTCTAGCTTCCTGAGAGAAATGGAATGGGATATCATGGCCTATGTACACCAGCTACTAAGAGATGGAGAAGACATGTATACTCTGATGGTTGTTTGTTTCCTAGTCAGGGGGGAATGCTTACAGCTCTTCCATTTTTAAAAGCACTCTTCTACTTCTAAGTCATCCCCATATCCTTTGTCTCCTATAAACCTCATTCATCTACATACCTGTTTTGCATGTTTATTCCTGCTTCTTTCAAAATCTGCAACTATCTATATTAATTAGCTTGTTTCTTCCTTCTTCTCCTGTTCTATGGCAAACAATAAGTTAAATTCTTGCACAATCTGTTTCAAGTCTTATAAATATCAAATGATATCAGGGGAGACCTGTGCCTCTCTTGCACCCCTGGGAAGGTGTATGATTGACCCAGCTGACATACCAGAACTGCACAAGGATGGAGCATGTTCAGCACACTGGAATTTTCTGCAACTCTGTAATTTTAAAATATATATGCTTAAGCCAGTTGTAGATAGATTTTCAAAAGGATGTCATGGAATACATTCTTATGCTTTGTTGCCAAGTTTTTAGCCTCTTACTGGGAATATTGTATTTTGTATAAACATCCAAGCAAAAGCAAGAATGACTTTATAGCCCCAATGGTTATCACATTTTTCTAGTCTATTGTTCATAGACCTGTTTCAAACAGGATACATAGCCATTTTTAATCTTGTGTTCTGGATTGCAGGTAAGTGATGTAACCAGCAGGTTTTTCTCACATTTCCATGAAAAAAATTCCAAGAGATCCCTGGTTTGTTCTAATGTCAACCCAGAAAATTTTTGATGCAGAGAAGATCATTTCTTGGCCACATGTAGATTTGAAAAGTGTGCCTTCTATAATTACAGTTGGTACAGGCTAATATTAATAGAAACAGTTTGAAATAATTCTTATCATTTTAATAGAAGAAACAAACAATCATTATTCCTTAAATGTCTGAAGATCTGAATTAAAATCTTTGTTTCATAAACACTACTATATCTGGGGCTTTAATCAGCTGCTGTTAAGCATGATTCCTTTTGATTTTCTTTTTCCCTGGTTTTACTTATGTTCTACTGCTGCACACATTAAACTTCAAGTTTGTTACAGAAGATCAGTACTCTATGGTGTAAAACAACAAAATACTGTACTACAGCCATCTGTGTTTGTTCCATGAAGAGGAGGAGGTTTTTAAGCAAGACTTTTTCAATTCAAACAAAATTCTCAGCTGAAAACACTATTAATCTCCCAATTCTCTGCAGATGATATAGAGAATAACAGAGAATGACCAGCCTCTCTTCTTTTTTTGGACACATATGGACATCTGGGATACTTTGCTAATTGTCCCATTTTTCCCTCTGTATGCAGCCACTTGTGTAAAAAGGAAGTCAGGAGCAATAATCACCTGAGAACTCACTGTGCTATGCATGGTGTCACTGCCAATGTGCAGTCTGGGGACAGGCCAGCTGCGCCCTTACCACCTCTGGGTTTGTCACTTAACATCAAACATGGAGAGAAGCAGACGTTTGTAATGGGAACCTACTAGTCCTACTTAACTTATTTGAAGTGAAACTCTCTAAATGTTGGGGGAGGAGATGAAGGTGACAGGAGAGAGGGAAAATGAATTTTGTAACTCCTATATCAGTTTTCCCATTTGTTTCATATAAAAGATATTAAAGTAGAGGTCAGTTGTTTTTCAAATTTTTGTACCACACGTTCTTTGGGGAAAACCCTGTGAAACCTAGAGGCTTTGGGGAATAATATAGCATAAACTGAAGAGTAGTTGGTGTGTTTATGCCATGTCTTATAAGTGACCACTAATTCCTCAAATTATTGTGTAGTTAACTCTCTCTTTGCATGTGTGTAAAGGGCTGCTGGGTCAAATATTTTACTGAGTTCAATTTGTGATAAGTGTGCTAGTCAAATGTTGTGGTGATGTGCATTAAATGAGTTGCAAAGCAATGACTGAGTTATATCGTCTTCCCACTGGACTGCTAATAAAAAACTTTATACCTTACAAACCGTCATAACTCTGTATATGCCACATGAAATAAGGCATTAAAATGTTTTAGAGAGCTTTAAAATTTTTATTGGTACTTTTTTGGTATTGCTCCACCTATAAAGCTGGACTTACTTAATTAGTAAAGACCCATGCTCAGGGAAAAAAAAAATAGCCTGGGAAATATTGGACCCCTTAAATTTTAAGTACTCCAACTGCAGTAGTTTCTGCTGTCATACAGTTAAACAAAGTATGCTTAGACCAGCTGGTCATTTGTCCTAGGCAGAACGTTTGTAAAGATTAGTCAGCATATTAATTTGAGCATTTTGATTTAGCTACAAAGTGAGATTAAGTGCTTGGTTTGGAAGAATTATTTTATTCTTCCTGGGATCTTGCTGCTCATTAAAAGATCACTGCACACAGAAGAGTCATGAGCTATTTTATACATCACAACAGCATTCATTCATAGCTTCAGATGTATGGGTCAGCAATGATCATGTCAGGAAACATTTCCCATGAAAGGAAGCAGTAGGACATTCCATCAAATTTAAAACCCACATAGAAGCATGAGTCCTGTGTCCCATAAAAACTGAGGAGTCATATTTTTTGCAAATGCTATCTTTTCCTCAAGAAGATAGTGTGCACTCAAGGCCTGCACACTTTCAGCTGAGGTCCGGAGTCATAGACGATGATTTATCTGAAATAATGATGATTTATCTATGATAGATTTATCTGAAGTTTGACCTTTTCTTGCAGTTTAATTTTTCTACCTTGGCAAGTATGCAAATTGCAATAGATAGATTTCTTAAGTTGTACCACAGTCTTAGTTGTGCATGCCCTAATGCACAAGATTCGTGACTCTGGAGACCTCCATAAAATGTCTTCCACTTTACAGGCAGAGTGGAAGGAGAAGAGGGCGAACAACTGTGCCAGCCCCTGCTGAGGGGGCACCTAGCAGGGGTGAGGCTGTCTGTTGAATAATGGGGAAAGCCTAACTAAGACCTCCTCCCACTGAAACACCCTAGCCTCACTGGTGTGTTGTAGAAACTTCCTTTGGTTCTAACCCCAAAGAGCTGAGTGTCAGCTGTGCTTTTTCAGGTATTGATGATACAATTTAGATTACAGTCCCATAATGGCATTTTACTACTGCGAGTTTAAATAAATATATCTTGTTCCTCTCTTCATGGAATCAGATTGCTACCATGGTCCCACTAACAACTACTCACTTTCCTTCTGTATATAGCTTACTTCCTTCTGCTAACATAGACAGGCAAACTCAGGTGAATCAGAAAAGGCACAGTGTACTCCTGTTTGCCTCTGCAGGGAGCAGCAGGAGGCTCCTGGCTGCCTCTGCACCTGCTTCTCACCCATGTTTAGGGCTGAGATGTTCCAGAGTCTCCAAAGTGTCGCCTAGGTTTCCCAATAGTGTGCTAGTCAGGAGGCATCCCCACAAATGCTGAGGATGATTTCTTGCCTAGGGTCCACTGCAGTGCAAGTTACCCATAGAAAAAGTTACTAGGACAGTGGTAGCAGGAGCCATCTAAGGCTACATCTGCACTGCAGCTGGAGGTGTGACTGCAGAATACCAAATAAACTCAAAGTCATCGGTGTGAGGGGGATGGTGCTTGCTGCAGCAATGAGACACCAGTACTTTGCCTATTTATTTGCTGCCAGCAGTACTTCACTGTTACCAGGACGTGAGATTAACTCCAGTTCTAATATGTATTATGTACCTTTGATTACAAAATGGACAGCAATTAAATGGCAGGACCTGGAAGTGATTTAGCCTTAGCCTACTGCTCTTTGAATGTTTCTGTAGGTAAGGGGAACCAAGAAGTTTTCCATGAAGAGTATGATGGCAGCTAGCCATATTTTTCACCCACCAGATGTATGTAGACAAAGGGTACTCAGCCTATTTGAACCCCAAACTGTCCAGTCGAACCCATAAGATCCCATAGTATTTTGCTTCTGTATGTAAGTATTAATAATAATACCTAAAAATCATGGCCTGTGAAGCAACATCACACAATCACTTTGTGTGTAACTGATGGTATAAGAACATAAGCAAGGAATTTTTAATAAAGACTGAAATACCACTATGTATTTTTAAGATTTGGCGACTAGGCCAAAAGGATGTCATCATAATCCTTCTATCCAGGACATCACACTCTGGTTGCTGTTTATCCAATGCACATTCACGGGATATAAATATGATCTAAAACATCTGCATCACACTTGTGGATTGAAAGCTGGACATTTACACTTCACCGTATGCATATATATCATACAGTTCAGAAGTTTTCCCCTGCAGTCTCTTCCAGACACCGTCTTTAAGTCAGAAGGTGAAAAGGAGAAAATAGTAGTTTCAATCATTGTTAGGAATGGTTGTCCTAGTCCATAGCATAGCAAGAATAAGGATATCATAAAATTCTTTAAAAACAGAAATGTCTCTCACTCAAGTAAACACCCATATCCTGTCTGCAAGATGAAATAAAGTTTCAATTTTTTTTGTCACAGATCTAAGCTACTCAGCTTTTTTGTCAAACAGATGTCATTATTAAAGCATAAGTGATCCCAACACAGTGGCAGGTTTTCTAAAAGGCTATTTTTGCAGGCCATTTAAGCTGGGCAGAGCACCATGTGGTTGTTCCTCTGCCTCCAGCACACATTCGGGATGTGGTTTCATGTGCTGAGCTGACACCACCTCCTGCTTGATTTCCTTTATCCCATTCCTTCCATCGTCTGTCCTTCTCTCTCTTTTCCTTGTTTCTTGCCTTCCTCCCACTCTTGCCTTATGTCAGGGTGCATTAGCTGAGATCTTTTACTCACCCAGACCAGGAGAAACTAGCCCGTGGTTGTGCTGCCTTTACTGTTGGCTTTGGGAGCTGAACTAGCTCATGGAAGATGCTGCCACAATGAAGTGCTGGGAGAATGTGATGGAGGAGGACTTGCAGTAGTGGAGCAGGACTTTTCCACCTGGTAGTGGTGAGATGTTGTCGCCTAGCTCCATGCATTCAGGTCTGCCTCCATCAGATGCAGCAACCACAAGTCCCCCAGTATATTTTATGTACCTTATGCTTCAATTCATTTGCCAAGACAAAATTTCAGTTTCAATAAGAAGCTGCTAAATAAAGCTACCTTCTGAGTGCCCAATGTGGTGGTTTTACTCAGGTGGGCGGCCGAGCTCCACCACAACTGCTCTCTCACTCCCCCTCCTCAAAGAGGAATGGGGAGAAAATACGATGAAAAGGGTTCAAGGGTTGAGATAAGGACAGGGAGATCGCGCAGTAATTATTGTGACGGGCAAAAGAGACTCAGCATAGGGAGATAGTAAGATTTATTGCTTATTACTAACAAGCTAGAGAAGTGAGAAACAAAGAAAAAAAACCAAAAGCACCTTCCCCCCCATCCACCCTCTTCTACCTCCTCCCCCTGAGCGGCACGGGGGAATGGGGGTTATGGTCAGTCTATAGTGCTTCTTCTCTGCCGCTCCTTCTTGGTCACTCTCGTCCCTTGTGCTGTGGGGTCCCTCCCACGGGATGCAGTCCTTGCTGAACTGGTCTGGCGTGGGCTGCCCACAGGCAGCAGCTCTTCAAGAACTGCTCCAGATATGGGTCCGTACCACGGGGTCCATCCCTCAGGAGCAAACTGCTCCAACCTGGGTCCCCCACAGGCAGCAGCTCCTGCCAGGTCACCTGTTCCTGCGTGGGCTCCTCTCCACGGGCTACAGCTCCGGCCCGGTATCTGCTCCGGCAGGGGTCTTCCACAGGCCGCAGCCTCCGTCGGTGCAGGTCCACCTGCTCCACCGTGGTCTCCTCCACGGGCTGCAGCGTGGAACCTGCTCCACCGTGGTACTCCATGGGCTGCAGGGGGACAGCCTGCTTCACCATGGTCCTCACCACAGGCCGCAGGGGACTTCTGCTCCGGCACCTGGAGCAACTCTCCCCCTCCTTCTTCACTGACCTTGGCGCCTGCAAGGCTGTTCCTCGCTCCTCTCACTCTCCCAGCTGCTGTGTGTGGCGCAGTGTTTTTTTTTTTTTTTTCCCTGTCTTAAATATGCTCTCACAGAGGCGCAAAACAACATTGCTTATTGGCTCAGCTCTGGTCAGCAGTGGGGCCCTTACCTAACATGGGGCAGCTTCTAGATCCTTCTCACAGAAGCCACCCATATGGCCCCCTGCTACCAAAGCCTTGCCACGTAAACCCACTACACCCAAGAAGCAGAAACATTTCCTTTTCACAATGTTCCCTCTATAGCAATTTGATATTTCACAGTGACTCCAGTGAGCAATAATAGTACCTAGACAAAACATCACCGATTTTCAAGTGCACACCTGAGAGCAACTGTGTCAACTTTCCCTTTCCTCAACACGCCAAGTCTTTCTAGCTGTATTTCTGTTAGATGCCAGTATGATAAGTGATGAGCTCACCATTACCTCCCTTTTTTAACTCTGGAAATTCAAAATGACCACTGTCATTGTTGAACATCATTTAGGAAGCTATTGCATGGTAAACTTAAGTGAGTAACCAAGTCTGTGGTAAAGCAGGGAATCTAAAGCAGTCTCTTCTAAATTCCTAAATAAATATTCAACCGTACAAGTGCAGGAGGCAAAAGTATGGATACCAGATTACAAGGCATATATTCATAAATTCCAAACCTAAACCTAGAACAGCTTTGCTATTACCTGTAGTTAGCCCTACTCTTGTAAAATGCAAAACAAGAATGATTATTCTTTTTATTTTCCTTGCACGGTTCTTTCACTTTGTGAAGGTGATTAACATGTAAAAAAAAAAAAAAAAGTTTATTCCACTTAAAATGTGGAAAATTTACTAAATACTTACTATGAAAAAAATCCCAAATGGAGAAAATTTAATTTAGAAATCTTTTGTCAGAGGATTTTTTAGAGGAATATAAAAGGACTCCCACTTAGCAACTCTCAGTTGTAAAAACACAATGAGTAAAAGTTTGATAACCAACTGCAAAGTTACATCATTGGTTTTCAGGTAGCCTGGCAATCCATAAATAAGGACGCACAAATGCTTAGGCACCCCAGGATCTCCAGGTATCCTATGATTCTGTCCTAAAGACCCATTTCATGCAAGATTGCCTTTCTTGCCTTAGACAAACTTACTGTCTTTCTGCTGCCCCGAGGTCTGGTTTTCAAGGCCATGGGATATTTGGAGATCCTGTTGACATCTTGGGTTCTTCAGCACTGCCCATTAGTGCTTCATACTCCCATGGTGGAGCTGTCAGGACGGCTCTGACCCACTGTTGAGTTACTCAGAGGAACCACAGGCTAAATGGGCAGCACTGACAGATGTGCACTGCCGTGGATCTCACTAGCAAATTTAAGAACTATTTTTGGCTTTTCATTTTCAATATCCACAAATCAGCAAGAAGCGAACTAGAAAGTGAATAGCCTTCTCCATTAAGAGGTTATACTCCTTAAAATGTTTTCTTTTTTGGAAATACAAGTACATACAATTGGGTATCTTAGCTCATGGTACCCATACGTTAGCTCAAAGTTGAAAGCATCAATAAAACCATTGTCCATTAAAAGAACCTAAGTGTGTTCTTGCTTTCTTTTGGCATCTGTCCTACAATTAAGCACTTTACCTCAAAAAGATCTTCTTTCACTCATGTGGACTGCCACATTGGCTGGGAGAGAAAGCAGTACTGAAGACTATGGCCAGCTTAAACATATTTGTATATTTGCATATTTAGACAGAGAAAGGAATGGAAAGCATTCCCCCTGCCCCCCTTTTCAGTGGCTGTCATTTCGAGTATGGCTAGAGGTGGGATGAGGTTAAAAGTTCAGGAAATAGAGAGAACACAGAGCAACACCATACACACTCACTGTAATAGGGACAAGTGGCTTAAACCCCTTCCCCAGCCCTTCTCTGCTCCCAAGTATTGCCTTATACAGTACTTACTGCAAGCAGTCCCCTATACCGTCAGGGTGTTATTACAGTTCATTTCTCAGCCAGGAGCTGGGTAGGACAGTCCTGAGCCCAGGCAGGCGACTGCGCTTTCAGCATGATTTGCTGGACGGATGAGACCTGGCATTTCCAATTAGGGCACTCGCACAATGCAGCGGCCGGGCTATGGCATTGCCATGCAACCCAGCTCCCCGGAGCAGCTGGCTCCGGCAGCCCTGCTCACCCGGCATGGTGGCTTCAAGGTAAGGATTTTGCTCCCTGCCCTGCACTGGGGTGTAATGCCCACGGGCAAATTTATGCTTATTTTGTGTATGTGCTCTCCTCCTCACAGAGAAGTGAAGAGCAGGATTTCTGTGCAGCACCATATTGAAATAATGGGGATGGGCTGCTGGTTTCTCCCAGGACGATGACGTGCAATCAGAAAGCAGATTCAGCACCCCAAAACGGCAGGGGTAAGTAATACCCAACAGCCAACAGCAAGCAGAGTGCCCTGGGGAGGCAGGAAGATGTCTGCCTGGAGAGGCAACAATATTCAATTGTTCTTGTAGTGGTCAAGGGATCCACTTCTATTTAGTTTGGGGTAGGCTCATCCTTTATTCTGATAAGGCCAGAGTAGATTTAATAATGTTCATCAAAAATGACAAATGATTCACACAGTAAATTTTGTTTGTGGCTGAATGACATCAAAACACAGGATTAGACAGATTATCCTGTCCCAGATTCATCAGCCTTGAGCTTTCTGAGGTTAGAAATAAAACAATTAGCATACATTGGCAGTGTCGGAAGCTGCAGCACAGGCTCCGTGTACTCCTGAGTTTCACCATTCTGGCATCCATCAGCACAAACAGCGAACCCAGAGACCCTTGTCTTTTATTTCTGCTTAGTGTATATGGGAGGGAATCATTTCTCATTCCACATGTTGGGGATTTCTATTATTATCTTAATTCACCAACTGAATGTAATCCTTATCACAAAACATTTCACGGTAATATATAACTATTGCCAGTCAAAGCCTTCTTGCAGCTATCAAGGAAACTGTTCTGACCTCATGAATATCACCAGCTTTAAGGACTCTCATATTCTAAAAAATCTGTTAAAAATACTTTGATCACTTGCATCTCATAGCTCCCCACCTGTGACTGACCACAATTTGGTGGGCATTTTATCTGCTCCACTGCTCCCAGAACTCTTTGCCATGATATGGAATCTGCCAACATTTTTTCTTTTCAGTCAATAATATCGAGGTTTTTGTTCACTGATAAGAGGAGATTTTCAGTATCGAAATAACAACAGAAAGCTTCTAACAGGTGCTGTGATAATTGTTCCTTCTAGCAAAGATCTAATTCATATGATAATCTGTCATCATCCAGCATTTCACCCTAACTGATTTTTAATGCTATATTGATCTCAGCTTCCATAATTGGCCTCTTCAAATAGTTCACTTTCTTCTCTTCAGAGAATAGGGAATTGCAGGTTTTGTTTCTTTTACTCTCTTTTACTAACTTGTACACATTGCCATGAAATTTATTTCTGTAGAACTTTTTTTTTTTTTTTAAGGAAGAGTCTACATTTCTGAGGCTTAGATAAAATGTAGTCAACTTGCATTTGCTCCTGAAACCTTTACGTAAGCCAAGAATTATTAACTGAGAAAAAGAGTAATATCTAATAAAATGCAATGATTGTAATTTGCCTACCTTTAAAAAGTAATGATTTAATTACTTCACACAAAGGATGTCACTCCTCATAATATCTCAGCTGAAAAAAAAAATACCAGAAAAAGATTAAAAAGAAAAAGAAAAAAAAATAAAGAAAAAATAATTGCAGACTTTTGTGCTTATCTGTCTCATCTGTTGAATTCTAACCTATATAAATCAGCAGCTAGAGGTGCAGTAGCTAAGCTAACGAAGATGTATGGTGTTCTGTGACCCTCATCATCCTCGTACATCTGAGAACAGAACTCAGAACTATAAGGTTACTGTGACTGTGGGAAGTGGCAAACAGTCAGCTTTTTTCTCTCACCAGACTTAGCAAAATCATAAGAATAACTAAAAAGAGAAGTAAAACCATGTAACTAGTTCTTTGCATACGGATCGGGGAGAGGGGAGAATTTTAGGTCATCTAACAGCTAATGTAAACTGCAGGATTGATTCTTTCCAGAGCTAAGCCTGTGATTATATTAATCATGAACACTAAAGCTAATGCTATACATTACACTTCCAGGGTTTCAACAGTGGGTTAGAGCTATAAAGACGGGAAACAGTCCCCAATATTGAGCACACCATTAATAGAAATAAAGAACAGGAAAATAATTACTGAAACAGCTAGTCAGCTGAATACTGAGGAATAGTGAGCAAGCAATTATCAGTTTGTAATCGATGTGACCATTACCCTCTTCTATAGTCTCTTTCTGAACACATCTTTTGCACCTGGCACTTCAGCGAAACAGCAGCTGAAAGAGGACTCTGTAACTTGTCCATAATAGTCTGCTCCCCTGCCTTCAGGAGCAAGTGGCCATTTCAATGGCTGCAGATGTTAATGTAAGAATGGACACCGCTAGGTACCATTCTTTAGTCGCAGTGCCAGAGTCCTTTTAGTCAACAGCTTGAGCTCTTTAATTCATGATACAGTCTTTATGTTAGGAGGTCTCAAGGAAACACTGATAGCTTCTGCTTCAGATGTTCTCAGATGGCTGTGTGAATGATGTGGTGGTTGGGAAGGTCACATAGATGTCCTGTATTTGCTTACAGTAAAGGCCTTCATAGTGTTTTTCTGATGCCGTCTGTTTAAATTGATATGCATGTCAGCTGTGTAGCTTGCTGAATTCTGAATACACGGAAAAAAAAACAACCCTATGTTATAACTGGTTCTCATTAAACTGCTAAATAGAATACTAAAAGGTAGCTCAAAATCAGGTGCATTTAATAAAGCTGTATTTGAATTGGCACACATACGGTTCCCATGTGTTTTTCAGTTTGCTGGTGTTGCAAGTTTATCATCTATATTACCTATGCTTAAATGTTACTTCACTCCAATAAAAACAGGCATCATTTACAATTACTATCAAACATTGCTCAGTAGGTCCACGGCCAGGTTCGTTAGCTAGCCGTTTCAGGCAGCATAACAAACCCACTGCATTTGGTGGATCTTGGAAAGTGATTTATGCCTTTAGATTAGATATGGGTTTGGAGGACTAAAAAAAACAGGGGCATGAACAGGGGATTTTCTGTAGGAGATACACTTTTAGCTTGCATAGAATACAGAGTACTCATTTGCCACAGTTTACTTTATTTGCTAAATCTGCAGAAGTCTGTGAAAAAAAAATCCCAGTTCCATGTTGAAGAAAACAGTATGATGTAAACTGCTGTGAGAAAGGGTGCTTTCCTGTTTCTTCACTGAAAATCCTTTGGGAGAAGACAGCAAGGAGACCTCTCTGGCAAGCCTTTTCGGTCTCCTGAGGGCTTCCTGCTGCAAGAACCTGCCCTCCCAGCAGAGGAGGGGAGGCTGTCATCCTTCCAGATCCAGCCGTTTCTGGCTCTTCAGATCCACTGTTATGAGTCAGGCAAGGGCAAGTCTCGACTCCAACACTGATCCCAAAACAGATCAGTATCCCAGCAAGACTGCACAGTATGCATTCACACCCAGACTGCCAAAACTAACCTTGGCCATAGGAATTTGGTGTCCTCGTAACTCTGGAGACATTGCATTCCTTAGATATGATAGATCTGTTGAAATATATATAGGAGTTTTACAGAAGGTTTGCCTCAAACTGTCTTTCACGGTCAGAGTCATAGCAGTGAGTGCTAGCACACCCCTCTAATTTGGGACTACACAATACCTCCATAGTACTTTGTTTGGTTGCTTACTTGGAAACACAACAGTAGGAAATGATTTTATGCAATTTAATATGAGAAAAAGAATGAAGGAGCCAGAACTGCGTGATCATCCAGCATTCTGGACCACCATCAGGTAGTGTATGGAATACAGTTTGGCCATCTCTGCTTTACAGCAGCACAAAAGTGCAACAGG
The DNA here is from genome assembly GCF_964211835.1 of Anser anser. Classification (NCBI taxonomy): domain Eukaryota; kingdom Metazoa; phylum Chordata; class Aves; order Anseriformes; family Anatidae; genus Anser; species Anser anser. The sequence continues at coordinate 35,433,233 of NC_139721.1, forward strand.
TTTTAACCTTTCACTTTTCAGGTTATGAAGCTGAAATAACGTAGTAGAAGAAAGAATCTGCAATTTAATCAATAATCATGCCCATGGTAAGATAAATTTATACATGCAAAGTCTTCAACAGTTTTTTTTTTGTTGTAATGGCTGAGATCCAGAATCTTTTTATATTCTTTTTTTCTTTCCTTAGACTGACATAAGACCAGAGGTCACTGTCACTTTTCTTTTTTCTCCTTTTTTTTTTCTGTGCGAGAAGAAAGTGGACACATAGAAAAAAGAAAAAAAAGAAAAAAAAAGAACCCTCTAAATAGGAAAAATAAATCAGAAATACCAAAAAACAGGATAAACTCAGATTTTCTGAGTGATGCAGACATCTGGAAATAAAAGCCATCTGAAACAGTAATTTAAAAAACATCGCAAGTTCTTTTGAAGTGTGATTTCTCAATGAGGAAAGCAACTTCTCTGGCTCGAGGAAGGTGCAGTGGCACCATGAAGTTCATGTAACCTTCCCAAATACTTCAGAAACCCATATAAACTCATCCAAACCAAAAAGGAAAACATAAGGCAAGATATTTGACTCACAAAGTAGCCACTGAAATGTCAGCTGGTTACAGAGTGTTCCACCTGCCAAGGCTGAAATCTAGGACAAAGATCCCAGGAGGGTCAAAATCCTGTAATCCTGACTCAGACCAAAGTCCTATTAACTCTAAAACTTCCATAGAAAATGAGTGAAAATACCTATACTATACAAAGAGACTAGAATTATATATTTTTAAATTTTTATTATTACTATTTTTAATGAAAGCAACATGCTTGTGGAAGATGCCAGGCTGTTAGTCCCAGAAAATAGAAGGCAGCTATAGCTGCAGCAACAGTAGGACTTGCTTGTTCATCAACCTGCCTTGACTTAGGGCCAGGACAAAGTTCAGTCTCCCTTCCTGCTTAAATCCTTGGCTCAGGAACTTTTGTAGCCAGCAAGGGTGTTAATTAGAGTCAACTGTCGTGTTGACACGTGTACTGGGAACAGGGAGGAGACCAGCTTCTTCATTTTTATGACAGCATTGCACAAAAATAAGTTTTGGTTGGTTTGGTTGAATTACTTGATTAGAATTTGAGCTGATAATTTACAGGGATAGGTGCTGTATCCACTGCCAGTACTCTAAACCATCCAGCTTTGTCCAGGATCAAATTTATATAATGGCCCAGGTTCAGCAGTGACATAAATAAGGGTATAAATTTCACACCAAGTGTAAATGAGTAATAAAGTAGTTACAAAGTGGTATGCCTGTGCACTGATTTGGCATTCCATGTGTGTGCTGAAGCAATTTGGTATGCTATGGGGACAATATTCAGCCCTGGCATAAATCAATGAGACTCACATCTATTGAATACCAGAACTGAAATAGGACTCACAAACATTTCAAACCGTGTAGGAATTAGAGATTGGAAGGACATGTGAAGGGAGAAACAGCGCAGAAGGGGAAAAGAGCAGTAAAGAAAGGAGAGAGGAGGGTAGAAGGTGAACAGGACCCTGTCTGTTCTTTTTACTACTCCTTTTCTTCAGTGAGCAACTTGCCTTTTTTTTTTTTTTTTTTTTTTTTTTGGCATCCAAACTGTGCAATAAATTGGGGAACAACTTGGAAACACTTAAAAGCCCTTTAATGATCAGTCACACCTGATGGGTAACAATCACTGGGGTCAGTTCTGAACCAGGTCCAGAGACCTCTATGGAATTTCCATCTACTCACTGAAAACAGCTTCAGGGGAGTTTGGCTGCCATATATGCGTGAACCCATAGTGTTCTAGTGGAAGTGAACTGGGCCTAATATATACACTTTTCTAGAGCTAGTTTCCTGCAGCAAGCAGATCCCAAGTGATAAAATACAGTAATGCAAACATTCAAATCACATGGAATGAAAGATTCTGCAAACTTGGGTCAAAATAATGAACTGCTAAGATGTAAGACTGGTAGCTGAAAGCAGGCATGGCTTTACCAGGTGGCTAAGGCAGGTCGGTTGCAACTCATTTTATCAGGCACTCTTGCATCACAAAAAAACAAAGGAGAGCTGCATGGCTTTGCCATTCCTCTATACAAACTAAGGCATTTCCTGCAGTGTTTATTATTGCACTGTGCAAGACTAGAAGAGACTAGCAAACAATGGTATATGGTATCACCTAACAGGTTCCAGATTACCCAAATAGCTTGTAAGTAGGCATGAGGGAGCAATGCAGAAGTTCTGCAAATTGTCACCATACATTTCAGACATTTATAAGCTTTCAGGTGTTGATCACAGTGGTTTATTTATATACTACGTGTGCAGTGCTAAGGCCCTCGACACTAACAGGGAACAGAAGGCAGCTTTTTTGTTTTGTTAGATTTTTCTCAGACTGAGCACTTGCTACCAGTTTTAAACAGCAGTTTTTGATATTTTAGTAAAAACATACTGATGTCACTTTTTAACAAATTTCTACATTGCTAAGGTCTACAGACATTTTCATCATGAACAGTTGTCTCATCATGCTATATAAACATACTTGGATTATCAAAATACTCTCTGATACATTTTATAAGGCTTGCCAGAGCAGGAAACAATAAAATTCAGGATAAAGTATGGGTATGTGAGATCTTCACTGTCAGCAAGCTGTACAATTTCACTACTTTTTTTTTTTTTGTATATCACCTTCACTTTGTTACTAAAACCAGTAGAATCTACTTAACTGTATTCAAATTGCATTTAAATTAAGTGGCACAGTTTCTGAAAATGTTTCTTCACAACATACTGAAAGGATGCTTATAATTGATGTGATAAGTGTAAATTTATTATAATTATTCACCTATTTGATCAACATCCACCCACATACTATCAGTCTTTGCTGGAAGTTTCATCTACATATACTTTGAGAAACACATTTAAAGCAACAAAATGGTGTCATGTTTTGCTCCAGTGCTAAATCTCTTCTCTTCTGCACTGCTGTAGCAAATGGTAGAATAAATAAAAATTGCTCTTGGATTATTAAAATCGCCAGCCATAAGCTTCCAAAGGCCATCAGAAATGTAAAATAATAATAAATGTACATTACAGCCCATCAGCATCAACCACCAAAACACTGTTTGCTGAGAGTTATGAATACTTCCATGGCAACAGGTAAAGATTAATTACAGAGACAAAAATGACAATACTTTCCCAGTGGTATATAGATCCTTATTAATTTCTTTCTGATCCTTCCCTGAGAACAGGGAGGGTGGAAACTTCAGGGGAAGTGCGCCTGTCCAGTGGGGTATACTTAGCAGAATAAGGCCGAAGAGGTTGCCTTTAATTAAGCTCAGGACATTTCCAAGCCAGCTTCAAATATCATCCAGTGTATTTAGCTCCTGCTAGACTCATCTGAGGGCAAAGGCTGGGTTAAGAGGTAGGTTATCTAACAATCTTCTTGAATTAGACAGATCTGGGTTAAAACATGCACTGCAGTGAGCACAAGCTTTTAGTTCATTAGAGCCTTAGAAAGGGCTTATGCATCAGCACACAGAGAAGTGCATGCATTGTCAGAGCTGGGTTAGGAAACGTTGCAGAGTTACCTTACTTCCCAGAAGGCTCCATGCATTCTTGACCTTTCTGCCACCCAGCAGTCTAAGCATTCACATAGATTCACAGAGCCAGAGGTAATCAGGGAAAGATCTCACGTGATGCCTCACTGGCTCAGTTGCAGGCTTCTGCACAGCACAAGTTCTTCTGTGCAAGAGCAGACATGAGCCCCCTGCCAATCTCACAGGTGGTATTAATATTTAGCCATAACAGACAGGACTAGGGATAAGAAGAAATTGATTTGATTATCATTATGTTAATTGTGGTACCCATGCACTTCATTCAAGATTGAAGCTTAGCAGCTGTATAAATTAGGTGTTAGCAGAGAAAATAATTTGGTGACTAACCTTGAATCTATTGTCCTTAAGCAGACTCTATTTACCAGAGACACATTCTCATTTGTTGGAAAATGTTATAAAAATGTAAGAATTAAACATTTTAAATCCTATTTGCAGCTTCTTAATAAAAATACTGCCAATCATCCAGGAAAGTTCAGGCATCCTCTTTACATCAGGCTGGGTTTACACAAGGCTAACGGTTCATTTTCCTTCACCAAACAAATTTACACACTATAGCTGTCTGGTTTCAACTTCCTGGACCATCGGCTTAGTCACCTGCTCACAGATCATGAAATTCCTTCATGTACACACTCTCCCTAAAATCAGATATTTTTCCCCTCTGCTCCCCACTCCCCACTTTACTGCAGTGGGGATTTTTTTTTTTTTTCCCAGAAGCAAATTGCTTAGGTTTATACCAAACTTGTTCATACATGGTAGAAAGCAGTGAAGATGTGTAGGTAGCAGTTCAGCTTCTGAGAACATAAAGTTATGATGCCAGTGGTTGGGACCTACCAGATAAGACAACTGTCAGTCATCTGTTTGGACAACTGTTGTGCATGAAATAACTGTGAAAACACTGAAGAGCCTTTTCTTGCCACCATCTCACACAGTGTCTTTGTACACAGTGTGAGATGGTACAGTACAGATGAGATGCACTATCCAGTTTTACATTTCTGCAGTGGAGCAAGGTTTATCAAAGTCTCACAGGAATCCCTGACTCAGTTTCCCAGGATCAATCAGTAACATGTTCCAGAGAAAATCTTCTTATCTTCTCCTGGCTAGCTAGTTTCAAGCTGAGGAACAGATGGTATGATCCTTTAGGAAAATGGAAATAGATGGGCTGAGGCAAATTAGATCATTTGGAGCTATTTATCTGATGAGAATTGAAACTCTGAGATGGCATCACCTTTTCCTGAGGTGGCAGTAGTAGCAGCAGATGTGAAAATGAGGAGGTGAGTCAACAAGACCAAAAGGCACCTCTTGCTGGCAGGTACATCTTCTCTATAGCAAGCTTGTATGACACTGGCCAGTTCACCTTGGCCTGTTCATGGGGTGTAGCTATCAAAGGAGAAATCTAGGGTGGTGCTGACAGAAGAGGGAGAAGTTTTCTTTTAGAGTACCTTTCTAAGAATTATCTGCTAATGGGGTTTTGCTAATCTTTTTTGGATTCATGCTTGTAGCGACAGAAGCCTAGAAATCACCACTTTCTCCTGTGACAAGGCAAAATGCAGTTCACAAATTTGTTAACAGAGGTTGGGCGATGGGTTTCGTGATTTGCTTATTTCAATTGCTACTGTCTAACAAATCAGTCTCCCTGAAAAGCTCCAGCAAATAAGGTCACATCACCCTTGTTGAGGGGTTCACCTCTGAAGAGCCTGTTCAAGAGGTCTGTCTCCTTGTTCAATGGCCTCTGCAGAGCTGGTCCTTAGCACCCACTCTAGATGTTTGCTCTAGAGAGAGGCACCTCAGGCAGTTCCTAGTCCTTTCTCTTGGCAAGACAAAGCATATGTGCAGGTATGGGCTCAGATCTGGGAGATGGTGCAGTTGTATAACAGCTGTACTCCTTCAGAGCTAAATACCCTTGCAGAGCGCTGCATGAACAGAGACATGTTCCTGTCAGTCCATAAACCAACAGGTACATCTGTTTGGAGCTTCTGGTTTGGCAGAATCACCTTGCTTTTGCATTCACATGCACATATTCGTGCTGATGAAAAGGGTGGTATAGGGGCCATACTGGATGGATCTTTTCCCCTTTGCTCTAGGAGCTTTCCCTTTCTGCCTGCCCAACATGGTAAAAGGGGAAGGGGCAGAGCCAGGTTTCTCCTAAACATTCTCCTTCCTCTCCCCACTTGTATGGAGAACTAAAACAACTAGAACAAAAAAAAAAAAATTGAAGAAGAGGAAGAAAAGCAGTTGTCTGCTCCCCGCAGCAGGAATCACAGTGTGAACAGCCACTGAGTGACAGAGTAAGAGTAGGAGGTTGGGCTTAGCTGCCTTTATTCCTCTGTGCATGTGGCTAACAACAAAGGCCATATGCCCTGATCCTATACATCTTTAGTCTTTTAAGCAGTCTTCAGCATGCAAGTAGCTTTATTAAGCATTATTAATTATTACAGCATATGGCTGTAAAGATAAAAAAGAGAAGTATCTTATCACCCCTTTAATTAAAATAGCTATAAAGCTAATTCCTTAGACAATGTTTGTAGACAGGAAGAAAGATAAATTAATATAGTCTTTTTCGGTGGGTGAGTTATTTGCAAGGCACTACTGATTTCTACACAAGCATTCATTCTTCATAGGGACTGACAAAAAAAAAAAAGTTTAGAATAATACCTGTCAAACTATGAGCTTATCTGTGAATTGTTCATTTTGACCATTCACTGTCAATGACACATGATTTATCCCATGATATATTTTCTGCTACCCCAATGGGTGAGATGTTTTATACAATAAAAACAGCTGATGAGGACTAGGACAGGTTTGTGAATGCCACCAAATGAACTGCAATTCAACAAAAGGCATGAGACAGATTCTGCTCCTATTACTCTGGTATTTCTAAGGGACTATTCAATGTAAGATTGATCAAGTTGTCAGTTACAAATGACATCAAACAAAAACCTGTGTGGCTTATTGATGAGTTTATTTGCAATACTGTGTTTTCCATTCTTTGCATTTGCTGAAAAGCCAAGTGTATTGAAATTGCCTGACATAATGAAGGTGATTCTTTATTTGCCATATTCTGGCACTGAGTAATTTTATATACATTTACAAGTAAAGCTGTAAGGTGTAGTTTGTTTCCCATTTTTCCTTCTTGGAAAAACAGAAGTCTGCATACTTCTTAGAACTCGGTCACACTACTGAGCAACAGAAATGTCTAGTGCGATTATTTCCATTTACAAAAAAAAGAAAAAAGAAAAAAGATAGTGGCTCAAGAAAAAAACTCCTGAAGTAGAAGAGTAATTTTATTCCATATACACATTTTGGCACAGACATACCAGATGTCTAGCAAAAAAACAGTTGCTTGAAAATTGTTTAAAATATTAATCTTATTGATAAAAATAAAGGAAACTTGTTATCCTTGCACTTTAAAAAAACAGCTCACTTTGATAGAAGAAGACAGAGACCTGAACATTTCCATAGAAGCAAATGATAAAAAAAACAAGCCTTATTTTGAAATGTGCCTCAAATTTTGGCAGAAAATACAGCTGGGCCCCCTTCAGTCTAGTCTGTTAACTAACCTCATCAGGTTGAAATCCAGCCCTTTCCTATAAGCACCAGGCTTTTGTAGTGTTTTCTCGACCCACAGTCAGCCGCCCAGCTCACTAAGTGCTTGCATATGCATAAACAGAACAAGGCATCCTTCCCCTGCCTGCCCCCTGAAAGCCTCCAACACCAAAGTAAAGGGGAACCTTTTAAGCAGGGTTTTAATTAGCACCCATTGTTCCTGGGCTAACAGGACAGGCAGAAAGACCCTGTGATTTCAAAACTGTGATCACAGTGGGAATCTAACTTTGCAATTGAATCAATCTGCAAACTCCACAGGGCTTGTAGACTGAAAATAAATAAATAAATAAATAGGGAGTAGACGAGGGAATTAATTACAGTGGCGTACTCACACTGCTATGTTTAGGGGTCTGTGAGCATCTCTCTCATATATTTTTAAGAGGAAAATAGAATGATAAAAATCCACTAGAGAATGAGATCTGGTCATACAGTCTAAACATAAAAGTGAAATTCAGCATTAAGTCTACCACTTGATCTTTAACTTGTAGCATCTGCACTACAGATGGTTACTTCTGAAGATGTCTGAAATGGCTAACTGGGAAAAGGAGATTTCAGGAGGAAGATATTCTTTGACTTTAGTAGGCTTGGCATATATTAAGCAGGACTTTAGCTTTTAACAGATATTCCTCCACTTTCAGTTGAGATGTGCCTTTGTGATGATGCATGACATGATACATCTGTTTCAAGAAAACCAGGATGAATACCCTAGGTAAGAACTTGTACTGGATGATATCTTTTCAAATTTGAACAAGTAAAACCTGACTGACTTTTCTGTGGTTCTGTACTAGCCCAGGCATGGCTCACCACAGTCATTCTTGTGGCAGCTAGGCAATTCACCTCATCATATCAGCTACAGAAGTTTCTGAGGAGAGCTTCTCCCTGCCTTTTCATGTAGAAAATAGATGTATGTATTTGAGTAGTTCTTTAAAAAAAAAGACGGAAAACAAGTAATAGAAGTGAAAGCAAACTGTACTCAAGCTCATTTAAGAGTGTCATCTATTTTATAGCTATACAGGGAAAGCAAAATTTCTATTTAAATAGAAAGATTGTAGGAAATAATGACATGAAATAACATCTCACCTTGTTATAGTTATGGTTTTGAAAAGTTAATTCTGTGCATTTGTTTTATTATTATTATTATTATTATTGCTATGTTTTAAGAGACGTAAGTCCTCTATTTCTTATGAGAGTGCATACCATGAACTGCACCATATCAGGACAAAGAGATCCAAGTCATAGAAAAGAGCAGACTTCAAGCAGAAACTTTTATGTTAAACTTTAGAGTGCATAAAATAATTTTAAATTCTAAAATAAAAGATAGTGGGGAATAAAAAAGTGTTCTTCAAAAGTCTATTTCATGTTATGTAAGCAGTCACTGAGGAATTATCTCTATTTTCACTGCCAAAAAATACAATAACGTTTTCTTATGAGCACTGGTTTTCTTACTGACAGCAGCTGAGATTCCCTGAGATCAAGATGGAGGAGCAGTGAAAAGGCCCACTCCAAGGAACAGATATTTATGGGCCCTTTTCAGCTGCCTAAAATCTGAACTGAATCAAAACATAGATGTAGCCAGGAGCAATTTTTGAGCTACATGCAAAGCAAACCTCTGGCTGATTTGAAGAATGCTTTTTTAATTGCATGTTAAATATATCTTAAAAGTCCATGAGAGTTGGCAAGGCAAGCTTTCAGAAGCTGAGAAGTATCAAAAGTAAAATTGTGTAAGTAAAAGCAAATATCAAAAGCAAAATCAGCTTCCATGAAAATATGCATACTATTTTATTCAATTCTTCTCTCATTCAATGCACAGGACAGGCAGAGTTCAAATAATGAGCGGCTATGCAATATTTGTGCCTGCAGGCCTTATTTACTATACACAATTCATATCCTGCTTTGAAGACAGGGTTATTAAATTCCCCATGAACTTTTTCATGGCTCTGCTCACTATATTGTATTTAACGGCTTTGTGAGCAAAATGAATTTATTTTTACAGGATGACTTTGAGGACAGGGACACATTGTAAGAGGTAAGTGTTACCATCATATCACAAGGAGAGAATTGAGGGTCAAAAGGCCAAAAGTATTTTGGGCATATGACTTAAACAACCAGGGCCTGATATTTTTCAAAGTATTTCACATTCAGTGACTTTGTCTACTTCAGCTCCAAAAGCGAGTACATTTTTTTTCACTGCAAATCTGCCCACATCCCTCCAGAAAGGCATTCCAAAAATGAGTGACCATCTGAAAAAATTTGGCTTCATAGTATAGCCACAAATCACAGAGCAACACAAAATTTAACCACAAGGTTCCTCTTCCCTTTCTTGCCATCCTTGCCAGATTTCCCCTTAGCAAACAAAGGAGCCCCACAAACAACAGCGCCTTTGATTATTTCCCAGTAAAGGTCTAGCTTTTCTATGCAGTGAGGATGATGCCCTGTGGGATAACAGCACAGTCAGCATCATCTAGATGCATTCAGGCTTAAACATCTACCCTACAGCAGGGAACTAAACTGTCAATGAATAGAGTTAAGTGCCTCCAAAGAGCAATTCTGGACACCTCAATGCAGAGGATAACATGGGACTGTGTGACTCCCACAGGACACTCCTAGAAGCCCATTGAATCAGAGGAAGATGGAGATGCCACCTGCAAGGTGGTAGCTCATGCTGCATGAAGGAAAGAAGTTGTACAGGCAAACTATATTCTGGCATTTTTTATCTTTCTTTGCTTAGCTTAGAATTATTATGTTCTTCCAAACTGCTATTTAAAAATGAAAACACCTTGAGAATTTACTTACACAACTCTTTTGATTAAAAATAGAAGGTTTCCATTCTGTTCTAATATCAAAACCTGTGCTGGACATCCCCAGTGTCCAGCTTAGTACCATTGCAGTTACTTCTGGAAAACTGTCTGCTGCTATGGGATCTGCACCAGCTGGAGCATGGACAGCTGTGCTCTAGGGTGTAAGAGCTGTCTTTTGCCTGCAAAGTGATATGTAGAAGCACTGTAATCTCTCTAGAGAAAGGTGTGCTGAGGCACGTACAGACCTCTACCTATTCCCCACCATCTCACCCACCCTGAATCCTAGTCAGACCCAGTTACCTTAGGTCCAAATCCGTTTCCCACCCCAATTCCTCTTGTGGCATTCTTTTCCAACCAATCTCTCTCCCAATTTATTCCCTATAGACATCTCCTTCTAGTTTTTCTGTTGCTGCTCAGATGTACAAACCCTGTTACTTTTGCATTCAAACACAACACCTTCTTTTTCCATGTTGACAGGACCTGGCAGGAAATCCTTAAGAACATAGCTAAACCAGATTTGATAGCCTGAACAGCCCAAAACATTCTATTGCAATAACAGGATACATCCAACTCAAATGTAAAAATATTCTTTGGAAACTGAGCTGCCAAAAGCTTACAAAGTTTTAACTGACAGTGTTCAAACTACAATTTAAAAAGGCTTAAAAATTGGCCAGATTTGCGTAACAGAATAGGAGAGTACTTTTCTAACACAAGGCTAGCATGAGTCATTCTTACCTTGTGTCAGAAATGTGTGTTCTTTTGAATTATTCAGAATGGGATCATTGCACAGGGGCAACTGAGTGATGTTTACCTCACAATGCCCTTCATGACAAGCATAATTATTGTGGAAAGGTAGAAAAATTTCAGCTGAAGAACATCCCATCTCTAAAGTGTGATAGCTCTAGAAAAAGGGATATCTATAATAAAGATAATAAAAATGATTCCAGCTTTCCAGTCATGGAAGAAAGACCTGGTAGGCTCTCTGGAAAAAATGGAGCATTACCAGCCTTCACCTTCCTTAAAATTTCCTTTCGTTGACATTCATTATGTTGAAATTCTTCCACAATTAAATGTTCTAAAAAAAAGTAATAATAACAATAGTAAAAGGCATTTTTGTTTACCTTTTGGTTACCTTTGGTTTGTACAGGACATAAGAGACTTGAACAGCAGTTCCATTTAACCTGATTAAAAAATATTTTTCATAAAAACAAACAAACAACAACAAAAAACACACCTGTATCACTGGAAAGTGGAAATTGTTTGAATAATCCTAATAACTACCCTTGTAGAATATGCTGTGCATTGACTTTGACTTTTCATGCCTGAAACACAAATGTCCCTCTTTTCTTTCTGCCTTGTTTTTAATTAAATAGAATTTTCCTACCACATTGTCCAAGGCAGGGGAAATCACTTAATACTCCTGCTTCTCCTTTGGGAGAAAGAATGGTAAGGATTTTTTCATCTTTAGCTCTCTTTTACTGCAGATGGCAACACATGGTTTTACAAGTCAAGGTCACATTTAGCTAGTTGTCATGGTGAAAGAAAACACATGGGAAATTGGGCATATAGCATTTAGTTTGGCTTTCTGGGAGAAGTAACACACAAGAAACCCTGTCATGAAGAGGCTGTGCTGAGCCAACCTTTGGTGCCTTTAACAGTCATCTTTTTGGCACTCACGTCTAAACAGAAAAACGAACCTTTTCCTCTCCTCAGCTGTAAATCAATACCACCAATATGTCCCTAAAGAAAATCATTAACAAATTGTATAAATGCCTGACCAGTAAATAGTAGGATTTCCATTTCAATTGTCCACAGAAAAATAGGAACTGTTTTTATAAAGTACTCAAGCAAGTCTGAAATTGTGCATTTTAACCGTTTTAAAGACAAATATATCAGCAGAACTAACTCACTCAGTGCTAAGTGTTTTCTGGGAAAAATAATTACATATATATCTATGAGCTCTTAATGACTATTTTCTCCAGAGTAGGAATTGAAAGAAACTGACAAACATATGGAAAATGCAATTTCAAAACAAATCTAAACCTTCTTTATAAATATATTGAAAGAGTATTATGAAAAGCTTTCTTCGCAAAGTAGCTGAACTACCGTAGATGAGCTTCCCCTAGATAAACTCTTCTGGTAACTGCCTGTTCTATGTACAAATTTAAAAGCTGGCCTAGAGAGTGCAGGAGTAGCAGTATGAGGAAAGGGCAGCACTAGGAATCAGATGAGGAAACACAAATATATGGTTGCTGTTTGATCTTTCTCTACAGGCTAAAAACCATTTGAAGACATCTTAAATTGGAAAGCAAAACAGTCTGAATTTTCATTAGTGAAGTGGAGAGAAAGAACAAGTTGCTGAAAAAAGAAGTGTGATGCAGTTCACAATAAAATCCTTTCCATTTGGGATATTTTGGGTGGAAATGATGTAATCTGTCACTTCTGATTGCCAGTGGAAGCTCCCAATACCTTCCCTAAATGTAGTTTAGAATCAATTATACAAGGCACTTGGACGCATTCTGCCCTGGACAAGAGTACCACTACCTTTTCCCTCTGTTCTAGCTCATCCCTGTGGCAACTATTGCATATGTTTCCATAGAAGTCTGTGTTCAACATTTCAGAACTTTCCATCAAAAACCTAGTTGTATCTATTGAAAAATCCAGCAGCAATGTACCAGGTCTATTTTTTTTTTTTTCAACGTGAAAGTGGTCTTAGGAAAGAAAGATGAGTATTTATTTGCTATTAGGCCATGGGAGAAAACCATAAACAGAAAAACAAAAACAAAACCAAAAAAACCCACACCCATAAAGCTAACATGAATAGCTACTTCAGGTTATGGCTACTGGCAGATTTTCAGTTATGCAAATAATACTGGAGGATTCCCCCTCACTTTCCAAGCTCAGCTTCTGCCTTTGCAGACTGCTATGCCCTGTGCTTTGCTTGCTGGTCAGATAAACTCTGTCTCAGAACTGACTTGTTCCGGTGATTTTGACCCAGCTGAGTGCCCAGCTAGAAGTCTCTCCAGGACCTTATGTTCACAAGCGTAAAGAGAAAACACAATCCAAGCATTTTCCAGATTATTTGGCCTAGTGCTTTCCTCCCAGGCCCTCCCATTTTGCCCCTTTCCCCACAAAGGAGCACATTCCAGCTCTATGAGGAGGATTGCTCCTTCCAAATCCCTTTTGCACTTTGAATTGTCCCCCACTGTTTAAGAAACACTGATTTAAGGATAATCTTATATCTATGTAGATGCATGGTAGGGATAAAGGCACCCAGATTACTGTGAGTGTTCCTTAAAAAAATAAGTCCTAGTATTACATTATGGAGCAAAGCAGAGAATGAAGAAAGTGGAACAGAAAAGCAAATACCAAGCTGCATTTTATGATGAGACTGATTCAGAAAATGCTACTTTCTAAAGCAGGCTCACAATTACGTATCCAGCTCAGTATTTTTATGTAGAAGTGATGAATTCCATGTTTGTCCCTGGGAGCAAGGAGTGTCATGACTGACCCATGGCTGTGCAGGGGATGTAACAAAGCTGATGTTCACATGAATTCACCGAGCATGCAGAGGGATACTGCAAAGAATCAGTGTGTTTAAATGATAACATCTAGTGACCTCAGAGCTCCCTAAGAAGAAGAAGAAAAAGAAGAAAAAGAAAAAAAAAAAAGAAAAAAAAAGAGAGAACAAGGATTTCTAACAGTAGTGACAAAGTCCTTATTAATGTGTGCAGACAGTCTCGTGTGCAGTAACAAGTTTGGTGCACTGTTTTCTGACAGCAAATGTGAGAGCCATTTTCTAACGTAAAAAGGCTATGTAGTCAAGAGGAGGGAGAAGGTATCCAAGCAAAGTGCTATAAGAATTCATACTGGACTTGCAGTATTTTCTGTTATGAGCTACTCATAAGTCAGAAAAGAAGAAAGTTTGTCACATTGTCCTGTGATCACTCAGACAAAAACTATCAGATGTATAAATCTGGAGAGCAGACCAATAACTGTTGCTGGAAACAACTAAATATGTCTTCTGTTTTTGGGATACCGAACATACAAAGAACAAGGATTGGGATGTCTCAGAATCCTTTATTTTGTGCCCAAGACATGTAACATTGCTTGGCTACCTCATTAATTCAACGTTAGAGAAAGTATAGAAAAATGTCCTGTACACAAATACAAATAGGGATATTCATTTCTACTACACTGTAGAAATCTCAGCTCTTTCCATATTTTTCATTATGCTGAAATAATGACAGAGCAGAGACAGAAGAATCGTTACAACTGTGTCCACATGGTATTCCGGCACACTCATAGATTTTCCAAGGACGATATATTTCAGGTATTTAAGTGTGACAACACAACATATCCTTGATATTAATTGCACCTCAGAAGTGACTATTTCTTCCAACAGCTGCAAAAGGAGATAGTTAAACCTTGTTAGCTAAATCCCAGCTCTACTTTGGATGCTAATAAAGGACACGGTATAGCTGTCAGACAGTAATTCTTCCTTCTTGGAATCAATACAGCATAAATTGCCCAGCACTGGGGCTCCAGGCTGAGGGGAAAGTGTTTATAGGTGAAATGTGAGATCAGTGTACAGATAACTTTTCATCCTTCATTCCAGCAATACTATTTCTATATTGTAATTTGAACTATAGGTCAGGGAAGGTATCTCAACATACCATCAAGAGAAAAAAGTAAGAGAATCTGTGTTGAAAATGTAGCTGAGACAGAGTTTGTGGAAGAGACAAAAACATTAGGATAATGTGAACAATGAATCAGAACATGAGGTTGTGAGCACATCTCATGGAGGGACAAGAAGTATTTGGGAAAAGGCTGCAGAAGCAGCAGATGTGTTGGGATTAAGTATACATATGTAAAGAAAGCAAAGTACATAACTTTCTTGTTCCTGAAGCAGACATCTCAAACACTTATTAGTAAAGAAACTTCACTGGGTGGGTATGCATCTGATCACATTAGCATGAAGCTTTAATCTAATTAATGTTTCAACTAATACTTTGGAAATATAAGGTATTGCAGATAAAATGCGCATGTAACATGCACGTTGGCAAATATTAATGCAGACAGAACATGTGTACAAAGTGATCTCTGTTGCTGGATAAGCCAAAATTTTCAGACTAAACTGAAGCAAGTTTCGGTTATTGCAGACCTAGAAACCTAGAGTATACATAAGAATAGCATTTTGAAATTATTTAGTATACTATATTGAAAAGTAATCATTCTGAAATGGTTTAGGGTCAAAGTGGGCAAAGCAATAGAGCATGTTTCCACTAGGATGCTGTAGCAAAAGGGATAATATAATCCATGGATTTATAAATGTAGGGAACATGTGTGATGGCTTCATTCTCTATAGCAAAGATGAATTTATTGGAAAGGTAGATATATATGAAGAATTGGTGCTCTTAAAAAACAGAGTCATGGAACTGCTCAAGAGCCATAGAATATACCCTATTATGAAAGACTTAAATACTCCAACAGATTTTGTCCATTAAAAATAAAATTGAGAGTCACTTGACTACAGTGCATAAGTGCATTTATAGAAGAAAATGTAGAGTCATTTAACAGCCAAGGAAAGTATGATAAATGTTGAAAGCTGAAACTACACAAATTTATATGAGAAATTAGGCACTATGGATTTTCATACTGAATGGGTGATCAGCCTCGAAAACACAAGAAGTTTGAGAAACTTTTGTTGCTGAAAACCTCATGCCAGAATTGTTGTGGTGGTGGCTTTTTTTTTTCTTTTTTTTTTCTTTTTTTAATGTGCTGCTTTACCAACATGTTTTGTGAAGCTCTATTCACTTCAGAAGTAATACTGTGAAGTTTAATGGCTTTGATCTATTGGTCTGATGAGACAACAAAATGATCTGTCCGTAATTTAAAGTCTATAAATCTATCAATACATTCTTGTTAACAGAAGAACTTGGCACGCTGATGTTCATCTACTGCAGTTTAATATCTTCCTCTTTTTCTACTAATAATCAATGAATTTGTTCCCTCATATACTTCACTTAATTAAAAAAATACTATTTTTATCTGCTCTAGCTGAACTGCTGAAAAAGCACATCCATTCATGCATCAACCATTCAATGAATTTGAATATAAACCTTTATGTTTAAATTAGCATCCCATAGTCTGCTCCCTGATTCCTTGTCTTCCCAAAAAGTGACATGAATTGTGATACTGGTAGTGTGCATTAGTTTTTCAATGACATTGCATCCTTTGAAGCAAAAATAGTTGACAAAAGCATCATCAGAGTTGTGGGTACCCTGGCAGAAAATGCTGATGATTCTCATGAGAAATTTTCTTAGGAACCTGAATAGCAACAGGAAGAATTTGGAAGTTGGGGGAGGCAAGGCTGAGCACTTGGCAAGGTCCTCTTTTTGTACTTAAATTCTGCTCTTCGTGATACCCCCCTGAGAGACAATGCAGGCGTCAGACTTCGCTGTCTATTATTGGAAAACTGTGTTGCCTAATCTGTATAGGCAGAAGACAGAGCAGAGTCACGGAGTTTCTATGGAGATGGGAATTGGTGAGGAAGTGCATTTTCTCCCAATTCATCCAGTCTTCCTGATCTTATAAGGGGCCATTATAACCATTTATCTCCCTCTAAAGAAATGATGACATCTTTGGGAGAAATTGTAAAAGCAAGGTTAAGTTTGGCCACAGATGAGGGTATCTGATATCTTTTCACCAAGTCCAGCATTTCAAAGTATAACTCAAAACAGTTTTTGATTCTTAGACCTGACAGTACATGCCTAATATAGATAAGCTGGTAGGCTGATTTTGAAAAGAAATATAAATCCAGTAAGAGGTAATGGAGAGTAACATGGATTTTCTAAGTAATGGTATATCTCATTAATACTCATTAATGCTCTTGTTAATACTAACCATGCTATCAAACAACTGCATGCTACTCGAACTCTTCACTGCTGAACACCACTGGCTGACAGGCATGCACACAAAGGTGCCCAGACTCTCTGAGCTACTGGCTTGGGCATGTAAGCAAGCAAATTGGAGGTGCTTTACATGATCATTTGTGCACCTGAGAGATGCCTGGAACATTTTAGATAATTTTTTCTGATTTCGGAGTGCATATGGATACTCAAAGTCTGTTCACCTCCCTGTCTATTCTACCTCTTCCAGCGAAATTGTTTTAGGAGGAGAAAATTATATCTGGAAAAGGAAATTGTGGGAAGAGAGTGTTACAAAGCTGGATTTTTCACTTTAAAGCTGCTTGTTTGGCTGCTGTTACTTTGCATTGGTTTGAGACTGCTCCTTTATCTACACATGTATCTTTTAAGAGGACAAAGGACTGGGGAGAGGAGTTAAAACAAACCGTGATGGAGTCATCAAAAAGAAATATATATCTGGCTTCAATTTAGCTTGGTTCAGGGACATAATACATGTGGTGGGTGACACCCTCTTACAAGGGTGTTTGTAAAGAAATACTTTTGCCTATTTGTATTCTTATGTAAAAGAAAAGTTTTTCTTTTCGAATCTGTAAAGACCAGATGTTTTTGCTGGCCTTTTGCCGTCCTCCCTCAAGGGTAGCACAGTGCAGTGGTCCAGGAGGCCAAGGCATCACCTGTCCTCCCTCCGACGGCACTGTCACTGCCCCGGCACCCGCAGGCCACTTTATGAGTGCTGCCAGCTCTGCGAGCACGTTTTGATATGCATTTGAAGCTAAGCTTGATTTATTTCATAAAAGAGGCTTTCTCCAAGACAACGCTAAAGTCCCAGGAGGCAGGAGGAGATGAGGGGAGGAAGCCAGCAGAATTATACATTCTGGTCCACAGCTCTGAAAACTCTCACTGGAGCTTAGTGAAGGTAAAGGGCCATAGCATAAAACAAGTTCCTCAAAAACAAAAAGGAAGGGGGGTAGGCATTTCCCTAAAGCCATGTAAATCTTGAGGAAAGCAATATATATGTGTGTGTATATATATATATCACAGTGACAGATAACCCGATCACAGTAGTTTATTCTGCATTTATTCTTAATTTGCAGATCTCCTTTGGTTTTAACCTTTTGCAGTTTTTGTTTAATCTCTGATAGAAGAACGGTTGTAAAAGTAGTATTTAGACTTGCATAATAAACCACATATATTGCAAGGGATATAATTTCATAATTTACTTCAGTGTACAGAAAAAATAAAATCATGGAGCATTCAGCTCACATTAGTTGCAACAAATATGTTGTTACTGTTATCAGTAAAACAGATGCTTTTTTAAATGTAGACAAACATTTATGTACTGAGGCATTTTCAAAACCAGAAAAGAAAGAAAGAATATGACTAGAGATCTTTTTAATAGTTTGCAAGTTCAGAAGACATCTGCACTGCAGTATTCTATATGTTTAGAAACATACATAGCAAATCACCTTTTATTTACTTATTAAAAGATTTTTCTTTTTGGATCTACTTAGCTCAGATTTTTAGAATGACTCAAAAATACTTTGAGGTTTTTCTAAATTAGATCTCTACCATTCTTTTCGTTCTAGTAAATTGGAGATATTGAAACTGTGGTAACTATACACTATACAGCGATTTGTTTGACACATCCTTTCTTCCTTCCTCCCCTTTCCCCTCAATCCCATCCCTCAGTTTGCTTGCGAGGACAATTCAGGAGCCACGTTTTCCTTGTATGATGTGTATCACCTCAGCATTTTGTGGTTATACAAGTTTTACAAGCTAAAAAATGTCAAGTGAAAATGCTGAGCCACCACTGGAAGTTTTTTTCTTGTGAAATGTGGTCAGCAGGCCTAAACTAATTAAAAGTTATGCAAACATCAGCAGGTCAACAAGAGAGAAAAAAAAAAAAAAGTATGCAGGAAAATGTGGCCTCTAGTAGATATAGACTGCAATACTTGAAACTTTTCTAACACAGATATCCAGAATTATATCACAATACTTTAAACAGCACAAGTGGTTTCATTTAGAGAAGACAAGGTGTTACTGTGGTCTTCAAATGCTGCTTTTGCAACCCGCACACCTCGTGTTTGTTACAATGCCCCCAGGAATAAGCCCTGGGAAGACCACAGTCTGCTTGCAGAGTGTGTCTCTCCCCACTTCTGGAAAGCTGCAGCTGTGGGCGCAACCAGACCCCCTATCGGGCAGAAGGTGGTGGAAGAAGGTAAAGGCAGAGAAGCCCAGAATAGGGCAGAAGACCACTATTGCAGACTACAAAGCTGTACGACAGTACCTAGTAATCCAGATATCAGATGATACCAATCCATGCAGAATAACCTTACTTATTATAACAGCTTTCAATATGCATATTCATACACACATCACTGCCTTCTAGTTTTCACATGAAATACTGAAGAAAAGACTAATGCTGGATCTTGACACAGCAGCCAAAACACATGTCACTAATCCAAACTTTTATAATCAGATTGAAGGAGCTGGAGAGTACAATAATAATTGTTACCGCCAATAATTTCTTCATTGTGTGACACTAGATAAGCCAAAGCAATAACAATTCTTCTAATCTGCATGCAGGAAGTATCAGTGGAAAAAAATTAAGCAAGTCCAAACTCCAGTCTGACTAAAGATGTATGACGTGAAAACATACAGTAAATACACCAAACTCTGCTATGCATGACTGAGTGCAGTAAATTTAACATGTCTTAACTACACATGTAAATATGTAAAGAGCTAAATGTCACCAAGTTCTGTGTTTCTGCTAAGGTGTCAGTTTTAGAAGACTGAGTAGCTCATCCTTTTGTGATGAGCAAGTATTTCAAGCAGCTGCTGATCTTTATTTCTTCCCCATCTCCACCGTACTAGAAAAGCACTTGTAAGAATCAGCAAAGACCAGCAAGAAAAGCAGATCCAAGGAGGGACTACAGCTCTGGATGTGGCTCAGAGAGGTACCTCTTCTACCTGTAAGTAGGAGTGCCTTTTGGGTCCTCTTCCAGCAACACATTAGGAGAAATCCAGAGAGAAGCCAAAAAGCTGTAGCCAAACATGGTGAGAAGCACAGGCAGCCCAAGCAGAGACTATGCACTGTTCAGCAACTTTCCATAGTTATCGCCAAGCTTTCCAGTTCCCTTCTATTTGATTTTTCTTCCCTCTCTTCTTTTTCAGCCAGGTCTTTTAACAACTTCCCTTTCCACCTCCCTTTTCTTATTTCTCCAGGCTTTTCTGTGTCCTGTCTCTCCTTTCCATTTTGTGTTGTTTACATTCTTTCATTCCTCCTTCACTGCCCTACCAAAAATTACTAATGAGTTTTTCTGTCATCTTACTCTCCATTTCAGTTTTGCATTAAACCTTTTCTCTGAGAGCTCTCTTGTCTCCATAGTTAGCAAGCTCTTCAGGACAAAACCACCGGATCTTCTGAGACCATGTTGCCATGAAAACACCAGATCTGTAAGCAGCAAAGATTTGGCCCAGAAGAGGTCACAGAACCATGCTTTGGGAGCACATGATCTGGGATTTATGCTGACTCTGTGCCAGTGCTGAGACAACAGACTGCTGTTGATTTGGTGCAAAGTTGGATGGCTAGGGGAAGATGATACTGAAGCTGGCATAAAGCCAACCAATATAAAGCTAAATTACCAACATTTAAAAATATAGTTGAATTTGCAGAATTATTTCATACCGTGTCAGCATTTTGTCTCATGTGGCTTTGGTGCTTTTGATCCAGTAGTGGGAGCCCTGAAGCAGGATTTATTGTGCTTCTGGACCACAGCCCAAAGTTGCAGAACACCTAGCAAAATGAAGCTTACCTTAGCTTGCTCCTTAAGCGGTTTTGGAAGAAGCCCTATTTTATTATTAACAGTAATAGTAGTAATAATGCTAATTATTATTGTATGCGTTAAGCCAACAGTCATTCAGGTGGTGCCTGAGTTATTGAAAATAACAAGTGGAAAACTAATCAACCTGAACCATTTTCTGTGATTCCTGGAGGGGAAGGCTTCTACCTCCAGCATGGTGCTAGGGAAGGTGAAGTATCTGTGCCTGCTATCTACAAAGCACTCTTGAGGAGAGCAGGGCCACTCGTGGAAATTGCCCAGGCCACATAATTGTCCCAACACGCCTGAGATTACCGTAACACAAAATAGTTCCTGGAAATGATCAGGAAAAGGAAGGTAGAAGATTGCTTCCTGTTTGAAGTGCTTCACTACCCACTCAAACTCTTGATCAAAATTTCACCAACATTTCTCTGCAATGAACGCTGAAAACCTATAAAATACTCTAAGCATTGTACAACAGAAATAAACTTGAACTGGGATCCCTAAAAGATCAGCTGGACCAACAACACTCTGCTCAGAAATGTGGTTTCTGAGTAGGTGACAGAGAATCCTGCCATTTCAGCCTTTTGGGATTTGACTTTCATGGTCTCAATACACAGCTGGCCATGTCGGTTACTTTCTGTATGCTTGTGTCCTCCAGACTCCTGTACATCTGCCCGGGGTCTCCAGCAGAGCCATACCCACACATGCCCTGCAAGGTCTGCAATGTACCAGTGACATGCTGAGGCTGTTGTCCTCAGTCTACAGCTGGGCCAAGATAAGCAATGGTGTTAGCAAAAAGACCTTGACAGAGGACCAAGTCCCCTTTTGCCATTCAGACAATATTTCTACATGGGAGATAAAAAAAAAAAAAAGAGAGAGAAGAAAGATTGGACAGAGGATAGCCCTAATTCTACAAGTCTAATCTGCCTCTGTGTCAAAGATATCTCATATAGTGTTGAAGGCAAAGGGGCTTAACTGTGCTCAGACATAAAAATCAGGCCTTTTCAATGACTCAGAAGTGAGTTGCTTAACCACAGACCCCAGAATCCATGACAGCTCAAGCACAGTCAGTTTTTATACATCTGAGTTCTTAGACGACAGAGACTTGGCTGGACTGTGCTGCGGGTAAAATTAATTGTAGCCCCTCGTCATCTTAACTTTGCGAAGGGATAACCTCCTTGGACAAGGGCGAAGCAGAGGACTTGAGAGAATGAGCTGTGGCATAGCTCAGAGCCACAACAAATTCTTAACCAACCACAGAGCCTTTTCCAGCATATACCTGCATCTGGACCGTGGAGTGGAGTACAATGGGATTTAATAAGTGCCATTAAAACTGGCAGACAGCCCTGCTCCTAGAGAGGAGCTGTGTATTTAAGAACTATGCAAAATATTATGCAGCATGCATGTGACCAAATTCTTTATAGAGGAAAATCCCTAGGACTGTGTTAAATTAAATAGGATTATGGCTTTCACTAATCTGTAGCCAGTGTGACCATACAAGGGTATTAGTTTGATAATATTTAAGGATTTAGCTCTACAGCGGCAGCAATCAGCTGTCTAATCTCAGTAACTGTGTTGCTGGTGAAAATGTTAGCTGTTAAAGAGACTGTTATTTACAGTTCTCAAATTAAACATGTGACATTGACCAGCTGGCAAATTAAGCACAAGAAAGTTATCTGTAGGTCAAGGCATTTTTTTTTCTTTTGGAATATATAGAAATAAGCAAATTGTAGGATGCGACTTAGATGAGCAGCACTGCTGAACCCTGCTCCTCTGAAGTCATCAGTAATGCTCTCATCAGCGTCGTTGGGAGCGGAGGCAAATAGGTGTCATGATATAAAAATCCTCACCCTTGTGCGTAAAGCCTTTTCACTGAATAGCACAAATAAATAGTTAATTGATAACTAAGCAATATAAAATGGCACCTAAGCTGGATTGTGAATCTGGCATTTATTTATTGAGGGTTGCTCAGGTAGTGCTATTAAGATGCTACAGATGCCTCCAGCTGCTGAAATCAGACACAACTGAGATAGCTTCATGGCATACACTGTCAAACATTGACATTTTAATGGTGCTCTCTGAAAAAGCAAACACAACTCTCTTAGAGACTGTTTCTGCAAAGACACACACATACATGTATATAAATAAATATATGCTCAACTGGAAAACATTAGGAGCCTTCTTAAACTTAATGCAGTAATGCAGTATGAAAAACATTCAAAGCAGAAAAAGGATCTAAGCCACAGCTCAGTTTAAAAGCCATAGAAATTTTCCCACTGATTTCAGTGAAACAAGTATTTTCATTATCTATATTAAAAATATTATTTTAGAAAATGGATGACAATCAAGACTATATAAAAACCTTAGTATTATATCCTCAACTCTTTTGTATGCATAGAATTTTTACAAAAATAAAATAAAGCTGATAATCACCTTGCTTGAAGAGGACTTTTACTCCAAGAATAATTTATATGAAAATGACACCTTTTCCAGTACAACTCTGCTCTTAAGGTATTCAAATTTATACCTTTTTATGGGGAAGGAAGATACATTTTTAACACTTCAGTTACATATTCCACAGGTAACACAGCTAAAAGACAGCAACAGGTTTAGCATCTTTTCATATCATCAATGTTAAAAAACTAATTGAAGGACACATTTTTACAGACATATGTACAAATATATAAGTCCTATTGTGGATAACTGTTTTGTGCAAGCGTGGCAGAACAAAAATAAAGTATGATGATAGTCTGGGCTGACCAACCACTCCTAAGAATACTCAGCAAGAGATGTAGTGGGTTGATTCTTAGCCCCCAGACACGGAGGCTGCTGGGACAAGATGTACTCTGTGTTTAGATTGAAGGAGAGGGCAGCCAGGGACATAAGCACAGAAGCAGCCTCATGCACCTTTCACGTTCTTCACATTGGGCCTGTTCTTTGCACAGTCCTGTCAAGGTTATTCTGTCATGCTAAAATCCACATATATGAGGAGCTGGCTATGTAATATGAACAGGAAATACATGGTGCTCAAAGTAGCCTTACTTAGTTGGGCACCACAAGCGACTTCTTCCAGATGAAGATTCCCTGCGATGGAAGAGTTTTTTTTATCACCATACTGGCACATGCAGTTAGAAGGTCTTTCATATGCAAATATGGCCCATCCAGTTACTCTCCACAAGCTTCGTAAGTTTTCATCAGACTTTCTATGATTAAAAGCCAGTTTCTTCATTCTGTTATTTTACCCATTTTTATTAGTATCTTATTTCCTCAGCTGAGTTCATTGGTTTGTTATCTGATTGGGTGACACAGATTAAATATCTAGGAAATTTCTTAGGATACCTCAGCTGACTCTTTCTTGCCTAGTCAACTAGCCAGCATTTTAAACAAAAGGGGTTAAAGAAATACAAACATGAGCTGGAGTCTTACCAAATTTCCTTAGACAGCTTCTCCCAGAATTATCAGGATACTGTTTATGCTTCCTTAAACTTTTGGTATGCTTTCCAGATGGATGTTTTGGGATCCCAGCTTTGTAAGCAAAACCATCCAACTGAAACAAATATGTGCCTGGACAGGTTCTTCATCGTACCCTGGAGCCACCTGAACTTATGGCGATTCCCAAGGATTCATACAGTGATGCCAACGGTAGGGCTCTTTTCCAGAAGACATACAAGGTGTGTCTGCTTTTGTCTTAGCATTTATATTAAAACCAAGAGAAAATTCTGGCCTTCACGGTAGAGTTTTAAGCTAGAATTACTTTATTATCACATCTACAATAACAATATCAAATAGCTTAGCTAAATTACATTTCATTTAAAAGAGAAACCAGCAAACTATTTGAAAACCATTAAAGTTCATGTCACTAGAATTTAGGCCTGATCCTGACTAGCACAACAGAAGCATATGTTTCCCTAAGTAAGTTACTACACCATTGCAATGGCATTACAGTAATAGTGATATTAGTGGGGGCTGTTTCCAGAGCTAGGTGCTATAGGTGTGGCAGAGGACCATGGGCAGCAAGGTTTCTCAAAGTGA
Organism: Anser anser; assembly: GCF_964211835.1. NCBI lineage: Eukaryota > Metazoa > Chordata > Aves > Anseriformes > Anatidae > Anser > Anser anser. Next base: position 35,458,017 of record NC_139721.1, read on the forward strand.
GGAGGGATTCCTAGTTACCACAAAATCTTCATGTAGTGCTTGAATCACTGCAACGGTGCAAAGGGTGAAGTGGGTCTTAGGGAACACAAATAACAGTGAGATACAACATATTTTCTCAAGTGTCAATATTTATTAAATTCACTGGAAAAAAATTAAATTCATTCAGAGGAGAGAATGTTGGATAACTCTAACTGCTGTTGAGGATTGATTTATGCTCTCTAGCAACTGTCTGGGGAAAGAAAGACTCCATTTTATTAAGACTAGTAGAAAATGCTCTGCTTCCATTCCTGAGAATCTGAACAGACACAGAACAACCTATTTACATTACAAAAAAATACTATCCTTCTGTCGACTCGTTTGCAGCTTTGTCACTTACCTCAATGGAGAAGTTATGACTGTATGTCTCTTTGTAATTATTTTTATACATTGAGCATGTTGCCAAGGAACACCTGTGTGTTTTGGCTTTTTTTTAATCTTCAAGAGGTTTTTTTTTTAGAATACCAAGAGAACAAAAAAAGAAAAAGAGTTTTAGATGTATCTGTCATCTCTCACTCAATGAGTCAAAGCAAATCCTAAAGACATGGTGCAAGCTCATAATTCATTTTGAACACAGAAAAAATGGCATACGGTGACACACACAAATGTATACTGTTAAATTGTAAGAACAGTCCCTGCAGTGCTTTCAGCCTGGGCCAGCTTGAATTCTCCCGACAGTTACTGGGCAGAGACTGGGAACTGGCACAGTCCACAGACAGGCAGTTTGCAGGTGGTCACTGTTCTGAAAATAATGCAGCCAGCTAGATGTGGTATGCTTTATGCCAGCCTCCTCAGTGCCAGAGAGCATTCTCTGGCACTTATACATTTACTAGGATAACAATAAGCCGTGTGTTCTCTTTTCTCTTTGTCAAGAGAATAGGATGCAGAAAGTTAAAAACAAAAGTAACTATGCTTGCCGATATATCAAATTATACTGAGTTTTAAGACCCAAGGAAAAAAAAAAAAAAAGCCTGGTAATCCTGGTAATCATATTGTTATAGATGGAGTTTAAAGGCTAAATTCATCCTTGATCTAAATTCACTGACCTTTATTTGTATGTCAGATCAATAATAATAAAATATTGGCAAGTAATATAAAATAAGTTTCTCACAACCTTTGAACAATGCTTTGTCATCCAAAAAGCTAGGTTAAAGTTGAAGAGGTTTGAGAAGAATGAGTCCTCTGAAGATAGATAGGTATGTCAGGCTCCAGTTCCTACTATGCAATATAGTTGTTTACTTCATTTGTAAAAATGCTACCATAAACTTTCCCAGTTAAAATTAATTCTCAAGACATTGAAAAAATCAATTACCAAGCATAAGAGCTTTATTTCTAATGATGTTACATACTGAAAATTCAATCTGGACCATGAAATTATGGTGAGGGCTTTGTCTAGATTTATGTGTGTACCATTTAAAGATTTTGCAAGTGATAGTCTGCCCAATGCCATTGAAAACAATCGTACAAAACAGAATCTGCTTCTGTAAGCAACTCTTGGGTGTAAAAAAGAAAATGAAGCACTTTGCTATCATTATATTCATTCCTCACTGCTGTATGTATCATTCATGTTAGCAGCAGCAACTTCACAAAACAGTAAAAACCTCTCTGTCAAGAAGCCATTTATAAATTGTCATTTTTCAGACTTCGACATTTTTCTCTATACGAATCTTACTCTAGTTATGAATTCCCAGCTATCTGGAGATCTTTTTACACTCAAGTGAAATGTCATGTGTTACTTAAAGAATTCATTAGATATTCAAAAGACCAAAAGTGACTAACAGCATATCTAGAGGCACAATATTTATCAAGCAAAATTACACAAAGAAACCACAGACTAAAACATGTTATTGAAACCTCATTCTTTTGCAGTGTAACTTTGGCTTTTCAGAGGTGCACACAGAAAGCAATTCTTCATACAAATTCCATCAGCACATAGACTGAAAGGATTTCAAAGGTTATGTCAATTGCAACTCATTTTTACTTACAAGTCACTTTTGTTTACACCATGAAGCATGGTTTCACTGAGCTATCTCCACTGGTCGGACCTTTCTATACCACAGCGCGCTGGCTTTTCCCCCAGTGAAACCAGACAGAGCATCTCCTGTTCCAATGTGAACATGATTCAAGCAGTTGTCTGGACTTAAGGACACACTATCAATTCGACACAGCAGAAAAATGGGAAAAATTATCAGAGATCACAGCAAACACCAGTATTTGTGAAACAATAAATTATTTTTAGATAATATTTATAAGCAATACACTGTACATCTAAATACTTCAGCAGTGACGTAGCATTCATAGAATGGAGATAAAAAATACTAACTCATCTCTGTGCCACAAAGTACATCTTTTACCTACGGATCTTACTGAGGTGAGCCCCTTGGCTCTTCACTCTCAAAAGACTACAGATTTAGAAGGATATGGGATAGTAATGAGTGATTAAACATAGAATTAAAAAGCTTTAGACAAACAACTCGGGCACTTTGTAACTGGGAAGACGAGGGAGAGGTTGGGGGGGAAAGGTTGGGGAGGGGGGCAGGAACTGTTTAAACTAAAAACAAAATCACTCAAGTTAATTACCAGAAACACAAAGTAGTCTTACTATGTCACTACACTTCAAAACTGTAATAGAGTAAAAGTTGTACTAAAGTAGAAAAAAGGCAACTTGAATCCACTGTAGAGGAGACTTAGTTGAGACTAAGAGGAAGAATAATGTACCACCATTACACTATTAAATTGTATTAGAATAGTTAATTGCCCACATTTACAGTGATTTCATAACCTCCCATTATGGCAGCTGCAGGGAAGAGAGAGAGCTGGGGGACATGTGAATTCTTGGCACTGAAATCACAGAATCTATGTTAAAGGCTTATTATGACTATTTAATCCCTCTCCCTGCTGTTTCTGGATTGTCCCCCATTGTACACTTCTAGTGTTTTGTGTAACCTAGTTTTAAATATCCTGAGTGATGGGAATTTCTTCAGTTCCCTTAGGAGATTACTTCAAGGCTAATGGATTTCACTGGCAGACACTTTTTGATATTATGCCTATATTTGCCTTTCTTTTATTCTTTTTGATTAAGAAAGTTTCTTGCTGTCTCTCTCTTGCCCCCCCCCCCCCCCCCGCCTTTTTTCTTTTTGTATTAAAGATATGAGATACACCATGAATATCAGAAATTCCACCCCTTGCTCTGCTGTTACATCATTCTAGGCAGTTTTCAAGTGAGGAATGTAAAGTATTTCTATCCAGATAAAGCCAGTAGTAAGCCTCCAGGAGTATTAGCCATGAATATAGTCATGCTTTCTTCTCTGGCTGCTGTTGTGCCACTAGAAGTGGTTTCCATACGCAGCCCTCAGCCAGCTACTTGTCACCACCTTCTTCCTAGAGGTTATGCTTACCCTCCCACTCCTGATATTCTGGCTGAGCTGTTGCTAGGATTGCTGCTTAAAATGAGCCAGCTTAACTAAAGACTGTTATTTCTTACCCAATTTCTTACCCATGTCTTTCTGACTGACATGGGCTAGACAACCCTTCCAGGCCCATCTCATCGAGCACATGGGGAAGAAGGTAACCTCCAGCAAGTTGCTAGTAACCTCTCAGGCTGTCTTTGCTGCAGAAGAGGAATGGTGACTGCAGACATTCATGTTTGCCTCCTTGGTGCTGATCGGCTGTGGAAACTAGGAATGACTGGTGAGGCAAGAAACCTAGAGACTGCAAGGAGATAAGCTGAACTTTTTCTGGACTGAAGGTGCCTGACTAAAATTTTGCACATATGTCACTATGTTTGTGTTTCAAAAAATATATGCTTAGTTTGATAAGATTACTTAGAATAAAAACCTTTTCTTTTGAAAAAAATCCCCCCCCCTTTTATTTATTTATTTATTTATTTTTTGCTCAGTACATCCACTTGCTGGTCACAACTCCAAAAAGGAGGACTCACACATGGTTAGATTGTGTGGCACCAAGAACTATGGTTGTACACTTGGTTCTTCCAGCCTAGATCATCTGAGGATGGGAAAAACAGACTCCATAGAGCAGTTAAACCATGTTTGGTTATTTACTTCTTTTATAAATTCCCTTCAGTACAATCAGCAAATACACAGGGCACCTTAGCAATGAGAATAGCTATGAATTAGGAAGCAGTACATTTTCAATCAATGTAACATACTATCATATATATTTCTGTCTGTAAAGTATAACCGTTATCAGAATGTTAAGGATTTAGAACTCTTTAATGCTTTATAAATGGCTGAGGATGGGGTGATAAATGTGTTTTGCCTAGGCCTGTTCTAAATTATAATGTTTTGCCAACATAGCTATGTCAGCTCATGGTGTGAAAAATTATGACCCCAGCAGATATTGCTATGTTTGCAGAACTCCTGGTGGGGACACAGTTTTGCCAGAAGGGGAGAGCTTATATTGGCCTAACTTACATCACTTAGGGAAGTAGTGTGACCATGCCAGAAAAACTCCTTCTGTCAGTCTCAACAGTGTGTACTCAGGGTGCTCTGCCAGCTACAGCAATGGTGGATCTGGGAGGCAGACAAGACCACAATCACTGCTGCTTCTTACGTTCACATTTGATTAGCATATTAATCAACATACCACATTTGAGAAATACACCTCATGAAAGGCTGCTGCGTTCATTGATATCCACAGTCTGCATGCCTGCTAATATATCAGAACGGCTACTTTGATGCCTGTCTTGAAACAAGAAACCATGCGCTACTCAAATGTGTATTCTTGGAAACCAGACAGCTAAATTATGACCTCTCTAGGTATGTTGGCACCTTTTCTGCAGTCATATAATTTTATGGTTTTTTTTTTTTTCTTTTCGTTTGTTTGTTTCTCTGCTTGGCATCTACTAGCTTCAAGACCTTTATTTTGGGAGTATAGCTCACCCGATCTCTTCCGACTCTGTCAAAGATATTTTGGGTTTTATTTTGATCTAAGTTTAGCTAACATCTTTCTATCAAAAATAAAACAAAACAAACTAATTTCAGTAAATTCTCTGTCCTTAATTTGTCCTTCATGTCCTTTTCTCCAAAATAGCACATCATCAACTGCTTTCACATGACTGAATTCTTCTCATGCCTGAAATATGTATAGATACTGATTTCAGCAGTTGTTTTCAGTATCAGCTGGTTCCTTCCTCTGGCTAGAGCCATGTCTGGCAGTTTTTTCCGGTGCTGTGTGACCTCTGTGTTTGTGTCTAATATCCATTTACCACAGAGCCGTAATGTCATGTACACTTGCTAACCTTTATGAAATGTATGTTATCTATATGAAGAAAAACAAAGATAAAATATTCTTAGATACATTTTTTTTTTAATGAGTAAATACAATTTTTATTTGAATTGTCCTGAAAGGTGCAAACTAAAATTCAGTAAAGTCAGTGAGATATCTCCTATGCAATACAAGCAATAGGAGTATTGCCTGAGGAATCAATAGAAAGGAAAACCTTCAAAGTACTGCCATAGGATCACTGCCATGTGTTCACTCTAAGCTCATTTGTATTAGACCTGCCCTCCATATCTGTGACAGAATGGCTAGCAATAATTCAACCTGAAGTGAAATACATTTCCAGCTAGGAAATGGCATTGGTGCCTGGCCTTTAGGGGAATTGGAGAAACATTCATTATTGTTACTAATATTGCTGAATCTGAAAGTCCAACATGAATCTGGACACCACCTTAACATCAGGAAAGCCAATAGCTACAATGGGAGGTAGAACCAGCACCTGGCGAATTCCTGACAGTTCATTCCTTCTTAGATAGTATACCAGACGTTTTGAGCCAGCAGCTTTTCTATTCCCCATGCTTATCTCTTTGTAGCTGCAGTGTCATCTGTGTGACACCACTTGTTGTGTTTGTTGAAAAAAGATATAAAGAAGGACATCAACAGCCCCCAAGCAACACTGAATCCCATGTGTCTCAGCAACATGTATACCAACAGGCTTGGAAATAGAACAAATGGAGCAGAATTTATTTGCTGTGAGGAAAATGTGAAGATGAATGGTCTTCCCTGTCTCTAGCATGCAAGCAAGAAAAGCTGTAATACATCAGATACATGTGGCTATTAGCACATATAATGATGTCCCACTAGCAGTGGTTGTTGCCATAATAAGCAGAAGATACTTTTGTATTTGAGGTCAGCTATCCAGAAAAGTCAGGTAAGATTTTTTTTGGTCTGTCAATCATTCAGGAGGAATCTACTGAATAGCACCCTTAAACCAGTATGTTTATAGACATTTAAATAGTAGCTAATTTCAAAACAAATTGTAAAAATATTATGCTCAAAGTAAACAAAACTAATTCTAGGTTAGAATTAATGCAAAAAAAAAAACACAACACACAAAACAAACAAACAAACAAAACCACCACCACCAACAACAAAAAAATACCCTGAAAGCAAACTGGGATAAAACTTCTAGTTCCAGTGTGGGTGAAAATCAGTGAAAAAGGACTCATTTCTCTGAGCTGTGGAGAGATCACTCTTCTGCTATTCTTTTACAATTATTTCATTTCCTGAGTGTACAGCTTTCTTAAAAAGTTTTCTAATAATTAATAAACAAGCTTAGACTCTGAGGTTCTTACTCCTAGTCTCTGCTTTACACAGATATGGCTGTATTAAATTGCCTTTGTCACAGCACTGTTCCCCGCCTTGCCCCTTCTTGGCATGACACAATCTTAGTTCATGGGCAAACTTAGGCCATTTTAAACTTTGGGATGAGCTGCCTCTCTATAAGCCCATTGTAATTATTATGAGACAAAATGCAAAAAAGTCATGAAAGGAGTTTAAGGAAGAAAAAATTCTTTTAGCCTACATAAAGTCTTCTAATAGAGAAAATGAGGCAAATACTAAAATACTTTTACACACAGAAGAGGTGACAGTGGAGGCCAGCCATCATCTTACTGAACTATTCTCACTGGGCAGAACTGTCACATTGCAGAGGAAAAAGATATTTGGAAAGAATAGCTGGGATGAGTCAATTTGTTAAACTCTCTGCTAATACTGCCAATTGTGGTGGTGCTTGTAATGTGGGCACCTGTTCAAAAATAAGAGCAAAACAGAGACAACTCCCTTTACTCAAAGTTTTCCATTTTGTGAACCACATCTTAAAGGAGACCACATCCCTCTCATACAGACTGCGGGCCACTTCCCATCCCACAAGCAACCAGCTAATGTTGCTGTAACAGCTACACCAACAGAGTTTATGAACTCAGCTGAGAAGTATCAAAAACAACATAAACAGGAATGGGATTTTTCAGCTTCTTTTAATTCTCTTTACCATCTAGAAATAAGACAGCTACCCATCTCTCCAGCTGACTAGTGTCCTTTGTCTGATTGCTGTCAGTCCAAGAGATAATTAGTGCACCAGCAGTGACCACTGGCCACAGAAGAAAAGGACACTGAGTCGCAAAAACCATGGATTGACGTTGCCTGAGCAAGGACATCAAACTGCACTTGCCTTAAGGCACAGTTTCTCTGTATAACCACCAGAGAGAGCGAACCACCTCCAGAAACAGGTCTGGAGCAAAGGAGTCACACATCTACTGCCTTCCATTCGTGAGGAAGCCAGGCACCTTGCCTTTACTCACCTCCTGTGTTTGGCACAAGCCAGCTACCTAAAATCTGGCCAGGTTTACCTATCAGCCAGCCCTGCAACCCGTGTCAGATGCAAAATACAATGAACCATAAAAGGCACCTTACAAAAGCTGAAGATGCTCTGGGGAATTGTCCCAAGGTGAACTTGCTTTTGGGAGCGCAGCTCCATGGATTCCTGCTCTGACACGCAAACAACATGTGATTTACTGTATCTGCTGCCGTTCTAAGTTTAAATTGTTTACTGCACTCCTGATGTTTTATCCGCTCCGAAACAAAAATATTTTCCAACAGACAGTGTTGAGATGTGGCTAACTTCGTAAAATATCTGTTGGTGACTTACTGGGAAAAGAACAAATAAACAAATGAAAAAAAAAAAAAGCAGAAGCATTTAATTTCCTCAACAATGAAAATGAATTCTTCCAATTCCTTAAAGCTCCCTCAGTGTTCCCTTTCCCTTCCCAGCCCCTCACTTGTCCGTACAATAAATGTTATTTTAAGCTGATTTTCATTTGGGCCGTTAATAGCTACATGCTAACATCACTGCTTTCTTTTTGTTGTTGTTGTTGTTTTGTTTGTTTTCGCTTTGTTTGTTTGTTCATGTGCTTGGCAAGGGAATTTCCTTAAGCAAGCTAAAAAGCCCTTCTCACACACGGCTCCCTGCTCCACACGGGACTCCCAGCCCCTCCACTTGCCGCCCGTGCTGCCTCCCCTGTCCAGGGGTTGAGGCAAGGTGCGCATAGGTGAATTGGGGCAGCAGCAGCCCCCCGCCCACCAAACATGCAGCCCTTCCTGATGCAACAGCCCTGGGCTGGAGGGAGCCCTCGGGCATCGCCGGCACTGCCTCACAGCCCCTGTGGATTCCAGCCTCGCCTGCGGGGTCCAACGCTGTGCTGTAGCATCCCGGTGTGCTCATTGGTTCCTAAGGCACCGTGGTTGAGCTGGCAGAAAATGTGTAGAAATAAGATAGCTTTCGTGAAGTCACATAACTTTGGATGAGTTTGACTTGTCCGAGTGAAATTCTGAATGATAGCTTTCATAAAGTTATTTTATCCTGATCGCCTTCATATCACCTTCAGGAAATCCTTTGGTAAAGAACAAGGCCTACCAGCCCCTAATGCACTTCTTCAAAAACACTGCTACGGTTGATACTATTGGGTTTAGCTTTATAGACAATACAAAGACATTCTCCAGCTTCAGAAGAGGGAAATCTAATCTTCACCAAGTAAACTGCAAGTACATCACTTCTGGGAGGTATTACCACTGAGGAGGATAGATGTTTTACTAATGTCTAGCGTACTAGTGTATAGCTGCACTATAGAAGCCAGAAACATTTAGCAAATATGTTTTTACAGTTGATTTGCTATTATAAATAGCTTATATAGCTTTTCCAATTGCAAATCTCCACCACTCTTGACATGTTGTTTCAGCCATTGGAAGACAATATTCATTAAAAGAACCACAGCTGCACTGCAGACAGTCTCAACTCATTATTTATAATTAATATCCTTCTATATGCAGACATATAAAAAAAACTTTTTTCTTTGTCCTAGTGTTTATGGCAGTGATGTGCCAGACTGCCAGTAAAATTGAAACCTGAGGAGTTTGTTTTTAGAGTCTCCAGTGGAGATCAAAGTTACAATAGTCACTCTCTCACTGAAAACTTTTGCTTGTATCAGGCTTACTGGTTGAGTTGTAGCTGTATGTACCAAGCAGTATCTTCTTCAGGAAGGCTGGATTTATAACAGAAAAATAAACTAATGCTGTCAAAAAATAAGACAGAAAATGTTCCTCATACTGGGGACCAACATTCTTCAGCAAACACTGGCCATAAAAGAAAGAAATATTCTCTTTTCCCAGCCCTTACAGACATGGTTTTCCTTTCCTGACACTTTGGGAGAGAAGCTGAGCTACAGCGATTTTCTGATTTCTAGGACTTTGGAGGGATCATTGTCCCTTTCTAAGCCAAATCTTTCTGAAAAACACATTCATATATACAACTCACACATAATCATTAGCACAATATTTATACATGATATTGCCTTGGCTATCAGTGTCACCTTTACACAACTAGGAGCTTGATTTTCCAGCTACCTCATTCTAGTTTCTCTGTACTTCAGTTGAGTCCTTAATTCTGGGGATACCACACAAAAAAAGGGTAGAGATGTTTTGAATATGCTCAATATATACTATCAACCCCATTGTGGAAGTGGGATCACACCAATTCTTTGCAGAAAGTTTAGAATGAATGGAGTCACCCATTTAAAAAGATCTAAGCCACGTTTAGACATTCCAATCTTTCCTGCTTTATCAAAATAGTTTTAAACCTTGCTCGCTTTCTAAATCTAAAGAACATACATCTTTTGAAAGCCTTTCAGATATATTTATGTGACTTTTTTCCAAAAACACATAATTAAATGTTGATTACAACATAAGAAAGCTTCAGCCACATGTGCAAAGTAAGCAGCTTTGGTCTTGTAACTTGGTCTGTGTAACTGTTCCTTTCTGAAGATGTGTATACTTTCATCTATAATTTTTTATGTGAAAGTTTCTGGCTAGAAGTTAATCAGATAATTGCAACAGTTTTATATGAGTTTTGACCTGCTCCAAAACACTCCAAAGGACATCCCACACTGTTTGGTGAAAATAACTCATACGAGTTTTCTTTTTCCACCTTAATATTGACAGGCTGATGATAAATAACGAACGCTAAGTCTCCAATTCCGATTTGGCTCAGATATGCGATGTCTCTTGTCTGTCACGCCTGCTTTCCAACCTGCACCTGCTGTAGTGCAGTCCTGTGAGCTTCACCAAATACTTCCCAGTATCATACCAGGTTGTCCCGTGACTCTGAAATACATCTCTGGCATTGACAGAACGGCACGTTGCTTTTAAAACCCTCTCGCTTGTCCAGGGAGGCCAACCCTGGAAAAAACGTGCCTGAAAAAAATGTTAAGAGCTGCAGAGTTTTCCATTTTCATTTCAATCAACTCTCAATCCCTGCACTCAATCTCTATTTAAGGGAGTGTAAAACACCCTGAAGTCAGTGTCCCTGACAGTTGACTCTTCTTGGATTTCAATTAAGTCATCAGAGACTGGAGAGATGTGCACAAGAAAGAGCTGAGGAATGACTGAATGAAAGTGACCCGACAGTACGTTTCCAAGCCTAGTGGGAAAGATGCTAAACATCTCAACACAGCTTGTTCTCTCCCACTAGGGAAGGACACGTAGCCTTTCTTTCCATAAATCTTATAAAGCCTTTCTTTATACTATATTTCTCAGTACCAGCCCCGCCATCTTCTCACACTCATGCTGCCAAATACTATACAACTGCAAGATTTATGTGGTGCTAAAAGAGCCTACAAGCAAGGTTATCAAACAAAAAGCTCTGCTCAGTTATTTTTCAGCATGCTTTTTTTTTTTTTTTTTTTTTTTTTAGGGGAGCTAGTCAAAAAGGTTACTATTTATTACCAAATCTAAAGAATTTACTTATATATTGGGGGCAGTTTGCTGAATATGACTGAACATGTGTTTTGGGCAAAGGTTTGAGACAGAATTTTATGATCCTTAGTTCACTCATTCCATTCCTAAGAGACACGGGCAATCTGTGAAAGCTTCCCCAGCCTGCTGGTTGAGAGGCAGTTTTAGTTATATCTAGCTTCTTAGCTTTAGTTATGGAGTGTTTTTCTGGAAAAAAAGACTGGTGGAAATGCTATTTTTTCCAAGTGGGTTTGGGGTATTTAACGATAACATAATGAAAGACGAAATTCTTTCTAAGAGTGAAACAAAGTTTGAAATATGCTCAGTACACGGTGAGTTAACATTTATTATGATGGGAAAATGATCTGCTACATCACTGTTATGCTCTCCTGGGTTAATTTTGCATATTTGTAATCACAAATATGACACAGCAGAATTTATAAATAAGATTAACTGATTTTATAGCTTCACCTTGTCAGTTCTCTACAGAAATATCATCTAGTAGAAATCAACTACAGATGGCCTAATTTCCAGACTTTGTAACAGGAGACTTTTCATTATTAGGCCTGCAACATTGTTATTGAAATGACAATGTGTGTGCATGTGTATGTGTGTATAGTTGCACTATGCATGTGTGTATGTATAGGTATGTGTGCACATGTGCAGAAAGTAAGAGTAACTATCAATTTGACTATTGCTTGCTGCCTCAAAACATTTTCTATTGATTTGTTTTATTAGCTTTCTCAATCAAATAGAAGTTTCTCCTTCAGGGATTTACCAGTTTGCTTGACTGGCTTTTATTAGGGCCAGAGCATATTTATGCTCTGGGATCTGAACCTGTTTCACCAGTCAATAACTGTCCCATGCTGTGTCCTACGTCATTGCTGAAGTTGCAATAATATCCACTTTAGACTTCTTCCTCTAAATCCTTGCTTGGCCTGAGACACTGCTATAAACAAAAGGCCATATTGCCAAACTACCATAAGCATTTTTAGTTCACCTTTTGTTTTTCTTTCCTTTTTTTTTTTTTTTTTTAAGTCTGAATGATTTTTACGGCATTCACATAGCCACAATTTATGATTAAATTCCACCAGAACCAAACAGTATTTCCACCATCACACTTCATATCTAGTCCATTAACAACTACCTAGCTTTTGCCTCAAAACATTCAGGGATATCTTTTTTGTCCAACTCACAATCAAATCAAATTTCAGAATTTTGCACTGAGGAAATAAACTGGCCAGCTCTGCTCTTAATTATGTAGGTATTTGTTTTTTTAAGCTCACATTTTCAAAATTTAAGAATAACTGATGGCTAAATACATGTACAAGAGACTGATAACCAGATTTTACAGCAAGGACAAATCCATGCAGAGTATGTATTCTTTTGTCCTATGACATTCCTTCTCATACCTAATGCACACTTTTGATTTATCTCTTGAAGGTATGTGCATCCAAAATGAAAGGACAATGTACTTTCTGTTTCATCGTCTTTGAGTACCTTGTTACATTACAATGACCATGCTATTTTCCATCTACAGTTTTGCAAAGAAGTTCCCAGCTGACCTAAAAGCTATATGTTTTATCTTTGTTGGTCTTCAAGAGCTTAGCCAGGTAAAGTAGTGCAGCTTGAGTTACTTCATCCACAAAACTCCTTTTGAAGTCCTGCCAGCTGCCTCCTTTTGTTTTGAATGATTTGGCAGACATTAGGGAAAAGAAAAAAAAAATATTGCCTAGGCAGTGAAACATGTCCACCTCTTCTTTGCTGCAAGAATGCTGTCCCTGTCACTCACGTTGAAGAGAATTTGTAGCACTGTACTTCTTACAAATTTGCTTTGCTGAGATTTTCTGGGTGGTATTCAGCATTGCTGACTGGATCCATCATGCACTAGGTCAAAGGAAAATCTGCTTAGCATTTTAGAACAAACTTGGATTTGGTCCTGAAGGAACTGAGAAGGAACATTGCTCATTGAGGCAGTGTGGATTATACATGTATTACATTGTAACCTTAATTTTATCCTGAAAACTCTACTGTGGTTTAGGACTTACATTTTGGATTGTATACTGAGATTATGTAAAACTTCTGTGGCTCAATTTCTTCTGTTGCATTCTAGCCAGCTACCATCTCCAGGATATCTGGCAACAGCCATAGATAATGGCCTTGAATCATCTTTCAATTGCTAATCTGTTCCCACTGACCAATGGAGTATCTAGAAAGTGCCCCAAACTGAGCTGACTACATGACAAAAAAAGTCATGAGAAGTTTGCAGACAAGGAGCATTTGGAGACTCTTTCCATTTCCATACGCAAGCAGTGTGGGGAAACACCCCACATTGTGGTTGGTGTGCTGGTGAGATTCACAAAGGAGTGAGATCAGACTTGGGAAAAGGGCTTCTTGGCATCTTACTCCTTTGCAAAGATTTGTAACAGTCTATTATTTTTGTCAGAGTAGTATATGTGTGGTCATCAGATAAGCTCTGTTCCTTAATGTCTCCAAAGACATTAACCAAAAATCACTGTGCTGTGGCTGGATGGAGATGCAAGGAACTGTACCTAAGCCAACAATGGGTGTGGGAGGCCTGCTCTGTGGCCCTGTGCACATGTTGGAGGCCCATGGTCTAAAAAATCGATGAATTTAGTTACCAGTCAGCTGAGGGAGGCCAGTACACATCTCAGAGGAGTACTTTGCTAGGAGGTGGGTTTCAGGGTGCTAAAATTTCCTGCTCTTCGAAATGCACACAGACATCCTTCTTGTCCATCAAGTTCATATGTACTTTTTTACCTTTTTCCCCGAACTTAATATTAACAGACTTCCTGTAAAATATATAAAAATTTGATACAGATCTGAACAGACATAAGAACAGAAATTTTCAGACCGTCTAGTTCAGACTAAGGCTAGATTCAGACAGATCTAGTGAAAACCAGACCTATGTCCTTTCTCCAAGAATGGAGAACTGCTCCAGCAGTTATTTACTGACTACCTTCTCTGCTGTGCTGGTAGAGGTAGGACAGGAGAAGCAGCAATGACTGTACAGACCTTCCAGGTAATCTTCAGGGTACACAGCAATAAAACACCTATGTTGCCTATCGAACACTAATGGCAGATAAAATTCATCCCGAGATCAGATTTATCCTGATAATATCTGCCCAAAGGTAGGCTGTGCACAGGAATGGAGATTTTAACCCAGGGTAGAGTTTGTCAGATACAGAAGATACAAAGTAAGAAATAAATGTGTGAACAAAAAACAAAATCTGGACACAGATTTTTGAGTAAATATTTGAGAAAGCTGGGAATCTTTATGTCTGATTTTACAAGCAAGAACCCAGGAACAAAATTTAATTCTAGTTTAAATATACTGTTCCTTAGTTTTGTAGTAATAAAGTGCCTGATAAGAGATGACAGAGGTGCCAAAAAAAATCCACATGAAAATTGAAAAAGCCTGGGATGTCTTTATTTAGCAAGGAGAGAAATAGGAGAGGCTCAGTTAGAGATTCAAAGTAATGAACAGATAAATGGAGTCAGATAGAACCAAATGAGTTCCCATTCACATTGAAGAGGTCATTCTTTGAAAGCAAATAAAAGAAAACTCAAAAACAATAAAAATAAATACAAGTCAAATTGTCAGACAGTGGAGCTTTCACTACAGGGTACCAGTGTGGTCAATAGCTTGGGAAAATTCAAAAGAGAAGTATGGATGAAAGACTTCCTGATTTAAACACAAAATAACAACAATAACAGCAACAACAACAACAAAAACCTACGAAACAAAAACAAAACAACTTCAACAACAACAAAACAAAACAAATAAAAGACCAAGCCTACCCACTAGTAAATAAAACTTCTGTTTGAAAACAGATGCCTAACTTTAGCCTTATGTCTACAGAAAGAAAATTTTCCTAAAGCTATGTTATTTGGTAGCTATCTATCTACCACAATGTCCTTTATTACAGACAGCATTTGATATCAGCTACAGTCAGAAGCAGTCTTGCTGGGTGGATATGTATAACCTTTCTTATGTTATGCATCCCAAGAAAATGGATTAAGTTTTGAAATTCAGAAGATATATTTTTTTTCTTCTTTTTTCTTTCTGGAAACTAGTCACCCCTTACTTGCCCTTTGCTGGGAAAAGGATGGAGAGTTAAACAATACAGGAACAGTTTTCCTGATAGCTGTTCTGGCCAGCTGTCATTTCACCCCAATAAGTCTGCTATCTTTTAAATGTACTTGCCTTCTTTACAGTCTTTGTATTGCTCACAGGTAACTTCTTTGCTCCTAGCTCACTGCTTCTGGATTCTGGCTCCTTCCTAACCACAGCTCAGAAGAACCATTTCTGGCATGCCTCAGTCTAAAGTACTAGCATTGTACTAAATATTGTTTGATTTGTATTTTATCCCATATATTAAAAGCAAAAAGTTTCCTGCTCTTTTACTCACTCACTCAGTGAGCTGCAGCAAGCAACTTTTCTTGCAAGCTCATAATGTCTACTGATTGACAAATTAAACAAATTAAATGTCTCATTAATAAGTTGGGGGCACTGTTTTTAACTTTTTTTTTTTTCCTAAAATCTAAAGAAGACATTAAAACATTATTGGGATACCTATGAAGCACCATCATGAAGAGAATGTACTATTCCTAAGTTTTCCTATTCAGGTGATAAATAACAGATGGAGGGAGAGAAAAAGGAGTAGTAGTTCCTTACTATTTATGGGGATTTTTTTGTGTGCATAAAGCTCTCTGAACTGCATAAAGTCACACAAGCACAGATGAATAAAATTACCCTATGAAATTACCCATAAGAAACTGTTCACAACTTCAAATGAAATGCAAACTTTGATTTCTTATTTATTGTTTGCACTCCGGCACTAATCACATAATAATAATGACCTTTCTTTAACTTCACAAACACTGAGAATTGCTTTCATTGTCTGAAAAATAGTGCCAGCACCATAGGAAATTTTTGGTAAAGCTAGTATTTGAAAGATGAAAAATCATTTTCAAATGGAACAGAAAATATAGAAATAATTATGTTTTGTACTAATATTTATCCAGCTGATCACTAGAGGCAACACTGGGTGGAACCAAAGAAAGCAAGGTTCAGAGAGTGTTCCAGTCATGTAACAAAATCTTCGATATTTATGAAGCTATATAATTTCCTGTTTCTCATACGTAGTCACTTAATAAATCTTTGTCTTTAACAGCATAGTATCAGTTAGTATAGCTCCATTCTGTTTGATATCAGTGGGATTGCAATAAAAGAGTATCAGCAATCTACCCTCTTCAAGAGATTTTCTGACTGACCTACAAAAAGTACAGAAAGTTGAACAGTTTACCATTCAGAGAGTAAGTTATTCTCATGGAGATTATTCCTTTCTCTTTTCATGCAATGCAGTGGTAAACAGGCATAATTTGCAAAACGTAAATAGCAAAAGGTTTATAAAAGCACACTTTTAGATTCTCTGAAATATCTTCTGCATTATTCCATGAAAGAAAGACGTATCTGCTTAACTCTGGAATTGCTAGCTGGCCACAGAACGATGTTTGGATGGTTATGAAAACAATTTTTTTCCCTCAGGAGGAAAAGTTAATTAGCATATCTACTGTTTGCACAGAACTGAATAAACATATCTTTTTTTTTTTTTTTTTTTTAAACTGGCTCCATCTATTAAGATTGGAAAGAAAAGGAAAGGAAAACCTAAACCATTATCTGGAGGTACAAATCCAAGTTTAAAGTACAAAACATTGTTAAATGTTCTAAAGCAATAAAAAATGATAAACAAAACAAACAAAAACCACCAGACAGAAAAGCACTTAAAAAAAAAAAAAAATGTTGCAATTATCAAGACCCAACTCTCCAAAACAACTTGTGAAATGCCTCCGGTAAAAGGTAGATATAAAAATCACTCCATCACTCCAAGTGACTGTCATCTAGCAGGACTGTATCTTCAAATATCATTGTATCTACTTCTAAAAATGTGAAAAAGGCCAAGTATCGCAAATCACTTAAGGTAGTACTCTTGGAAGTTAAGGAACTGGAATCCAGTTGTTGTTTTGGACAGTATATACTACCTGTTTTGGAGAACACATGGAGAAGCAGAAAGGAGAAAAATCCAGTTAACAATTAAACTATGTACTTTAACAGCAAATCCTATTAACAATAAAACTATATACTTTATCAGATCTCAATATCTGACACATCACCGGGGAATTCTGCAGAAACAACAGATTCACCAGTAACACTTCTCTCCTCTTTCTGATATAAAATACTGAGAATCATTTATCCCTTTAGGAAATATAGCTGTTGTCTCCAAGTTTCCTGTGAGATGTGAAGGTTGAACAAAAAACAGATATGATTAGCTCACCAAAAGGCAGTTAAACAAACAAACAAAAAGAGGACTGGGAAGTCCTATGCTTTAGGCTGCAGATGAATGTCTCCTTGGCAGGTTCAAGGGCGTTAGAATTCAACACTACAGGGATTCAAGAGTTTTATGGGTTTCTTAGGTTGTATCTCTACAGAAATTGAAGATGATAAAAATGACTAGCTGATTACAATGTGCTGGTGTACTATCAGTCATACGTAAGTTGGATTGTGAAAGTAATACAAGGAATTAAAAATAATAATTAACAGCTGCCTTGTAAATCCATAGAAAGTACCAGTTTTCATAGAACTTAATCTGCTTGATAAATATTGAGCACATTGCTAAAAATGAAATACCGGGAAGATGAAAAATAATGGACTGCAACAAGGAAGGGAAAGTTAAAGACACCATCCCCATCCTGTGTTTTTTTTTTTTTGTTTGTTTGTTTTGGTCATTTGTGGTCCAGTAGTATCTGGAAATCTCAGCTGGGTTCAACACATCACTCATGTTCCCTGTATTTCTGCTATGCTTATCACATTTAATATGTTTCTGTCTTTTTAAGTGGGGCATTAGACTTGATACAATGCTAAGCTCTCTAGGAAATGTTTAAGTGTTCAAGGTTAGTGATGGATGACTTTGGAGAAGACACAAATAGCTCACTTCTCCAGAGTAACTGGTGAACACTAATTTAATCTGCACTGAATGTCTGAACCATCCCCATTGTAAATAGCTCTATTGGAGGGTAAAACATAGAAAATGACTGGAACTGCAGTGTAAGCCTTTCATATATAAGAAATTACTCATCACTTCAAATAGCTACTCACATTTTTTTTTTCTGTAAGTGTCAACAATTTTTATTTTTGTGCCAAGACATTTTTCTTAAGTTTTAGCAGAGGAAATAGGTTCATTTGAAATTGCCCCTGTGCATAAAGACTCTAACAATTTGCAAAGTACCTAGATGGTTTAGAGCCAAAATTTAAATGGTCAGAGATATGTTTCCCTAGGAATAACTCTAAAATTCTTGCTTGAACTGCAATTATTTTTATTGCCTACAAATTTCTGTTGCTGTTACTTTTTCTTGTGAAAGCCAACATATATCACATGAAAAGTGACAAATTAAGAGGCTTAGAGATTTAAATTTTTCATTATCTTAGAATGGGGACAATGCAGTACAAGCCTTCACATGTGGCCTCATCAATGTGTTTTAAACCTGATCCAAAGGTCAGGTTTAATCCAAACTGCCTCCACAAGCTTTTAGAATTGGGTATCTCTCTGGTAAGCAAGTTTGCCTTAGAAAACACATGGACATTTTAGGACTTTGGCAGAAGGCTATATACACAGTCCTTTAGTAACAATAACCAAAACAATAAACAAAATAATAACCAATAAAATAGCAATATAAAAATAGTAAGAATGATCTTTTCCAGTTAATCTGTGTTTCTGTTAACTGTTAATGACTCTAAAGTCAATGACTCAGAAAGTTCTAAATCACGGTATTGGACTCTACACTCCGGAATTTCCTCATCCTAGCAATATATCAAAGTCAGTCTTGCTATCTTGAGACACAATGTGATTGTACTGACTGTTTTCTTGAAGAATATAGGGCACCCTCTGGAAACTGGTTCTTACCCCAGAGTAAGAGAAAACTTCTGAGACAAATTAGTGTATCAGGATCATGCCATTGGATAAATCATATTTCTTTGGAAACTTGGGAATCCTTTAGTAGTAAGATTTTGTTATCATGAAGTAACCTTACATGTAACAAATTAATTGTTAATTATATCCTCTTCTACAGTAAATAGTATGCAGTACTTTTAGCTGTAAGTATTCTACCATAGTTTTAAATGACAATTAGCTAACAGACAAAATGTGTTAGATCTTTTATTGATATCTGTGGCACCTCAAACGTTATTGGACCCATGTAACACATTCACAAATCATAGTCTGATCCTGAAGCAGTGAACTCAATGGATGAACACCCTTTTGTTTAAGTGAGGCTTAGAAAAAAAAGACATTTTAACATTGTACCATTCAAAAAGCTGGAAATATAATTATACTAATCTTAGGAGGTACAAAAATGTGGGTTTAGTAGATTGTGATGCATTGCGCTTTGGGGACATTGCGGGCAGGGAAGACGGGACTGAAGGTAGTACACATGTGCCTACAAGTTAAAACCAAGAATATTGTGAGAAGATGATAGTGATATGTGAGACGTAGGAAGTTGAACAATTATTGAACTAAATACAGTGGAGAAGAATTACACCTGAAAGATCCTGATACCCTCAGACACCTTTCTCCCTTATCTGGCTTCAGTGTTGCTCCTGGAGGCTTTCAGAATTACGTTGCATTTCTGGATTTGCCTTCAGGACATTCTGAGTCAACAGTCCTGCAAACACATTTAATTAAGACAAAAAAGAGTTTCTTAACCCTATCTCCTATTTGAAATTAACTTCTGTATGACACAGTTTCATTATGTAAAGGTATTTTTTGAGTATCCTGCCCAATTATCCGGACACTTCTCATGTGACTGTTTTGTTGACTGTAAATAAATGTATATATGCTATGCAAACATGCCTTTTTCCTAGCAGACATGATGGTGGTGCCAATCTGCACAGCCTCTGCATATTTGTGAGCCCAAGCATAGTATTAACTCTATAGAACATGACTTCTGAACTGTCTTCAGAAAGCATAAATGAGAGCAATGAATGTGATTCATTAGTGGGTCTTAAGGTAAAAAATTTTTAAAAGGTAAACAACACCTTTGTTTTGTCTAACTCAAGTGACCCCTAGATAAAGATTGCTGCAACTGAGCATATTGTCCTGGGAACAACAGACACATATCACATATCTTTAAGTTTTGCTACCTTCAATGCGATGTGTTTTCAAAAGTAAGTAAAAAAAATCTTCTCTTGGATAAACTAAATTCTCATGTCAAGATAATTTAAGAAAATACACTATTTGCTTATTTTTCTTACTAGGTCTTTCTGTTCTGCTTATATAACAAAAACAGTTCCAATAAAATGCCTTGTCTTTCCATGCCTGAAAACTAGCCAGTGTGAAGGGCAGTGTACGTAATCTAGTAGGAATGAAAGAAGACAAAGACACTCATAATCCCAGAAAGCCTATTTCATCTCTCTATTCTTCATGGTAAGGATCGATCAGATGCAGCTGGAATAGCCCCTTGAAGCTTGTGCCAAGTTGTTGAACAAGGCAGTCTGTTTGTTGGTTAGCAATCTCCCTTCTGGAAATAAAAAGTAAATAAATAGATAAAATCCTGTTACCTCTTAACCTCTGGAGTGGAGTCCATTAAAAGC
Source organism: Anser anser (assembly GCF_964211835.1). NCBI lineage: Eukaryota > Metazoa > Chordata > Aves > Anseriformes > Anatidae > Anser > Anser anser. The sequence continues at coordinate 35,478,808 of NC_139721.1, forward strand.
AACAATAATCATACACTTCTTTAGCACTTCCCCTGGCAATACAAACATAGGTGTCATCTCATGTGAAGACTTACCCATTATGCTTAGACTCAACATTTTCATTTAAGACTTTTTGCCAGAATAGGACAGTCAGCAAGTACTAAAATAAAGGTAAATATAAGCAAAACTAAGAAAAACAGTGAAGCTGAAATATATATCATTTAGACATGAAGTCTCCTTGACGGAAGCAATAAGTACTATACATAAAGGACAGAAGGACAGTGTACCGTGTTTTCCTACTACAAATGACAGTTTATGGTGGCTTTTTTTTTGTAATAACTCTCCCATGCCTGCATGAAATTTGGTCAGACATAGTTCCTTCACAGCTAAACCATCACAAAATGAATTACAAAACGGACAGAATGAAATGTGGTTCCTGTAATGCCTGAAAGTAACAGAGTAATTATGGTATGACCTCATTAGCAGCTTATGCATTACAACTTGTTTTAGTAAAAGAGAGAATGTTGGAAAAGCCACTCGATTTCACCCATAATCTTTCAGCAAATATGCAGAATGGATTCCTAACTTATTCCTTGCTGGACAACCATTAAGGATAAGCAGAAGAGGCTATAACTAAAATCCTTATGCCAAAAACGGATCTTCCAATACAGTGTTAGTCTGTGTAGATAATCACAGAAGAAATCTTCACTTACAAAAGGTACAGTAAATCTTTTTTTTTTTTTTGTATTTGTTTTAAACTGCCCACAAACAATGACAAGCAGATAGTATTATTTGCAACACGTTATCTGACAGAAAATGTTGAGATCAAGTTTTGGGACTCTGCTACAAGCTATCCTCATTCCAGATTTAAAGATAATATAAACTTATATCTCCCCTCATAAGCACTTGAGAATAATACTTCAGCAATAAGGATCTATTACGATTTATCTAAGTCCTGAATGCGATCACTATTTTCATGGTTTTGCCCTGCTGACTCTATCTACATTCAGCTAGTTGGATGAACCATTAGCTAAACCATTTACCAGGAAGAGAGATTCATCATCTAGTACTAAATCATATGCAACAGTCTATTAGATGAGAAGGCAATAGCTACACACTGGAAAACACTACAGCAGCAATTGAAAGTGAGCATGGTCTCAATCCTAATGAAGTAAGACTGACAGTAGGGTAAGACAAATAGCTTGGCACTACATTCCATCATATTTCTCTGAAATGATGAAAATGTTACAAGGAGCTAACAAAGTTCTAGGCCCAGGTCTTACTGACATATTGTGCCCACTTCCTCCAGATATTCAGCAGTTTTCCACTTTAATCATTTGAACAGTTCCACTAAGACCAGCTGCTTTAATATCTGGTAAAGAAAAAATAGATGCAACACACTGTCCAAGTAAGAGGACAATGACATTGACTCTCTGAGGAGCTTTGGGGATAGTATCAGTGTTCATATCATTGCTCTTATCTAAAGGAGTAGGGTTTTTTTTGTTTTCCATGAACTGGAGAAGATAACAGTGTGAGGAGTTTAACAAACATTTTATGATGGGGTGTTGTACCCTTTCTTCTGTATGTAGACTGCAACAGCAATCCATTGTAAGACAGGCAGTGATCACCAAAAGGACCAGAAACTTCTGTGGGGGCACAATTTGGTGGCTGTCTTGTTAAGCTGCCTCTTCACTCATTAATCATTTCAATGTCTTTTAAAAGTTTGCTTATAGTTTCTAATTTTATGTCTTAAAAAGCTAGTTTTGATCTTTACAGCTGCACAGGCCAAAGAGAATTGGAAGGAAGAGTGATGTAGGACTGTGGTGTTTATACTAGTGTGAAGCATTAATTTCTCTGGGTTCACATTTCTGCTGGGGCAGTGTTATCAATAAGTAATTGCTGAGGACTGCTTACTTTGTGATTAACGTTGTTTAAAAAAAAAAAAAAAGAAAAAAAAAAGTAAAGGATAACTGAAGCTTGGAAAGAAAGTTCTTTTATCTACCACAGTATGAAAATGTCATGGTTTCACCCCCATGGACAGCTAAACTCCACTACAACCACTCTCTCACTCCCCCTCCTCAAAGGAAGAGGGAGAGAAAATACGATGGGCAAAACAGACTCAACGTAGGGAGATTAATATAATTTATTACCTATTACTAACAGACTAGAGTAGCGAGAAACTAAAAGCAAATTAAAAACATCTTCCCCCCACCCACCCTCTTCTACCTCTTCCCCCCGAGCGGTCCAGGGGAGCAGGGAATGGGGGCTGCGGTCAGTCCCTGACGCTTCATCTCCGCCGCTCCTTCACGGTCCCTCTCTGCCCCTGCTCCCCGTGGGGTCCCTCCCACGGGATGCCGTCCTTCCCGAACTGAGCCTGCGGGGGCTGCCCACAGGCAGCAGCTCCTCAAGAACTGCTCCCACACGGCTCCGTACCACGGGGTCCATCCCCCAGGAGCAAACTGCTCCAGCACGGGTCCCCCACGGGTGGCAGCTCCCACCACATCCACCTGCTCCACCAGGGACTCCTCCACGGGCTGCAGCGTGGAGATCTGCTCCGTGTGGGACCCATGGGCTGCAGGGGGACAGCCTGCTCCACCAGGGGCCTCTCCACAGGCCGCAGGGGAACTGCTGCTGCGTGCCTGGAGCACCTCCTGCCCTCCTGCTGCACTCACCTGGGGGGCTGCAGGGCTGGTTCTTACCCCTCTCTCCCAGCTGATGTAGTACAACAGTTTTTTTTTTCCTTTTTTTTTTTTTTTTTTTTTTTTTTCCCCTTTCTTAAATCTGCTGTCCCAGAGGTGCAAACAGCATCGCTCCGTGGCTCGGCTCTGGCCAGCGTCATGTCCCTTTTAGAGCCAGCTGGAGCTGGCTCTGATCAAACTTGGGGCAACTTCTGGACATTTTTTACAGAGGCCACACCTGCAGTGTCATTCGCCTCCCCCCACCCCCAACCTTGCCACATAAAATCAATACAGATAATAATTAAATAATAAAATATATCTATCTGTCTGTCTATCTATCTATCTATCTTTTTTTTTTCCTCCAGTGAGTGTTCCGGGTCTGTTGTTGAATATGATTGGACACATATATGTTGGCTCAGTCAATTTCCAGAAAATATGGTCCTCTGTATACCATACTGACCTGAAATTATACAACCTGTTGAATTACCTGTTACTTTTTCTTTGGAATCTTGCTTATGGTCTAAATCCTTAAATCCAGAACAACTATAGACATGTCTTAAAAATAAATAAATAAATAAATAAATAAATCTATTTGATTAGTGAGTTAGGATACATTTTAAAAGATGTTATTTTTATAAGTAAACTAAGAAAATAAAAGCTACGGAGTAATAAAATACAATCAAACTCACCAGAATGTCAAAAACCTTCCACCATGATCAGAGGGAGCAACTGTGCCCATTCAGCTCTTCTCGGAGAAGAAATCTGAGTAAATAAATGGCCTTTGTAACATGATCAAAAGTCAACAACATTGAAGCTGTCTCTCAAACCCACCAATGTTTGTGCCTGGGAGGGCATCGTTAGGGCAATTACTTGATTAAACAGCCAGTCCATTTTGTTTATTTGTTACACTCCTCAAAGGAGCCCAGTTCACTCTCATGGGAGCACTTGTGTATCCAGTAAATAGACGCAGATTGATTACATGCCTTAAAATCACAAGACGGAATACGCTATCCCTTTGTCTTCTGCTAACCCACAAACAGGAGCAGAGCTGGAGAAAGGCATGATACGTCTTGTGTACCTGGTTGTAGGCCTTGCACAGCTCTGAAGCAACATTGCTCTAATGAGGATGTAGCTTTCTTTCCTTGCACAGCTGTGGACACATTTGAACAATATGAACATTATAAGACAGGTACAGAGTTTGTTCATGACAGCCAAACATTGCTATTGCTCACTGCTTTGGGAGGTCACAAGAAGAAGTGTTTCTTGTATCTCAGTATAACTACCACTCTTTCTGGTATTTACACACACGCTTTTTCTCTTCTGGCTTCATGTTAATTTGTCTTACAAGACGATTTGCTCTTGTTTCAGATTATTTTATCCATCTATTTATCCCTTATCATTTACACCAAATCTCTGGCAGTCAGCACGCAACTAGAGTACTCTTCTCTAGGGTGGGGGTTGGAGGTTTTTTTCAGGATCGTGTTACCAGACTGTTTGGCTATGTCAATATCAACCTTAAAGAGGAGTCTCTGAGAAGCCAGAGAAGTATGGCATATTTCCAGTTCTGCTTGCCTCCAGTCTACACAGACAACTCCTAGGCAGCAGGTATAATAATTGCAGAAATGCTTGCAGGCAGCCTACAGATAACTGTGTGCAGGTGTGCCTGAGAGCATCCAAACTGGCTAACACCATGTCAACAATATACTGAACCACTAACTATGCTTAAGAGATGGTTTCTCATTTTGCTATGGAAGCAACACCTGGAGCCATGTTTCCATGTTTACTATCTGGGCATCTCTCAGAACACAAACTAAAAATACCAGCTGTGGTTTAGGGATTTTTTTCTGTCATGTTTCCCTTATGTCTCCTCTTCTTGTCTTCCCACTCTCTTAACATCTAGAATATCAGCCAGAAAAAATGTCTCTGCCCAACTACTTTTCAGTCCTGAACAAATTCACAATATGAGTGTATTACTGGGCTATAACATGGCTTGAGACTTTGATAGGAGTATCACTTCTTATATATAACTGAAATGAGGGTTGCTCTCTGATCTTGGTATTATTTCATCTATAGCAATACTAATACTACTGTTATATATACCCATATATGAATAACATATCTCTAACCTGAAGTTCTAGAACAATGAAGTCTTTACTGCTTCATTTTTCCTGGATCTTTCATTTAAATGATCTGTATCAAAATTGTTCACAGACAGTGGTAATAAAATACCAGTATTTATCCAAAATAATGTATTCCAAAGTCTAAACTGTATGTCAATACTATACACTCATGAACCACTGAAATATTTGGAAGAAGACTTCTGAAACAATTTTATATGTGGCTGTGATATATTTGTATTTCATTGTTCGTTCTCCAAGTTACATTTTCAGAGATATAGAATGAATACATAATTCCTGTCTTCAACATAGAAGCAAGAGGCTCTACTTGGAGGGAGAAAAGAGTAGATCTAGGTGATTCACAGTTTTAATTAGATGCCTGTTATGATGTTGGAATGATGCCATATGACATGCATGTTAAGGGGTGTCACACAGTGTCACAGAGTTCTTGGATCACGCTAAGAAAATCTGGTGCTTCTGCCTTATTTTTCATATGTATAGTAAGAGGTATGTGAATAGTAGAGCAGATATGATCCACCTGTGTTTTGATTATGGAAGTTCTTTCTAAACAGGGCTCATGCTGAAGGCTGCACAGTGTTTAGACTTCCTACTCAACCTGACTGCAAGATAAGAAAGAAGGAAGGAAGCAGAAATGATACAGGAGCACGTCTTCATCTAGATAAATTCTCCTGACACCAGTGTGCTGCCTGCATTCAGGAGGCTGGAATTTTATTTTTGGTTAAACATAATGAAACTTAGAATGATGAAGAGTGAAGAGAGTTAACTGCACATGGTCTGCTTATATTTTGTTGCTTTCCTGTGAACAGCACCCTGCTTAAATTAACTTATATTTTTTAATTAACACTTTTTCTTTCCTATTTTGTTAGGAAATTGCTCAGCTTTTACTAGCTGAAAGGTGACTAATGTCTTTCTGTCCCAATATTTCTTCACCATTGCAGTTCCCTGGATCCAATAACAAAAAATGGTCAGTTGTTTTGCTCTGAATTTTGTAAATTCATTACTTTTTCAACGTAACTATCCAAATGTCTTAATAGCATGAAATCCTTTATAGATTTCAGTAAATACTTTATGCTGAAAGTGAGTCTTCTACCTTTATTTGCATAGAATGATGTTGTAACCATAAGTAAACCAATAGCAGTAGGCTGCAGTATGCTAATGCTTGGCATGAAAAAAGGTGCAAAAAGCAGGATGAATGTGATTGTATTTATTCAGTTACCATTTTCTTCCTATGTTCACCTTTATTGTTTTAGAACCTTTTCCTTCCCTAGCTCTTTCAGCCTTTTCAGTTTATGAAGTATGTTTATCTCCTGGCAAAAATGTGGAGAGGAAATCAAAATGAATGCCAAGTTTAAAACAATATTTTTGGGGAAAAATTCTGTGAGCTAGCAGACCAGTAGCTGTGAAAGACAGCCCTGAATAGTTGTAAAACCACACCACACCACTGCATATCCAGTTCTTTGGATGCTTTGATCAAAAGGAAAAAATCCTCATAGAATATTTTCTTTTTGAAAAATAAATGGATGATCATTAACTGAAGAACAACAATTAATTAAATCAGTAAATTAAAAAATGTAGGGTCCTACTAAACAGGTATACTCCTATTTAAGTTGTTGGCAGACTGTCAATTGTAATGATGCTTTTCATCTAAAGGCTAAGAGTCTTTGCAGGAGACAAGGGGTTTTCAGCTCTGATGTCAGACAGTGAAAAGAACTCCTGCAGAAACTAAAAGCCACCATTTTTTGACCTTTCTTTGCTTAACATAAGCACATTGTTGCATGTAGTTATGATGAAGTAAAATCTACTAGCTTAAACAATTTTACTTCATGTATAATTTCCTCTTAGGGGAAATGATGAGGAAAAAAACCAAACAAACAACAACACCATGTGGCAGATGCTACTCTTGTCTCCCAGAGTATTACTGACAGGTACTCAGAAAGCATGCTAATGAAAGCACTGCTGTAACCCATATATGAAGGCCTCAACAAGAGATACCTGTCTAATAATAAAAGCTACTAGACAGAAAAGGAGTTGATTGCCAATGCCAGAGTTCCAGAGTTCACATTAAAACTGAAATGATCATGTGTCACATGTCACTGTTGTCTGGCTTTTAAAAGAAGGCAAAAAAAAAAAAAGCACACTGTGGGTAAAATCTGCTAACCCATCCTTTCCTTCCTTTCTGATAGAATCATCAGACTGTAAGTCTTTGACTATTGCTGTTCAATATTTTAGCATATCTAATCAAACAGATCTCTTGGATGATGAGATGTTATTTAGTCCGAGGACTTGCCTAGCTTTTGTGAATTCTTATTTGCCAGGCAGGAGCTTTCAGCCATGCCAGAACACCCTGAAGATATTTTGGAGCTGGTTCTTAGATTGTACAACTCTTCCGGAGTTCACATATCATATCATGCCCTAGTTCTCCTAGAGTGATGTAAAAGGTACTTAAAATGCAAGAGTGCAAGGCAGCATACAAGGAGTTAACTCATGCACCCAATTTCTACGGTATTCACTGCTCTGCTTTCCAGGTCATGTTTGCACTGCAGCATTACAAACATTCCTGACTGCCTTGTCTTCTTCCTATTCTGAACACTGTCATTAATGACCATCCTCCCATCCCTTGACATCTTCATGGAAATATTTCAATCTTTTCTCCTGAAAAATAAAGTCTTTAAACAGAAAATAAATAAACAAACAAACAAACAAATAAATAAATAAATAACCTCCTTGTGCTAGTGGTGTTTGACATTTGCAAACATGGCAGTAAGTAACAAATATTTTTCAATCTCCATGTTTTCCTTATTACTGCAGAGCTCATTTCTTTCCATTTTTACTTCACTTTAAACTGAAGAGTGTTCTTAGTGGTAGCCTTATGTTGTTTTAGGGAATGTTGAAGAACCAAAAATGTACACGTACTTTTATGATATATACACATAAAATAAACAGTCCTTCTAGTTGAGAGAAATCATGCAAAGATATTTCAGTTCCAAAACTCTGAGAAGAATTCTCAAGCTGTGAGAAAACTACGCATTTTTCTTTGCAGATTAACCTATCAGATATTCTAAGTGTTACACTCTTCAGCACTGAAAGCTAAAAAGAGTAAAGATAGTTTCACATATAAGTTGGGTGTGTTGTTTTACCTGTATCTCTTATAATGTTTCTATCTTACCCTTGGGAGCTCTCCAATAGAAAAATCCTTTTTTATTCGTATACACTACATGGGTATATGACTCTGTAGAATTATGAGATTGTGAGACCCTTTCCAATGTGAAAATCATCTGAATTGTACTCTGTTCTTATAAGCATGGTAGAAGGCATTCTGCATGTGAAATTATTTTCTTTTGTAGACTTGTATGCACAATATAGACATGCTCTCAGTGTTTATTATCAATAAGTTTAAACATGAATGTTGTATTTCTAAATAGAAGGATACACTATCTCAGATAACCCAGTTAAAAGATGTGGACTTTTTTTTTTTTTCTTTTTTAATCTTGCTACTTTCAAAGTCTGACTAGTGACTACTTTTTAAATCTGTTCTTTGAAAAATCCTTGTAGGAATAAGTCAAGTGCAGCAAAAATGTCTGAAATTAAGGTTTTGGCAACTGTTACTCCTCAACTTTCAACAGTGTATGGAAAACTTCACAAATATGAAATGCATTTTATCCAAATATTTTTTAGTAAAATTTTATAAGTGTTCTGGATTTTCTTTACCGTCTTCATGATTTCTAAGGAGTATCTGCATAAAATGAAACAAATCTGTTTATTCTCTTGCTTGAGCTATTTCCTGGTGCTGCATTGGCTCTGTTTCATTATGAGCTGTTGATACTGCAAAATCTGGATTGCAGTGTGCAAAATAATTCAGTTAAATAAGGTAAATGATTCAAATATCCCAATACTCAGCAAACTGGAAGAAAGTAAGAAACCTGTTTAAAATAACTTACTGAAGTTTCAGAAAGTTGTCACTTGTTAAAGTTCCCTGAGCTTCCTTTATATTTTTTCAAGATCTATTATTGAAAAGAATTAGTAATATCTTCACTCTAAGCAATATTTTAATATATTTTGGAAGTTTGTTAGCTTTGATCTAGTTATAAAAGACATATTTTCTAAAAAGAGTGATTATTGTTCTTAGTTATCTTTGGCTAGGAATACATTCTTAAAGTGAATGGGAAGGTATGCTTTTTACATCAGGAGGTGCACTGCACTGAGGAAGGTGGCCCTAAAAAAGCATGGTTTTCCCCTTGGAGATTCTTCTTGGTAGCATCATAATATCCCACATGTTAGAATACATTTTAATGTAGGTAAAATGAAAATAAATCCATGTAACCATCTTTGTTTGGACATTTGGATTAAATGCTGCTACAATATGGGCAGAATTGCCATCTAGATGATTTGCTTTCAGAAAATAAAAATAAATATATATATATGTGTGTGTGTGTGCTCTGTTTACACCTTTCATAAAAGTTGCAGACTGTCAGCATGCTTATGACATAAGCATCAGGAAGAAAAATTGATATGTTCATCTAAACAAAATGAAACAAAACTGTCATTAATTTGAAAGAAAAGAGGTAAATAAATTTTGTTTTAGAGATGATACCAGTCACAGTGAACAACAAAAGCAGTGATGATCCCTGTTGCCATAGTACGTTAACTGATCAATGTTATCTGATCATTAGTATGAAGAGCATGAAGATGACTTCACAGTGTCAGTTGCCTGGAGGAATTAAAGACTGAGAAGTGAAGCCAAGGCCATTGTACATTACAGATGGCATTTCATGACAAGGAAGAAGACAATGTACCAGCTAGTTAAAAATATAATCGCTGTTATAACTATTTAGCTATAGTACATGCATTTAATAGTTGATTTCTAGGAACTGAAACATATGCATGATTTTTCTTTTTAGCTTTCCAGAGTGATTATGGATATATGTGAAAGTAAAATAGTGCAGTACTTTAGATTACCTTGCATTACAGTATCACAGTGACACTGTGTAAATCTATTCTTTTTGGCCTAGTGAGAAGTAATGTTAGAGTTCAAGCTTGGCAAAATTAACTGATAGCTGACTTCATTCTCTTTGATTTTATTATAAGGCAAAGTTTGCCAAGATAAAATATACTCAAAACTGCACTGCATGTAGCTTGAAGAGATAAATTTAATCAATTCTGGTTTCTTATTGAACACAATACTTGGAGAATAACTTTTATCTGGTGGGAATACATGTACACAACTGCTGAGACAGAGCAGGGATGCAGCTATCTCAGTTAGTAGTAGTACTGTAATCCTATGCAATGCTACAGCAATGTCATCTAACAAAACCCATTTAGAGCATCAGCGATATATGGGCTGCACAGACATTTACTTAACATAAACACTGTACTCTTCAGCTTTTGCAGAAAATAACTGTGCACAGATTTGATAGTGAGTAAATAAAAGTGGAGCTAAGGGAGAAGTTCGTAAAAGATGCTGTTCCTTTAGAATTGCAACATATGTCTACTAGGACTGTTCTTGTAGTGGCTGTGTTAATGCTTCTTAGTTATAAAGTTGTTATTTGACCTCAAGGTCAAATGAATAAAATATTTCTACTACCTAGGATAAAATATGACCACTTAAAAAAAAAAAAAATCAGCTCAACAGATTTTTCATATGTATGTTTTCATAGGTTATTTGTACCATAATGCAAAGCTTTAAGTCTGACTTGTGAGTCCACTGGTAATGCGAAATTTCCATTAGCCTTTGAAACTTGCCATTTCTGGGATAAATCATTTGCTTTTGTTGACTGTCTTCATGATTTATGCTGCAACTTAATTATAATTATTGTGATATCTAGAATGACAGAACACAATGTAGGTCTACAAATACTTACATTGAAAGTGGTCATGAGGTTTCAGATAGTCTGGACTAGCTCCCAAACTAGGAAAATACTCTGAGGAAAATTCAGTCTAGTGTAAGAATTAATTTTGTTCTTTGTTTACTGCTCTTTCACTTATCACCAAATCATACGTAGCTTTGGAACTTGAGTGAACAAGGTATTCTTTAGGATCCTTTTTAGTATCTTGCTAATAGTGATGTTGTATTGCTAACTTTCCAACTAGAAGTTCATGGAATTCCATTAGAAATGCTGTCACGTTGTGTAAGTGTTCTCTTTTGCTACAAAGCACTGTTTGACATAGTTAGAATCAGAAGTAGACAGAACTGTAGTAAAGAGTAACCCAAGTGGATTGTCACAAGTAGCAACAGAGGAGGCATCAAGGACTAATCAGTTCTAACCTGAACAACGATGAGGATATTCAGGGAACATACTACTGGAAGGATGTAATTTGGCAGACTTAAGTAGGCCTATAAAGAATGTGATATATTGCCATTGTGTAAAATGTGTGTTCTTCTTTCTCCTACTCACTTTTATATACAGTTATCTAACCAGATTAAAGAGATTATTTTTTCTACTTTAGAGTAGAGGGAAAAAGTAATACAAAGAATAAGCAGTAATCACACAGGTAGTAATCAGTCTCATGGTTATCTCCGTGTGACTAGGGAGCCACCAACTGAGTCTTACAGCCTTGAAGGTTGATGGACCAACACAGTTTTCCTTCCTGCGTCAGGAATAAAACAAGGAATAAATTTCAAATAGATCACTTTGTGCTATCTATCGCTTGTGCTGCTTGATGCAGTTGGTGGAACTAAGGACGACACAGCAAAGCAAGAAGCTTTTTGTGGCAAGCATAAAGCCATGAGCACCACACATCAGAGCCAGAAACCTTATTCTACACTGCAGCCAAGGTACAGAAATGATCACAGGTATCCTTAGCTGGTGATTGGAAGGGAAATCTTTTGATACCTTGCTTGGAAATGACATTGGAATGTGACTAAGTCTTTCCCACTTTCTTTACAAGAAAAAGGGTTGGAGTGACAGTTCTCTGCACTGCAGTGCAAATGAAAAAACGTAAAACATTCAAAACGTAAACAGGATTGTTGTATAAAAAAAATAAAAATAAAAATAAAAAACACAACAGAACACCACACTGCTCCCACCTAACTTCCCTACCTTCCAGCAACTGTAATACTGAAAACTCAGATTTCTTCCTGTCTCTAAGTGGTCAGAGGAATCTGACAGGAGCTATAAATTGCCTGAAGCCCAGTTGTGTGCTCAAGGAAGCTAATTTGGCTTCTGTGTGGAGTAAATGCAGAGATTAGAGCTGCTGTGGCCTTAGGGCGTGACGAAGAACAGGATAATAAGGTGGGCTGGAGCACCATCAGATGAAGGGAGATGAATCTTGATAGGCTGTAACAGCCCATAAGATGGAAAGTGGAAATTATGTGAATGTAATTAAATGTAAAAGAATGCCAAAGAAGTTAAAAGTATCTCAGCTTGACCTGTCTTCTGGGGTTACTCTACCCCTGGTAAAAGCTATGATATCATCAGAGCTGCTTGGCTTCATGCTTTGTTCCTTGTGATTCCTTTACAAGGAAACTCTGATTGTGGCCATTATGTGCTGCTGTGCCACATGTTGGTTGTCAGGCTGATGGGGTCTCTCTCAGTTCTACCCTAACTGTGAAAGCCTGCTGTGTAAGGGAAAATTGAAAATTGTGAGGGAAAACTTCCATATGCCTTGAGGCCTAGTTCTCTTGCCAGAGTGATTTAAGAAGGTTTAATAGTAAGGGAGGAATTTAGGCTTTCATATACATTCTTAATCCTTCTTTTTGGGGGTTGAGATTGCATCAATATAAGACACTGTAGGTGAATTTAACAATGTGCTGCTTATACCAGCTGACATACTCTTTCTGAATTTGGCCCCACATGTGATGCCTGTTTTATACTTAATCTCCATGTTATTTACTTGATTCTGGAAAATGATTTGCCACAGGAAGAGCTCCATTTTGTGGTGCCAGATTACATGGCAACATGCTTGGTTAATTAAATTAAACAACCTAAATAAATATTGGAAAAGTTCCATTTTGCTCCTAACAAAATGATGTTAAAATCTAAATAAACTTGTAAATATAGATAATATTATAGGATTCCCACTTTGGATGTTTTCCGTGGTCTTCTTACGAAACAACAGTTTTTTGTTGTTGCTGATCAATACATGCGAGTATGTGAGAAAAAAGAACTGGAGAAAAGGTATGAGTAAGATTCATGAAATAACTATAGCTCTAGGTTGTAATGATATCCTTGTCTACATGACTTGAAAGGAAACTTCCATTTACAGCTTTGGCTTGGTCACTGTGTAATTAAGTTGCTTTATATGATGGGCTTGATACCTGAATTATTCTTTCATCTTTTAAATTTAAGGTATCTGTCAGCAAAAATTTCTCCCTGTGTCTACCCCAGAAATATTTATCTTCATGAATTCTTCTAAACACCCAAACACTTCATGAGCTCTTCTAAATATCATAACATAAAATTATATTACAAGCATTGTTTACTAAGTAGATTTGTAACTGCTAATACTATTAAGTAAAGTGAAATGAAAAACTCTCTGAAAATGATCTGTAAATATTAGTTAAAAAGAATATTATTTTGCTCAGAAGACAAATATATTCATTTCCATTTCTCTATAATTGTATGATTTATTTTTGCACACAATGCAAATATTATGTGCTTCTCAGTAATGTAGCTATTTACTTACCCCTTTCTTCCAGTATGAACCCATGCACTCTTTGAAGATTTTTCAATGGATCTTTGTGCTTTTTGTTGTTGTTTGTTTGTTTGTTTAGTGAGAACAACAGAAGAACAATTTAGTCTGAGAAGTGTCATGCCATAATGCATTTCTGTGAATGAAGAACAATTGTATAACTTAGAGGAAAGACATTGGATGTAATAATTAAATGACTGTAGTCTGGAAGTATGATTTTTAATGTAAAACAGTTTTTAAAATAGCTGTCAGTTTTAAGTACTTTATCTCCAAATGAATTCAGAGATCTTGTGTGCGGTCTGAATTATACTGATGAGATTTTTTTTTAACCTTATAATTAAAGCCAATAATATGTTTTGTTTAATAAAACAAAACGCTGAAGGTAAACATCCAATAACTGCATTGCATATTCACAATCGACATGTCAAGGACAAAATGAATGAAAACTGCAATGTATGAAGTTTGCTGAAGTATGAAGAGCTTTTAATAAATCTGTTAAATAACCAGTGTTTGAAATTAAGTTCTCTAAATCCTTCTCCACTTAGACATATCATAGTCGGTTAATCTTTTGCATTATGTTGTAAGACATTTATTTCTTTCCTGATTCTTCTGGGAAATCTGACATGATGAAGACAAGCTATGTGCAGTCTGATTTTGCTGAAATTAAGTTACAAAAAGCCCACATCTAAGTAGATACAGATATTTTAATATCTAAGATCTACTAAATAATGGTATTCCTCAATCAATTATGCACACTAGAAATACTTTTCCTTCTCTGCCATCTGGTAAAACAGAGAGCTGAGTGACATTTCCCTGTCTGTACTGGAATAAGATAAGGGAATAAATAATCATAAACTGAGATTTATCTCCCATTGTTGATAAGTCATTTGCAGATATACCTGCCAAAGCAGTCTCTGCTCTCCAGTAACATCTATAGCCCACTGAATATTGGATCAGTATTCTTGTCACACTCCTTGACAAAAGCAATCTCTAACTGTGATGCTGACATCCAAATAGCAGACCATGTCATATTCATGCATCCCAGTCATATTCATGTGTACTGGAGAAAGGAGCCCTTTGTACATTTCATCATTTATCTCTATAGAAGATTTTGTGTCTAATGTCTCTCTCACATATCTGTAATGTGACTCAAGCAATGGCAAACCATGCCTTCTTTCGTCGTGTCAAGAATGCTGAAATACATATATTTTGTACCATTTGGGTTATCCAAATGCTCTGAGTGGGAATAAGAAAGGCCTACTAGCCATGCTTGGCTCATTCAGTGTTATTTACCTCCACTGAATCCTCTGCACTGATCACTTCTGAATTGAATTCCTAAATAGAAAATAGAGAAGAGTTTCCTGGCAATATCGCATATAACAGTAAAGAATGGCTGGAATAGCTCTGTTCCTTAGGTCTGGACTGGTTTTGATTCATAGGTCAGAATTTCATAGCATGTCTTACAGTTTAGATGCTTAGATGCATGTTTTGGTGGCTCAGAGAATCTGAATTTTGGGGCATTTCAGAGCCGTGTGTTCTTGCCCTGTGTGCATTAGGTGAAATTCAGGTCCCATTTAAGTGACTAAAAGCATGTGCAGAAGTAAATAAACTCATAAGAAATTCTAGTTATACTAAACAGAATAAAAATATACTTAAGTTAAATACTTTCTACCTGGACTTCTGGAAGTCTGATACTATGTCCTGAATCAGTAGAATTCTGTGCGGATACTCTTGGTTCCTTAGAATATACAGCAGTAGTTTAAAAGAAAATTTGTCAGCTCATAATGTTTTTAGATCTTAGTATTTTCCTGTTTCTGTAATGCATATTTATCTCTGTACAGTAACATATCACAACTCACTCATATATGGTAAATCCTTTAAGAAAAAAAAAATGGTACAAAACAAAAACATAAAAATGGTTTTAACAATCACTTTTCATGTTTGACCTTCTAAAATACATACTTAATCAGATTTAATATATATAATTTGTTCTTAGTGATCCCAAATTGCATTTTACAATCCAATAATAGAAGCCAGCCAAACTTGTCTACATAAATCCTAATGATCTTTTGTCCATTTTCATACTACATACTAAGGAAAAAAGATAAGGCATATTTATCTTTCCACTAGAGTGTGCAGGCAAACCAAGTCAGCTTTTAACTTGTTGAAAGAACAAGTTTTTCATAAATACAGAAAATAACAGAATCAGTAAAGAGCGGGTTGCTGGAGCTGGTGAGAGGTTGTCAAAAAATTCAAGTCCCCATGTTTTTATACTGAATAACTTAGAGTTTTTTGTATCAGAGCTTTCTATTTATTTATTTATTTATTTTATTTTTTCCTAAGGAATGTAGTGTAGACCACAGGAAATTAAAAAAAATAAAATGTTTATTAAGCTGTCTCCAACAGCAACTAGATGCTTCCAATGAAGATAAAAATTTATGGGGGGAGGAGAAGAAAGGTAATACTTTTCTATCCTCAGGCAAAGTACAATAACAATGAGAGGAGTCCCTCTTAAGCTATTCCTGATGCAGTGAAGCGATGCAGTACTACCTAGCTAAATTTCACATGCAACCAAGCACATTGGTGAAGAGACACTCATTCAAGCGCAAATTTCAGGGACACACTATGCATCTGGACACAACCTGTGCCCAGTTTCCTCTGTGATAGGCTAGGCTATTTCTGGGTTCAAGTAGGATTTCCACTTCCTTCTATTACATGATTGTCTCCTGTCCATTTGAAGGCCAAGCAGGACACTGTGAAATACTTCAGACAGCTTTTCTATCTAGAAAGAATGTGTTAGAGCTACAATGAATGGCAAAGCCACACAGACAGACTGGGAATCAACAATTTGCATGCAATTGCTGAACTGAACATTACAGCTTGTAGACCTACAGATTTCCAGTCTGGGTATATGGAAAGAGAAGACAGAGAAGTTGACAGAGAGTAGCCACTTTTAGAAGGTGCTACTTTAAGCATGCCGTTGCTTGATAAGAAGTTGCTGGGGAGAGACAAAGGATGAGAAACTTTGCCCGGCCTGAAATGCTCGTTTAGGAAAGACGGAGATTAGGTCAAGCAAGGCTTTGCCTCAGGGCTTGTATATTTTTCCAAGAGCCCTCTGACTCATTTCTTCTTTTTTAAGAGCAAAGTGACTATGGTTAAGAAGATATTTGGCTAAGGTTATATTTGTTACTTTCTTGCCAAATTATGCTTGAAGATGTGAAGCCAGAAGCCAGAGTTTCTAAAGCTGGATGGAAATCAGATGAAAATGTCTGAGGCACTACAGGACCTGAGAAACCTAAGGCCCAGGTCTGAGCCCTCTAGAGTCCCATGTCTCATGGAAAAGACTAAACAATACTGGTCTGTATACATCTTGCACACCTTACTCCATTGGAGTATTAGATGAAGCAATTGGGTATACTTAGAGAACACTGATATCTCTACTCAAAAAAAGTAGTAGGATTGCTACTAAAAGAATGTGGTAGGCTACTACACTTCCTTTTTTACTGAAAGAAAGAGGTATTCTTTGTCTTGGCTGAAGAAATACTTAGCCTTAGTACAACCGCTTCTCCAAACATTACAAGAAAGGAAGTGTTGTAGCTCTGTGCTACACCCTGTTTCAGTTATTTTCCATCTTCCTACAATGCAGTAGGAGGCCCGGGAAGCACAAACACACGACAACTTTGTCTTTCGAAACATGGCTTTTGCAGCTACATCTGTACATATGATTTGAGGGGAATCATTCCACTTTCTGGAGGTCTAGTTGAAAGGCATCATGTAGTTTGTGTTTCCTTCTATAGCAGATCTGAACTGCAGTACCCTGTGCTTTGACAAAAGCAGACTTGATAGTTCTGAGCTTTGAAAAGGCTCAGACCCTTTTAGCCCCACTTGGAATGAGCAGAGCAGCATTATTCAAAAGCAGCATACAGCCTGCCAGGGACCTTGCCACCTCTGTCTCTTCACCACAAGAAGTGGTATTTACTTGGGTCCAAGTCAAGGATTCAAACTCAGGTCCTGAAACCTGCTATGTGTACTGATTCATCACAACATCTGAATTGGTAACCATTCCACACCAGTAATCCCACAATATGTTCTTCCAGCCATTGGCCTACCCGACTTTGTCATTTGTAATTGCTGAATTCCTCACATAAATATTAATAAGCTGGCTTGTTGCAAGACATCAAAGTGATATGTGATTCGCTAAATCATTTTCCTATGAAGTATTCTATAAATGATGCATTAATTCTGTCAGGATGCAGGCCTTCAGCATGGCTCATTAAGTCTGACAGTTCCTTACTTTTTTGATCTTTTGCATAGGGAAGGGAAATAAAAGCCATTTTTATCTCCTCGAGAGCATCCCCTACCACCTGCCCTGGAAAAGAACAAACAATATTTTCCATTTGAAGGGGACTTTTTTCCCTATCACCTGAAAAGTTCTCACGTTGGAGAGTTTAAATAAAGTATGTTCATAAATTTACAGGCTTTGGCATTGCTTTTTCTCTAAAATAAATTGCGCTCTTGGCTATATCAACACTCTGTGGGCCTGATCAACACTTAAAATAATCCCAAACAGGTAGCTGTGATTTCTTCCGAAAGAGAACCTTGTGGTTAATGTATCACTCTCCAGCCTGATATATCTTTCAGAGCAGATGAGGACCCAAATCATCCGATTAGAACTGCATTTTGCACTCTTGTCAGGAAGAGCAAACACTGGTAAGAGGATATGAATGAGTACGCTTATTTACTTTTGCACAATAGATCAGACGTAAATGTTGTTGTACAGCAACTATTGAAAGGTCATTTGCATTGTACTTTAAATTACTTTCACTTTAAATTTGGTCAGATGCATTTTCCACATAGAACATGCTATGTCTGTAGCTACAGTGCTGATATTTTTCAGCACTGCACTCTAATAAGAGCTTAGCAGTGCTCCAAGTGGTAGCAGCCAAAAGCTGCACTTTTAGTTACATCTGGTCAGGCTGAGGCCAGTCAAGTGAAGCGCTCCTGAGCTGATGATGGAGCAGGTGCAGGTGTCAGGAGGGCATCAACATCTCAGAACACTTCCCCAGTGAGCTGGTTGGATTTCTTATGATTGTCTCCACATTGTCTCATCAACCCAACTTTTCAGTGACAGACCATACAACAAGGCTGGAAAATGACTGCAAGTTTTATAAGCATCTCTCTGTTATATGGGTGTAATGCTGCATGGCAGGTTGAGAATCACTCTGAGGGTTCCTCTTTCAATTGCACAGACGTCAGTGTTGGTATGCTTGGCTCTGGTTAAAGAGGGCTAGGTAGACTGCATGCTACAATGCCATAACTAGCACCTCAAGGATGATGTAGGGAGATAGGTCAAATGTCACATTATAGACTGCAAAAAAATTGTAAAAGGAAGCTTGTGACACAATGTGAGCTTCAAAAAAGCCACAGAAAAGGAAAATTCTTGAAAGTAGCTTGCAAATGACCAGGTAATGAACATAAACAACTATGCTTACAGTAATCTAAATAGAGTCAATATTGGATCTGAATTCTCAAAATATTATATACACTAATCATAGTATACTATTTTTGTAGTATCATCATTGTAAATAATATATTAAGGAGGTGTAAAAAGAGCAATATTATTGATAAACACATCCGTCTAAACTACATCAGTTTCATACTAAACAGTATGTTTTTAGTACTAGTGATACTGTTCTAAAATTTCCATGAGATTCTTGTACTAATTTTGGCCATTTTATTTGAAATTTTATTATGTATTTAATTATTTCGCATTACTTCTAACATAAAATATATCAATTTCCATAGATAAAGAAGAAAGTTGTAGATGGATCTAAATGAAGAGCTGACTGTAAAACTCAACTAAGAACTGCATCCAAATGTTCTTAGAAGTGACAAACTTGCTGAAGAACTTTAAAAATTGGGAATATACAATTTTAGTTATAATGCAAATTATTCTTCCGCTGGACAATTTACAGCAGAATAGTGTTGACTCTGACTCAAAATTCATTACAGAATATGTGATTAGCTACAAGTGCTGAGTTTCAGACACAGGCAGCTGTGGATTATGGACAATGAATAATTAAGACATAATTACCTAATTAAGATGTCAGCAAAAAGTATGCTTAGCTAATTCAATGAGTTATTTAAAAATGTGATCCTGAGCAGGTGTTTTTTAACAAATATTAGAAGGGCATATTTTTAATATTGATCCATCCTAACTCCTACTTTTTGTGCTACATGCCAGCAATGGTGCATAGTGAAGTTTTGAGCTGGCTGTTTATTTTATTACCACTAGTTATTGGTTCCATCACCTAACAAGTATAGAAAATTATGATCAGTGTATTTGTCTGAAAAAAAAAAAAATCGTGTGTGCAGTTTCTTTGTTCCTGTTTTCTGTCTTTTTTTTTTTTTTTAAAGAAGATTTTTAGATCTCACACCAGCTCTATTTTAGGATGTTTTCAACAGATGTTGTCTATCCTACACTGTGATGAAAAGAGGAGAACATTTTCTAGTCATTATGTGATAAATAACTACACCTAAGAAGCAACACCTATGCTACATATATGCAACTGTGGTACCCAAATATACCTCCAGCACAGTTATCCCTGGTGTTTGATACATTCACACTGGAATGTACTCTCATACTTCATCCACTATTCACACCCCAAGTATTTTCCACCACAGACAACTACAGCTGTTCTTTCATAGGTGAAATGAGATATTGTGTAGCTGTCACTGAAATGTTTTCTTTTTGCAGTATACCAGCACAGGCAATAACCCTGAACTATAATTTTCCCGTTGCATAATAGATAAAAACATTTATTAATACAAATCATCAGGTAGACTCTGCCATCACTGAATTTTTATAAAATGTATACAACACTGTATTAACTATGGAAAAGCTGTATGTCATTTATAGAATACTACCTTGGGAGAAACTTATAGCTGCATGCTGAAACACACTAACATTTTGCAAAATAACAACTAACTGGGATTAGAACAATATCTCAATGTAGTTGAATGCTTCTTTTTTTTTTTTTTCTTTTCTTTTTCATTTTGCCAGGGTGAAGAAAAAACACTTTTGCTTGTCGTGAAAAGGACAGACCATGATCAGTCTGTCACATATAATTTGACAATTTGCAATGCTTGAACAACAGGAGGCCAAGGCACATATTTCAAACATTGCTATTGATAGAAGAATTTTACAGTAGCTCCCAATTTCTGTGCTGGATAAATGTCCTGATTAAAGACAGTGGTATAAGAGATAGCCATGAAAGCTTGGCACACTGGAACTGAAAGAGTTGCCTAATTAGTTTTGGTCTTCAAGTTGATAATTTTTTAAACATGCATGGGAAATCAACTTCTATGCTCCAAGGATCAAGCAAACAAACAGGTGTACTTCTTGGCAACTGCAAATGATATGACAAAAAAAAAGGAGAACCTGTCTACACAAATTGCCAGCTATGTTTTAAGTAAAGAGATGGCAATCTGTGTCTGATATTTGAACACTGAAATAAGGATGTTAAGCTTGCATCTTCTTTTGAAATTTCTCAAAAGAACTTTAAAAAGTGTTCTGCCTCCAGTTCTTGGAGATAATGGCCATCTTCAAAGTAAAAAATGTCAAATACTATTGAAACTACATTTATTGGACCTATTGGAAGACATGTCATAAATAAATATCTTTCCACTGAGTCACCATTTTATACTGCTTCATATACAGAGAAGATGAAAAGAAAAAGAAGATAAAGATCGGAACTATTCATGCTTATGTAATGAAAACCCCTCCCCCCAACAGACACCCAAAACCCCAACCTGAGTGCATCATAAATCACTCATATACCTCAGAAACTGGGGGGGGGGGGGGGGGGGGGAGGGGGGCGGGTGGGGGTAGTAAAATTATTGCTATTACAGAGGACAAAGTAAAGTGAGCTTTCTCCTAATTAATTTAAATTGCAGTTTTGTTCTCAAAACCATGGCATGGGATTTCACACTGATTATCTCCCCATAGTTTCCACATAGAGTATGCTCAGCATACCAGTAAACAGTTCATTTTTCTCTCATCCTACAAAGCCTTGGAAGCACAGCTTGCCCTCTGAAATGCAAGCCAAGTCTTCTGTTTCTTGTGAATAATCACCAGTTAGAGGCTGAACCTGTTCTGTCACACATATACACCAGCATTGCATGTGAGTGGCTGACTGAAACAGTTCTATTTGCAGTGAAAAAGGAGGATGAATCAAATCTCCTTCATTCTCTTCCAAGTAGATGCAGTGCCGCTCCCTCCTAACTCAGTTTTGTAGGGCTTAAGGGACAGAAAAAGCAAGAATTAGAATTGATTCTTCAGGGAAGGAAGCAGCTGTGACAGTACACTGGTGAACAGATTTGTAAAGGTTTCAGCTTTTATGTAGAATGGCATCATACTGGAGATAGGAAGAAACCTTGGCTCCAGACCCTGTTGAACTGCAGTGTGATATTCTCTAGACTGATTTCTCAATTTATCAAAATGATTTTGAAAAGAGACTGTGTTGCTGGTGTTGTGCTGCATCTTCAGGCAGCTTCAGCTGTTTGTCTGTGACACAGTTAGAAAGGAAATAATCCCTGGTTTTCTTGATGCATAGTTTGGATTCTGAAGCAGGATTTCATTGTTTCTTGTGGTCTCTTCTAGTTCTCTGTTTCTAAAAGTTACAATCTTGTCCATTGGTGAACACAGTGGGCCTCCCAGTTTGATGTCATTTACATAACTAATAAGCACACTTTTTACTCTATCATCCAGGCCAAAAATAAAGATATTAAATGGTATTGGACTCAAGGCTGAGGAATTGCTCTTACTCCACAACATAGGTTGGCACTGAACCATTGATAACTATGCTGTGATTAAGATTTCACTTAAGCACCAATTTCATTAAGATAAATGATTTGCCATTTCACTTCCTGCTTCTATGACTTGTAACCTACCTATAGAGAGGGAAATTTGTCCACCTTGACATATGTCAGTCATACTAAAGTCATGTTATGTTATTGTAGTCACAGTGTGGTGAGGTTACTAGTTCACCTCTTTGCTCAACTATGGCAGGTTTGCTGTAAAGATACTGCAACCTTTGTAGAAGACCTAGGGTAACATCAGCACACAAACTTGTTGTGAATCAGACAGGAGTATGTTTCCTCTCCAAGCTGCAAAACTGAATTACCTTTTCTAGCTTTTACCAGAGTTAATACAAGAACAGAAAAAGTATCAGGTAAAAACGAAACTACACCTCACCCTGCTGATGCTGGCAGTATTGAAGACTGGACAAGTGTAAGATCAGGTCAAGCTTTAATGATACTTCTCCAGGATACTTGGCTCATCTCCAGCAGCAGACAGCTCAGAGATTTTCTGAGCCAGGCCTGGCAGAGTCCTCAGGTAAAAAGTTACACAGCTTGGCTGCATGCTACTGGTTAACTGCTAGCTTCCTATGTTTGTGTAGAACCTGATACATTCTAGCTTCATTTATTTATTTATTTTTCCTTTTTACTGGAAGAAGCAGTGAACAATTGATCTATACTCACCGTCTCTATACTTGAGATATCCTTCCTCAGTCATGTCTCACCATAATGAATTTTCCTATCCTAATTAATTGTACCTTGCATGGATGCTTTTCCAAATTCCTGAGCATCCTTCCCCAGACATTTACTTGTTACTACATTGTCTTCCTGACAACAGGGACAGTGAGAGAGGATAACACACAAGTATTCAAAATGTATGCATATCAGGAATTTCTAGAATGGAATAACAAAAGCTCTCTGTTAGTTGTCTATTCTGTATTGTCACAAGGTTTCAGGGGAGAACTGTCTGACTGAAGCCTCTTGTCTTTTCTTAAAGTGTAGAATTGAACAGCTTTTGGGGTGTTATTATAAGCCAGATTTATGATTCTTGGGCCTGTTGCTAGAGTACAGTTATTATTTGTGTAATTAGAATTTTATTAGAAAGGAGGGTTGCAGCCCACAAACTTTGGAAGAAACATCCGAGAAAGAAGTAAGTCTAGAAAGCAAAAAGATGAGTAAAAGGCATTACTTTTTTTAAGTTAAAGAGCTTATCATTTAACCAGTTTCTGAGGAAATACAGTAGTGAGGGACAAATACTGGTTTCCAGCTTCCAGGCAATGCATGCAGACATAATGCATACATAATCACATATTAATCTCCTTAATATATTTACCAAGTTCTATCCTGAAACCACAGAGGTGTTTTTAACAACCTTTAATAACAGAAGACTGAGCTAGAAATTTTCTGATGATTAAGAAATATATATGTATACAGCTCTACCCTTTACATGGGCAGATAGTGATAGGACTAGGGAGACCCTACAGAGGGACCTGGACAGGATGGGTTAATGGGCAGAGGCCAATGGGATGCAATGGGATGATGTTCAACATGGCTAAGTGCTGGGCCCTGCACTTTGGTCACAACAACCCCATGCAACGCTATAGGCTTGTGGGAGAGTGGCTGGAAAGCTGTGCAGAAGAAAAGGATCTGGAGGTGCTGATTGATGCTCATCTGAACATGAGCCGGCAGTGGCCCAGGTGGCCAAGAAGGCCAATGGAATCCTGGCTTATATCAGGAATTGTGTAGTCAGCAGGACCAGGGAGGTGATCGTTCCCCTGTACCATTCCCCTCACCATTCCCCTCTGGTGAGGTGGCACCCCGAGTACTGTGTTCAGCTTTGGGCCACTCACCACAAGAAGGACATAGAGGCCCTGGAATGTGTCCAGAGAAGGGCTATGAAGCTGGTGAAGGGCCTGGAACATAAGTCCTATGAGGAGCGGCTGAAGGAACTGGGGTTGTTTAGTCTGGGGAAGAGGAGGCTCTGGGGAGACCTTACAGCTCTCTACAGCTACCTGAAAGGAAGGTGTGGGGAGCTGGGGGTCAGCCTCTTCTCACAGGTAACTAGTGATAGGACTAGAAGGAATGGCTTCAAGTTGCACCAGGAGAGGTTTAGTTTAGAAATTAGGAGACGTTTCTTCTCGGAAAGAGCAGTCAGGCATTGGAACTGGTTGCCCAGGGGGGTGGTGGAGTCACCGTCCTTGGGGGTGTTCAAGGAAAGGTTGGACCTGGCTCTTAGGGACATGGTTGAGTGGGTGACATTTGTAGTAGGGTGATGGTTGGACCAGATGATCTTGACGGTCTTTTCCAGCCTTAATGATTCTATGATTCTATGACAAGGGGGAATGGTTTTAAGCTAAAAGAGAGGAGATTTAGATTAGGAGGAAATTCTTTACTCTGAGGCAGTGGAACAGAGAAGCTGTGGATGCCCTGTCCCTGGAAGTGTTCAAGGCCAGGTTGGATGGGGCTTTGAGCAACCTGGTGTGGTGGGAGGTGTGCCTGCCCATGGCAGGGGGGTTGGAACTAGATGGCCTTTCAAGTCCCTTCTAACTCAAACCATTCTGTCATTCTATGATTTTATGATTCTGTGATTCTATGATTCTATGAACTGTCTACATCTTACATGAATTACTGTCCATTTTACACTCAATTAGTTTGATACCAACCACATCCTTCAGTTTACATGGATTTTCTCTCTATTGTTGGAGAAAAATATACTTTCTCATTTCCCTGCACTAAAAAACAAAATAACAGAACAAAACAAAACAAAAACACAAGCAAAGCTTTTTTGCCTCCTCTTATATGTTTGATTCTTCATTACTTTGATCTAGCTTCTATTTGCTCCCATTCCAGCTTGAATTAATCTAAAGATAGATAAGCAGAATAGTGCACAGTTATTCCAGACTGGAAGACTCTTCAGAGATTCCTCTTGCTCAAAAAGCTCTCTGACAATGGCCTTGCTATGTTAGATCTACTTCACAAGTATTTCACAAGATGCAGTGTAAGATTACAGCTGTTCTTTTATTGCCTAGCTTCATGATACTGCGTGATACAGGCATTTTGTCATTTTATGATCACTAATTCTCTAAGATCACTCACCTTCCTGTTTGGAAGTTTCATCTTATAGCAAAAATTCCTCTTAGTTCATCAGCACATAGTATTTCACTCTTGTACTGTTATATTTACTACATAGACATTTTTTGTATGTTCAGGATTATTCAATCCTTCATAATGCTTTCCTGTCCTTCTCTGTAGTAACATTTTCTACCTTTGTTAGCAAAAATCATCATATACTTATACTATATATATATTTTTTTTTGGGGGGGGTCAAAAGCACTAGTGGAAACAGCCTATGAAGCCTTGAATAAAGACCTTTTGAATAAAAAGCATCAGTAAAGTCTGATAATGCTTAGATAAATTTCACTTACTAATCATAATTAATTAATTTCTTCACATGAAATCACATAAAATTCTTTAATGGAGTCCTGAGAAATTGCATTGATTTTGATTGTCTTGTCTTAGAAAATTATTCATCTAAAAAGCCATTGTACTGGTTCAATAAAATGCAAAATGGGTAAATCCATGGGTAAAATGGGTAAATCCATGCCACATTTCAGTTTCCACGTACTTCCATGTTTTTAAACATTCTTAAAGTATTTTTCAGCCTTGTACACTACTACAAGAAACTAACATACTGTGTAGTTGCCCAGATAATTTTTTATTTTCTGTTTCATAAATGTATATCCTGTGTTGACTGTTTTCCTACCTTCCCTGATTTAACAGATTTATTAAAATTTCTGCTGTTGGACCTACATGTTCATGTGTGAGTGCACGCAGTATTGCAAGGAGATTATTTGATTCCCCCAACCTGAGTACGTTAAGTTGTTTGACTTTTGGTTTCCACTTCAGCAATTGTAATTTCCTTTTCCACATTCCCATAGCTGTCTTGTCTCTGTTCTACTTTCAGTATCACCACTTTTAATAAATATTTATCAAAATCTTCTAGGAACACAACTAGTGACCCATGCTTGGCCCACTGAAATCATCAAGTCCAGACTTTCGTAATCACAGGCAATAGCATAATCTAGGAAAGATTGAAAGATATCTGTGCCAAACTCTGCTTTAAACAACACTGTCCACAGAACTCTTACAAATATCTGATAACTTAAGACATATAATATAAAAGATAAAAAATAAAATAAAATATAAAGCTGTAGTATACCATGGGAAAACTGTAGGAGAAAACAAAACCATTTATAAGGTCAAAGGACTCTGCAGTGTGAAAAAATCACTTTCTTTGTGCCATTGAACTCCAGGAGATTTTTGATATTATCAGGGAATGGTCTTGCCCTACTTAAAATGCCCAAAATATGGTGAGTTTTTGACTCTATTAAAAAGGTCATTAGCAACTGCTGTTTCCATTTGTTTTCCCTCTTATGCAAGATGATAAATCTTTTTGGTACCTGCTGCAGACCAAGAAAAACTCTGAAGTCTTGGTTTAATAAATACTATGCAGTAAACATAATCAATAGAAAGAAATCGCCTGCATTTTTCTTTTTGGAAGGCTTTAAATCTCAGTCCTAGTCACTATGGCCCTTAGTCACAAAAGCCCTCATGTTCTTATCTTGTTTTTTCTTTACGTCTGTGCTGAAGACTCTGGCCTAATTGTGAGATGCCTAAACACAATCCATAATTGCATTCTACCAGCAGAATACCATTACAAAATGTTTACACTGAACAATTTTATCTCAGAAAAACCCTTTTTCTGAGAAAAGATTTGGGATCTTGACTATGTGACAGGTGATGTCTTCTGCAGAGAAAGTATAAACCTGCATTATATTCATGTCCCTTTAAATTCTTAATAACATAAACTGAGTGTAGCTGGAGGAAGAAAGCTAGTCCTAAGATACTGCTAAAAGAATATCTGTCTAATATCAGATTTGTTCAATAATGCTTGTGATATATCATATGGCCAACTTTGGCCTCTTTTTTCTTTTTTTTTTTCTTTTTTTTCTTTTTTTTTTTTAAGAAAAAAAGAATAAGTTTGAAGCACTTCTTAACTGAGGGATAATGTAAGAGAATTCTAATTTAAATATGCCTTTTTTTTTTTTTTTGGTCTCGTATCCATATGATTTTCTATGCTCCAATGACTATAAATTCAATATCTTCAAAACATTTTACTGGTCCGGTTAGTGATCTTTGATTATATTTACCAGAAACTATTACTACCTCAGAATTAATTCTTACACAATCTGAATACATTGTTAAAATCTGAGGGCATTGTAAATGGAAAACTTGTCAGAAAATTGTCTCCCTGTGAAACAGGAGAAAAAAACACAACACATCAACAACAAAAAAAAAAAACCACAAGATTTTTAAAATGTCATTATCCATATATTATACCAGGAGTTTGTCTTACAGCAACTTTGGTATTTGCTCTCACTCCTTTTTCTTGGTGTTTAGAGCATCACCTTCATCACTGAATTAAGTTGATCTAATTGGAATTTTATCTCACTTACTTTCTCACTCCTGTCGGGAACGCTTGGTGCTGGCACGTATGGCAATGCATGGGAGGAAAGGCTTATTTTAAGAAATTCTTTGACTTTTCAGCCTCACTGTTACAACAGCCATAAAATTCTAATTTACTCTTCTGGGGGCTGTGATCATTCCACAGCCCAAGGTGGACAAAAAGAAAAATAGCTTGGTCATTTCACAGGGAGAAAGTATGTACTCCCAAAACAAAACCAGTCAGATAGCTAGCTCAAAATTAACAGACTGTAGACTGACTCCTTACCTCTCTTCCCCAACTCCACTCTTCCTGCTGCCTCCTTGCCTCCTCTTTCTGCTCTCCTGTCATCGTCCTTCCTTCCAAGTCCCGTTCCCCCCCCAACCCCATGCTACCCTTCTGTGGTGGCTTTTCAATAGTCCAGTGACAGTGTTTTGTGAATACAGATAAACAAGAGGGTCAATCTACCCTTCATTTCTTCTGGAGGATTATTTTGCCAACAGATCAAGAACTAAGGGTGGGAAGTAATATTTGAAATCAACCTGTAAGAAAACAAGAGGAGAAGAGAAATAAAATCTCATTCTCACAATCCCTCCCTTCTAAAAAGTTAACACTCTCCCTCAACCTACATACTTAGTCTCCTGAAAACAAGAAAAGGAAAAGGAAAAGGAAAAGGAAAAGGAAAAGGAAAAGGAAAAGGAAAAGGAAAAGGAAAAGGAAAAGGAAAAGGAAAAGGAAAAGGAAAAGGAAAAGGAAAAGGAAAAGGAAAAGGAAAAGGAAAAGGAAAAGGAAAAGGAAAAGGAAAAGGAAAAGGAAAAGGAAAAGGAAAAGGAAAAGGAAAAGGAAAAGGAAAAGGAAAAGGAAAAGGAAAAGGAAAAGAAAAAGAAAAAGGAAAAGAAAAAGAAAAGAAAAAGAAAAGAAAAAGAAAAAGAAAAAGAAAAAGAAAAAGAAAAAGAAAAAGAAAAAGAAAAAGAAAAAGAAAAAGAAAAAGAAAAAGAAAAAGAAAAAGAAAAAGAAAAAGAAAAAGAAAAAGAAAAAGAAAAAGAAAAAGAAAAAGAAAAAGAAAAAGAAAAAGAAAAAGAAAAAGAAAAAGAAAAAGAAAAAGAAAAAGAAAAAGAAAAGAAAAAGAAAAGAAAAAGAAAAAGAAAAAGAAAAAGAAAAAGAAAAAGAAAAAGAAAAGAAAAATGAAAAACAAGAAAAAAGAAATGATCTGGCAATCAAAATTACAAATTCAAATGCAAACAGGCTGTTAAGTCATAAAGTTGACAAGCCACGATTTACAGGGATTTTAGGTGGATAGTTAATTTTTATAAAGATATTTAAAGGATATAAAAGTACAAACAAAACAACAGCTTTTGCTATGGACAACAGTTGTTGCTAGGGAATAAATAAATCCACTCTTTAAAAAGATTTGTTTCTGACACGGTGTTTTTTAGCCAAGCTTGGACACTCACAGATAAGTTTGTTCCCTACATTTTTCATGTAATCTACATTCTTGTCTTTTAATACTGCATTGGTCTTTGCAGACTTAGGAAATTTAAAACTCTCATGTGTTACAACACCTGGATACAAAACCTAACCAAGACAGAAATTCAACCTTTATCAATTAAAAAAAAAAAAAATCCAATTTCATCTTTGCAAACAATCCCTGTGTAAGACATCTCTTAATTTTATTTTCACTTAACAAAATTGTATTAAAAAAAAAAAAGTAAAAAGTAATTGACGTACCTTCTTGACGTTCAATGACTGCTCATCTTTGTATGATGAAAATACACCTTTAAAAACATTTAAAACATATGCACAGTAAATTGGTGGGCTAAAATCTCTCAAAGACATAATTTGGCATTGTATCATCCTGTTGCCTATTAAGCAATTATGGAAAAGAACACTGACTACACCACAGATGTTTCCTAATTAAGTGGATCAAGGAAGACACAAATGCTAATGACTCTTTATTTTTGTTTTATATGTTATTTATAATCTGTTGTGCTATATATATATTAAGTCAGTAAAGTACAAATCTATATTCAACTCCTCTAAGAAACAGTTTCTTCAAAAATAGTTGCTTGAAACTTTATGTTTCAGAACTATAATTTAATGTAGACCAGTTGTGAGCCTTTTAGAGTCAGCCCATGGTCTTCAGTTCTATGTTCCTTCTCGAATGTTTTAATTTCTTCTAGAATTATCCTTTCTTGCTGTTTTGATTTCAGCATCCTATATTCTTCTTTGTAGTGGTGTTTCAACACGAGTAGTTGTTCACTTTTATCAAACAGGTGAATATTACAAGCTTTTGCTTGCTTTTAGCATTGTTTACATTAATCTCCAGACAATATTTGCTAAACATTTGTATAAAATCTCTTAATATATCTTCAGACCTTTTCCTGACTGAGATAACAAAGTTATAGGTGGACTTTAGTTTGAACCAGAGTAAACTTTGAAACTGATGTCCCATTTGTCCCCACTTACCATCACTGAGTCATCCTGGAGTGCACAAATTGAATTTCTTTGGCTGGAACTAAGCTGGAAGACCAGGAGTACATTTAAATTGCTTCAGCCTCAAATGGACATTCAATCCACATGACCTGACTAGCACTGGCCCAAAATGAAATCTCCAAAACTTGGAGTTGTGCCTTTAGGTCCTTAGGCTCCTTTCATTCCATTAACCTATTCTTTTGGACCTCCCTGCCTGCCAGCATAAACCCATGCTATGTCACTCAAACCACAAACACTAGGGATGGAGTTGTCTTTCACTGCAGTACCACTTTCTGGTTTTGAGTAATCTGAGTAACTAAACATTCACGGTAAGTGTTACAAAGAGAAAGTGCTGTTCTTTGGGTGATAATATTATAGCAAAATTCTGAATTGGCTGTAGGTGAACCATTTAACCAGTGAAAAAAGTACAGAAACCCCAGCTGAAATTTTGAAAGCTTCATTTATGAGGCATATGTACGGGTATCAGAAGCAAAACTGAAATCAGATAAGCATGAGATATAAAGAGAAGCTTCTGGCAGAGCAGTATGATGACACAAGCAGAATTAAAGGACTCTTACTGAATAAATGGACTATTCTAAAAATGACCAGGGATGTCCTTGAGGACAGAGGAGGATGAACATGTCACAGAAGAGTAACGTATTTAACTCTGAGGTTCTGCTTTCTTCAGATACAGTCAGTAGAAAGACTCCTTATTAGTTTAATTAGGTTTGAACTAAACCCTGTTAGTCATTTTAACAAGCAAATGGCAGCAAAGCATTTTGTAGTAGAGGTTGATCTGTACTTAGGATTTGTCATCCCAGCCCTGCTGAATTCTGTTGAGTTTATGCTGTTGGTTCCAATGTATCCATAAACTTCAGCCATGCTGACATCTAAACAAGGAAATCAAGCACTGTCAGGGTGCTGATAGTCTAAATGATTAAATTCTTATGGCAGTCACTGTTATTCTTTTTGCCTTGATCAGCTGTTACTAACCCAAATATTTCCCATGTAGAGTTTGGGCATAAGGCCAGCTCTGGAAGTGTTGTCAGCTGGCAGTTGTACACTGCTCTGGGTACCAGAATATCATTATGTAGCATGATCATGACCAGAATGTGTCAACGGCCCAGCCTGAGAAAATGGAACCTGGCAATATTTAATTTCCTAATATAGATTAGCTGTTGAGTTGAAGAATGTACTTTGTGCTTCATCTGGCTCATTTTAATGAAGTAGTCTGAGAGGGATAGGATATAAGAATCAACTCTTCCTTTTTTTACTTATTATCACTCAAATTGGGATATCTGTAATATCTATGTTAATATAGACTAGTGTAGCATACAAAAGGTCAATATGATTTCACTGAAAATTTATATTAAAAACAAGAAAACTAGGCTTTATTTATTTATTTATTTTACAATTAAGTTCCTATGTTTAGAGACTTTGAAATCTGAGAGGAGCTCTATTCAGAACAATGGCACTTGATTCCAGAGTGATGAACTCAAAACAATTAATTCATCAATGAAAGCAATGTGCTGTCAAAGTGCCATTCACTAAGGGGTATTCTGTCTAGGGAGAAGGATACTAGTTACATGACACTGTACATACAGTTTCATATTTAAAAGAACTTCAGATATATTTACAATCAGGAGCACAGTGAATGCTGCTTCTTTGTAATAGTTTTTCTGGCTTTCATCATTTTGGATATTGTGTTTTCAGACTTGTGCTGATGAGTACTATAAGAAACTTTTGATATTTATGAGCAGTAGTGAATTCTTGATGCCTGTAAAATAGCAATTAAAAAGTCCAAAATGATATACATCCTCATCAGTGCACACACCTGAATTAGTAGATAACAATGGAGGTAAATTGTCTGGACTGCCATGGCACAAATTCCATTTCTTTCAAATTATATTAAATTAAATGACATTTTTAAGGATGCAAATGGTTAATGAACAAATCTCTTTGAATTAAAAATTTAACAAAAGCTTTGTGAACACATAAAAGTGATTTGTTGATAGGTAACTTCCTTCTCCAACACCTTTACAGTCCAACTGTGTCTAAACAAAGAAACGTGTCAGTAGAATGGCCTCTATCATATGCTAATGACCGAAAGCAGCAGGAATTACAGAATAACGTGGATTTTAGAGAAGAGGCTGGAGTTAAGAGATCTGGAGATCACAGAGAAACTACATTCATACTTGAAGGTGTAACATTAGTGCAAAAATCGAAGATCATGCATGCAGGAATTTCAGAAGGGAGTTCATGGAGACCCAAAAGTCCTAGGTTCTCTCATATTATTTTGCCTGGGGAAAAAAAAAAATACAGGTTGATGCTGAAAGAATCATCTGTAGGCAATCCTCCAAGTCTTTGGTGCTCAGTGATGGGTTGGCCAAGGAATTCCTGGGAAATCACAGCTAAGTGGGGAAGTGTAGTTTGGATTGTTCATCCTTGAGTCATGGATCCTGTGTGCCCAAGTGATTTGCATGTCTAGCATGTCAGATCCATGAATTATGTAAAGATTTAAAGGTAAAATGCTACATTTATTAAAGCTGCAGATGGATGTTAGAATAACATTATAAAAGGAAAACACATTTTTAAGGTTACACTTAACAGTATGAATCCTCACTAGCAGATATACTTTCTCAGTAGTCTCTGAGGCTGGTTAACAAGACTCTATAATCATTTCCAGGACATGCTTTCAAGAATTCTAAAACTTCATCTTTCTTGCTTCTATTTTGACAAATACTAGAATTCTTCACTATGAGGGTGGTAACTGGAACAGTTTATCTAGAGAAGTTTATGCCCCATCCCTGGAAGTGTTGAAGATCACGTTGGACGGGGCTTTGAGCAACCTGGTCTGGTGGGAGGTGTGCCTGCCCATGGCAGGGGAGTTGGAACTAGGGGATCTTTAAGGCCCCTTCCAAACCAAACCATTCTGTGATTCTATGAACTGTCTTCAGTGTCTTGATTTTTATAGTACAGCCTAGTTACCATGTTCTCACCTCCTGCCTTGCTTACAAGTTTCTTCAGTATAGTGGCATGTTTTTATAAGTGCAGTACCATGAGAAGCATCAATTGTACAAGCTCCTTTTAATTTATATTTAGCTTGCTATGTGCTTTGCAGAGAAGCTATATGTGGCATAGCATAAGATTGATCTGAGAAAGGATGCGACCTTTCCTTTCCCCCAGCCACTCCACATATTCTGTTAGATTTACAGAAATCATGCAGAGCCTCATCACAGGGACTAACAAGGGATGTCCACTAGAAATCTACTTGTAGACAGCTTCCAGAGATGGGAAGGAATAAGACCTTAATGTGTTATTTAATTAGAGAAAAACTGTAAGCCACCTTTCTGGTGCATCAAAATGCAATCCTAGGATTCAGTAGAAGATATATTCCTGGTAACACTAATGTCACACTAATTGACAGCTATTCATTGATGGATATTTGCAGCAGTGTTAATGGGTAAAGCAGAAGTGATGCCACTATACAAGACAGAAGGCAGTAATTAGGATCATAAAGAAAATTAATTTAACTTCAATAGGACTGAGAAGAATTTCTAAAAAGAGATGGGGAACACAGAACACAGAATTTATTTCTTGCTCAAAGGCAGTGGTGGCCTGGCTTATTTAACTGAGTTTAATATTCCTCAAACTCTGATAATGAAATATTTCAAAAGGGGTCACAGAACATTAGAAGTAGTCAGCAGCTGCAGCTCAGTCCACAGCAGTAATTACTGGCTGAAAATATTTTTGCTATGTTAAGAACTGATCATTTAATTGTTGGCAGCACCAAATATACATTGCACACAGGGAAATATGGTTATGAAACAGTCTTGCAATAGTGAAGATAGAACAAAAGAAAAATAACCCCAGGTGTCCATCATCAAGACATTTGTAAATACTTTGCCTGCATCATGTGAGAGTCATGTGACAAGGAGACTGCTCCAATGACCCAGGAAGTCTCACACTCTAATATATCAATAACAGGCCATTTGTCTTCTCCTTCAGTGCGTAGAATAGCTCTGGCATAGCTACTTTTTTATTTGTAATTTTAGCTGTTTATTTTGGATTTTTCTTGGTTATGATCCAGCTTTCACTCGTTATCATATAAAAGGTCCTTTCAACATGTTTGCCCTTTGATCTATGCCCCATCTTCTGACTAGGATGAACTCCCAATATAAAATCTGTCTTTAACGTTTACCACTGCCATAAGTCCTGCAAACAATTCTTGACAACTAGTATCTTGTGCCTCTCCTTTCTTATTTTATAATGGTCTTACCACAGATGTTACCTTAGTCTGTTGTTTCTCTGGAGCTCTGGCCCCCTTAATCTATGTTTAGGTATCAGTAGGGCAAAGTACATTGTAAATCTTAACAACTCGGGTTGTTGCCATAGTACTCAGAAATAACAGCTTCAGCAAAAAACATTGCACATTTGCAAAGCTAAGCATTTAAGTGTTAAGAAATGCCAGAATCGGTATATCTCTACATCCTTAATTAGACTTTTCTTATAAAACATTTGTCACATGTATGATCACATACTTTTTTTTTTTTTTTTTTTTTTAGTTTTACACACTCATCTACATTTTTCAGTGAAAATTATGCAGTTCTGCTGTGACTGCCACAGAGTTGTGCTGCTAAAGAATATTCTTACCTTAGGTTCTCTGCCTTGTTGCTGATTTGAAAGCAAGTTTGGAATTAGAAGATTGGTAAGTAGTAGAAAGCTGGATACGGAGGTGTACCTTTGCTAAAAGATAGGACGAAGTGAGAAATAGGGAATCCAACACTCTCTTGATTTATCAAGCAATTCAAGCAGGAGAAAATCCTGTGTTTCCCTGCAAAATTTACTAGAGCTCCTTGTTTCAAATAGTGTAGTTTAGCTGGCAGAAGCAGCTGAATGAGCCTCCACTCACGCTCATTACATGTGCAGAGAAAAAATGTAGCAGCCTGGTCTAAGTGCTAGAGTTTGGGATCAAGCATGAGTGCTAGCACATGCTGCCTCTGTGTTGTGACATAATAATACTCTCAGACTTTGGCCATACATATCAAATTGGGTGGTGTTTCTAAACTCTTGAGTTGCAGGGGTGGGGTGGAACAGAGTTCCTTGGGTTCCCCAGGAAATGGGTGGTGCAGACCAAGCTGGAGCATGTTCTGGCAAGGACCCCAGCGTGCACCATTGTGAAACTAGCAGGTAATTGCAGCTGTAGTCTCAGTCACCCATCCAAGATACACTGATAGTCAGTAGCAGGACAAAGAAATATATGAAGATATTTTAAGCCCTAGCTTGAGATTCTTACTGCTAACCCATCCTAGAAAAGATTGCATGTGTCTATCACCTTTTCACAATAAAGGAATGCTTTAAATGAATATTTTTATTCATGGAAACTACACTGCGTATGCTGTCTACATAATCAGAAACTATGGGATAGTTTATGCATCCTCCATAGTACTTATCCTTGTCAAGAAAACATTGGTATAATCTGGGTCATCTCAAACTAGCTTTGGGGGTCTGTGTTTATGAGCACTAGGATTATTACATCTTACATGCAGATTATTGTATAGTATTCTAAAGCTGGAATTACTCCCTTTCAGTCATGAAAATCATTCAACTGCATGATCATAGCATTGGCAAAACTGCAAGATAGATGCCTGTCACTTCTCTTCAGAATTTCAATGGCAAAAAATAAGTGTAACTGGTGAGGGGAAAAAAAAAATTCCACCTCCTTGATACTTGGGAGAAATCTAGTGTGATCAATACCATCAACAAAATTATGCTGGTTTTAAGCCACTGGAAGCAGAGGACAATCAGGCACAGAGGCTATATCGCAGGTGGAGCAAATGCAACAAGACAACACCATATATATATCCTTTTTTTCAATATTCTTCACTTTGCTGAAATTGAAACAGAAGCCATTATATATATATGTGCATATATATATATGAGATTAATATAAATAGACCCTTACTTTACTGTATTCCTATGTTTGATGACCATTACATATTTTTTAATGAAGAATGATTTCATTCTGCTCTGTTGTGGGAACGTGCAATGCCTTCATCTTCTGCTTAGAATATTCTTTCTGATGCTCAAGGATCAAGCATTTAATGAGCCTTTCAATATTATCTATTCACTGTAAGTGGTAGAGTAAAAGCTTCATGGAAAAGAGTCTATTTGATCTAATATATATATTTTTATATGCTATTATGAATTCCATATTATGCCTTTTGATGTCGATTCCCATATGTGGTCCTTATGGAGCACTTTTTAATTATTTCATTATGGTGCTAAATCATTCCCAATCAACAAATAGGATTATGATTTTAAAAATATGATTTGGGCATTTCAGAATGCATGGAAGAAAAACACAAAAACCAAAGAGTTATGTTTATTTTGATGCACAATGAATTTGAAAGATTTTCAAAAATGACATTACTAACATTAAATAAAAGAGGGAAAAATCTAGATTCTGAACCACTTGGAAAGTTCATGCAAATCAGCTATGATCAAATGCATTGCTAGTGCAGAACTGAAAGTATCTAGCTTTGTACTATAATCTTAAAGTAATCCAAACTGGTAGAAGTAATCCATTCAAACATGATTTGAAAATTACAGTTATAGTACTCTAGCTATTTTTTTTCTTCCCTTTCATTGAAAAAAACATAAAATTATTATTTTAACATATATATGTTTATTTACACACACATTCAAAGATTATATCTTCTAGGGATCGGTTCTGCTCCTAGTGCAGGTCACTTTATACTTGTGGTTTGAAAGATATAATTAAGCACTTGTCTATAAAATGTTCATTTTCTTTACCTAAGAAGTAGTCTGATTCCTTGACCAATTATATTTTAATCTTTCAGCCTATTCCAGTTATTTGGTGAGAACAATAACTTTATATCTCTGAATGATAACAGGTAACACAAGATTTCCCTCCTTCCTTCCTTCCTTCCTTCCTTCCTTCCTTCCTTCCTTCCTTCCTTCCTTCCTTCCTTCCTTCCTTCCTTCCTTCCTTCCTTCCTTCCTTCCTTCCTTCCTTCCTTTCCTTCCAAGTATAATGTTGCATATAGGTCTAGCACTTGGAATATAGATATAAACATGAGAAATGTTACAGATTTGACAGTCTCCTTAAGTTTCC
The DNA here is from genome assembly GCF_964211835.1 of Anser anser. Classification (NCBI taxonomy): domain Eukaryota; kingdom Metazoa; phylum Chordata; class Aves; order Anseriformes; family Anatidae; genus Anser; species Anser anser. The sequence goes on from NC_139721.1 coordinate 35,516,203, forward strand.
TGTACTTGGATAAATAACTGAATAAATGCTTCATGCTTCCATGCCAGCCAGGTCTTGAAAGCATCCAATCTGTTTCAAACCCTAGGCTTTGTACAGATCCCTTCTGGCTCATTGTCTTAGGCTTTGAAACTCTGAATTTAAATTGCCTTAATTCCTGAAACTAGCACTCTGGCTAGCTGACTCTTCCTTGATGCCCGTGAGATCAGAATTTCATCTCTAGGAATAATTTGCATTTCTGTCTAGATCTTTGAGGCTGTGAGTTATGCTTCAAAGGGGACATTTTTCTTTTCAAGAAGAATTTTTAGGATTTTATTTGGAATGGATTTTAGAACCATAGCCATTTTTAGTGGCTAGGTACAGAAGAGTCACAGATCTCTACAAGCTATGATCAACTTTTCTCTTGTGAGTAATTAGGCCCAACCTACCTGTCAGTGTGAACAAATGTCTCTGATTCATTATTTTGCATCTTCTTTCTGATCACATGGCATGTTTTTGCAATAAGAAAGTGCAGCTAACCGAGCGTATAATAAGCATTTGGCAATTGTGTTTGTGACCCACTGATCAACTTCACATCTTAAAGGGTCACACTAAGACAAACTCTGAAGACAAACTTTACTTAGATTTGTTATTCACTTTGGAAACTAGGCTTCTGATCAGCCTAAAAAAGTCCCTGCATTGCACTACCTAGTTCCTGTGGTAGTGCAGTTAGATTGGCCTGAGATACCTCTGCCCTGAAATGCTGCTTTTATAAGTGAGAGAACTTTCTGGCATTAGAATAAGGTAACTTTCCTGGTATTCACTGCCCTAGAAAATCACACTAAGAAACCAAAGCTGTTTTTTGACCACATGTAGTTCACTCCACCTATCTGCATTTCACATTGTTAATAGTGGTTCTTAAACTATCTGGGGAAAGCTCCTTTTTAATCCAATTCTATATGGATATAGTCCTCCCTGGACTAATAGATCTGTCAGTAAGTGCTGAAATTCTCTCTATTGACATCTTAATTAGAATGCAGCATCTTAGGAGGAGCTAGAAATGACTTGACAAGCTTGTTTTCTGGGTTGCTTTGATCAGGCTTCTAAGACTTCAGACTTGAGGCTACAAATTGCTAAATTTGACATGCATACATGTGTGTTGTCTCTTACCTTGGCACTATTTTATCTGGGTATGTCCAGTATTATTACGCATTTATGGAGACAGGAAACTTTTGTATGTCATCAGAAGAAAAGTTTTTCTTGGGGGAAGAAAACTTGTTTTCACTTTAAAGTAAAAGGAATGTTTTCATCTGTGCTGGAACCTGTGACAGTAGTGATAGCAAATAAGATTGTCTTCAGGATCTAGATTGTGAAGTGTGTGACTTAAGTTCCCCAGTGTCCAAGCTAATGTCTTTTCTTTGTCAGAAACGTAAGCTCTTCAATTCACCTAATTCTACATAATTGAGCAAAATCATATTGAAATAATTCTAAAAAGTTTTTCTCATGTATATCACTTAACTGTTGCACTTCCCCCCCACCCAAAAAAAAAAAAAAAAAGGGACATTTTAATTACACAACATATAACTCAATAACAAACAAGACTATGCAGAAAGTGGTTGCAAAGCTGTTGAAATTATATTCAGCACATGATTCCAGCCTGGAAAAAAAAAAAGTTAATGCTGATAGTTTCTTTCAAATCTAATAAGTGGAACAATCGGAGTTCTGAATGATGGATGGATTGTTCTATTAATCATAAAAGACTTCCCAGAAATTACTTGTTTAGTTTAAAGTTGTTAGTTTTAGCTAGCTATAAAAAGACAAAGTAGTTGATTTATAATTTCTTTTGTAGTACAATAGCTTTAGAATGGGGACAACTTGCTCTGGATTTTTTTTTTCAAACTCTAATTATCCTTGACAGTAAATACATGTTAATTTTTTTGGTACATACCAATAACTAAAATTTTCATTTATTGATGGTTTCACTTAAGAAATACCATACAGTTTTATGGCAAAATTAAGGTAAACATTTGTCAATTTTTAAGTGTGAAAACAAGCAATCAGAGATGCAAGAGGTGCTTCTTATTCAAACAATATATCTGAGTTTAACAGGTTAATATGTTGATTTTGCATTTGCTTTATGTGTGAAAGAAGAATATATTAAAAAATGTTTCAATGGTTTTCCAATGATATTTTAAATTACTCTAGAGCCCTTAAGCTGATTAGACTCCTATTTTTGGAGTAAATTTATTTGAGAACTTTACAAAACCTACAAAAGTCAAAAAGTTTTTAAATTATTATTCCACTTTATAAAGAACATGACAGTTTTTCCTCTTAATTAGTAGGGTTTTAAAATCAAAATAATTAATAAATGTCACAAATTATACTGTGTAATTTGATTTTAGTTTTCAAAAGCTACTTAAGCTTCAAAATCAAATCAGATAATTTTTCTAGTTCCCCTAAGAATGATACCTGTGCTCTTCACAGAGAGTTGTGAATTTTCTTTCTTGCTTTGCTGCTTTTTCTATCCTGCTCTCACAAAAGTGAGTATCAGAAATGCATTCAATGACTCTGTGTTAATCTGTGTAGAGGACTGAATAACCAAGTCTCTTCTTTAGTCAACAAGAGTTTTTACCTGAAAGCAAACATAACATCCATGAAAACTTGGTGTGGATTTGAGATATTCACTGGACGTTGGCATGTTTGTGTATATGAACACAGCTGAATAGAAGTTGTGCTTGCCAAACATAAGGGAGGTTTCCAGCATTTTGCTGAACGCCTTTGAGCATTTATGTCTCTATGTAGCCACAACATGCTTTTCTTATCGCTTACCCACAAGCTGTGTGAACCCCTACGCAGTTTCTTTTGGTACTTAACCCACTGGTGACTGACTGTTTGAAGTGAAACACAGAAACTGTGCAAATTCTGGGGGTTTTGCTACACAACATCTAGGATTCTTAAAATATGTGGCAGTATACCAGAAAAAAAAAATAAAATTCTAATCTTTGAGAGGTAAGAGAGGTAGACAAGGGCAAAGAAGATGTGACAACAATTCTGGACTAGAAAAAAGTGGAAGAACAGTATATGGACAAAAAGCACAGAGAATGAAGTATGACTCGATACTAATTCCTTCTGATCTGAATTACAACTACAACATAACACTGTGTATTAAAATTGACAGACCCTGAAATTTACCTGAAAAGGACAATCGTTTGCTATATTCAGTCATTTTATAAGAGACTGAGGCAGGCAGTGTGCTAGTATAAAAGGAACATTCACAAGCAAGGAAGCAAACTAACCAACATAAAGCTGACAGCTGTGGTTGCATATACCAGAAGAAACAAGACAAAGCAGAAGAGGTAATGGGGATGATGGGACAGGTTTCAATCTCTTTGAAAAAAATAAAATGAGGCTTATATCACGGTTAAAGAAGAGCCATAAGAGCCTGTAAGATTAATAGTTTACAGTTTCCATGGTAAACTATCAAACAGGCCCGCTTAAGCCCAGCTTTAAGAATATTGTCTTCCCAACAATTTTCATATAACACAAAGTTAAGTTTTACATTTCGTTTCTGAGACAGAATTAGAAGACTTCATTAGTTTTTGTGCCACATTAATCTTTCACCAAGCATTCTGAAGATAGCACAGAGATATGAAAAACTGCCGTTGTAGAGATTACCCCATTTAGTGCAGTCAGCCTCTACAGAAACAGTTCATTGACCTACTACTGTAATATAAATCAGAGGTTATAAATTCTAATACTTCAGTTTGCAGACAAGAAGAAGCAATATCATTTTATCTCTTACACTTTCATATACAATCTGAAAGAACAATTACCTTGTTCTGTCAACCATGAGCAAAAGAGTCTGGTGCCCCCCCAATGCACACTTGCTGGGCTATAAAACACACACACTGCAACATCCTGCCTATTGTTATTACAATTCAGTAACAGACAATATTGGGTAAAGAAAAAAAGTTCTAACAGGTTCCTTGAAGTTTAACTAAATCAATCCTAATATGCCATTAGATTCATAACAGTATCTTCAATAGACCTAGGCTGCCATGTGTTCCACCTCCACTCCATGTGTGGAGTTCATTATAGGGTTGGAGTTTACATCTGTTGCCTCATAAGTGATCAATTATTGATTCATCCATGGTGAAATGCACTTTAGCTCTCTTGTCTCCTCAGTCAATATGAAGAGACACAGACACTTCCAGAGGGCAATTTATTCCATCTTAAGAAAGTTCTCTAAAATAAGCAGGATTTTAATGTCTACATGAAGAGATTAAATGTTAAATACACCCTTAATGTTTACAAAAGCTTGTAGAGTAATCCCTGATATTTATCTTATTTTACACAAACTGAAAAAAGAAAGAAAGAAAGAAAAGAAAGAAAGAAAGAAAGAAAGAAAGAAAGAAAGAAAGAAAGAAAGAAAGAAAGAAAGAAAGAAAGAAAGAAAGAAAAAGGAAGGAAGGAAGGAAGAAAGAAAGATAAAGAAAGAAAGAAAAGAAAGAAAGAAAGGAAAGAAAACGTGAACAAGAAAGTAGACATTAAATATCATGAGTAATTCCTATATAATTGTTATGGAATGCTTATAGCTTCACTACTAAAATTATTGTGAACAAACGCCACAGTAAGGTTCCTTTCCATAAATGCACTTTTAAATTAATCTGAAATAATTGTTTAAAATATAGAATGTCTGTTTTCCTCAAGATATTTAATTTACTACCATAGTGTTTTTAATATTGGTAACTTGTGCTCAATTTCAGTTCACAATTTGACCCCATGTCTTCTTAGGTATTTTTGCACAAAGGTCAACCACAGTATATCTACTTACCTATTCTACTCTGAATTCAGTTAGCCAGTTGACAGCACAAGCTTCCAGACAGGGTGCCAGTATGCAAATCTACCTCCAGTTCTGTAATAACAAAAACATTTATCTCAGCCTTTATCACCATTAACATCCTTTCCTTGTTGTTTTTGCTTCTGTTTTTTTGTATTATATCAAATAAAAGGATTTTGTGGTGTGGTAGGTGACTAACCCAAAGCTCTTATTTAAAACATTCACTGCTGTACTGTGAATACCTGTGGTTTTGATTCAGAACTCCCTGAAAACACTTTTTCCCTGCAACAGTCCTAGATGGTAGGTACTCAAAGCCCTGTAACTCAGTCTTCAGAATGAATGAATAAATAAATAAATAAATAACAATTTGTAGTAATCTGAGCTGCTTCTTCTCATTTGCTCTCATAAGGAGACCATTGTAAAAAAGCAAATTTACCACAAACCACTCAAACACAAGGCACATGTGTATTTGGAAAGCTGGGAACACCTTGAGGGCAGTGGTGCAAGCTTCAGAAATTTGGGAATAACAACAGAACACTATTATGAGTTACGCATACTAATAAATGTTACACACTGAGAAGCAATAATTTTCCTCTCCCCAACTTTCATGTTCCCCTCTCACCCATTCTTCTCATCACCTCAACCAACTATTCATTCAGGTACATAACAGCTGAAAAGGATGAAGGAACTGAAGGAGAAAGAGAGAAAACATGAGGGGCATGAGAAAACATGAGGGTGGATATAGGAATTATGGAGAGAAAAGGGCTGGGGAAGAGCTGAGCAGTACACGCCTGCACCATGGATTGTGTAGAACTGCATAGATGCCATCCCACTCCAGATCTCCGCTCACTGCAACCTGGGGCAATTCTGTGCCTGCAAGGTAAGGAGAGGGCCATGGGATCAATGGATTCCAAACACCAATATTTATTGCCAATTACTGATTTGTAGAGATTGTAAAGACATTACAATAACAGTAAAAATGTAACTTCATTTGGAGTATACCTGGTAGGAATCTTATCCATTGGGTACTTGAAATCTCCAGCAACTTAAATTCAGGGTTTTCAGAAGGAAATGTGTTTAAAAAAAACCAAAAACAAACAACAAAAAAAAACAAACAAAAAACACAACAACACATAGATAAATCTATAAGAGGTACCATTGTAGCTTTGTGCCACTCTGTCCACTTTTTTCCATCGCAGCTTTTTGGACAGAAAGAAATCAAATAGAAGAACTCCTCTCAGCCTCATTGCCCTATCACATGTATCATTCTGTCACCATAAACTATTGTGTAACCCAGGCCATTTCAAATTTGATGGTTTCACTAAGTTCTGAGCTTGTTTATTGTACTGAGTGTAAGAGATACATAATCATTGTTTCTGAAACTTTTTTTTGAAAAACTGTGAATTTCTGCACATGCTCATGGCCCCAGCAGCTGTGTGTGAAACATTTCATGAAAATCACTGTGGCTAATTTATTTGGTCATCTTCTCTCTGGAATTTCCAAACCCTGCAAGAAGTTGTATCTTATTAGAAGCATTTGCTTACATAGGAAGGTTTTGGTAGCGGGAAGGGGGCTGCAAGGGTGGCCTCTGTGAATTGTCCAGTAGCTGCCCCATGTTAGGTAAGAGCCAGTTCCAGACAGCTCCAAAAGGGTCTTACCATTGGCCAGAGCTGAGCCAGTGAGGGACCCTGGTTGCACCTCTCTGAACGCAGAGTTAAGAAAGGGTAAAAAGCACTGCACAGCAGCTGAGAGAAGTGAGAAAATGAGAGAAACAGCCTTGCAGACACCAAGGTGAGTGCAGCAGGAGGGCAGAAGGTGCTCCAGGCACGCAGCAGCAGTTCCCCTGCGTACTATGGAGAGGCCCCTGGTGGAGCAGGCTGTCCGCCTGCAGCCCATGGGTCCCACGGTGGAGCAGATCTTCACACTGCAGCCCGTGGAGGAGCCCCTGGTGGAGCAGGTGGATGTGGCCTGGAGGATGCTGCAGCCCATGGAGAGCCCCCGCAGGAGCAGGCCCCAGGCCGGAGCTGCAGCCCTTGGAGAGGAGCCCAAGCAGGAGCAGGGGGTCTGGGAGGAGCTGCCGCCCGTGGGGGACCCGTGCTGGAGCAGTTTGGACCATGTTAGCAGATGTGGGAGCAGTTCTTGAAGAACTGCAGGCTATGAGAAGACCCATGTTGCATCAGTTCATCCCATTGGGGGTACTCCATGCTGGAGCAGGGGAACAGTATCAAGAGGAAGGAGTGGCAAATATGAAGCATTATGGACTGACTGCAACCTCCATTCCCCATTTCCCTGCACTGCTCAGGGTGAAGGGGTAGAAGAATTGGGAGTTAAGTTGAACCTGGAAAGAAGGGAGGTGGAAGAGGATGTGTTATTGGTTGTTTTTTCATAGAATCACAGAATATCCAGAGTTGGAAGGGACCCACAAGGAGCACTGAGTGCAACTCTTGGCTCCACATAGGACTACCTAAAAATTAAACCATAAGTCTGAGCATGTAGTCTAAACAGTTCTTGGACTCCAGCAGTCTTGGTGCTATGACCATTTCCTCCTCTACAGACAAGATTGCTATAGAACCAGTGCCAGAGATGTATGTAGAAGGTATATAAAACCGGTGAATTTTCATGACTTTCTCAATTCCACCAGTTAGACAGCTGATGAAGTACTGTTATTGCTGCACTGAAAATTTAGTTGAAACATGAAGAACTTCACGTTCTGGTGTGGAAAAGAAAGGAAATTCAGTAAAAGTGAAGGGTTACCTAAAAACAGGATATCTCACTGTTGCAAAAGAGGACTTGCTAGACATATTTAAATCCTTTCCTACACAGTATTTTATTTTCTAGCATTTTTCCTTTCTATACTTCACTCCTTTTCACGCATTTTCCTGCCATATCTTTTAATGCACTTTTTTTTTTTCCTGTCTATTTTTGTAAGTAGACATCATGACTGAGCAAGTGATCTCCTGAAAATGTTTCAGATCCATTCAAGTTCAGAGCAAATCAAAGATCTCAACTAGAATAGTTTAAATTGCTTAGTCCTGCCTCAGCTTTGAATTCAGCTGAGGGATAAGCAAACAAAGTTTTAAAACCCATTCTGCTCGCTTGAAGCAACAATGCCAGGCTAAAAATAAGAACATATTTATTAAAAATTCTATAAACTATTTTTTTTTCACCTGGACATTCTGTGTTAAGGTTTTGATAAGTATAATCATAAAATTTTAATATTTATATCAGAGTATGACCCTTTTTCCATATTTTTCTTTATAGTGGCATACTACTGTGCTCTATGATCCAGTGTTCTACACATATGCAAACAGCAGTCTGTGTTCATTATCTTAGGTTTGGAAGCTTTTTCAAAAGAAAAAAAAGTTGAATATGCAAAATTTCACATTTTCCTGTATCACATTATTTCCCATAAGTACATTCCATCTCTTGTTAAAGACCACACATGAAAAATGTCATAGTCAATACTTTTGTTTCTCAAAACTGAGATACAGAAGGTTTGGGGTTTTAAAAATCAAATGTGAAAGCAGATTATAGCTATAACTGTGGAATTGCTACCGCAGCATCATAAAACATTATAAAGACTGTGAAACTTTCAGCACTTGAAAAGAAAGCCTTATTTAAAAAATATTTCCATATGTTAATCAGATGTTCATGCTACTTTACACATTTTGATGTTAAATCCACCCAGAGACAGATATTATTATACTCAACCACCGTTAAGTGGCATCAACTTTCTGGAAAAAACTGAAAGGATACAAATGTGCCTTCATTGTGTATGTGCTAAATGAAGCTTAGCTTTGTTAAACAGCATTGGAACAGTTACAGTGCTAAGTGAGAGACACAAAGGAAGATTCATATGAGCAAAAGTAAATGGAACAGAGCTAAACTTAGTTCATCAACCTTCTGATTTTTTCCAAATCTTGCAGGGTGCCATCTAGTAGATGCTCAGGAAAATAGCTAAGAGAGATTAACTAATTGATTAAGAGAATGTCAGTGAGGGAGAAGGACAAGAAGAATATAAAATAAAATAAATAAAATAATAAAATAAAATAAAATAAAATAAAATAAAATAAAATAAAATAATAAAATAAATAAAATAAATAAAATAAAATAAAATAAAATAAATAAAATAAAATAAAATAAAATAAAATAAAATAAAATAAAATAAAATAAAATAAAATAAAATAAAATAATTTCTCATGTGTTGTTACAATTTAAACTTTGTATTCTTTCATATGTATCTTTCTGGAAGTCTATGTCTATGCATTTTAGAATTTTCACAGCATGGTGAAAATCACAAACCACACAGCCAAACAGCAACATCTATAAAATGACTGCAAATTCCATGTATCATGGATTACTTAAGATCATTTGGTCAGGCACTTTTTCTTGGATATAATGCAATTCATTCTAGTGAATGACCCTACTTCTGAACCTCTTTTTTTTTTTTTCTTTTATGAAGATTTTTATGCTAGAATTCTGTGTTGAAGCTGCCCACCAGTTTAAGCTTATCCTTTTCGTAGCTCATACCTGGTTGGTACTTTAATTCAAAATTCAATTTTCCATGGGCATGTAGTCAAGGCCTACAGATAGACAATTTGTAACTGTAAAATATCACTTCAAGCAGAATAAGTTATTCACAGATGTGTGCGGAAGGAAAATGAAAAGGCATCAAACTCAAACCAAACAAGAGAATGAAATACTTGCATCTTTACCTCATCATCCTTTCGTGACCACTTTTGAGCAATACATGGGTTAGGATCTTTTCAGTGTCCATTTTCTGGGCTCAGTTTCTCCACAACATGAAGTCTCTCTCTCTTGTTGGTTTCTTCTCCAGTTTTATTTTGCTCTAAAGTTGGTGGAGTCCCTTTGATTTATACTTATAACTGCTTTTCTTCTTCTTTCTGACTCCAAAGACCTTTTACGTGTGCCTAACTTGGTCAATATGTCTTTATGTTTCACTTGCCTCGAAGAAGAAAGTAATTGGGACAACCCCATCCCTCCTGAAGACAACTTACAGAAATATCAGCTTCTTGAGGTACTCCTTTGCTTGACGTGGGCCCAATGTACAGATATCTACTAATATCTGTTAATCATGAATACACAGTCATGGAAGGCACTCTTCGCTCATTGTTGTAACACAAGGAGTTTAGGAAAAAATGTACAGCAGTTACTGTAGTAATCACCAAGGATTCACTAAGGTCTCAACTACAATTCATAAGTTGTACATTCATGGATTACCTAGGCTGAATCACCATGGGCCATAAATACGAACTTTCCACTGTAGTCATTGTATATTCTTTTGTTCATTGTCTGAATGAGGAAAATTATAACATTGTTCCGTGGTCTTTCTGATTCAATATTACATACTTAAAAATTGATTCCAGGAAGTAGTTTCTCCAGGTTTTCCTCATAGGCGTCAGACATGAATCATGCCATAGAGACAAACTTGATGAAGGAGAGGGAGATAATACTGTATCAGGGTACCACTTCATTTGGAAGTGAATATCATGGAGAAATTGAAAACCGAACATCTTTAAGGTAATGGAATTAGTTTGGTTAAGAATAAAACAAATTAGTATCGAAAAGATCATGCAAGATCTTTCCAGTTACTGCTAGGAATTGCCTGATTTTAGGAAAGTGATGTATGCTATCTTGGACCTATTGGGAGGTGCTGTAGGCAAGTTCATGGGACAGTTTTAGTTTAATTGGCTTGCTGGGAATTTCACCTCTCTAAAGTCTGGCTGGAATGGCTCTTTGTAGCTATGGGGTGATATCAGTGTGAAATTAGCTGTGAAATGAAAAAGACCAATAAACGAGCCTTAACAGGCAGCTTGCCTAGTCTAAAGTAAGAGGTAGTGATTAAAAAAGTTGCTATGAACAACAAGAATACCACATCCCAAACTATTTGCACTTTGAACCAGAGCATTACAGAACATGACTTATGTTGTAAACATGACTTATGTTGTAGCTTCATGTTGTCTCTAGGAAACCTTTCATAATGTTAATGGATAGAGCTGTCACCTTTCAAGACAAAATGATTTCCTGAGTTTAGCAGGATGGCTATGGCTATTCAATTCAGTTAGTGTTCAGATTTTTAAAACAATTTAAGCATCTTGTTCCAAAAACAGTTTTACTGGACAGTAACATAACCAGAAAGTGAGAAACTGCTTCTGGAGTTGATGTCTAAATATGCACTGTAATACTGTTGAAAACAGAAAGAAATATAGGTGCCAAAACCTAATATGTCAGGGATGAGCCAGGATGATCTGTGTTATGTATAGGTAAGTGTTTTTTGCTTATGAAGCGTGAGCTAGAAATTCTAGATCTGAGTGCAGGTATATTTATCATAAGCAATAAAACCAACACTTTGAATGAATCCTGTCCATTATAAATTCCATTTATAAAATGGACAAAGAGAAAGATTTACCCCATAACCATCCCCATCCCCAACATACATCACCAATTATATATGTGCTGAATGGAGCAATAAAACTCATTGCCATTAAAGATCCAGTGGAATATATACATCACCTTGTCCCACAAATCAATATAAGCCACGTATTTTTCTCATTGATGAAACCCCAAAGGTCCTCATTTAAAGCCAGCTAATTGAGCTCTCATTTATAAGTTAGCACTTAATGTTGAAGGTAATTTAATATTATTCACTCGAAGTGGATCAGAGAAATAAAATGAAGAAGCAGAGGGAAAAGGGTTAGGGGAATTGCCATTCACTGGACTGAGCCTTGGTGGTGAAAGGAATAGGGTGATAAGTGCAGTAGCTGAAGTGACAGCTAAATGATATTGATGTATAATGTAAATTGAAATCCCTCCCTCTAACACATTTTAATATTGTGTTCAGTTTTACAAATAAAACAGGATTGTGAAGTTAGAGACTTCCTTTCAGATCAGATATACCTATAAGCAAAGTAACACCAAACTGAGCAAGTCAACAGCTACCATTCTGGTTGCTGAAACTTTTGTTAGGTAAGTCACACACAAAAAAAGGAATCAAGCATAAGTTGATAGTCGCAATAAATGTTCTGAGTTCTGAGGAAAGGTAAGAGTACAATTTTTTTTTTTTTAATATGTATTTGTGGTCTGATAATCAGCTATATCACTACTGTTTTATCTGTAATAATTCAGAACATTTTCTGAAACAGAATAAGCATTTAAATAGATCTGTGTCAGTAGTGGATTGTAACATAGTGGCTGAATTCAAGGGGATCATCCTGCTGAATACAATTCCATGCAATGAGTCCCACCATGGACTTAAAAGGCATCTCTGATGTAACCTTTTCTAAGACTTCTTTGTATCTGCAGTCTTCTCTTATAGAATTTATATTTTCTCTTCCTTTTTTTTTTTTTTTTTAAATTTTGTTTTTAAATTTCTTTTGGCTTTGGTTTCTTATCTTTTGGGATTCTGTCCCTCCTTCAGCAAATAAAATCTAAGGACACTCAGTATTCTTCCCTAAAGCCAGCAACAGATGAAGGCAGCTGCAGATAAAATGACTTGCTGAAACATCAGCTGTAGCCAGCAGTTCCAGCTTGTTGGAACAACACCATCTATATGCTTGAGAGACTTTTTGGAGCTATATAGCACTATAGATGACTGCTAGGGGAGTCATAACATAAGACATGCAGATGTTCCTGCTCACTCCACCCAGTCTAAGTTTACTTAATACACAGCATTTTCTTAGCTTCTTAAGGAAACAAGAAATTATAACAAGCACTAAAATTTCATGCACCACTGGTTCATGGCATATACTTCTCCATTAGACCAAAGAATCTTGATGCCAGAAGAGCAAAAGAACCACTCAGGACCTACTTCAATGCATCATCAAAGAGAAGGAATAAACCTGTGACTTCCTGTCCTGTAGAAAAGGTTTTATATTATTATTATCCACAAGAACAATGATCACAAGTAAGAAAATGTTCAATGATATTGTACCAGACCTGAAAGGCCTATGGAAAATTCCACTGAATTACAAAAACTTCACCCCCCCCCCCCTTTTTTTTTTTTGTTGTTAATCTACTAATGAAGTTGAACTGGAACATACTGGGGTAAAATCTGTAAGGTGAATGCATAGTGATGCTATATTTTAAGTATTAAAATAGGAATGCTGGAGCCCTCTCTCCCTCTCTCCTGCTGTCACACTCTGAATGCTTATATTCTCTGAGCTGCAGCCTGGGAAGAACAGATATGAGCCAAACAAGAAAAATATGGAAAAAATTATCTCCTGTGTGCTTTATATACAGGACGTACTGTTTGAATGCACAATACAGGAAATCCCATATTATAAGGGAGGTCTGGGAAGCCTGCATCTGTGTGGTTTGCCTTTTTGCAGTTCCCTAAATTAGATGATGAACAAAACTCTAGACCAGCAGTTCCTAGCTTCAGCAAAAGTGGGTGGAATGTAAAGCTGTTCAGCACTGCCAGACTCCTAGACCTGATGTTACACATTGGTCTTCAGGAGGGGTGAAAATAGTATATTGTAGCATATTGTTGTATGTTGTAGCATTGTAGTATATTGTAGCATCAAAGTAGCATGATGTCCCAGACCATTCTCTTTAACATTGTTAAATCTCTTGGGTAGAGTCACACCAGCAGAATCTAAGGAGTACACAAGCAAAACACAAAGGATCTGAGACATCCATGATAGTCCTAATTTCAGCACAAGACTGAACCCCACACCTCTGGGCATTAACATACATCCACTTCCCCTGTTAACATTTCCTGCTTCAGATGACAATTAGTACTGGGGGCTAGATGCAAAAAAGTTGCAAACATCTGAAATACAAGGAATATAGTACCAACTATAACTGCATCTTGAACTTATTTAATCAAGTGTTACCTCATCTACCCTAAATTCAATGGTTACCATGCTGTGACCTTAAAGTATCTGAGAAGCCCAGAGTGACTGACACCACTACAGCAACCTGAGGGGACTCAGTGGCTGGAACTCCTTCTTTCCAGTGCCTCAGCCACGGTCCCCTGAAAACTGTACAGGAGACACTCTCAGGACCTCTATAGCTGTGGCTGCCTTTCTAAAAGGGCCCATGGGGATTTCCTCTCCTCCTCCCTTTTTCACACAAAAGATGAGCAGCAATTAGGAAGACAAAGTGCAATACACTCCTGTCATGCAGGCAAGCGAAACCACATCTCCCAGGAAACGCTTTAATCGCAAGACTATAAACAATCAGGTTATAAACAATGCAGGGGGGTGGAGTGGGAGGGCGAACTTCTCCACTTTGAAGATAAGCCATTGTTCAGGCATCGGTTCTGCATTCATCATGCTAGAGAGAGAGAGGGTGGCAGGGAGAAGGACTGGGTGTCAGTGGTCAGCAGCAGCTGCTGTCAGTTAAGGAGCTTACCTGGGGACAGCCCAGATCTCATGGTTCATAGAGGGAACTGTGGATGCCAGGTTAGAGCCAGAGTAGTTTTACATGACAAAAAGAGACAGATAGTCCACATATCTTATAGAAGAACTCTGCTTGATCCTTTCAGAAAGAGGTTATAAATACTTATGCTTAGGACAAGAGGTCAGCAGAGGTTATTAAGTGCCTACAAGTACTGCTTTACAGCATGGAGGCACATAAAAGGGCAAGGTCCTAGACAAACGTGGCTAGCCTTAGACAACTACATTACACACTAGTAGCACACAGGATTCTTCTTTGTACCAGGGCTACCTCCTACATTAAATCTACTCTGATGTTTACTGTGTTCATAAGGTCAAGTGTCCATAAGCAGGCGTATTATAAAATGCTGAATACCTTACAACTAACAACTTAGCTGTGTAACCCACTGTCCTCCAAATCACAACATTACTGAAATTCACCTAGATACTTTTTAGCTGTCGTGTAAGTATAACATTATCTGGTATGAAGAATGTGGGAACATTGTCAACCAAGACTTCTGGTCTGAAAGTATTAAATTGTCTGCATTCTTCTGCGTAAAGTAAGCCTGCTTGTGTGCCTGCTCCCGCAAAAAAAAAAAAAAAAAAAAAAAAAAAAAAGGGTCATGCCATTGACTTCAAAGTGAGGAGATTCATGCTTAGATGTTTAGTATAAGAACTGAATCAATTGCTTGACTTCCCAAAGACCAGAGAGGACAAGAGTATTTGACAGACATACTTGGTTAAAAAAGACTAGCCTTAATCAAAATATTTAGATTGACAGGGCCAATGTCTGCCCACAAAATCACTTATTCAACTTCATTACATTCAGAGAAACACAACATGGGAAAATGAAACTAGCAACAAAGTTTACCCCATTACTTATTATTCTAGATAAATAAATAAATTAATTAAAAAAAAAGGCAAAGCTAAAAAAAAAAAAAAAAAAGACTAAAGAAGTCTGAACTGGCCATTCAGTTGTACACAATAGCCAAATGAAATAAAATACAGCAATAGCAAGCTTCCAGGGGGGGTTATTGTAATTAGAACAAATGATATTTTAGATTGTTGATACACATATTGTCTTTACACAACACAGGCAGTAAATGAATAGTTCAGAAGTGTATAATGTTGGGAAAATTGATCCGAGCACAAGAGTGTGGATGTAAATGTGTAGAGTGCAGTTGACAGTCTTTCTAGCACCAGTGCCAGCACACGTGGCTGAGTGGTGTTCCCTCATGACCTATGGAATCCAGATGTGCAATAGACGTCTTGTGATAACTTTGTATCTCTGCTTTTCAAATTGTGAGAAGTTTATTTTGAAAAACTAGCAAATGGTATGGGAAACAGACTGATTTCTCTTTCAGGAACAGCTAATACAGGTGTCTCTGTCGTGTCTTGTCCCTTTCCCCCAAAAAATACATCTTATCCATTTCTAGCATAGGAATGTTTTCATGTTTTCTGGTTTCAATCAGTTTTTCCATTTTATTATTTTCTTGTTATTTTTCCCCCACTACTATCATCTACAATGGTTTCTTCCCTCTCTGACCTTTCCAATCTGACCCTAACCACGTCCATTCCAGCCCAGGTGGAATAAAAATATCTCTTAGGCAAAGTCGCTTTTTTCACACAGACATCAAAGTTCATCACATTTATTTTCAAGCACTATGAAAATGTCTCTCAGGTACTGACTTAGCCTTCAGTTCAGTCAACAGCTTGACACACCTGAATGTAACTTACTGCTCTGTTCAGGTTTTGGTAACAGCGTACCAAAACCTAAAAGATTTGAGTTTCTTTTCTTGAGTTCAGTATAAAGTTGACCTCAGTCACAAATAGGAACCAGATGACCTTCCCTTTCACCATTCTCTTATTGGGTTACTCTTTTTCAGTATGGTCTCCGTAAAACTCTGGAAAGACTATCCATAAAATCCATCTAATATGTAATGCCTAGCCCATAGATGCAGGATACTGGAGTACTGGGTGGCTTTGCAGGCTCTGATCTGACAAAACTCACATTATTTTGCAAGACTAATTCAGCTCGAATAAACTTTCCTTGGTAGGTGGATTTTTTTTTTTCTTGTGGTTTGGAATGAAAGACATTCAGTCCCATCTGGCTATGGTCATTCTTTTCATCTTCTCATCTGGATATTTATTACGGTCCAGGACAACGTGGTAGTTACTTTTTACATTTTAGTACTATAAATGCACAAGCGCCTGAGGTTCTTGCTCTTGCAACTTTTTTTTCCTTCCATGAACATATGTACCTGTATACTCAGTAATGACACTGTGTTTCCACAGCCAGAATGCAAACACATTACAAAAAGTATAACTGAAAACACTGAGAAAAGCTGTAATTTATGTAAATGAAATTTAAAAAGTAATTTTCCTTTTCCCTACTGATTAGTGTTTTTCTCTTGAAGCCTGTTAACTTTGGGACTTATATTCTGCTGTCAACATTTTGGGCTCTAAAAACAGATGAATAGTTTTAGAGCTTCAGTCAAAGAAAAGAAAAAAAAAAGAAAGAAAAAGAAAGAAAAAGCCCAAATGTCAACCCTATGCTTATTAAAACAATAAGGGCAATGATAATGCAGAAATAAAGTGTTTACAGATTGTTTTCTGTATTGTATTACTAGTGTTAAACATAAGCCTTTGTCCTGGTTCCAGTTAGGACAGAGTTAAGTAGCTCATAGTAGCTGGTAGGGTGCTATGTTTTGGATTAGGATGAGAAGAGCGCTGATAACATGCTGATGTTTTAATTGTTGCAGAGCAGTGTTTACACCAGGCCAAGGACTTTTCGGCTTCTTGCTCTGTCCTGCCAGCGAGCAGGCTGGGGGTGCAGCAGGAGCTGGGAGGGGACAGACCCAGGACAGCTGACCCAAACTGGCCAAAGGGGTATTCCATACCATCTGACGTCATGCTAAACAATATATAGGGGTGGCTGGCCGGGGTGGGGGGGCCGGCTGCTCGGGGATAGGCTGGGCATCGGTCAGCGGGTGGTGAGCAATTGCATTGTGCATCACTTGTTTTCTTACACATTATTATTGTTAATACTATTACCATTATCACTATTATTATTATTGTTATTATTATTTTCCTGTCTTAATAAACCGTCTTTATCTCAACTCACAGGCTTCACTTTCCCGTTTCTCTCCCCCCATCCCAGAGAGGGAGGGGGGAGGGTGAGCGAACGGCTGTGTGGTGTTTAGCTGCCAGCCGGGTTAAACCACAACAGCCTTTAATGCAGAAATGCCACATTAATGGGGCATCAGGAACCACTGAGGGATCAAAATGATGCACACAATACTAACATAGTCAAATCTTCCTTTTGAAAAGCAGTCAGTTTTCCCCAAGAGTTTAAATCACTAAACCCTTCCCTTAACTAGCCATCATATGTTCAATAATGAGTATATGCAATGAGCCACTCATTGAGTCACTGCACTGGAGAGAAAGTGAATAGAATCCAGTCTGTGTGGTGGGTTAGGTAGATGTCATGAAAGCCTCACCCAAAACTTATGGTTTTATATGCCATTAATGATTTCTTCTATGAGCAACAAATTAGCAAATACATAAAAGGATAAGCAATTCTTCAGTTCATACTAACATATATGTGACTTGATCTAACATGTAATTACTAAACTACTCTGGAAAATTTATTAATGGAAAATGATAAGAAGCAGCCAAAAAGTATGAGACATATGACAGTAGAAGCTTTGAACAAACACATTCTATCAATCCAAATGACCTTGGAAGGAATGATATAACAATATCATAGTTAAACATCAGAGTAAAGGAGTCTAACAAGAGAGCCATCCCACAGAAATGAAAGCCATGTCCAATTACAATAAAAAGAAATTGCCCTAAACTCTGGCAAGTTAGGTCAAAAAGTGTAACAGTGCAAAAAATATTTTTTTTAAAAAGCATGGATACTAGAAACAAAACTTTCTATCTTCATTCTTTGATCTACATCATTTACAGCGAGTTTTCATCTTCCAGTAGATTTTAAGGTGTCTTAAAAACAGATAACAGCATAACACAAAACTTAAATATATAATTTGCTTAGTTGTTCACTCTGTAATGAACCTTTCTGATGATGCAGAAATAATCAGAGTAGTTCAAAGCTATACTGACTGAAAGTACTTTAGGAGGAGAATATGGACAATAAATGACAGATAAGAAACAGGGCCAATACATGCAAAGAAATACACACAGGTAAATCCAGATTTAATCAAAACTACCAATTGATAGGGTCTAAATTTGCTGTAAGTATTTGACAGGTCTTCATTTACTCACAGCTTTTGGATTATTTTATATATCCTCTGCATTTATTCAGCTGTATCTTGGAAAACCTCCAAGGATGGAAACTGCACAGCCTCACTGGCAGCCTCTTCTACTGTTCTCATGGTGTAAAAGCTTTTCATTATGTCCCATATGACATTTTTTTGTTTGTTTGTTTCAGTCCATCATCTTTTGCCCTCCCACTGTGAAGAGCCTGACTCTGTCTTCTCAATGACCTCCTCTTAGGTATTGGATGGTTATTACTTAGATCTACCCAAAACCTTCTCTTCAGCGTTGAGGCAGTAAAATGGTGAAATTCATGGAGAAGATAGATAATGAGTGATCAGTGATAAATCATAGCACAAAATGCATCAAAAAAATAAGCAAAAAAAAGACTACTTTTTTCAGAAAAATACATAGTTGTAGATGAAGTTTAATTATAGATGACTTCAGACTTTGCAGAATTCATTGCTGTATGATTTTTTCTCTTAGGAATAGGCTTTTGAACCCACAATTTGTGAAGAAAGTCTATAAGAGCTTTAAACATGGGAACATCTATACAACATTTTGGTCAGGAAATATCTTTCATCAAAGTCTATCAGAATCTGGCAGGGTTTGCAAGAGGAAGTATCACCCTGCACTTTCCCAGTCCTCATATACTTTCCTGAAGCATCTGCTATTTTTCATTATTAAAAACAGTCTAACTCTGGACAAAAGGTCTCATGATATTATGCCATCATACCTAGCAGACAAAGCTGACAGTCTTAAGAAAAATTGGCGTAGGCTCATGTGCTGGGTACTTGCTCTGCTCCACAATGAGTCCCTGTCAATGCCTGTGGGTTACTCGTTCTTCCTTCTACTTACAGCAATTTCTGGCTACTGCTGGATTTTCCCTCAAATATACACCCTTGACCAGTTTAATGGAAAAAATTGTAAACAACAACAGCTTGTCTGTATAAATAGAAAAATAAATGTTTAAGAAACATATCACTGCATCAGATCACCCACAGTGAAAATGAAGGGGTAAGTAGGAAATCAACCCATTTTATGAGCTTTTGTTGTTGTTGTTACGGATGCAGGGAAATACTCAAGTGCTCAGAGAGAGAGTGCTTCTCTGAAGAAGACTGTATTTCCATATATAGTTGTATTTATTCGTTTGTCCTTAATCCACCCACAGTAGCTTTCCAAAACAGAGATCTGTTTCCGTTCATGTTTTAGCATTGACTGCAGACAGCAGTGAAGTTACACTTCATGATAGACAAACTTCAAAAGAATTGGAGATTCAAAGCTTGTATGGGCTTATCTGAATTTCTCATGTCTGCAAATCTCTTGGTATCAGCCTACAGCTTGGTAGTTCAAGCACTTCCTGGTTAAATTCCAGAAGGAAACAGAGACAGGTTGACTTCAGAGGGCCCAGACCAAGATATGCATTCAAGCTCCTGATAGGCTTAAAAGGGAGCTGGAGTAAGAGCACATGTTAGCAAAACCCCAAACCAGACAAGCAGAGATTTTTAATTCTTCATGAGGATCCCTCAGCAGAAAAACACTGAAACTGTTGTTTTCCACACATCAAAAGATAAAGATTTTGTTTTATGTGATTTTAATTCACCCTAAAATACAAGTTTCCACAGATAGTATTTGTAGTAAGTTTTGTTTGTTTTCTTGTTTTGTTTCATTTGGTTTTGTTTTTAAACACAAAAAGCAAAAGGAATCTCACAAAATTGAATGCGTTGTGTCTCTCCAGTCTTTGAGTGAGTATTTCTTCTGGTCTTTCCATATGTCATGAGCTGGATTTTGCCAAAGATACCTCTGTCTGCTTATATCATGCACATATATTCTGTGGTTGATCTCCTATCCACAATATGCACATACCTGCAATCTCCTAAACAATATATTAGTACAGTAATGACCTGTTGAAATGCCACTACTTTAGCTTCCTCTCAAGAGCAGTAGGAAATTTACAGAAAAATAAAACCAGTGATGATGATTATTTTGTTAAACGTAATCATTTCCATACTGAGAGCTCAGCAATGAATTGTGCCTATCATACTAAATTATTTTACTTGAAACTCTTTCTTTGCTGAATAGCAAAGTTACTAGTTCATGGAAGTTTCTGGCTTTTCTGTTTTATAATTTTAGCTTTCATTAATAGTTTTGTATTGCAACTGAGAAGCTCATTTATACATTAAACAGTACTAATCGAAAATTAATTGCAAGATGTCATCGAATTGCAAGATGTTACCATAGCCTTTAAATGGATCCAATATTGTAAATTACATATAGCGTTTAGATGGAGCTGGTCTCAGACTTCATGATCCTTCCTTTTACGTCAGTTTTTTACAGTGGTGGAGCCATTTCTAGGGGCTTGGCTAGTCTTGGCAAGTTCACCAAGAGAATGTGTATGTCAGTGTCTATAACTCTCACATTGCAGCAGTTTTGTATCTAATTCATGTCACTTTGCCTATGTTAGAGATTATTAGTGATTAAAATAATTTTGCTGTGATGTAGATGAAACATGCTTTTCTACTTATTAATAATTCTTCCTATTTTTTTTCTGTAGATACAATTCTGTTATCACTAATCATTTTTTTCTCATGAAATCTATATTAACTTTCATGCAACAAGTACAACTGGAATTTCTCTCTAGTATCACATATCTACACATTAACTGAGCATCTGGTGGCAAAAGATGAATTAAGCATACCATAAGTATGCTTCTGTGGAGGCAATGTAAAGAGGTAATTTGTCTGAAACAGGGAATTAGCATTTGTTTACATGGAGAAAAACATTTTTAGAATACCTAGCTACAAACAATATAATAAGGCAACTTTAGCAAGACATTCTTGAAAGAAAATGTATGTGTACAGTGGCAATAAAAATGATGTTAGCTCTTCTGTTATTAATACTAATAAAATTAATGATAAATAGAAAAAATATAACTTTGAAGAAGCACATCATTGGTGTCATAGACATCTAGTACCTAAATGAGGCCTATGAGAAAGCTGGAGGGGGACTTTTTACAAGTGCATATAATGATAGGGCAAGGGGTAACGGTTTTAAACTGAACGAGGGTAGATTTAGGTTAGATATAAGGAAGAAATTCTTCACTGATGAGGCACTGGAACAGGTTGTCCAGAGAAGCTGTGGATGCCCCATTCCTGGAAGCATTCAAGGCCAGGTTGGCTGGGGCTCTGAGCAACCTGGTCTAATGGGAGGTGTCCCTGTCAATGTCAGGGGGTTGGAACTAGATGATCTGTAAGGTCCCTTCCAACTCAAACCATTCTATGATTCTATGGTTATATGATTGTGTAACTCTATGATTCTACGATTGAGCCAGACTATTTTAACAATCCAAGCATGCTCAGGTTGGTCAGTATGCTCTTCATACTTCCAGAAATATGGCTTTTAGTTTCACATTTTTGTAGCCATCTTACGCTATGACTGCTTACCAGCAAATAAAACAACAGAAAGTACAGCATATTCAGTACACATTTCCTCTTGAACTCATGGACCCCAGCAGAGAATGCATTAACCTAGCTTGTTTTCCAAAGACTGTATATAATATGCAGTTCATCTGAACCTCAGTAAAACATGATTTTGAGAGTTTGCCAGCTTCATAACGTTCCTGGGAATAGTTTATCACTGGTGTTCTCCATTTCCTTTCTTGATCCTCTCCCTGAGAGTCAGCCAAGCAAATGTTGGGTAAATATATCTGATAGTTTTAAAAATGTCTCAGCAACTAATCAGAAATAACTAGACCAGCCCTTGAAGAAATAAAACCCAGTGTCTGGCTCTTAATTTGTGGTTCTTATACATATAATTTTATGTTTAATAAACAGGCCGAAGGAATGTTTTTATAGTTCATTTAGAGTACTTCTGTTGTTTTTTTATAAATATGCATGTAATTAAGATGCAGTATATTAGTAGCCTTTTTTTTTTTTTTAATCTCCTGTGTTAAATACTAATATCCTTATTACATATAGGAGAAACACCCTATAATTTGTATTTTTCCAAATTTTGGACAGTCTTAGAATGCCTTTTATTTTGAAGAATAATGGCAATAGTAAGAAAAAGGCTAAACAAACAAAAAAGAACCAGTTCATATTTAGTGCCTTAATAAATCCCAGATTTTGACTATGCAGAAGATGAATCAGAAAAAATTCTTTCTTTCCATTATAAATTGCATTAAAATCCAAATCCAAGTTGTATTTTGTTTCTGTTTGTTTGTTGGTTTGGTTTGGTTTGGTTGGTGGGTTGGTTGGCTTTTGTTCTCTTTTTAGTTTGACTATCATTGTTACTAATGTGAGTAGCATTCCATAAGTCTCAAGAGCTTGGAAACACAAATGGACTCTTGTGAGCTGCACTGGCCATCTTGGAAAGTAAAGTGTGTTATTTCCCCCATAAACAGTTACAACAGCATAGTAAGCATCTACATGCTGCCACAGTCAGCGTTCTACTCTCAAGACCACAAAGAACAGAGGAAGAAATAAAAGATGTTTTCTGAAGACATAATCTGTCTAGTAAGCTGTTACAGAGGACTGAACTTTCTGACTCCTTCCGAAGTGAATGTCTTGTGCTAAAGTCTACTTTAGTTAAATCCCTGACATAATATTAAAACATATCTACTTCAGATGTCAGTTCTGCGTTGGGGATTATACAGTTCAGTTACTAACATCTTTCTTCCTTGGATAAAACAACATGCTCTCCAGTCTTCTCTCAGGGATGCTCCCTTTCTGGCACTTGACTTCTCGAGATAAGAAGGGTAAAAAACAGTCTTCCTTGTGTTCCTATTTGAAACAAAACGAGCAAACAAAACAACAACAACAACAAAAAACAACACCTGAATGAGCTCCATCTTTTTTTCCCCTATTTATATGTGAATAACATAAAAGTGTACAGATTCATTGTCTCTTTATTCTTCTCTCTAGAATTCAACTCACAGAACTGTATTACCAGTTAAGTTATCTTCTTCCTAGGATTAGTGAAAGCCTGTGTTTTGGTACCAACATTTTCAACACCTTAGAGTAAAGGAATCCTATAAAAACTGCAAATTTGCATTTCTATGGCTTCTAGCTGGATGAGGAACATTCTGCCTGTCAGTCACTCCCTACCAATGTGAGAGGTGATCAGGTGTGCAGTCACTGATCCTTTAGGGTGTTGAGGATAGTGCTCGTGGCTGATATAGATGGTGGTAAAAACATGCAATGTTCTTGGCCTTTCCTTGTTCTTCTCCACTGCTAAAGGCTCCTGATCCACCCCAACTTCCCCTCCCCCACCCCCCAAGTTACATAATTTTTTCCTTCTTGCACTGAAATTTGTCCACTAAAACATACAATGAACTCAATGTGCTTTTCAAATTTATATAAATAAATAAATAAATCTCAACACACACACACACACACACACACACACACTAAAAATACACCAAACAAACCCAAACCTCACTGCATGCCTCTGTGGATTTTCTTGTGGTTACATTACACTCAAAG
Organism: Anser anser; assembly: GCF_964211835.1. Taxonomy (NCBI): domain Eukaryota; kingdom Metazoa; phylum Chordata; class Aves; order Anseriformes; family Anatidae; genus Anser; species Anser anser. The sequence continues at coordinate 35,540,178 of NC_139721.1, forward strand.
CCCTAGTAGAATTGTGGGCACTGTGATAAGATGGAAATTTACTGAAAATGATGACTGAATGTTGGGTGCATCTCACCCTCTTGGCAACTTCTGTAATGTGATTTCTAAACATTTCATTACTCAGAGTCACTTGAAGACCTGTCCTGGGGATCTAGCATAGGCCAGAGCAGAAGACCTTGTAAAATCCGTAATATTTATGTTGAATGTCTAGTTTTCCTTTTAGTATATGTTTTCAGTATACACGTTAATTAGATTAAGTTTCTTTTGTTTGGGCTTGACTAGAACAAGTGACATAAAAAAATGAAGTTGCAGAAGTTTAATTTGATCAGACAGTAAAATAAAAGGAAAATAGAACTAATTCCAGGCATAACAAGGTATCAAATTACATATTGCTTTGACCATCCAGTCAAACCATGAAGCATGAAAAAGATTCCACAGAGTTCCATTGCCCAGACTAATTTTATCCTCAGCTGTATTCAGAGGTTATTCAACTTTTCTATACAGCATGTCCCTGCTTGCGGGGCCTATACCACCAGCCCTAAAGGTGGGATTATCATCCTTAAGAAAGTTTAATGCATATGTGAAAAACAATGTCTCTTACAAATGCTGTTGAACTTCATGGGAAGTTTCATAATATTTGACTGTTTGCCTGAAGTTCTTGCTCTGAGAGTCTTGGGATTGTAAAAGAATCTTGCCCTTTTTTTTTTTTTAAATGAAGTTTTCAGTCTCTAATGGTTCCACAGAAAATCTTCAAAATGTGGCCTGCTCTTTCTAAAGATAAAAACTCATAAATAAAACAACCCCCTACCAAAAGAAAAAAGAAATATTTTAAAAAATACAGCACTTATTTCTTAAAAAAGATTAAATCAAAATCAAAACAGTCATTCTGAGCACTTGACTGTGGCAATCCTGAAAATATCTAAAGTCAATATTTTTATCTAAACTTAATCTTTTATTACACCATTCCATTGGCTTTATGATATATATTATACTGGTCTCATGCAGTGTCAGTAATTTTGTATCAGTTAATATATGTGTTTTTTACATATGCACTACCATGACATCATTTTGAATACCAATACACCAAGTTAAGGTTGCCATACTTCTGACATTCTTGCTTAGTTTTTCTAGTCACCATACATTTCACTTCATAAAAACATTTTAATGACCAAATTAAGATCTGTCTTAAAAGAAAACTAAAATCATTCTAGGATCAACAGAGCAGTGGAGTGGGACTCAGTTGCGCTGCCCCAATTTGTTCTGATGGGATTATTCTACAGTGAAAGCAATATTACTGATGCTAACAAGGAGCACAGAAACCTTTGTCTTTCAAACTGTTGTAGTAGCACTAACAACAGGAATTAAAAGTTAAATGAATACAATTTGGGATACATTATCTGCAACTGAAAATACTATTTCTTCATTTCTAAATACATTCCACCACATAATGTCTCTTGGAATGGATAATTTGAAATGTTAAGCCTTATTTTTTTTTCTGTAATAAAGGTCACTGTAGTGGAGATATGATCTTCATTATGATCATTGTTGCAGGGATTCCTAGGACACCTCAAAAATGATTCATATGGAAAAAAAAAAAGTAAACAAATGTTATGATAAATATTGCAGATTACCTCAGACCAAAACAACTTAAATCCTCTAAAGACAAAGTCAGAATACACTGATATTTAAAGTAAATAACATTAACTTTAAAATACACATTTAGGCTTGTCAAAATAGCCACAAAAATCTGGAGGCTAATACTATTGCTTAGTGTAGACAAGATATTCAGTACCTTAAAAAATTATCCTCTTTGCAAACAAAGTAAATGTCACAAATAGTCTCCTCTAATTTACTGGATTTTATCTCTTACTCTCAATGGGTGGTTAAAGCTGATCTCCTTTCATGACTTTTGAGAATCTTTATTTGTTTTAATGCAATAGAATCATTCCAGATGATGTTCAGAGATTATCCCCCTCTTCTCTTGTCAACTCTTCATCAAAACTGTCTTGATCCTTCATTATAATTTCAGCTACCACATTTGCTGCCACTTTACGAGTTACTTTCTGCTCTGTGCTTAATCCCATGTTATCAGTTGTCTTGCAGACATACCATGGTCACATCAGACAGCTGCTTGTTTTACTCCTGTTCTGTCTACCACTTCCCATATCCATACCAAATACTGATGTTATTACCCATCTTGTTTTCAAAACTATGCCCCTCATTATCATTTTTTTGTTTTCTCACGTCTGTCCTTCACACTCTCAACCTTTTCCAGGGCTCCCAATGCCACATTGTGCCAAAATGTTTACTACTATGCCCAACTCACCTATCTCCTAATGCATCTTTTTAGATGGTTGTCAAAGGTTACTAATCTGCCTTCCACCTTCATCCCTATCTCCCTTGAGCCTCTGCTGCTTTGAGGCCTGTTTCTCTGTCTTTCTTTCATTCCCCTTTACTCATCAAACATTCCTAAATGGAAAGGGGTTTTTACAAACACTTTACATCTCCCAGAGTCGACTCACATTTCCTTAATCACTGTGCTACATAAAACTTGCTGCTCTCACTGTAGCTTCAAACCTACTCCAGGTTTACTTTTCTCATAAATTTCATTTTCTTACCTTACAGTTGCTGTTAGTCAATATATTTCAGCCAGTATATTCTAACAATTTATTCTCTGAGCTGATTAGAAATATCTTCATTCCAAATTGTGTTGACAAAAAAAAAAAAAAGCAAGAATTTGGTTTTATCTGTATATGTCTAATAATGCTGTGACAACACAAAATGCATATGTTAAATAATTATCTCATTTTTTAAGTGAAAATACTGCCTTACTACATCTGAAATACAAAATGTCATATTAATACAGAGAATGTTGAACAGATGTGAACAATTTCTCAATGTAGCTTTTAACTTCTCACAAAGGAATTGACTGTTGCTAATATTTGGCAATATTATCCTTCCTCACAGTGTTCTGTCACAATGCAACATAAACCACAATTTGGCACTATGTTCCAGTGGTTTGCAGTTCTACATTTATCATGAACGTTGTGTTTTGTTGTTGCTTCAGGTTTGCCTTTCTTATTCCATACTGCTCCATGTCTGTGAGGAGCAATCATAAATGAATAGGTTTGTCTCTGCTGTCCATCGAGAACTTATTTTTAATGACATACCATCATGCTCCAACTTGGCTTTGTCTGAGAATGTTTGAGACTTCCATATGCATGTTAAAATGACACATGCAGTATCATTTCAGTTGGAAACCAACAGCAAAACACAAGAAAGGTTATCTGTTGTTCAGATATTAGAGAAATAGTAATTTGTTGATGGAGAATATCTATAATAGAACTACTCAAATTTGAGTGACTTAATCCTATTTCATAGACATAGACAAACTATAGTGTCCAACAATGCACCACCTGTAGTGAAGTCATTGTTTTTTTAAATCACCACCATTCTTCAAAAGTATTTTGGGGTCATAATTAAGCAAGGGATAGAAAAGAATCAGCCATGACAGATATTTTATTGCAGGAACAATCTGTCTTCAGAAAAGAAAAATAGCATTGCAAAAGGGACACAAAGAAGATGGTGCTTAAGTTGCAAGAAACTGCTTGGGTGCAATGAATCACTGTCATGCTACAGAATTCAAGTATATTGTTAATACTCCTTCAATTTGGTTAAGCCTGTGTAACCAAGCCAGTTAATTTATTGGATCCTTTTCTCACTGAAGTATCAGTCACTTCAAATAGCTCTCATCTTTCTTTGTAAATAAAATATAAATAACAAATCTTTGAGACACTTATAAGCTAGAGAAGTGGGAAGGTCACTCACTTCATCTGACTTTGAAGAATTTGAACTGGCAGCTGAAAGAGAATCCCAGAATCCATAAAAACTACATGGCCTACCATTTTTTGTAAGGTTCCTTCTGCTCCTTAAAACTAATGGAGTCAATAAAAGAATATCTGGATGATTGACATTTAGCAATGCTTCCTTCAGAATCAGACCAATCAACCTGTCAGAAGCATTCCACACTGACATCTGTCCACTTACACAGCCATCACATAGCTTTTAGCCTTCCTTTACTATTGAAGGAGAAATGCTAAAAGATACTTTTTCAGCTTCAATAGCTTGGATCTCTCACAGTCAGGCTCCAGACAGGATACAGTCCCTCTGGAACATACAGACAACTTTCTTCTTGGCTTTGATCAAAAATCAGTTTGTAGTCTGATACTGTAAGATATCTTCGCAGTCTTTTTTTCCAGCAAGTTTGCCATGCTGTTGTCACACGTTAAATCTTATCAGCAAAATGGATTTTCACTCATCTGGATTAGCTCACTTAGTAGCAGTCAAAGCCTGTATCCCATCAACTTACCCAGCATTTCGCTGACTCCCTAGGATTACATACTCAAACATGCCTCCTTTCCATAGCACATTTTGACTTTCACAGTGTTCTTCGATAGCCTGCTCTGCTTACTGCTTCCCCCATACCATCAAGTGCTGGGTTCTGTTAGCATGTTTTTAATAACAGAACAGTATTCCATATACTGGAACAGAAATACCACAACAGTGTAATACAAGTCAAAATCAAATGGTTTGTCAAGAGGTAGTTTTGAGTTAAAAGGAGAATCTTACTGGCTTTTTCCTCTCAGCCTACTTGGGTGGCATCATCCACAGCCATTGAGGCAGCCTGCTTTCCATTCAGGTAAAGCAATTCCCCTGCCTGCTTAAAAATTAAGAGATTCTTTGCAGTCTGGGCACCCAAGTGCATGACAGGATTACAACATACCCAACCACCCACAGTGTCACAGATTGGTTTTGTTTTTAAAAAGGCAAAACCACTAGGATCAATTTTAAGGTGGAGACTGCTCTTGAAGCTTTATGCTTAAGTGGAAATGCATAAAGGGTACTTCATACACAGATACATATTACACCAAAAAAAAAAAAAAAAAAGGCAACAAAATAACACCAGATGTGGAGGTTTTGGTCCTGGATAGTACAAATACTTCCAAAACAAATAACCAATAATTAGTGCTCTACACTTAGTATCTGAACATGCTCTCCAGCATGGATATGAATGTAGTTAGAATCTCATAGTCAGAAAAAAATTAACCAGGGTGGGGAGCGGGGCCTTAAGCTGGCAAGGTTTCTTTTCGTGGTTATTTTACAAACTGACCTCTTAGAGCTCCTCATCTTCATTTAAACACTGGTGACAAATTGTGATGAAGTTGCTCTCACGTTTCAATTTACAGATTTCTCTCTGCTGCTTAAAATGTTTAAAGATTTGTCCTTATTGAGACCTGGGCCTCCACCTCCTCTTGGGAGGAGAGCAGAAATTCACTTGGAAACCTAGTTAGCCTTGCTCCAAAACTTAAGTTTTTTGCTGCTCCCAGGAACATGAGGTTGCCCGGTGGTCTTGGTGAAGCTATTTCTCAACTATCTGTATTTTTAAATGAAAATGTAGTTGAGCATGGACTGCTGCATGTCCTGTGGTGTCATGCAGTCAAGCAGAAGGAAGATGCTAGAGTAAGCCAAACTCTTCCTTGTCCTCCTTTTGTCCTCCCTGCTTCTGTTTACACTACCTCTTCTCAAAGGATGGTGGAGCTTGCTGAAGATAGGAAAGCAGAAAAAAACTACCTTCAGTCTGGTAAAGAAACAGAAGAGATGTTCTGGTCCTGGAATAACACACCTACTGAGGTCCTGTTATTCAAATCCAACTTAAGGAACAGGTTCTATGAAGGTGCCATTTCAAGCTGCTTTCAGAATTACTGGAACAATTCACTTATTGAAATAATTAAATTGCAACCAAATATATCACCTTTCTGAAAAGTTCTGTAAAGTTAGTTATTTCTTTGCCCAAGTTATTTACTTTGACAGCTTTAAAATCAAGTTAAAAATAAAGAGACCAGTAATATTTGAATCGTGACTTTGTATAATGGAAATATATACATATATATGTATATATATAAATAAGTTTTATTGTTTTATGTTAGTCCAAAGCATTAACACAAGTTCTTGGAACATCAAAGTCAAATTTTAAGAAGCAATTAATGTTGAAGCTCATTACTTAGAGAACAATTAATAGTTTCCTCGCATCAAATGAAATATTTAAATAAATGATTATGAGAAATCTTCTTTTGGCTAAACTGAAATGTTACCATCTGGCTTTCATTCTGCCTGTACTGTTTGTCAGTAAAATAAATAAAATAAAATTAAAATAAAATAAAATAAAATAAATAAAATAAAACGATAAGCTGATGGTGTTTCTGCTTATCCACTCTCATTCAGGAATGCACTAACTCAGAAAACAACGTCTTCTCATAAATGTTCAAATATCTATCGTAAGCCTGGCACTTAAGAAAGAATTTACTGTAATAGAACTGAAAGAAAGTATTTTTGTCATTTCAAAAAGAAAACAGTTCTCATCACTGGCTCTATAAAAGAAACAGAAATGTTTTATCATTGAATTGTACCACATCTTGGAATTTGCATACACAGAGAAAGAAGGGATTTTAGACAAGAGGGTGTCTCTGAGAAGTTGTCAGAGATCCCATGATTTGTACAAAGATAAAATAATTTTGTCATTCTTGGGATCATATGCACAGGACATGCACTCCCTCAATAAAGCACAGTGGTAAATACATGCATAATTACAACAGTCATTATCTGTATTTAACCCATCTTTTTACATGTTGTCTTAATACAGAGGACAAGGCACAAAGTTATATTTTACTTCAACCTTTTCCTTGTTTCATAGAACTCTCTTTCAAATCTGAAGAAGCTGAACTTGGGCAGCAGTCTTGCTGTATTAACAATGATTATCAAGTGAGATCAGCAGCTCATTTCAGCAGCGAGACAACTGCAATGCAGTGAAGTAGACATCACCATGGCTAATTACATCTAAAGAATGATAATTGTGTTTTGGAACATTGTCTGAAATGTACTGGGGGAGGAGTATTGCCCAGAAAATCAGTCTTGAGTAAGGGAATCGGACATGTAAATCCTCAAAGGCTACTACTAGACCTGTAGCTTCTCTGAGGAAACTGCACTTTGTTTTCTCTGGATAGTAATTTTCTGTAAGATTTTCTCAGAGAGTAAGATTTTCTCAGAGAGTAAGCTCTTCCCTTCACCTCCAGACTCCACGGACGATGCTGTTGATTCATCCCAGAATATTGATCTGTGTGGCTGCAGGGCTCTCTGACTGCTACCACTTCCTGTTTCTTGGCAGTCTCTCACAGCTACCAGCACCAAAAATGTTGTATGCTATGGCCAAAGTATGTTCTTAAACAATACATACGTGTTCTCACTCTCAGCTGCAAACAAAACTTTGTTGTGGCCTCTTTTCATCTCCCAGGCACAGCAGACATGCTGACTCTATTTACCTGACACAGTCAGGTCTTGGAGAAGAAGTGGGACTACAGCACTGTGCAGCATCAAAGGACACAGTGCATATCCCACCAGCTCTTGTGCCCTGGCACCTCTCCAGCTCACATGATGTGAGCCACCTCAGATGACACAAGGAAATATTTCAATCACCAAGACGTAGGTAGGCAGCATCACTATAGCACATAAATCAGTACAGGGAACCTCATGCATTCGGTACCTCCTTCAGTGAAAAAAAAAGAAAAAAAGAAAAAAAAAGAAAAAGAAATTGAGATGTGTTATAGGCTGTCAGGTCAGCCACTGCACCAGAAAACAATATAGATGTAAAATATGGTCTGTTTTACTGACTGCAGATCCATGGAGATATCGACTTCCTTGGGAACAGACAATCTTGACTTTGGAAGTGCTATCAAACTTGCTGTCAAAGCTGTAATAATTTCTGGGTTCCACAGAAGACACCGAAGAAAAAACTTCTGGAGAGAAGCTGGTACAGCTTGAGGTAAAGTGTGAGGAATCTACAATTAGGATCTATAACTAAAATAAATCCTCTGAGGATCAGGAAAACAGGAAACCTTACCACACACACACACATACAGGTCCAAATTCAGGCATTAAATCTATCTGGTAACTTCAAAAAAAAAAAAAAAAAAAAGGCTTGTTCATGGATTAAGGTAAATTCAGTTTCATATAGAGGTGCATGTCATCTGTGACATAATCTGTGACATAGGCACAAAGGGGAGTTGTAATAAAGTCAAGTGTATCAGACTTCTCACCTTTGGACTCACTATTCTGTGTTGTGACTTCTCTGTCTTCATTGTTTTACAGTACATAGAATGGCCATACACGTTTGTGTGTGTGTATTTGTAGACTAAATGTGCTTCATTAAATTTATAGGCATAGTTTGCTTTTCAGTTTTTGTTCTTTATGCAGTCTGGTCATTAGAGGTAATAATAGTAAACCACTGCCTCGAAAATGATGTTATAGGGCATTATTACAAAACCTGTAACAGTTCTGCTATTTATAGTCTCTAATTTACTGCTTTTTCTAAGCAGCCATCAACTAACTGTACTCTCTCTTGCTCTTTTCCTGAGACACTTGGACTTCTATTTTTATTGTTACATGCTTTTATTCTTCAGTTCATACTACATTGACTATTTAGGTGATTTGTTTCCTGTCTATGCACACCACCAGCCCAGACACTGAGAGCTTGATTAATAGGAAATAATTCATGAGTCAGTTTTAGGACTGAGAATCTCAAAAGTGGGAGTTTCATAACACATATAATTATTGCTTCCACAGACAGAAGCAGCTCTACCTGTGATCTCAGACCCAGAATTAAATGTCCATACTCTTTGCCTAACTTGTCACAAAAATTTTTACTTCCAGATTCTTCTTACACTGTCATTTGACAAGATTGCTGAATCTGGGAAATCCTTACATAACTCTAGAAGAGACCATTTCCCAAAAGAAAATGAGCAAATACAACTGGAAGGCACAAAACTAAGCCACAAAGTCTCCTGTCATCTTCAAATAGACACACACAGGGATGAAGCAATTCTGAGGCTACAAAAAACAAAACAAAAAAAGTAGATCACAGCTATCATATCATTCTCCAAGTGACTCTTTGAAATTTTGTAAACGATTATATTTTTTTTAAAATGATACAAACAGTTTTCACTTCCAGTGAAGAGGAACCCTTAGTAATTTTCCATGCCAATATTGGTTGATTAAAAACAGACACAAATTATTCCTCCTATAGTCTGCAACAAAAGAAAAACAAACTTAGTAATAAAATATGAGGAAACCCTCCTATTTCACCTTAAATGTCAGCCAAAATTTGCTTTGTTCCCCTGTCATGATTTTAAAGGTCAATTATGGAAAAAATGTTTTGGGGAAATTGTAAGCACTGAGGTTTTTCTAACAAGAATATGATACCTGGAACTTGTGGCATTCATGTTTACAAATTTCTGCTGCATTGCTCATTGACTAGTTAACTTCCAGAGTCAGCAGTGGGAACCTCATTTAAGTGTAACCTAAAACCCATTTGCGGACTTCAAAATGTCAACGCAAAGGTTAATTCTTTACAGAAGCTACTTTTAGAAGTGGAAATAAAAGTATTATAGCCTATAATCCGAAATGAAGCCTTTCTCTTATTTATTATTTCTATGCACCATTTTCTCACTAATTAATCTCTCAGATCACTTAGGAATGTCAATAAATAGTTTTTTTGTTCAAATTCTATTCAACAGGATTCTCAATATAATTTCTCCCTTTTTGCACAGAATGAATCAAACTGTGGCATTGTTCTCGCTTATTGGTGCAGGAATAAACTCAGCAAGCAGCTGTACCATAAAAGGCAAATTAGTAGAGTTAGCAAATGACATACTTCAGAGGCAGTTTTTCAAAAACACTTCAGAAGAACATAAACAGTTGTGAGATGGATTGTCAGACTAGAAATGGTAGCTTGGATGGAGTGTCACTGAATACCTAAAAAGAGTGAGGCTTGTAAGAAAAAGATTGCCTCTTCCCTTCTTCATAGTTTCTTGTGTCTGATTCTTTCCCTATATATCCCCTTGTGAGTCTGAAAGGATATCTAACTAAAGTTAGTTGGTGTTTGCTTGGTTAAGATAGTCATAATCCAAGAACGGTTAAGCAAAATATAAGGTTGTTCAACATAGCATTTATATTAGTAATTTTCCAAAACACCATTGACTGCCAAACAATAAATGTGAAACAAAGTTATGACACTGCGAATGAAATTAAGGGTGACTTTTATTGAGAAACACAGACAGGAGTCCGAGGAACAGAACGATTCAGATGATTGATTGCCATACAGAGGAATTCGCTTCAACATTAGAAAGATTGATCAGAAACAAGGACAGAGGGCAACAAGGTGTTAGACAGGGGAAATAATTATGGTAAAACTGGAGCATTCTAGAATACACATCCCTGTATGTCCTATATATTCTTGTATTTCCTATATATCCTTCATATATCCTAAGAACAAAATAGAAGCACTGAATAAATTTATTTATTTCAGGAAACATCCACATTGATGTCACTGATGGTAGAAACAAATAAAGATATATGCAACTATATATGAAAAAGCCCAAATCTGGCATAACCTTTCACTAGCTGGAATAATTTTAAATATCCATTTTCAAATACTTACAAACTATATTATAATGATAGTCCTTATAATATTAGAATTTCCTAAAGAAAAATTGTGGAAGAAACTTACCACTGAAAGAGGTTAAATTGCATGAATGGGGCCTTGGCAGATTAAAATAGGTCTACATGCAAATGTACTCCATTTCTGCAATAGTTATGAAGTAACTTGCCTAAGATTTTTTTTTCCTTTTTTTTTTTTTTTTTTTCCTAAATGTTATGAACTAGAGGCTGGGTAATGTCTTGAGAGATAAGATTTCATATCCCTTCCAAAAACCTTAACATTAAAAAACAAAAACAACAAAAAACCCTGTATCGTAACTATAGATAACATAGTTAAATATACAAACTACAGTTCTCTATAATTTTTTTGAACCTGCTAATGTAATGGTCTTTTTTGTTTTCATAATGTACACAGAGCTCTTTTAACCATTAATTATTTTATATGACTTTATTGTGCCATTTTTCAATTATATAGCCCCAACCAGAGTACAAAGTTAGTATACACAAAAGTGTACATTGCCTTAGAATATAAAAATCTTTCATCTTTTTGCTTGAAAAACTAAACAAAACAAAACTGATCCATGATAGAGACTTAGTTAAGTGTTAAAAGTACTACTTCTCATTATAATTAACAAAGAACATTCAAACCCCACCCCCAAGGACATTCTCATCTAGCACTAAACCAAAAATCTGGAGACTAGAATATCACTATCAGGAACCTTTTCTCAGCAGCTAAACTGATCTGCCATTGCTATGTCATTCACCTCTTTTAGACACAAAATTAAAATGAGTTGATTTTGGATGGATATATAATTTATATATATATATATGTGTGTAATTTATATATATATATATGGATATATAATTTATTACTGATAGAAACATACTTGGAAGATATATTTTCCATGTATTTATTATCTTGTCATTCATTATGTACTTTTTGATAAGTCTTTGTTTCTGATTATGAAAGAAAAAATGTATTTTTTTCTTATTATCCAACATAAAATAACATGATCTCATGCCAAAGAAAAACAATCTAAATGGTTGGAGTTATCATAATCTTTCTGCTGTGTTCCATGAATGAAATAGAGGGGGGAAAAAAAAAAAAAAAAGTTGTACATGAAGAATTTATATCCACATATAGCTCTATTCAGTATTTTGTGACTAATTCAGGCAACTGGAAACTCACAGAAAACCCGAAGTATCTCAGAGGGGAAGCTCTTATAGGAAAAAGAAACCTAGTTTCTTTACAGAGAAATACCTCTGTGTAAGAACTAAGAACTATAGGTTATATCATTGACTTCTTCAAGTCAATACAATCTAAAATATTTTATGTAGTGAGCCTGAATTCTCCCTTCATTTTTCTTGAAACTAGTAATTCACACAAAGCTTAATCATCTTCCTTTTTCAGTCATAAGCAGTAGAACAATGAAATATGACTTGACTTCATATATATGTATACATATATGTAAGTATTTCAAACAAAAATTGATTGATTACAGATAGATTACCACCATGGATGAATTCAGGTTTATGTTGGGAGCCAACATAATCAAAATGTCGTTGTATTTTCATCTTATAAAATAAACCCAACATTACCAACAAGCTTAACAAAGTGGGCAATTGCTGAGCCACTTGGAGTACTTAATGATGTATAGGAGCTCCAATATATTCTGGTCAACTCATGTTTCTGGGTGTTCTATATTCTGTAGTAAGCCTGGTATATGTTTCAGCATTATGGTTCTTCTCATCTGATGAAGAACATAAGATTTCAAGCGTAAAATCTAAGACTGCTTGAAGGAGCATTCTGGTTGTTTTACAAGTTCAGCCATCCTTGGAAAGAGTCTAACTGTGAGGACCATGGACAGATCTTACTCTTTTCACATAGAGCTGTGAGCTCTGCATTAAAAAGCTGTTTACAGTTAAGATGAGATGTGAAGTCCTTCTGTATTACAAGGACATACCTGGGAACAAGAATGAGATAACGATGTTACCTAACAGAGTTCAGCATGTATGCAACATTTAAAAAAATGTATCAGAGGTCTTACCACTCTGTGTTTCCCTTGACTCAGTCAATAGGAAAGGATGAAATGGTCCAAAAATACACTACCTTTGCTCAGACCTTATCTGCACAAGAAGAAAGTTGGCCGTGACAAATGTTGCCAGTGATTCTGCTTGCTGTATATCTCCCCAAATCTTCAATGGTGAAGTGCTAGAAAAACTCATGTAATACTAGAACAAGACAGAGTAGTGTGTCCTAGCTGGCATCCACTTCAGAAAAAAGAATAATTTCTGTTCGTTTGTTTGTTTGTTTTTTCCAGGAAGGAAAATTCAAAGACTTCTTGAGGAAATTAAACAAGTTTTCCAAAAACTGCAGCTACTAATTTCTCTCAGAATTCCCTCTAACTCTCCAAATGATATCTAAATTACCTCAGAATAACCTCAGAAAAATCTCTCAGAAGACATTACTGCAGAGGGTTGCAGCATGAACTATAGAGGAAATATTTAAAAGGCAGACATCAAAATATGGAAAAATATAAAAGAGATAAACCAGCAGCAACTTATACTGCAAAAAGTGCATTAATTCTTGTTGCTTTCACTAAAGCAGCTCCTGAGCCTCAGTAAAAGCAGACCTTTGTTCTAAAAGAAACATAATTATAACATAAACAAATGACTGCAGTCCCCTATTCAGCTGTCTTCATATGCTGCAAAATTTTGTTGTTTCTTCTTTAAGCATATTGAAATACACCTTTGGTATGTCTACATGCCTAATGCACCACATTCCCTTATGGTTCCAGATATCTCAAACTATGCTACTATTACATATAATAAATATGCATTTATTATGGAGCACTCATTTTACATGCAAATCCTGCACTAGAAGGGCTGTAAAGAGAACTGGCAGAACTATCCTACTATAGTCTCCTTTTCTACAAAATTACATCATCCAACCGGACTGCTCTGGCTCCCACATAATTACAATTTTCACAACTCAAGCCAAGAGAGCAAGGTGATGGCATTTTTAATGCTTGTATTTTGCTGGTTTATGACTTAAGGTAGGTTGCCAGGTGCTATTTCGTAGGCTCATCTGTCAGTCTAGTGCTGTATTTGCAGTACAGTGAGACTAAATGAAAATGTTGTGAGCACTTCTTTATGCTGGAATTATGAATGTTTTCTTTTCTGGAAAAGGCTGCTGCCTAGTGTAACAGGAAGTGATCTAATATTTCATGTAATAGCTTTATTATTTCTAAAAGGTCTGAATTTAACTTAGGTAGTCAGCATCTCATGACATTCACTCCTTCATTTGTAGTATTTGACGGTGTGGTAAAAAAAGAAGAGGAAGGGAATAATAACTCACTTCAATCACATTTCATTATGTTAAAGGACAAGTTGGCAATGGAACAGCAAAGCTCTTTGAATGATGGAGTAAGGACTAAGATATTTGGCATCAAGATCTTCTATTTTGAAGATCTGGGATCAAATGCCATTTTATTGCCACATAATCCGTGATTATATGATGACAGACAGCAAGATGGAGAGCTAAACCACAAGCACCACACAGTGGAGATGTTAGAATCATATTCTTAACACTTGAACTTTCAAAAAAATATGCAAAACAGAAACAAAAATCTAATCTTTGTCACTTAGAATAGTCTTACTTTCCAGTTGCATGCAAGAGCTAAGTGCTAGCCTCAGCACTTAGGCGGTTGTTCAGGTAAGATGAAGGTTGCAAATTTTAGAAAAACAATCTGGAAAAAGTAACTCCAATAAGAAAAAAAAATGCTATTAAACACTTCTCTTTTGTCTTGAAAGTTGTCCTATTTGAAGTGTTTGAATTCAGGCTCCCACAAAAGCAGTGATGATTTATTTGATTGTTTGCTTGTTTTCTTTTTTTCATTTATTTCCCTCCACATTCAACTGGAATGTGTCTCTTCACAGCTGAGCTTCCCTGCAGTCCATGGAGGCAGCTTCATTTGTAGGGTCTCATCTATGTTCCCTAACTTCCAGGTACTCAGCCAGGTGTCATTTTCTGTTTTCCCTTTGAGTAGTCTCACCACTAAGCTATTAGACAAACTGTGTGTAGAAGTTGAAGGCTGTTTTTTCTTTCTCCTCTCCCAGTTGTGTTTTAAAGACTTAGCAAGCAGCCACCCTACCAGGTGGCCCAAGAGACATTGACTGGATAGAATCATATGACATGCAAGACTTAATGACATGGAAATTTAACCATATCCTTATGTTCCCAGAAGAACTTCATGCAGGTTAGCTCTAAGCAGCTCCACAATAAGGCATCACATTCTCTGTTGTGCTGTGAATTGTTTTTTGAAAGTAATTCATTTTGCTTTGTGAAGATGCATGCTGTCTAGGTACATAACACAAACTCTGAATCACCACTTTGGGACCTGCTGAACTTTTTTTGGTGTTGCTATTTTTATGTTTGGGGCACTAGCGCAATTTGTCCAGATTTTGCCCCAAAATGTAGTTGGTTGTGGTACAAATGAGATTATGGGGACCTGGTAAAATTGTGGGATAAATAACCAGGTTTTGGATAAATATCTCTGCATAAGAAGAAAATACACTACTAATTATAATGTTCACCTCCCTAAAGATAGAATAATACTTCTTTTTAGAACAATTAAAGTATAGACCGTAAATCTCCTAAATTTCAGATTAGATGCATGCAATTCATTAAAATATATATGGACATCTCATAAAAATTCCTAACACAGTTCCGGTTGAAAATAGCAGTGATATTTATATAAAAAATTCCTTCAGAAGCTGGCTAAGTGAAACACTGACAGAAATAAAGGGTTTTTAAGAAAAACAGTAATAGACAAAAGGGTCTTAATAGACAGAGAGGAAACACTGAAATAGAACAGAAACCTCATAAAATGTGACTGTGGCATTCCACAGAAAAGAAAGTGAAATTACCAGCCAACATATGTGTTTGAAAATCAACTACTTTCAAATTAAAGGAAGAAAGAAATCTATCTCCCAGAATTGCATCTTTTAATCCTCTCTGTTTTTGAATGAAGAAGAGAGATACTACATTTTTGAAAAGGTGCTCAGAACTTGCACCAAAAGTAGTTTAGGTAGAAAGTAAGAAGCAAGTTGAGACAACTGTTTAGACAGAATGCAAAGATTCATTGTCTCCTTTCTAAGACCCTTAGTTCTGCAAATCATAGCCCCCTGTTTCCTTCCAGTTTTTGTGAGTGTGAGAAAAATAATTGCATTTATCACTAGGTAGCAGTTGTGTCTACCTAAAATACAGCTAAATGATATTTTTTTCAAGAACTCTGATGTAAACAAAATTGATACAAATGTGGACTCAGATTTCCACCTTCTGAGTATCTCACTTAAACTCTTCTGCATAGGAGAACCCCTATCTTTTAACTTGCTGTATAATGCACACTTTAGGGAAATGTCTAGACTTATACACAGGCTCAAAGCTTTCAAATCACAGCTCCTTGGATATTATAGAGAAATAGGACAGAACAAGATATCCCTTTTGGCTTTTGTTGTCAACCAACTGCACTTTCAACTTTCACACATAAAGCTTTGCATTATGAGCAGTTCACAGAATGTCTGGATGTTTTAAAGAATTTCACAAATTTTCTCCAAATTAGATATCAGCAAAAATAATCATGCACAGTTCAGTCAGCTTCATAAATCAGCCTGAAATGGAGGTGTGGTCATCACATCTGAGGATCTGATTAACTCCTACAACAAAAAAATTGCAAAATTTGGTCCTTAATGTGTTGTCCCTGCAACACCCCTCCCCACCTGTGCCCCCCCTTCTTTATTTTGAACTTATTATTTTGTTCAATATGTACATTTCCCTCCATCCTGAAGGAAAAGAAAAAAAAAAAAAAAGCTATCAGCATGGGAAAGAGTATTGTTAGTATACAGTACAGAGTTCTAAATCCTTCCAGTGATATTGCAGTACCTAGTCATAACTGAACTAAAACTGCAGTATTTTTTGTACGCATATATGGACAGAGTGGAGAAGTTTTTCTTGCTATAATGACTGGGGTTTGGCAAACCAAATTAGATAATATTTAAAAGTGAAAAAGTGAAACATACAAAAAATACTTAAGTGACCAGTCAGTCAAGGTTTTCTGAGGTCTCCCTGGATCCTTCCCTTCTCCAGGCTGAACATGACCAGCTCTCTCAGGCTTTCTTCATAGGAGCGATGCTCCAGCCCTCAGAGAATTTTTGCAGCCCTCCTCTGGACCCACTCTAATAGGTTCACGTCTTTCTTGTGCTGGGGTTCCCATGCAGTACTCCAAGTGGGGCCTCATGAAGGCACGTTAAAGGGGGACAATCACCTCCCGTGACCTGCGGGCCACTCCTCTGTTGATGCAGCCAAGGATACAGTTGGCCTTCTGGGCTGCAAGGTCACACTGCTAGCTCATGTTGAGCCCTTCACCCACCAGAACCCCCAAGTCCTTCTCCACAGTACTGTTCTCAGTGAGTTCTTCTCCCAGTCTGTACTCATGTCTGACACGATGGGTGATGCCCTGACCCAGGTGCGGCACCTTGCACATGGACTTGTTGAACCTCATTAGGTTCATGTGGGCCACTTCTCAAGCTTATCCAGGTCCCATTAAAGGGCATCCCTTCCTTCTGCTGCATCAACTGCATCACTCATCTTAGTGTAGTGAGGGTGCACTTGATCCCACCATCATTGTCATTGATAAAGATATTAAACAATATCAGTCCCAAGACAGACCTCTGGGGGACAACACTCACTACCAGCCTCCACCCGAGCGTACCTGAACACCATTGACTTCAACTGTCCGGATGCTGCCATCCAGCCAATTCCTTATCCACCAAATAGTCTACCCTTCAAATCCGTATCTCTACAATTGGAGATAAGGATGTCATGTGGGACCATGTCAAAGGCCTTACAGAAGTCCAGGTAGGTGACATCAATTGGTCTTCCCTTGTCAACTGATGCAGTCACTCCATCATAGAAGGCCACCAGATTGGTCAGGCTTGATTTGTCCTTGGTGAAGCCATGCCGGCTGTCTCAGATCACCTTCTTGTCTTGCAAGTACCTTAACATTGCTTCCAGAAGTATCTTCCCAAGTACAGAGGTGAAGCTCACCAGTCTGTAGATCCCTGGGTCTTCTTTCCTACTCTTTTTAAAAACAGAAGTGATGTTTCCCTTTTTCCATTCAAGAGGGACTTCCCCTAACTTCTATGAGTTTTCAAATATGATGGAGGGAGGCTTGGTGACTACATCAGCCAATTCCCTCAGGACCCTGGGATGCATGTTACTGGACCCCATAGACTTGTACCTGTTCAGTTTCATCAAGTGGTCTCAAAATTGCTCTTTACTTACAGTGGGAGGGACTTTGCTCCCCCAGCCCCTGCCTAGAGATTCAGGGACTCAAGAGAGATGGGAAGCCTGACTGGCTGTGAAGACTGAGGCAAAGAAGTTGCTGAGTACCTCAGCCTTCTCCATGTCTGTTGTTACCAGTTCACCCTTCTCATCCATCAGAGGGGGTACGCTCTCCTTGGCCTTTCTTTTCTGACCAATATGTCTATAGAATCCCTTCTTGTTACTTTTTGCATACCTTGCTAAGCTCGGTTCCATCTGTGTCTTGGCTCTCCTGATCCCTACCCTGCACTTCCAGACAGCATCCTTATACTCTTCCCAGGCCACACATTCCTGCTTCCACTACATTTCCTTTTTACACCTCAGTTTGACCAGCATTGACTCAGTCCTTGTTCAGTCATGCCAGCTTCCTGCCTTCTCTGCTTGATTTCTTACACACGGATCATAGATGGAGAGTTCTTGTGCTCTAATAAAAGTGTCCTTAAATATTTGCCAGCTCTGATCAGTTCCTCTGTTCCTCAGGACAGTGTCCCAGGGCATCTCATTCACTAATTCTTTAAACAGCTGGAAGTTCACTCTTCTAAAATTCAGGATCCTGACTTTGCTCTTTGCCAGTCGCATATTCCTCGAGATCACAAACTCAGCCAGGACACAGCTGATGCAGCCCAGACTGCCTCCAATCTTAACCTCCTGAATGACTTCATCTGCATTTGTAAGTACCAGGTCCAGTAATGTTTTTCTTCTGGATGGTTTGTCTATTACCCAGATGAGGAAGTTATCGTTGATGTACTCCAGGAGTCTCCTAGATTGCATAGAGCCTGCTGTGTAGCTTTTGCAGCAGACATCTGGGTGGTTGAAGTCCCCCATCAGGATGAGAGCTTGAGAGCATGATGCTTCTTGCAGCTGAAACAAGAAGGCATCAGCAACAGGCTCCCCTTGATCAGGCAGCCTGTAGTAGACCACAACCACAAGGTGTCCTTTATTGGTCTGGTCCTTAGCTTTTACCCACAAGATGTCAGCCTGTTCGTGTCTGTTTCTCAGAGGCAGCTCTTCACAATCTATCCATTTCTTAACACAGAGGACAACATCCCTCTTTCCCTCCCTATATTTTCTGAAAATCTTGCAGCCCTCGATTGCAGTGTTCTAGTTTTGTCCAGTTGGTGTCTTCCAGTCTTCTATATGCTAGTACTCTATGACATTCTTTTGGCTTATGTCAGCTTGGTGTAATTATTTAAAGGACAAACTATATGCTTATGAGTTTGACAGGTGGGAATAATTTAATCAAACATGAATGTGTTTTGTATCACCTTACAAATGCTCACTGAGTTTAAACAACTATCAAGTAGTTCTCTACTGCATTTTTGTTGCATCAAAATAAGGTTACTAATGTGCAGCAACTGTTTTCAGGGAATTCACCTCCCCTTCCTGTGCACAAATTGCCCATGAGCAGCTTACAATTTTGAGGATTTTTTCTTCATTATTTAAAATTATTCATTCCAAAATTTCAGCAAACAAGCAGTGGTCTGTAGTTTGTGAATGAGCTGTTTGTTGCCAGTATGCAGCATGGACTTCATCCAAAGCCTATTGATGTTGATGGAAAATCTCCCACTGACTTAAAATAGGCTTTGGATTGAACCTGTTTGAGTGGTAGTATTCGTTTTGATTGGAATTACAAGTCACATGGCATTTTTATCCAATATTCAGTTTCTGCCAACTTGCTGGACAATAAGAGCATTTGTGTGAATTTTGACACAAAGAAAACACAGAACAGCCATTAATATAATCAGAATGAGTTTGTTAAAAAAACTCACTATTCATGGAAAAGAAAATGGTAGTATCTACCCAAGCATACTTCTTTTGGATTCACATGAAGGACAGTTTCATGCAGTTAGGGGATTAATATTTACAGAAAGGGATACCCACAGTATTTTTGTGTTGAATACTTATGCGTGCTCCCTTCCTGACAGCTTAAAAAATATTTATGGACTAACATTTTGAATTAATATGGATAGAACATATTTTGATAAGGATCAAGAAAAATGAAAGATTTTTACCTCTGTTTTGATAAATAAGCAGAAGTTTTACAAACTCTGGAGGTAAAGAGATGTAGGCTGCAGTTTCTTAAATATGCAAATACCATATGATTCATTTCTCTTTTAGCTCCTCACATAAACAACCTGCTGCTTATGTACACAGCTAAGTAAATCACGCAAAATAGATAATGTCCTTTTCTCTGCTTCCTCATGACTGAACACACAGCTTAAGTCCATTGTATGGACTATAGCATCAGGTACTTTTATTTTATTTATTTATTTATTTATTAAAAAAAGCTCACATCAACTAAAATAGTGAATGTTTTCTTTATACTGAGAAGTAATCTTTAACCATCTTACTATAAAACATAACGCATATTTTTTAATAGATTTTAACTTCCTTGAAGATGGCTTTAGAAAATTTCAGTTCCAATGTTTGGGAACTGGGCTTCCTTCTTATGAAGAATTCATAAAAACCAGAAACCTGATGTTGGTGGTAGGCAACAGTTATATTCCTGTCTCCTAAAGTATCACACTGAAATCCATCAATATAATCTCTGGTGTGGTAAAAGGCTTCAGGCAGGTGAGGGTTTGACATGCAGATTCTAAAGTGCATCAACTTTTGCTTCTGTTCGTGCTTCACCAGTTTGCATACTGGAGGGCAGAACAGCTGTGTTTCTATCTCCCATGAAATCCTGATTTGGTGTTCCTCCTCCTGCCTACCTACTTTAAAAATATGCAGTTCCACCTGAGTCTATGTCAGTATAATTAAGAGCTGCCTGCAAGCATTTATCGCTATCTCTTCTTTCACATACTCGCAGCAAGCCAGTTCTGGGAACACTGGAACAGGTTGGCCAGAGAGGTTGTGGAGTCTCCTTCTCTGGAGATATTCAAAACCCGCTTGGATGCTATTCTGCTCACTGTGCTCTAGGTGATCCTGCTCAGCAGGGGGGTTGGACTAGATGATCTTCAGAGGTCCCTTCCAACCTTGGACATTCTGTGATTCTGTGAACTGATCTGTCTAAAGACTTAAACATAGATTTTAGGTTTTGCCTGGATCAATGTCTATAACCATTTCACATAAACAGTTCAGGCAGGAATGAAGGGATACCATGCATCTTCCAGTGGGACACAAAGTGGGAGGTAGAGGAGGGTGAGACTACATGATCGCTAGATCAAACCAATACATTCAGCTAAGGAAGTGCAGGTAAGAATAGAGAGCTGGGTTTCCTTTGTATGATTATGAAGATGAGATTGATTTCTATTAAACAAATAAACAAGCAAACAAACAAACACAAAACACAAAACCAATCAGAAAAGAAGACAGTGCTCCAGAGGAAGTGTGTCTTCCTCAGCTCAAAGGGGTTCAGATCTAAAGGTCTCACTCAAGAGAATTCATCTGTCTGGAGGCTACCATGGCGTGCAAGTGTGGAAGGAGAGACATTTTCTATTTCTGTGCTGAAAAAAATTAAAAGGAGCATAGCTTTCTTACCCCTTGAAACCCACCTGTTGGGGAGAACGTTTCATTTCTGCTTGTGCCAGTAAGATAACCCATACCAGGGAGCATTCCCAGGCACTGGTGCTGGAGTGTCGACACTTGCACTGTCCAAGTATGCTCTTGGATGGTTTTGACATCAGCCAAATTACCTTCCTCCAAAGAGATCCTGGGCATGGCAGGGGAGTTAATGTGTGCCAGAAACAATTCCCACAAGGCAGTTTGGATGTGGCTACACTGTTTTGGAGGGTAAGAGCATTTAATAGTATGAATATGGGTCATTCTATACCATTTGGCCTCTGTACCAGTGAACAGTTCCAGACACATCTAATTTCCTAGAATAGATACTGCCTGTGGTTCTTATTTCTGTTCCATGAAATGTTTGTGCATCTTATTCAATGGCCGTTTATTGCAAAATAAGCATTTAAAAAAACTCCCTGAAGTTGAGATCAGAACTAAAACCTTCTTGCTATTAGTCAAATGACAAAAATATTTCCAGGCCCTGTGAATCTGTATAGAGGCAGATATAGAAAGCAACACCCAGACAAGGAGATAAAATATTTTCTAGGGAAATATGGGTTTGAGCTTGAGTAAATAATCCATAACAGTTTTCCAGTAATCAGTCTTGCAAACTGTAACAGGGTTAAAATCTGCTTGCTCAGATATTGACCTCCCTTCAAATAGAAAGACTTGGAAAGGATCTTTGAAGTTTAGCAGATGCCCTCCTTGAGCTTGTCCCTGTGTGCTTCGAGCTCCCAAGTGGAAACCAGAGGTGTCAGGGCCAGAGTGGAGGCCAAAAACCAGGTGAAGCCACGTTAGAAGGAAATAGCTCAACATAATTTTGGAACAATTCTTTGGCTTCAACTGCTTTTATCCCCACACTGGAACCATCTCCTGAGAAGAGATTCTCAGAGAAGGATTCCAGATCTTAGTGTTGGTGCAATATGCCTAAAATTTAGATGTGTGCCATACAGCTGCACTGCACCAATATTCCTCTGCAGAGCTGACCTTCACTTTCTGCAGTGACTTCATTTTATTTAGCTACTCTGTAAGCTCCATGAATCTCCCAGCATGATCGGACAAATACACAATATATTATGTCCTTCCTAAATTAATAAAACAATATACATTTATCAGAGTTTTAGAGTACATTTTCATGCTTTACTGATATTTGTTAAAACCAAAGTACTTTCAGGTATTTATTTACACAGCATCTCACCTACCAGATGTTCTCTGTTGAGTCACTAGGGACACATTCATCTTCATGTGCTTCTAAACTCTTATGATTCATGCTGCATTTCAATCCAGCCCAAATTTTTTCTGAAACATAAACATTCCCTTAGGTGCCCCAGTTCGTGTAATTTCAATATAACCATATAAATGCAATAAGCTGTATGCTGTAGAAGTATAGATTAAATAGCCCATTTAAAAAATGAACAGCCAAAATATTGAAATTCTATTTTAAAAGATTTTCCCCCAAAGTAAACATTTTCCAGGTTTGATAATTGGTCAATTTTTCATTAACATTTTTCAAGCTAAAAACAATACACGTGTCTTTAAAAAAAAAAAAAAAAAAAAAGAAACAGAGAAAGAAAGCGGAAAGGAAAAAGAATGAGAAAGTGGAAAAAAAAAGAGGGAGGGAGGGAGGGAGGGAGGGAAGGAAGGAAGGAAGGAAGGAAGGAAGGAAGGAAGGAAGGAAGGAAGGAAGGAAGGAAGGAAGGAAGGAAGGAAGGAAGGAAGGAAGGAAGGAAAGAAGAAAGAAAGAAAGAAAGAAAGAAAGAAAGAAAGAAAGAAAGAAAGAAAGAAAGAAAGAAAGAAAGAAAGAAAGAAAGAAAGAAAGAAAGAGAAGAAGGAAGGAAGGAAGGAAGGAAGGAAGGAAGGAAGGAAGGAAGGAAGGAAGGAAGGAAGGAAGGAAGGAAGGAAGGAAGGAAGGAAGGAAGGAAGGAAGGAATGGAGGGTACTACCACAATCACAAGTCCCCAAGAACAAAATTTTTTAGACTTCTTTTAACACTATTACTGCATAGTTTATCTGTGAACTAGCTGCACTCTGTTTTCTTTACATACACATAACAGATGTCATACATTCAAAAAGAAACTAAAATCTTTATGCCTCTAGCCATATAAGAACAATCTTCATATACTTCATTTCACCTAGACTGGATCTGTACATGCACACAAAACTATTGTAAGCCTGGTTTTATATCACAAGTGACACAGAAAGATGACAGATTTTACAGTGGACAAATGCCCAGCATTGGAGAAGAATCACTGTCTTAAATAACTTACAATTTCTTACAAGGAGACATTTAGGTCATTTTATTGCTTGCTCTTTGCATCTAGGATTTTTTGAGCTATTTTCTGGCTAGTTTTCTGACCAGTGTGAAAACACAGGCAAGCAGTTATATACTTCACCTCTCTCTCTTTGTTTTCATCCTAGCTCGTTTACCAGAATGGCCTTTGTAAGAAGATTATGCACATAGAGGGGCTACCACTTCCTGTTCAAGGTAGGAGGCAGGTGTACACTTCAGGAGGTCCTGGCACAATTAAAAAGTACTAAATCTACAGCACCCCCCAGTTTTCCAGATGAACGCCATTCCTGTGGCTCCTGAACACCCAAATATTTCATAATAACTTGGTGAAGTGCCGTTATTTATCCGTAATCCTCTGATTACACAAGGCTATCAAAAAGATATGGCACATGCATATGCCTTTCTGTGAACAGGCAGCACATGAAAATCCATGCCAACCAAATCCTAGAAAGGGAGGAAAGCAAGGTCTCCCCCTAGAGAAAACAGTAAATCATAACAGTTGACAGTGAAGGGAGCAAAACTTTAGGGGCTGTACTGCTCATGGCTCTAGAGCATCTGTATACAGCAATTCTTAAGTCCTTGAAAGATAACCTACAAATAAACATTTTCTTTTGGAATTCAAAAAGTGGAATTTATCTGACTGAAAATAAGCAAAGGCAGGACTCAACCAACTCAAGACAAGGCAGTCCAAGGCTGAATAAAGCATTGGAGGAGTGATCGGTATGTGGAATAACATCTAACAGCACTTTTCCAATATTTCTACTGAGTCTTGTATGAGGGAAAACTCCATACAGCGTTTCAACTACATTTTTGATATTGACAAATAAATGAAGTGATAAATCTTACTACACCAGTTCACATTCTGTTTAGACCCATAATTAAGCACTTTCTAAATTAATGCTAAGGTAAAACATCTTAATTTTGTACAAGCCCTGATAAGTGAATTGGCACTAGAGCACTTCATTCAGGTGTCTGAAGTCAAGTTGCTCATTCTCTTAAAATTTCATTAAGGTCGTGTAGAGACTATGAATAATACCAAATTAAATGCCCTAAGTCTTAAAATCCATTTAATTTAAAATGCTTCTGAGAAGGGCATAACAATTTAATTGTTATAGTGTCTGAGCAGGAGGTCAGGTAGAATGAGAGAGAACCCTTGTCACAGCAATCAGTAAAACTGTTGACAGAAGAAAGGTGCTTGTGTGCACATATGACAAGATGACCTGACCAGTCATGTAAGCAGTTCTGGTGTGGATTTGTTTGTCAGTCACACTTATCTTTATTAAGCTGGTATTGCTTATGGTGTGCAGAAATAAACTAATTGGTGTGAGCTATTAATTTAATATCACGGCAGTCTCTAGTTCTTCAGAACCACTGCCACCTATCATCAAGAAATGCAATTTTGAAAACACCTTGCAGGTAAACAGACTTTTAACAGCAAACCATTACTCTATTTATTTCATGTCATCACACTAATTTGGTGTTTAACATCTCACCCTCTTCAAGAATTACACTGGGAGGACTTGTCAGTTAGACAGTACCCTACTGGAAAGCTTTGGACCACTGAAAACTGAAGAATATGTCGGAATTCGTTTGGGCATCTTAGTTTGTAGAAATGAGATGAAGATGGAGGAATTCAAGAATAAGATATGGCAAGGTCACATTGAAAGTTTAGTGCCTCAATCCAGACCATTTCACAAAGGGTGCCTTAGCACAAATTGTAATGCTGTTTGAGGGGTTTTAAGGGTTTACTACGTTAAAAAATAAATGGACCCCCTCTTCCCAGTACTAGAGTTTGCAACAACTCTCTGAAATTATAGTTTCTTCAAGTAAGATAAGAAAGAATTGCTTTAAATTGTGACATCTGTGGATAAGCATGAATTTTTTTTTTTTTTAAGGCGACTTGTTTACATGTATTTTACTTTAAGTGTGCTTTTGGATTGTGAAACATAGCAAAACTTAGAGGTATTTATTTTACTAACTTTTAATGGTGCTAGTGGTCATCATAAACGTACATTTTTTAATATAGCACTAACTGCTGAACAGAAAGTTTACAAGCGAAAGACAGAAATATTGGCATTTTTACATCTATCTGTTAGTGTCTGAGTATCTCAGACATCAGTAACATCTGGTAAATGCAGCCTCAGGGGTTAATGCAATAAACAGGCAAGAAAAATGGACCATGTCATTCTTTGAAACTCTTACATCACACTTGACTCATAGCCAAGTTTTTTTTAGTGCTTGCCATTATTATCTTATTGACACATCAAATCACTTCCATTTATAGTTGCACAACTGTATATTCACATTCAGGATTTTAATGCACAGTGGAATTCTTCTGACTGACAATCTGTAAAGTGAATAAGAATGGATAAATATATACTGCTACCAAACAAAATGGGAAAAGAACTGATGCCTACATTTTCTTTGGAAGACACAGAAACTTGAAAAATATCATTTTGACTTTTATTCTCAAATATCGTTTCTTCTTTATTTAGCAGAAATGTGGTACAATGTACACATTCAGTAGAAAATCAGTCATTTCTGATTTTCTGGTAATTTTCCACTTTGAAATACGCTATTTTGCAGCTGAGATGTTATTCATTAAATATATTCGTTTCTTTATTTGTTAAATAATAAAAAAGCAAAAGGATGAATATAGCCATAAGCTACTCAGCTTATGTGAGGAGAGAACTGCAGTGATACAGTTTGGTTTTATGGCACTAGTTATAAGAAAGGGAAAATCTCAAATGATAACAACTTCTCCTCCCAGCTATATGGAAATGCAAACTGGTACCAGTACTACTAAAAATTTAAATACTGGAGCATTATTTCCAACATTTTAATGAGATATAATCTTAAAGATGATCAACAAATAACTTGGTGTTTTTTGTTTGTTTGTTTGTTTGTTTCAGAACCCTAATAAAAAAGAGATTTTCGGTAGTTAATATCGTCACTATGTCACTCTAGTTGAGGCTAGAAAAAAATCCACATCATGGTCTTTCCAGGCAGTATGTTTCAATGGTTTTTTTTTTTTATTATTATTTAATTATTATTAATTTTATTCTCATAGTATTTTTTTTCCCCTGTACATCCAGCTGGAAATTTCCCTGTTTTAATTTATGATCGTCTGTCATTTTCCTGCATTGCATCACTGTTAATAGCCTGGGTTTATGTTATTGATGACATCCTTGTAAGTCTCAAAGCTGTCTCTTCAGCAAGCTAAACGGGTTCTTCATCCTCTTCTAACACTGCACATGAACCAGCCTCTTGGAGACCTTCTGGACCTTGCTGGACATACTATAGTTTTTGGTATCTTTCCTGTAACCAGGGGACCCAAAACTGGACCCAGTATGCAACATGCAGTCTTACAAGAGCTGAGTAAATCAGAATAATCACCTCAGATCAGACTATCATCCCAGTTAATACAGCCCAGTGTGCCTTCACCACTCCCAGGACAAACTGCTGTCTCATGTTCAACTTGCTGGTCCATGCCCACGGGGATGTCAAGTCCTTTACAGCAGAGTAGCTACACAGTCAGTCCCTAGTCCCAGTGTGGTGCAGGTACAAGGCTTTGCATTTGTCCTTCTTGATACACTCACTTCTGCTTGTATTTTGCAAATAGGTCAGTGAAGTGGAGTGTTTCAGTTTTTCAGCTTGACTTAAAATGCCCCTAGGGAACTCTGATTTCAGAAAACAGATACTGAACACCCCTTGTCTATCTGAAACATGCATGTAAATGAAGAGTTCCAATGACTTGACCTTGACAACAGGCAGAAAAACGTCAAAAGCCTACTCAAATATCTCCAATGGAAGGGTTGCTCAATCATTGCTACACTTGACATTAGATTTTCATCTCTTTCCTTTTTCCTCAGGGTCCCCGTCCCACGAGTTTCATCATCCAGTCGACAGTATGCTTTATCTGGGGGACTGCATCATATACTTTTATTCTCGAAAGGTGTTATTACAGATACATGCTCTTTCCTTCACTTTTCCTTCTGTATTGCAAAGGTTTCCATCAGTCTGTCTTATAGCCATTCTCCCATTTTTGAGTGATGACAGTGGCACTCCACTGAAGCAGAGTCTGGTGAGATGCTTGTCCTGGCCCATATGATGTGAGAGGATCCCCGAAGTCAACATCAACTTCTAATTTATATTGAAACCTTTTTTCATCCAGTAAACCATGCAAGTGGGGTATCCCTCTGACTTTCTTATCCCATAACCAATTCTAGTTCCATTCCGATGAAGCACTTTCCAGACACTACTCTGCTCACATTCCAAATCCTGCTTCCTTAAAAGCATATCTAATCACTGTTCATCACCACAAATTCCATGAATAGCCCAATTTCTACTCAGACCAGCTAGTACGGGCTAATTATATAACAATCATTAATGGGCTCAGCTCCAATTTCATTGTCCTAGTATTAAGAACATATTTTACAAGCACATATACATTACCCCAGCAGGTTCAATTTTGATCTTTGTTAGAGGAAAAACAGACTGCTGGAAAGAGAGGCTTGCACAAGCCAACTAACATACCATTCTGGCTACTTTGCTTGTTTTGACAGATCTCCTTGTGGACATTTACCAATAAGTAGAGGTTACTACAGCATAAGTAAATCTATGCCATAGACTGAAATTTCAGATGATGTGACAAAATCATGTCCCTTTGATCGAACCTTTGGTCACAGACACATTAAATACAAATAGCTGTGCTGACATGCTATTTAAAGGACTGCAGTACTGCCGTGAAACTTTTTTGAAGTTTAGACTATTTGAATTTTAGTTGTTCTGCTTGCTGCAATGATCAGACATATATAACTATATATATGTATGTATAACTACAAATATAACAATAAATGTGAGCTTGGATTAAAGCTTTTCACTTTTCTGGAAATTAACTTTTAAAATTGCCAGTAAGAAGTGTGTAAAACATTATAACTGTGTAACAAAATGTCAAACTACTTGAAACTCAAGAATTTTGCTAAGGTAGAATGGAAGGACAAACTTCAGATCCGTATCAAAACAGCTCAGAGATTTCTGTGCCTGTGACACCAACATACCCCTTTAAAGGGATGGTGTCATAAACACAAAAGCAAGGACCTTTGGTCCTCTATTTAAAAGTGCTCTCAAACTATAACTCATGGTACTTATGATAAAAGTTTCTCCTCTGTGCCACTATCCATTTGCCTCATTATCCACACGCCAAATTAGCCTAGGTACTGCACCACAAAGGATGTGCACATGTATGTGCAGAGGTAGACATGTTCTGCTGAAAATTAGAAGGAGAGCAAATAATTTGGCTGGAATTGGAAGGGAACGTGTCACATATACCTGGGGAAGCTAGCCACTTGTAATGATCTAAAGCCAAACTTTCTCAGCATTCAAACACTGAAAAATAGTTTAATGTTTATTCTCCTTCTTACCTTCTATTGCACTTCAACCACAGGTCCCAGTCAGGATCCAATATCATTTTGCAATGTGCTACTACTATTACCACAGCAGGGATAGTGCCTGCTACTGCTACTATACAACATAATATCAATGAACATGTAACATATAAATTTAACAGAAGTGGCAAAAGTGGGGATGATGGGGAAGAGTAATAGTAATTATTGTGCTAACAATAATTATCGTTTTAACAAACAAATTAATCTGCCAGACTTCTTCATTTTGAAGCACCTGAAGATAAAGTCAGCAGTGCCCAAGTGCCATATTACCTATCCATGAACACTTGAGTTCCTTCTGGAAGGTATCAGATCACAGGCAAGAGGAGTGATCTATACAGAGAAAAAATAAATAAAATAAAATAAAATAAATAAAATAAAATAAAATAAAATAAAATAAAATAAAATAAAATAAAATAAAATAAATAAATAATGGAAAAGGTACGGTGATATATGTGCAAAAAAAATAGTGAGGAAATAAAGACTGAAGGCTCTATTAAAATAGAAGTATGTGTTTCATTCAGCTCATTAGGAAGTTGTGGAAAAAGACTATTACAATTTTGAATCTATCTGTCTGAACGTGGGGACAGCTGAAGACTAAGATTTATAAGGCTGAAATAGTTAGGGAATTTGTATAAAATGAAAATTACTTATGTGTGTACAGATAAAAGAGGGAGCTGCTATGAATGTGAAAAGAAACAATAAGGATAAGCAAGGATAGATAACAGTGTAGACAACAAAAGAAAAGTTGAATTTGGAGCACTCTGGGATTCTGCTTAGAAATGTGCATGAAGAAGGGGTGGCTCCAGTTAACCAGTCTAACAAAGCAAGATGGAAAAAGTGCCAATACCTACAGTATCAACAGAGAGATGGGCCCCTGCTGTTCTTAAGGTCAAATGAAGATCCAAGCTACAAGGTTGTAAATAAAAGTATCTTGGCTGTTTAAAAGTAATATAAAACAAGTGACTTGAGCCAGCTCAAGTTTTAGGCTTCAGGTTTTTCTTCGCTTGCATTTAGTACCCTCTGTCAGCTTTGCTGAGGAAGATCAACCATAATTACTACTTCCGAGTAGAAGAGTGCCTCCACTCACTAAGTCTCCAACAGTAAAGGTATAGAATGAATTCAATATTTAAATTTTATATCTTTACTTATAATTGTTTTATTGCTGAAATATAGCCACCATTTCAGTTAGCTTGCAGTTCACTCATCACTTAATTCTTAGCTTCTTTTCCTTCCAGAGAATGAAACACTGCAAAAATATATATTCTGCTTTATGCTGGTGATAGGATACCTTATTTTGTGTCTGTCTACACACGGCACTGTAAAGGATGGGTATAAAGAAAAACTCTGGATGTAAATTAACACTGACTGAAAATATCACCAAAGGATATGTTTTGTTCAGGTCAGTTACTCATTTGTATTAGTAAATTTGGACACAATTTGTGATAGATTGTTAGACAGAGACAAGCTGCCTTTGGGTTCTTCTGCTTTATATTCCTGAGCAGAGTTGTGGTACTTCTCCAGATGAGCACTCTCACTGTCGGAGGAAGCCTGTGCTCTGCAGGTAGTAATTCTCCATTTGTCACCAGTTCAAACAGTGCTTTAAACGTGTCATAAGCAGTTATCTAGTCATCTCTCTAAATGTATTGAAACAGGTCTGTGCTCTAGCTTATTGGTAATGTTTATTACTATTGCAGGGGTAGAAGAGGTTGTTTGTATTCCCATCATCTGGCCCTTGTGAGTTCAATAAGGAAATGCAGCCTTCTGTTCATGTTCAGGTGAAAGGAGTAATCAATACCAATCAGCAGAGGGACCAGCAGCAAGATTACCCATACTTGTTTGTTGGCAGGAACTGCGCCAGATGCAACCCTCGTATGGATTGGAGCTGGGAAGCATTTTGGAAGGTGATGAGGGCTGGAAGGGATATTTTTTCAGGTCTACAGGTAATTCCACTGCTTTTGTATTGCACCTAACAGAGTGATATTGGCATTTGATTTGTGCATTGTACAGAATATTGTGAATAAATAACAACAACAACAAAAAATACAACAATGATGTTGACTTATTAAATTGAATTTCAGCAATGGGAACATTCCCCCATGGTCTGTTAAACTTTCAGATAAGTCAGTGCCCAATCTAGGGTCAGGTTTAAAAGTCCAGGAACATCTAAGACAAATATTAAGTTAGTAAGGAATCATGAATTAATATCACCATAAAGCATTCTTACGTAGCCTCTTTTCCATCTAAAGGTATCAGAGTGCTTAACAGGGCTTCAGAGAAGGATAGTGGATATTACTCCATTTTGCAGGAAGGTACTGAGGAAAAGTCTAAAAATAACTACAGACAGACGACACAGCAAGATGGGGACACGGTATGCAGAACATCAGAAGCTCAGATCTCAAATTTTCTGTTCAGTGTCTTAATTGAACTGGTATAATCAGTTGTTTATTAGCTGCAAAATAAATCCTCTGGACTTTTAAGCATCCTTACTTCCCCACAGACAGTCTGCATATTCAGTCAGTGTAAATTTCCTGTGCTATTTGGAGGTGTTTCACATCCCACCTGGCTGAGAATCTTTCCACTTACTGAAGCTAGAGCTGGAAAAAAAAAAAAAGACATATTTCTGCACATGACCAGTCCAAATGAAGTTGTTCATAGCAGAAGAAATGCTGTTTATACTGCTACCACTCTATCATTCTAGCAGATACATCAGTCATTTCAGATAGATTTCCTGCTCCATTTTCAAAGCACAAGCAGAAAATGCAGCCAGCTATTTCCACATTTTTTGCCCATGATCAGGGTAACAGCTCTAAACAGGATTTGGCCATGCCAAAATGGATAGAGTAATTACATGAAGTAATTCCTCAACAGGCTTTTTAACTTGAGGTAATTTTAAAGTGCTGTCAAAAAGGCTCGTAGAAACATTGGGTTAAATTTTAGAAAAAGAAAACATGCTTCTCTCTCTCTGCCCCCAGTAATTTGGCTGTACTTTTTAAAAGGTGACAGTTGTTGGTTTTTAATTAATATCTCCTCACTGCCCATTATATAAATTTTCTGTGAACTGCTTTTTCATTTGTGGTACTATGCTGCAGAAGTTCATTGGTTGCTTTGCTTATCTCCTGCTCTTCTTCATCTTACTTCTTTATTCTTTGGTAAATGTTAATTTGTAACTTTTTGAGGGTCATTTCTAACCAAACTGTACTAGTGAGTGCCACTCAGTCCTCAATTGGTGTTCCCACTGCCATGAAACATGATTCAAACAGCCGCAAAGGGACTTTTCGCTTACCGATGCCATCTCCCATAGAGATTTCAAAATTTGTGTTACATATGAATAATGATTTAAACAGCATCAGTAAACCACATTCAGTCTGCACACAGACATATATCAAAGTACAAGTGATATACTTGGACAGTTTAAAAAACTTTCTTCAGTATTCTATAACAGTAAAACAGATGGCTGTATACCACCTGTGGCACAATATTATATAAAAAATTAAATGTCCTTCACCTCTTACAACCTTTCAAAATATTTGTATTTTGCTTTTCTAGTGTATCTTAAATTCAAAAGGTGTAGTTTCATTTGTATTACTTCAATTTTGGCCTTCAGATTAGAACATGATTAAAATAAAAAAAAAAAATCAAATGTATGGCATGGCAGTTTCTTTAAACATTTGGTTATGTTCAAGAGTAATTTCATCTGATCATATCTGATTCACCACCAACAAACACACACACCAAAAGACCTAAATCCCACACTGACATGACCTTTGCCTTGGTAATATAATAGGTCACTCTGTTTTCACCCACCAACATAATATAAGCAACCTGAAAAAAGTTTAAAATGGTTATGGGGTTGCATATTTAATTCAGTGACATTTAACTTGATAAAGTGCTGCACTGTGGCTGAGTAAACAGTAAAGATACATGTTTTCCTCAATATACTATGGACCCACATATGAATAATGAAGGCGTTTATCCTGTCCAGATTGTGAATAATGAGGGCACTTATCCCATCCATGGAGTGCTGCTCCACCACTGCACTCCCATCTGGAAATCCCACGCCTTGAATCTGTACAAACATCATGGACCTGCACTTGGCAACAAGCCAGCTTCTAATCGTGCAGGCATTTTGCATTGTTATCCCACAGCATCACAGCATGTCAGCCTGTTCAGGGATACGATGCACCAGTGCTTGAATAGCTGTGGGATGGCTCAGAGCGAAGCAAGCCAAGAGAGTCCTGGGGAGAGACGGGGGAAAGGTGTTTAAAATACACAAACATATTTCTGACTTTTTACCCCCAGTAAAGAGAGTTTAGTTCCCTCGTGAGTTTTTGGCTCCAGAAACATTACATACAAAAAGCAATGGCTTGATATCACTTTCCGTTATGCCCACACTGAATAAAACAGTTAAGTCTACCTGGATGTTTTGCTTGCTAGTTATTACATACAGCCAGTTCAGCAAAAGTTTCATGACTCTAGCAGACCAGGGAGCTGAGCTATGTATGTGATAAATGCTCACACATTTTGCTCTGCCCTACATGGGTCACATTGGCTATTGCACAGGCATTTTAAAACTTTCTAAAGACTTCCAGTAAATCAACTGGTGATTTCTAGTGCCCAAAGAAGTTTACATTTATTGGTTTTGATACAGAATAAAGGCCCCTGCTTATCATTTTTAACTTCTCTTTTTTGATCCATTAACACCATAGTTGCACTATGAGATCAAGACTAGCCATCAAAGCAAAGTACAAACCTACAAACTGCCAAGTTCCCAGGATTTTTATGTTTTTGGTTCTCTACAAGGTCAATTTTAAGTTGATGATTAAGTTGATATAGGAGTTCTGCAGTTTGTGTTTCTGGGGTCACTTTTAAAAGATATATCAAAATTACTATTGCTATTATTATTATCATTATTATTACTGTTAAGAATTCCTAGAACACTTCATTTTTAAGAGTTCTGATAGTCTAGAGAGAAAGTTTTGGGTCTGACTCTTGATTGTACTTGCCTTGGATCTCCATTATCAAGAGTTATTGTGGATCTACACAAGAAAAGGCTAACATAAGGACTTTCCAATGCCACAGCAAAACATTTCACATAATAAAATAACTGTGCAAACAGTTTCAAATACAGAAGGAGGTCAGAAAGTATTTGGCTTTTTACCAGTTCAATTTGTGGATGCAAAACTGATGATATTTCAACTCTTTGCAGTTAAAATTGTTGCTATTGTTAACAGTTTTGTGTGCCCAATATTAATCCGTTTCACTAGGCAGTAAAGCAACCTCATCAGATTCAGAATAAGATGAAATCCAAGGAAAATTCTAACACTACCACCCCAATCCACTGTTCAATTAGCCCTTTCCCTGGCCTTTGTGATAGACTGAAAATGAGCAATGAGATTAAGGAGTGAAATAGAGTAGATGCAGACATTCATTTGCCTCTCTGTTGAACCACTATGATTTCATTGAAGAGAAAAAATCACTTTTCAAATCTTAAAAAGTTGACCTGTATAAAACAATAGTACATTATTTTCACATGTATAATTGAAGATCAAAATCTAGAGAAGCACGTTAGAAATTAATCAAGTACTTTTAGAAGCCTATGTGTAGCCGTTTGGAGCAGAATTTGTCTCCAAAGTGGAAAACCTAAATAAGCAGGATAGAATTCCAAAATTAGTATTTAAGCTGTAGGAGCATCTTACATATTTGGCACCTCTGTTCTCACTACTGAGAACATGAGTCCACATGGCTACGTTGAAGAAGGCAAATCAGTTTTAAACTGCTTAAGTTAGAGTCTAAACATTGATTCCGTCCTTAGAGTGAAAATCTTCACTGAAAATGTTTACAGATTTCAACCCTGCTAAAATTTTTTCCGTTTATTGTTTTAAGAGAGCTAATCTTTTGTTATGGGATTTAAGTACAGCAGCCTTTTGACCTTGCTTGGTTCACTGAAGAGGTGGCAGGAAAGCCACCTCTTTATTTTCCCTTCAATTTGCTGTAAGCAGGTTTGTAGGGATACATTTTCAAAGGCTAGTATTTTGGATTCACCTGCCAACACTCACATGGGCTTACTAAGACTGTAGTTTTATACAAATGGAGTTGCACAATTCCTCATCTGTGTGTCCTAATAACAAAATGCTTTTCCTTCCCTTATCTGGCAAAAACTCTCTCTTCATCCCGTTTATTTGAATGCTGACTCCACAAAGGGATCTAAGCCCAGAAGCTGCTGACCATGTCTTGGAAACCTTCAATAAGATCCAGTGCCTGAATATGTGGCAGGAATTCCAGTAGTGCTTACTCAGGCAAATAAGGCATTTTGTATCTCATTCAAGTATAGCTAAGTGTATAGCTATCCAAATATATGCACATAAATATTTGCTATAAATGTGCATGTGAATTTAATATTTATAACTTTTGGGTGCTAGAATGAAAACCCCACTTAAAAA
This sequence comes from Anser anser, assembly GCF_964211835.1. Classification (NCBI taxonomy): domain Eukaryota; kingdom Metazoa; phylum Chordata; class Aves; order Anseriformes; family Anatidae; genus Anser; species Anser anser. The sequence goes on from NC_139721.1 coordinate 35,575,794, forward strand.
AAAAGAAAAAAAAGTTACTCTAAGGGATACATTTTCCATCTTTCATGTACCATATTCACTTCAGGAAGTTCAGTTATTATCTCCAGAGAGTGTTTTTGTTGGTTTTCACTGCTATACATTGTGACTGGAAAAGTCACACCTATTAGGATTTAAATAAAATAGTATTATTTGGATTTAGTTACTCAAGCAACAAGTCAGTGACTTCTAAGTGGGTGTTAAAGTATGACAGAGTACACCTTCATGTTATATACCTTTTTCCAAGCCAAGAACACATCCGAAGTCCTGTATCTGGGAAGAAACAATAGCATGTAGCAACAAAGGCTTGGCACTGATGGGACAGAAAGCTTTGCAGAGGAGGAACTAGGGGTGTTGGTGAACATGACACAGCAGTATATGTCTGCAGGGATGAGAGACAGTCACATGCTGTGCTGCATTAGCAAGAGTATAACGAGCAGGACAAGATGAGTGATTGTTCTCTTATGTTCAGCACTTGTGAAACTACGTTTGGAGTACTATGTCCAGCTTGGGCTCCCTAGTGTGAGAAAGACGTTGACAAACTGGAACAAGTCTGTTGGAAGGCCACCAAGGTAATGAGGGAACTGGAGCTCCAACAAAAAGGAACTAATAAAATGGAGGTTGTTCAACCCTAAGAGAATGAAGTTAAAGGTGGGAATATTGTAGTTGCCTTTGACTACCTGTCTTATGGCTACAGAGAAGACAGAGTGAGAGATACTCCATGGCCTTACAAGATTCAACAGACATAAGCTGCAAGAGGACTTCCAATTGTAGATAAGAAAAAAGCAACAAGTTGCCTAAGAAAAGTTGTCAAATCCCCATTGTTGTTGTTTATCCCGGCCGGCAGCTAAGCACCACACAGCCCTTCGCTCACCCTCCCTCCTCCCTCTCTGGGATGGGGGAGACAAACAGGAAAGTGAAGCCTGTGAGTTGAGATAAAGACAGTTTATTAAGACAGGAAAATAATAATAATAATGATAATAGTACTACTACTAATAATGTGTATGAAACAAGTGATGCACAGTGCAATTGCTCACCACCCGCTGACCGATGCCCAGCCTATACCCGAGCGGCCGGCCACCCCATCCCAGCTAGCCACCCCTATATATTTTTTAGCATGATGTCAGATGGTATGGAATACCCCTTTGGCCAGTTTGGGTCAGCTGTCCTGGGTCTGTCCCGTCCCAGCTCCTGCTGCACCCCTAGCCTGCCCGCTGGCAGGACAGAGTGAGAAGCTGGAAAGTCCTTGGCTTAGTGTAAGCACTGCTCTGCAACAATTGAAACATCAGCATGTTATCAAGAGTCTTCTCATCCTAATCCAAAACATAGCACCCTACCAGCTACAAGGAGGAAAATTAACTCTATCCTAGCTGAAACCAGGACATCCATCCTTGAAGATATCCAAAACTTTGCTGGATAAGCCCTGAGCAACCTTGTGTAACTGTGAAGCTGTGACCTCCAGAATTCCCAAAATGATTCTGCCCCCTCCTCCCTATAAACACATAACTAATAACAACAACAAACACAAGAGCTTTATTACTTTATTTCATCAGCTCTGTTCTCTCATCTTCATGAGGAAAATGTGTGAATTCAGGTAAATTATGGCACTGCAAAAACATTCTTCATCACAACCCTTCCATGACGTACAGAGAGCCAGCAGTTCCACAACACAAAATAGAAGATAAAGCGGAAGTTAGGTGACATGGCTACATTGCCACTAGATGAAGCTGAATGGAATCATTCAATGAAAGGGGTTTACTCTGAAAATTATAGTCATCAAAACATTTTCTGATATTTGCCAGCCAGGCAAAATTTTGATGAAAAAAATAGGTTGAGTTCTATTAGAAACTGTTTAAAATTTTGCTAGCTCAGCTACTGGACTCCCAAGGTTTCCTTATGCCACTGGACTCATAGTGGATGTGCAGACCAAGGAACACTGCTCCAAGCCCTGCTGCTGACCAAAGCCCAATATCCTCCTAGGCCACCTAGCAATCAAGTATGCTGTGAGAAACAGGGCTAAATCAGCAGTCCAAACTCAGCATTGTTTCAGCTTATCAGAGTAAAATGTTCCCATTGGAAATAGGAAAAAAAATAAATAAATCCCTGTGAATTTTGCCTAAGTAGTGATTCCTGCAGAATTCTACCTTGAAAGAAATTCCAACTTTCTCTCAGATGTCTTTCACCTCAGACACATGTTTACATGGATTTATTCCAGTATTGCAGGGTACTGTGTAGCTCCAGGCTTTGAGCATCTCAACAGCCAGCTGTGGGTGAGAAGACTGTGAAATATATTTCACATTAATGTATGCGAAATTATTGGTATCTCTCAGCCCTTTTATTTATGAAATTTTATTTGATGGGTTTGTCTGATGGTTTTGTGGGAGACCTTTTAAGTGACACAATAAGCATCATGATTAGTTTACACTGTTCAGCAGTTACCAGGAAGGACAAAGGAAAGAAAAAAAAAGTTAATAACTTTAACATATTCAGGATTCAAGGTTGCAAATATATTGGGCTCAAAGGCAAGCATCTTTATGTAGGATCTAGGATTAAATTCAGCATTCCTTCAGTCTGTTTAACCTTACTTTTAAATAACATTTCTTTCATTAAATAACTCTCTTACTCTGTTATTGGAAGATTACTTTTCAGACTGAGGACCTCCACAAGTAAATGGAAAATAGCTCCATTTCCTTCATGAAACCATTCCTCTGTCTTATGTCTTTTCCTTCGTGAAATAATTCCCCAAGGAAGGGCTGTTTGTGATAAAGATAATTAATGCAGAAATCTTATGTGAAAAGCCCTGGGAACAGTTATTTAATCTTTTAACTTTTACCTTCAGTTGCATCAAGAAAGACAAACACCTTTTTTTCTTTCATGGAAACCAAAGTCCATAAATTGTTATAGTAAAGTTCATACTGCTGAGATGGACAACCTCACATAGTGTCATCTAGTTCATTACTCAGAGATTTTAGCTGATTGTGACCGTAACACCTCAAAAAAGCTCATCTGTGGTCTTTTTCTTTCCATAAGCATCATTCAATTTAAAGTGGATGACCAACAAATGGTGAGAATTTCTGTTTCACTATACTAGCGTAATGCTTTTACTCCTCATTGTATGCCTTGGGGAATTCTTGATTAGCTTGATCTTGTAGCTTCTTACACTGAAAGCAATAACTGTTGTAGTCATTTATTATTATTGATTATAACAGCTTCATTCTTCTCATGACAGGCAAAATAAAAGTTGTACATACTTATGACTTTGTCTGTGTTACTTTAGTTTCATGGTTTGAAGGACAATGGGTCTTTGGAATCTTGGTCTTTAAGTCAAAGAACAGTTTGTGGGTTTGTTAGAATAATTAAGAATTATAAAATTATTCCTCTGCAGTCTATCACTCATGGCTACAAAAATCTTCTGGAAACAGACTGGAAGAATTTAGTATCAGGTATTCAAGAATTTTATTTCCTTTTTTTGATGCCACATTAAAATCCAAATCTTTAACAATCTCTCCCTTTCTCTCTCTTTTTTCTCTTTTTTTTCTCTCTTTTTTTTTTTTCTTTTTCTCTAGACATTCATTAATTCTTCTTTGTTTAAGAAAGTCTGCAATCTCCATAGGATAAACTTAGGCTTTTAAGACTTTTAAGACTGGACTGGTGAATATGAACTTCTGAAACATAAGTTCCACCAGTTTAATTCAAGTTAACCCTTCCAACTTCTATTCCTCTGTCTTACCACAGAGATTCAACTTGAGGCTGTACTAGTTTTTTACTTCCCCTTTGGGAGAAAAATAATAATAATAAAATAATAATAATAAAATATTTCTTATATTAGGTAATAGGAGAAATATTAGAAGGAATGGTCCAAAATGGACACTCAGAATAAGATTTAAAATATTATTTAAAGTTCTGATAAATTGGATTGTAGAGAGAAATTCTGGTACATAACAGTTATGTTAAAAACAACACAAAACACAAAAGTAGACACACACGCCCATGGATCATTTTCCACTGTATATTTGCATACAAGCGGCACATGTCATGAAGTAGAAAGGCTGAGGCTCATCCACAGTTTTAAACCTATGCTACTGTAGTGTTCCTGATCGCAGGCTTATCAGCACTACAGAAGACATTTAAGAAATGGGATTTACGTGTGCCTGGCTCTTGAGCCTGTTACTTCCATCAGTTATAAGTGCTGCAGTGTTCATGCCTCTTCAAGAACTAATGGTTAAGAAAGGAAAAGTAGCAGAACTGAAGGAAGAAAATTTAACTGTGTCTTTCCTAAGGATACCAGTGTGAATAATTGCAGCTCTTACTCTTATTTTGTCATACAAAAGCCCAAAATATCAATACACTCTTTTTCATGTCTTTGCTGTTGTAGAAGGGAAAGGACTTAACACAAATTTTCTCAAAGCCTCACAGAAGCAATTTGAGATATTATCTGCAGACTCCCTCCATTGCTACTTTTTTGATAAATGCTGTGTTATGCTAAAGGTCGGTTACATATTAGATTTACTTGATGTTGACTGGATGAATTGTTTCACTCTGTTTCCTAAACATTAATTAATTCACTACTGGAAGCTAGAGCAAATAGTCAGCTATTACCTACCAGAAAGCAGTTTACATGAAACAACTTGCTTTGAATTCCTCTTTGATATTATCCTTCCAGAAATAATGACTTTGGTGGAACATCCTGAGGAAAAAAAAAAAAAAAAGACAGTAACTTACAACTAATAATTTTTCAAACACACTTTAAATCCTCAGTTTCCACTTGACTCATGTTTGTAATACGCCTCTTCAGATGTTTGGTTTGCACAAACATTTTAGTAGACCAGTTTACTGGGAAGAATGCTTCATTGAGATGGTTTTCAAGAAGGTTTTAAAATTATTGGGGGAACCAGCTGAAATAGGAAACATTATCTATTTCATTACAGCCTCAATTAAAAACATTTATTATCTACTCTTTTCAAGCAGAAGCAAATATTCTAACCTGTAATGTTAGTATGATCAGTTTGGATGCTCAACTTTCAACTGAGTTCTGTCATAAGCAAGCAGCGAAGCAGATGTCTCTATTTACAGGGATTTTGAGCCTCAGACAAAAAAAAAAAAAAAGTCAAGAACATTTTGTTCTGTTCAGAAGTAAAATGCAAACAGGAAGGGAAGAAATTAATGGAACAAATTCTGAGTTTCAAGTGACCCTTTTCCTAGTGATAAATATGCCACAGTTTAAAATGCTATCATCAAAGAATGTCAAGCTTTCTGAAGACAATTATTCAATTATTTTCTCTGCATAGACACAGTTTTAGTATCTGATACAAGGTCAGGACTGTTCAAGTAGAAACCTGTGCCAAACTAATGTGCTGATTTTGCATATTAAGCAGCATTAAAAACAGCTGATGTTTTAGTGCAGAAGTTAGCCCTCAATGTGTAAAATCTACACTAAATTGATACTTAATTATTTTAAATGAGCAGATGTCTGATATTCATTGACTTGATTAACTTCTATTGTACCTGGGCACCATATAATGCCAGTAAAGTTATTGAAATTGAATTAACTTTGACTTTTCATGGTACATTATCCCTTTGATGACTCTAGATCATGGTTTGATTTAATGCTCCTGGTGATCAGAGACACTAAAAGTTAAAGCACGCCATATGTGATCAGAGTTAAGGAAGACTTTAGGAGGGAGTTTTGTTAACAAAATAAAAGCTTTGTAATTGTAATCCATCTCAAAAAAAAAAGGGGGGGGGGGGGGGGGATTCTGAAGAAAGACACCTATCCCATTGCACTTTGGCAAGGTACCAAAGTGCTAACATTTGCTGTATGGATTTTTAATTTTTCAGCAAAAATCTCAATTTTATTTCCATTTGCTTCCATATTTCCACTGGAGTTGTTTTCAAGAAAAAAAAGGTAGGTTGTTGAGGCAAAATACAAGAGAAACTTCTGCCACAAAATTTTGCAACTCACCTATGAAAATCTCCTGAAGCTACTGGGAAAAGATACAGTAGAGAAGGCTCCAAGTTCTTAGTCTTTTAACTTCAGCCACATCACGGTTGGTTTGTTGTTGTTGCTGTTTGTTTTGCTTTGCTTTTTGTTTTGTTTTGTTTTTAAACTAGTTTTATTAAGACAATACTTTTACTCCCCTTCATCCACCACCAAAATTTACTCATGGCATTGTGATCTAAGAGAGAGAATCAAATGCCAGAAATTCTTCCTCTATGTGGCCTTCCCTCTGGCAACAATTTCCTTTAAAAAAAAAAAAAAAAAAGGGGGGGGGGCAACAAAAATAAATTGCAATAACTTATAATGTGATTTAGCATGTGGTAGAGCCTTTTCTACCTTCAGAAATGTATGATTTCTAGCGGTTAAAAAATATCAGTACTCTGACATACAGGATAAAGCCTTTTTCCAACTCTTTGCTGTCGTATTTGAGAGAAGAAAATACATGACACATGGCTAACAGGAGATAATTCACACTGAACACATTTGAAAAACAGAAAATTCATTTAAATGCCTAATTACAGAAAACATTTTTAGGTATCCCTGACTGAAACAGCATGTATTTAAGATTTGTTTTCTTTGTTTTAAGATTTGTTTGTATTTAAGATTTGTTTTTAAGATTTGTTTTTTTGTAAGATTTGTTTTCAAATAGATAAATGGTGAATGAGAGGATATATTAAACTTGCACTGTAGGACATCTGAATTTGTAAAAAATTCTATAGTGTTAGATGGAGCACATGAATTCAGTTTTAGTGATCCAGTAGGAAGATGATGTCTGTTGATTATATATGTTTTTGACTCTATAAAATTTTAAAGAGTTACTTTAAAGAGTTTAGAGATTTTTAACTTTTCCTTTGTTGCATAACAAGGACACTCACATTGGCTACTTCTATATTTAGGAAGATTTAAATTAAATATTTAACTAAATACTAGTTACTGAGCAGCAAGAAACATATAAAAATCCCTGCAGATTTTAATATACATCAAATGTGGCACATGGTATGCAATTAAATAAAATAGTTGCTTAGCATTTACAGTTTTAAGAGCACTTAAAACTTTATTACTCTAGTGTTTTTGTTTGTTTGTTTGTTTTCTCTCCTTGAGAGGAGGGGTAATTCAATGAAATCCAGCGCTCACCTAATAAGCTACTTTGCTAGAAAGCTTCTTGTGCTGTTTGAAATCAGGCAATGTCTATGATTTTGAACTTATCTATCAGCTAGTGAAATTATGTGAGGAACAAAGAAACGAGACCTGTATACTTCAGTTAAAATAGACTAGATGAAGGTGAAATTCTAACCTTACTAACCATTGTTATGCTAGTTTATGCTGCCAATTGCCAGAAGAGTCCTTGGCATGACTTTGGCCCCAGACTATGAATCCTCTCCCACACAGCTCATATGCAGTGCTCAGGACGTTGCATGGACCTAATCTTAATAGGCAGCTTGAATGCAACAGTGCAGAGGAATCCCAAGTAATTCTTGATTTATGGGTACAGTCAAAGCCATTGAAGTCAGTGATTAAACTCCCACCAAGTTCAGGGTAGCCAGGATTTTATCGAGAACTTTTTGTTTCTAAGGAGCAAATCTACACGATATAGCTCATTAGTCCTCATAAATTGACACTTTGTGGTTGGTCAGTGTAAACTGTGGTGTTCAATGTATATACTTCCTTACAGGCCACAGAAAGGCATTATAAATGGTTGTTTTATTTACTCTCTTAGAACTCCTCCTAGAACATTTTTGGGAAAAAAAGAATCATAATTGTTTTAAGTCCACAAGACCATGATTACTAGCTGTTTTTTTTTTTGTTTTGTTTTGTTTTTAAAGGAAGTACTGTGCCTTAAAATAGATTTATTTTTTTTTAATGGCATGTCAGTAACATTTTTTTGAAGTGTTTTCTGCTTTCTTAAATGTGCTATTGAAACTTATTAAGCTGTCAAAAGTATAAATAATATGTTAACAAGTAACATGATCTTGCTGTAAATCAGTATTTCAAAGTAACTGATCTCAGAGCCACGCAATTGTCTGTATACATTTTGCTCTGATATTTTGCCCTCTCTGTCTGCACAGTGCACTGCATCTTACTGCTCCAAGATGCATTTAAATGCTTTACACATGATGTAATCTGACCTAGGAAGCTGGACACAGAAACATAGGAAGAATGGAGTAAGTACTTCCAAGGTAGCACTTTTGGTTTTCCTGTAATTTCAACCAAGAGTCAACATTCTCTACATGAAGCAGTATGATTTACAAAAGAGTCATTCAATCAAAAACCAATGTGTTCTTAATAGTTTTGACTGAAGACTTTCAGTAAACCCTGATGTTAAGTTAAATGGTGTCAAGAACGATGAACCTATATCAAGATTAGACCTTTCGCAGTCAAATATCCTGAGGTACTCTACTTGTTTGCTGGAAGGATTGTATTCTTTGACTATAGACAGAACCACAATTGAATTTTTGTCTACATCAGGAAAATACTTCTCAGGTTTGGTTTCATCAGGAGTGAAATTGCTTGTCAGATATATTAAGATCGAATACTGGGTCATACTTATGTATGTTATTTCTATTGATCAAATGATCTATCTTCCATTTGCTCATGCATTCCCAATGTGAAAGAACAACAAACATCTGGAACAGTTTTCAAACTATTTGATGTAACCATTTTCAAAAGAAAACTGGCTGAATAAAATAATTATTCAATCAATTGAAATTGGAGTTTATTAGTAACAGCTGACTGCTGTATTTCTGGCTTAGCTGGAAGCACTTCTGTGATCCTTGCTACCTAATGGTTTTCAATAGATGCTGTAAACACAAAACATATTATTTGTAAACAGTGTGCCCTTTGCTATTTTGAATATGTAAATAGCTTTAGTACTAGCAGGTTTTTAAAGGTTAGACTGCTCTCTAATTTATATTTCCCTGTATCCTTCCAGGAAGTTATAAAGACAGAAAGTGCAGATAGTGGTTATGGCAGCACCAAAGTCTGATGAGTGTGTCATGTCATGGCTTTCCATGGCTTGGCTGGGACATGTATGATGGTCACTAAAAAGTCCTTCTAGCCACAGCCACTCAGTTTCCTTTCTCTGGAAATTCAGGAGTGGGATGGTACACAGTAAGCTCTCACCAAAGACTCAGAAGCCTGGAAGGCCCTTTTGTCCAGATATTTAGAGTAGACACCACTGTTTCCTGAACTTTCAGTGCTGCTTTTAAAGACGCACAAAAGATTAAATTGTTCAGATGCAACAGGGAGAGGAAAAGAATCAAAAAGAAGTATATGTTAGGCAGGAAACAGTGTAGTTTTGAAGGATTTTTCATCATTTACTACTGTCCAAAGCACTTTATGCAATTTATTTAAAAAACAGAAAAATAATAATCCTAAATTACTTCATGTGAAAAGTCTTGAAGGTATTGCTTGAGATTTTCTTACATAGACCTCCCAGAGGTCCATGGAAATTACAGACAGTACCAGTTCCTTCCTTTAGCCAACATATTCATCACATATTCGGCCAAGCACATCAGGGTAATTTGGGGTCTTGGCTACATAAAGGAAAATGAAGTTGGATGCTTCATATAAATGAGTCAGTTTTTCCCCAGTTGACTATGTGTCTGTCTCAGAAAACCCTGATCATGGTCAGTTAACTCTGCAAAGTATCTTGTGTGCTTGAATGCCTATTTACCTTTCAAACACTAGGCCAATATCATGAAACCAGATGGAAATTCTTTGAAAATTGAGTTCAGGATGGAGCTACTCCAAAGCCAGTACCCAGTGAACTAGAAGTTCAGGAAAAAAGAGAACCAATTGAATAACATTTTTCCAAATCTGGTGTGTCTAACAAAATTAATTCAATATTCCATCTGATCTTCGTATACATGTTCTTTGTACTTCCTAGGTTTTATTAATTAAAAGCAAACAACAAATTTGTCAACCTACTAGTAAAGGAAAAAGATATTACATTACCTACTACTTCTTCTCATGAAGTAGGTTCTTCACACTTACTCTATTATCAAAATGCAACAGCATAGATTGTTCTACTTGTAAAAGATATGTAACAATACAAGAAAATCATAGTATCTCTTTTCCTTATATTTTACTCTTCATTGTTTTATATTTTCTGACCCACCTATATTTCTCAAAACTTCTTTATGAGGGAATATTTAAAATTATTATAATTTACTAAATAAACGTTTTAATATTATATACATAGGCACATATATTCATTCTTTCTTTTGATCCTCCTCACAGCATTTTTACGGTATTAAGAGCTGTACAAAAGTATGAGTTGTGGCATTAGGTAAGCCTCTCTTCTGGTTCTCGTTTGGGCTGTTGTGTTCATTTCTGTGTTTCTAATATAAACCAAAGATAGCAGAAATATGAGATAGGTGTTTTTGATGTCTGTATATAAAATCTCATCCTATATGAAATCACTAGATGAATAGCTATTCTAGTAGATGCATTAACAGGCAAAAGAAACATACTTATTGCTAACAGGCAAGTCTGCCTCTGTACAGATAGCACATAAGTAAGGGCTTGTTTTTGTGCACTGAAGAAAACAAAACAAGGAGCAAAGCCTAAAATAAACTTATGGCAGTACTGTGATCCTTCTACCAGAAGAAGTTTTAAATGCAAACTTTGGGTATGTGCAATAGTCATTATGGGAGATATATGGAGGTGGAGATCATCTTCCTATATATCGGTATATGTCTCACATTATTCCCATATTATTATGTAGGAAATGTAAGAGGCACAATGGTCTTTCTTAGTACAGTTGTGCTAAGAAAACTCAAGGAACAGAAAAAACACATCACTAAATAATGAATCAGTGCTGCCACTCTGTAGGACAATTCATTCAGAGCTGAAGTCTTAATATAGGTACTCTGAACTGACTTTTACAGGAGCTAATACAAGTCTTTAGCCTATCTAGTCTGCAGCTGGTCTTTCTGAATACTTTTCTCCTTAATCGTTAAAATAATACATTTCCCAGATCATCTTGCAACCTTATCACCATCATTGCTCCTAGCCACTGAAGTGCATTTGTGGCCATCTCCAATGGACTTCCCTTTGCTTCTGAAGTAGATGTATAACATATACTGATGACGTGTGTCTGAAGCCTGCAACTTTCTTGTGAATATTGGCAACAGCACTAGTGTTCAAACATTATAAATCTGTGTGCTAGACTTTATAGAACAGAACACTCAAAAATGATCACAGTAATGTGGGCCAATTTTGGCTATGGTTTTGATTAAAAATTTGATAGAAACCTCAGAAAAATGACAACATGCTTCCATAGATAAGCTCTGCAACGTTTATATTCCACTCCACTGCACTGAGCTAGTACAGAATGTATTTGCTTTTCCTGGCCACAGTTTAAGTGCTCAATAAAGTTACATTCTAGTATTAAGTGCTGACTCTTTTTACCTAGATTAATGGGTTTTTGCTTGTCCATAGAGATGAAGTCTTTTGATGAGGATGGAATAAACTGTACTGAGTAACATCACAGGTATTTTTGCCCTTTTTTGGTATAAGGAACACCAAAAAAAGAATGCACTTTGCAGATTGGTCGCCTAAGATTATTTCATTGTGTGCAATCTCTTATGAGTCTTCAGGAAAAATCAGAGCATTTTCCTAATGAAAATCATTAAATGTGCCTTTCATAAATGCCTGTGAAGTAGACTTGACACTGTAACTTGACCCACTAATGAAAATGAAAGGCTAGCTTGGAGTGTTCTGTAATGACAAAGAGCTGAACAAATTCAATTTTTCTTACCCTATCATTTTGCAAAGTCTGTGATTTCTAAATGATTAAATAATTTTATGTATTCATTTTGTACTCTTTAACTGATCACATGCTATTAACAAACTATGAATCAAACATGCAAGACCTAGCTATTTATCTACATAGCCACTGTAACAGAATTCTGAACAGCACATAGCATATTAAATAGCTTGAGAGCAGTCTACTTAAATGCCCATTTTTGATTCACTACTATTACATGAATATCTTGTTGCCACATGAACATATTAGAAATGATAGGACAGTGGCATTGTATTCTAGGCTTCACCACTGCATACTCTTTCCATATTTATTTATCATTTACACATCTGAAATAGTGATAGCATTAATACCCCCATTTACATTTAAGCCAGACATCGGTCATTATGATTTTGTTTCTTTCTTTAACAAGAGGAATTGCACATAAATATAAAACAGACACTGCTGCAAGAATACTGGCAAAGCAGCAAATATGATTCCATATTTGGAGAAATGCTTGATAGGGAAAAATACATGTTGGCAATATTGTTTGATCTACATTTTAAGTGTGGGCTTGAGGATACACACTCAGTGTAAACATTACTTTCGTGCAGGAATGTTCTCAGAAATAAATCTGAAGATCGTGTCCTATTCCTTCTCTCAATATTCTGACTGAATACTGGACATTTCTGGAAGACAATGCACAAGCACAACAAATACCTCCCAAAAAAAACCTAAAAGAGCTAAATAATTCAGGTACATATACCTACAAAATGAAAGTATTTGTAAGAAAATATCTGCCACCGTTGCATAGGATACACCATGTGGAAACCGTCAGTTCTTACCTACTAGCCAGAAGACTGAGTGTGCTGATGCTAAAGATGAGTATGAGGACATCCTATTCCCAGAGAAACCAGCATACACTACATCATATGTCATTGAGATAGCAGCTTGTTTACAGCAGGAAGAGCATCTGTAACCAGCTATAGATACTGCACAGTATGACAGGTGCTTGGTAAGCACAGTGCACACCTCACAGTCCAAACTGTGGACCTCTTCTCCCTTCACCTGGCCCTTCTCATTACTACATCTATACCAGCCTTACCTGCAGCCAGAAAAAAAGCCTCACCTCTTCCAGTATTCATGTTGCAGCATGTTCCTATGTCCCAAGGAGTCTGGACTGACAGCACATCTCACAGAATTGAATAACAAAATTCACAATTACTTTAACAAAACTGGAACTTTAATCTTCTGAGCAGATCCTCAGCTAGACCTTAGTCTCAACTAATGAAGACAATGAAGACCTGAAAGCAACTTTATCTGGGGGGAAAGACACAGAGCAAGAAGCAACATTTCTCTACACACTTTTGTCAATATAGTTTCTTGTTTTAACCTTTCTTCTTCATGTTTGGTTTTACCATTGCAGAATGAACAGGAAAGGTGTTCACAGCTCAGCCTGCAGACTTTTGCCAGACTGTTTCACTGGATAACTTCTTCAAGATCAGATTCTCCCACTACATGATCTTATACTGCTGGGGGGCCAGTGAATTCAATCCTCAGCAGTCATTCCTTTTGCCAGGTTGCCTTCCCACCAGGGCTTTGACACCACTGGGGGCAGGCCCACTGAAGTATACTCTGTCCCTACAAAAGGGGTCATGTTCCTTCCACAATCAAAGTTAGTGCTGTTCATCAGCTCTAGCTCCTGTCAGCACAACCTCTCTCCCAGAAGCTACAAGCAGGATGTCCATAGTCCATGTTCACATCGAAGCTTCCACATGGAGTACATCCCACCATGGTATTTGTATGGTCCCTGCTTTATCGTTCCACAGGTAAAGACATCCTCTCCAGAGGGAAGATATTCACATGGATCCTGTTCCATAAAATATGCATTCAGAGGGCCCTTCAGTTTGATATCCTGGGTTGGCTGAAAGTTATCCTCCAAACAGCATGGGGTGATCTTAGAGACAGCCTTTGCAGAGCTCAGGCACAATGATGTGAGTCTCAGCAATGGTAAATATTTTGGCTCAAGTTCCCCATGGCCTCATATGTCATATTTCCATCTGAATGACATAAGACTTGTGTTCATGTTTCTAATCTCCTAATCAAATTCATTCTGTTTGTCTGGATCATATCACAATATTTTGGTCTACAACAAACACACTCTTCAGTAACACTGAGCTTACTTCAGACACTTTTGTGGGGCCCCAGATAGGCTGAAGAATTGCTCTACAGTTACAGCAAATGGGGTTGTACCTGTGTTTGCTCCTGTGAAAAGGTTTAACAAAGTGGATTGAAAATATTATTGGAGAATGTGGGCTTTAATGATTTTTACCTGGTAGGGAGTTATTCATCTGAATGTTGTTTTATCATTTCAAATGTTACTTGTGGGAAGGGAATGTCACAGCTCGCCAAGAGCTACATTATGTCAGCTGCCATGCTCTATAAACAGATTACACACACCTTATATAAACAAACTGTGGTTAGCTAATTATCCTGAACAAAAATACACACAGAGAAGAAAATTCATTTCAAAATGATTAATTATATAAATTTTAGTTTCACTTCAGCAACATATTTCCTATATCCCCATGCGTAAGGTGCAGCTTAATAAAACTCCCTATAAGATTACCACCATTTAGTTGGTTTCACAAGTTCAGATTGTTGTACAGAATCACCATGTTGTGAATTCAGTACTAACCACATTGTAAACTATGACCTAACTTGGCAGAGAGGATGTATATATTGTAAATAGATATTATGACAGGTGTATCAGCTAGTGCCAACAATCAACTTTTAAAAATATATAGTATCAAATGGTTCTGGCCATAAATAACCTGGAAAAAATGTAAATGGCTTATTAAAATATTCAGCAAAAATGTTTTATTCAGATGTTCTTTTCTTATTACCCATATCATCGAGTACCAAATTAGAAATAAAGTGCTGTCAGACAAATGCATTTTAGTCCTTTTTTCCCAGAAGTTATATGTAATATATGACTATAAATTGTTGTTAAAGAGAAGTTTTAAGAGCACTGTAATTACTTTTCTCAAGACAGTTCAATCAAAAACAGCATATCTCTGCCTTGTGTATGTCTTCTTATTATGAAGATCTTAAAATTTCAAGATCTGTTTTAACAGCACAAAGGTTGACACAAATATCTCAAAAAAAGAAAAAAAAAGTAGAATTTTATCTAAAAGCAGGTTTAAAACATGACAACATGACAACAAACATGACAAAACAGGACAACAAAATAGTTCCAGGTTCAGCAGGACCAAGATGCTCAATGGAAGAGACTGAAGAGATTAACCAGCAAGTTAATGATTTTAAATACATACTTCCTAATTCTAATGCACAGCGTTAAATACAGCAAACAACTTAACTGATGTTGATATAGCCTGTGAATGGTCCCCATATGTGGTTCCCAACTATGTGTATACTGGGTAGTATATTTATTCCAGTGGTAAATAAAATCTTAATTCAGCAACCCAGTGGTTTACCAATAGGGCATGTGTGGATATCCAGCTTTTAAGAAAAACATTCTTAGTGGCATTCATAGCCACATTACAAAACCCCGCAGACAGAAAGTCCCTCATGAATTTCCATTGGAATTCCAGCCTAATATGGAACTCATGGGATATAATAAGGATTTAATTTTGTGACGTCTAAGGCAAAGCACTGGCTATGAACTGATAGAAGTTTTGCAAAAAAAGCACACAATTGATATCTTCAGCATATTGTCTAATATACTAGCATTACTTACTAATCAGGTACTCCACCAATTTAGAAGACTGTCATGTCTTAAAACTAATTGTATCAAGAAAAATGCCAACATAATATGCTAAGGTCTTATTTTATTCCTGTTATAACTACTTGCCAATGCTCCATGCGTACATTTGTTTTAACTCTCATGAAAGCATTATGCAGGAGAACTAAAGCACTAAATATAATTTCAAAGTCCTGGAGATATTAGTTTTAAGAGTGGTTTTTTTTTTTTTCACATTGTTATAAAACAAAGTAGTTGCAAATACGTAAGAAAACATAGGAGAATGAAAACAGAATATGTCCTTTGACTTCCAATGTCATGCTTAATGCACAAAACCTCTTGAAAAAGAAGAGAAACTCACAACTGAGAAAAATCAATGTTACAACTACCTGCATGTGGTACTTCCATAATCACATTCAAGAGACTGAAATAGAAGACAGTAATGTACTATTTTTCCTTCAAGGCCAATTGACTGGGCAGAGAAGACCGTTGCCCATCACTAACTTCACTACAGGTACCTTTTGCTCTAGAAGATCTCTGTTTGCTGCAGAAGTTGAAAAAAACACTTTTAACTTTCAAAGGGGCATGGTGCAGTAAAGTTTGGGGAAAGATGGTTCTCATGGTAAGTTACATTTTTGCCTCCTGAACAGCTAGATTCAACCTGCCCCAAAGGTTCTAGGTGTTACTCAGCAAGGCATGTTATTCACTTTCATCATAGCTGTTTACTTGATGGGAGCTGCTTATCCCTGTGTTCAAATTATGAGCCCAGAAATGGGTATCCAGAATGAATGGGTTACCTGCAATTAAAAATAATAATAATCCATCTTAGTATTTTAGTATTAATATTAATATTTTCTAGAAAACCCTGATAGATTTAGCCCTTTACTTCACAGTAATGGGAAAAACAAATTAAGGGGAAAAAAAAAAAAAGAGAGAGAAAGAGAGAAAGAGACAGAGAGAAAGGGTAAAAAAAAAATAAACAAAACAAAGCAAACAAACAAACAAACAAAAACAAACAAACAAAAAACCAAAAAAACACTCACCTTAGAGTGATATGTTCTACAGAAAACTCCAGAAAAGGACTAGTGTGTTTTTTAGAAAAGAAAAAGAAAAACGAAGAAGAAAAACAACAACAACAAAACCAGAAAGATGAGAAATGATTAAATATTTGCTTATTAAATTAATACTCTCTGCACTGAATGAGAAAGGGATCTTGCAGGAAAGAAGTACATGAGCACAGAAGTTAGACAATCTAAAAACAAATCACTGGAGGATTAAATTAATTTTGGAAAACAAACAAATGCACTTAGTTCTGGTATTTTTTAACTTACAACTTCATGAATTTGCACCCAAAGACAATGTTTTGTATGTGATTTACTTGCTGGGAGGTGGGGTTGGAGGTATGGTGATAACAGGAAAACAAAACAAAACAACAACAACAAAAAATCTTCCTGTGAATTCTTTAAAATTGTATTGTCAGGGTGAAAATTCCTCCATCCACAGCAGGAACTTCTGTCTGAGCTGCAACAGGTAACAGTAGTGTATTGTCAGTTTTTAAACATACCAAAAGGTACAAAGCCTGAAGTTTCATCAATAGGTAGCTAAGATTTCTGCTGCCAGCAGAGGAGTAGGGAGAGTACTTCCCAGGAACTGGGCAAGTTCCCTCTCTGTGACAGGCCTACTGATACTGCTGTTCCCAAACCTGCCCTCACTACTTTTTCCAAGTTCTCCATGTGAATTTATCTTCTCTTCCTACTTTAACTAACTAGATATTTGTTCTTCACTTCATCCCAAACTTTCAATGGCTGCTTAAGCAGTTTCCAAACAGAGAAGACATCCACAGGGTGCAAACACATTAAAATAGAAGCTTCAGATCTTATAATCTATTCCACAGTTATTTACAAATTATAGTGAGTTTTTGAGTCCTACCACAGACAAGTTGGAGATCCCAGTTTCTCCTTTCCCTTCCCCTCAGTTGTGTACCAGGCAGCAGTCACATGCCATCCATACTCCAGTTACCCTGTATCATCTGCTCCCCAGTCTGCTGTAACCTGAGGGCAAGGCTAACATGATGTACATAGGTCTGAAAAGTACCTGAAGTAATCTGCTGTCTTGATGAAGAGGATGAAAGAAGTGAAATATGAGAAGTGAGGACAAAAACAACATGTATCTGTTAGAAGCTTTGGACACAGATGAAAAGGGTGAATATGCAGTTGAAATTATCTAGAGAATAGGTTTAGGGCTTCAGCAGAACAGTAGAAGTAGGTGTTTGATGCATGGTTCAAGATGTGTGACAGAAGGGTGGAGGGCATAAGGAGGAGGCTGATAGAGCAGTGGACTGGTTGCATAGCAAGTTACCTGTAAACTTGACTTGAAGTCTTGCCCATACTTTAAGGAATAAATGCCGTCATGTTAATACAGAGACAGAGAATATTGTGCCGTGCTTCTCTGTGAAGAGAGAAAGGCAGAGAGGTGAAGCTCTGCTATGGCAGGATTTCAGCTCGGGCATGCCTAACTCCCAAAGATACTCCTTCTCACCCCACTGTGCATCTGCTTTTCATTCAGCATATTTTATTTACTGGGGGGTTTCCAACTAAACCATTTCATAAGGCTCTGATTATGCATTATCAAGCCAAGACAATCTGCCAGCTGCACCGTGTAACATGTCACTTTTCTCTGCACAAGAGGAAAGGAAAGGCTTGAAATGGTATTCTGTGAAAGATAGATACTCCCTTGTTTTGTGTCAGCATACTGTATGTTGGTCTTGTCCTGCAACAATTTCTCACCTAACTACTATATATACAAACAGTAATAATACTTGTCTATTTAAGTTTATTCATTCATGGTTTGTAAGAACAGCGCAGACCAATTTGACTAATGAAGATGACCTCCTGCATAAGAGGCTGTACTAAATCCTTCATCTAACCATGTGTTCACATTTCCAGCTACTTTTCCCTACTAAAGTATCAACCCTTTCTCCTGCTGTTAAACTTCTACGGTAGACATAGTGTGACTTTTAATGTTATCCGGGACCTGTTAAAGGGTTAAACTACAAGCTTCTCCATAAAAACGGGGAAATCTCTAAGTAACTGACAAAAATCTTCTTAGGAATTGTTATGTTCAGCAGCAACAGCTGAAAGCATTTAGTTTATGAGCCAGTATTCATCTTCAAAGACTTCATTCTGCCCAGAAAAGAAAGAACAAGAGATCAATTAAGATCTCATCCAATGTGCTAGTGACAGTGGGAAACATACCTCACACAAGTAATATGATCTTGGAAGACATCCTAAGCAAACCAAGGTCTGATTTTCACTTTCTTACCTTT
The DNA here is from genome assembly GCF_964211835.1 of Anser anser. Lineage (NCBI taxonomy): Eukaryota > Metazoa > Chordata > Aves > Anseriformes > Anatidae > Anser > Anser anser. The sequence continues at coordinate 35,594,641 of NC_139721.1, forward strand.
CATAGACTATAAGATGCTGCTTCAGGCTGAAATGACCAATTTAGGGAAATGTGAAAAAAAAAAAAAAAGAGAAGTTTTGAGGGTTTGGATGTGAAAAAGGAAATTATATGCAAGGGACTGTGTTCATCATTATTTAGCACATATTGTCCAGGTGATAGATGGCCAGTCTTTTTACTTAGTGTGATGTCATTCCCATGTAAATCCTGTAGCGCATGGAGTAGGAAAACTGCATGTGGTATATTTCCCTATATAATCCTCAAAGCAACTCCATCAAACTGTCATTTTTACATTAAACATGGAATTAATTATAAGATTATGAGATTTCATAGCAAGGGCTATAAAACTACTGTTTATTCATCTGAAAATGCTTAATTAGGTTTATGTATAACAGGTTTTCACATTTTGTTTAGAATATTCCATTATGTTCCATGAAGAAATACAGCTCCCTTAGACATGGGCTTAAGCATAAGTCTGGGAGCCGTACTTGAATACTCCTGAAGAAGAAAGTTTCTCTGATCTCAGGCCAGCTTGGCTCACTACAAAGGTACAGATGAAGACTCTTACAGTGGTGAGAATTTCCTCTGACTTCCAAAAAGAGAGCTGATATAAACTGCTCTATAATTTTGATGGTAGTCAGGAGCTGTTTTTCTGCATAGAGAGTAATAGGAACAGCCTTTCATTCCACTGGTTTTCTACGTCAAACTCAGAATATTTGCAAAGATGGGTTGTATTTTTTGGGGGGTCCATTTTATGGTCACTGTAAATTCTGCGTCCCAAGGTCTTGAGACTAAAAGCTCTGATGTAAGAAAATGTATAACATGTAACAGCAGTCCTTATAAATCTTAGCTGCACACAAAAGAGCAAAGAAAATAGAGACAGTGAACAGACTTTAAGACCAGAGAAATAAAAGAAAGTTTATTTAGAGGAAACTTGCTAGCAGACTGGTTTGACTTGAATGACATTTGCAATCAGTAAAGAGGTCATGTTATGTGAGGTGAATACAGAGAAATATTTCTCCAGGGGGAGAGAATGTTTTGTAGGACTTTCTCGTGACTCTAAAAGTGGCACTTACTGTGAAGCAAGGCACGCATCATCCAACTACAATTCCAAAGGTACTTACAAAGAGTGACAGTAAACAGCCCAGTAGAGCAGAATTCACTAATGTACATATTGGGTAAATTCTGCTCGTTTGCAGATTTTTTAAATTATTTTTAGTAAATAATTTACTGTGAACTGTTGTCCTCTCTGGTTCACTGTGCAAATATACAAATATAAATATGCTGGACAAGATGCTTTTTCAGTCCCAGTGCATTCAGCATGTTTTAGTAGCTCAAAATATAGATGCAGCTACCATAATAATCTAGTTTTGAATCCATTATTTGATTTTTCTTGTATGGCAACAATTCAGGCACAACATAGTTAATAAGCTGCATACAAGTCTTCATACCATTTTCAGTTATGTTCTACAGATTTTAGGAGATACATGAAAATTGAAAAGATTGAAATATTTTGGAGAATACTGTTCACAGTTCTCACACTTACTACAAGCCAGAGCCTTTGCAGTAAGTCAGTTCTGACAAACTGCAAAGCAGATTTTCACAGTATCCTCTTACAAGGAATAAAGTTATGAGCTCATCTCTGAGAGAAGAAAAGAAAGAAAGAAAGAAAGAAAGAAAGAAAGAAAGAAAGAAAGAAAGAAAGAAAGAAAGAAAGAAAGAAAGAAAAAGAAAGAAAGAAAAAAGAAAGAAAGAAAGAAAGAAAGAAAAAGAAAGAAAGAAAGAAAGAAAGAAAGAAAGAAAGAAAGAAAAAGAAAAAGAAAGGAAAGAAAAAGAAAGAGAGAGAAAGAAGAAAGAGAAAAAGAAAGAAAGAAAGAAAGAAAGAAAGAAAGAAAGAAAGAAAGAAAGAAAGAAAGAAAGAAAGAAAGAAAGAGAAAGAAAGAAAGAAAAAGAAAGAAAGAAAAGGAAAGAAAGAAGGAAAGAAGGAAGGAAGGAAGGAAGGAAGGAAGGAAGGAAGGAAGGAAGGAAGGAAGGAAGGAAGGAAGGAAGGGAAGGAAGGAAGGAAGGAAGGAAGGAAGGAAGGAAGGAAGGAAGGAAGGAAGGAAAGAAAGAAAAAGATATAATTGTACAAAGGGCTGGTTTGAACTATATTAGTTAACAGAAAGTTAATTCCAGAGCCTCTGGTTTTGCAGACACGCTTAGAGCTCAGTTTGGTCTTATAAATTAGGAAAGTGGTTAACAGTTTCCAGCTGATCCTAAAAAACAAGATCACTTTCAAAAGAAAATTTTACTACGGAACTTTTGAAAGAAGTGACACCCACAGCCCCCACTTCAGCGATTCTTTTGTAAGAGACCAACATTGCATCTTATTTCTGCATGTAAGTACACACAAAATTGTATTTCTGCTTTATTATGAAAATGTTTACACAGTCATGAAAGTCTGGGGGAATTACAGATGTGAAAGTCCCACTCAGTGCAGGTGCATTACAGTCAGGCCTTTTCCTTATAATGGCATGATTCATCTCATTTAAGACACAGAAATGAAGACAAAAACCACAGGCACCAATGTGCTACATTTCAGTATCCTGTGTATAATCCCTACAGGAAGAATGCCTGCACAGTTTACAAAACCTTCTTCTTTTTTATCCATTCTAAACTTCCTGAGTGTAATTTTATTAAATATGAGCAACTCCCAAAAACATCTTTTCCTGACCTTATACAACTCCATTTTCTTCCAAAAACAGCACATTGATAAGAAACCCTACTTGCACATTCAGCTTCAAAAACCACCAGGCATTTCAGCATGCTAGATGGGTTGATGCTGTTGGCAGGATACATTTCATTCTTACTGTAAATTGTGGAGAAAGGCAACAGCACCTTGAAATGGACCAGCTGCTAATATTTGTGGCAGCTATTTTTATGGTATTTCACTAGAACATGGTGGGGACAGACTCAAATTACTGACTTGAACAATTTGGTATGCAGATAATAGGAAACGGTGGTTGGATAATGTAATACGGTAGTGCCAAGAATAAGCATTATAATATGTCAGCAGCTTTTTATTGAATTAAAACATGAATTTCTAGGTACCAAGTACAGTGCAGTTTCAGTGCCACTACTTTACACTCCCTCTGAGCACTTCATCTCAAAAGCTCTGAAATAAAGTCAATGTAACTGAGATACAGAATATTCTTACCTCTGGGGCGAAACTGAGCAGCTGTTTAACATCACACACAAGAGCACAGTTTAGGACAGCGGTTGCTAATGTGGGAAAACATACCCAGATGTTGACTCCTTGTCATTTTAAAATCACATCTTGCTTAGATATTCATACTCAGAAGACTGAACTTTTTCATGCCTTTGAAAGTTCTCTTTTCCCCTCAAATTCAAATATGAGAGGAAACCATTATTTTTTCCACATATAAAAGCAAGATGTATATATGGCTTTACTGACATTTCTTAAAGCCCCTGGTCTCAAGGCTTTGCTTTCTTGGACGTCAGTACTGTGGTGACTCATATATGCATGCTTGCATCTCAAAAGGCATTGGGAAGGAGAAGGAGAAAGGACTTATTGCCTTTACTTCCAGGCAAGGCTCTTGGAGAATCAGAAGAGGTCCTCACAAGGATCACACAGACATCCTTAAGGACCAGCAGCTAATATTGACAACCACGTTAAAGGATGTTTCAAGACCTGAAACTAATTTTCCAGACTAAATCACTTTCAGACACTCAGAGTTTTACCTGAATTAAGCCCTTTAAAATTTTATTTTTCTGTTCTTTTATCCACAAAGCTATTTTAAGTCATGTACCCTCATTTATGAATGGAAGGTAGCCCAACATGCCTGCCCAGGAGTAATGCATTCCAATAGGTGTCACAAGCATCTCAGGATTCAGAGCAACAAAATGCTCCTGGGTGTTCTGCCTACCTTGGAAGCCCACAAACTGCTTTTTAAATACAAATGTAAAACATATAGAGAGTATATGTTACTGATAAAGGAGTAACTGATAAAGGAGTAACACAGCCACCATGCACACAGCTAGCAACAAGGTCATGAGCACACAGAGCTCTGTTTTTTAAAACTGCCAGTGCAAACTGGCAGCAGCTGGCTTGGTCCTTATCAACGACCAGTTTGTTCAGACTGTTCAGAAATGATCTTCAGTTCATGCTAGAGCACTTTTCTAGGATTTAAGATTTTTTCCAGGGCACTGATTCAGAGCATGGTGCAAGCCTATACAGCTAGGCAGTCACTGGCTTGTTGAATGTGAGCAAATCTGTCCATGGGCACACAGTCTGGTGCCTAACTGAACAGGTAAATATGCTGTGATATGCCCTCAGTTTTCAGCTAGAACCACACAGCACAAATGCAGAGTAAATGTGACTACAGAATAAGCTTAAAAGAAATAACTTTCCTCCATCACAAAGTCATGCACGTACCGAGTGTCACTTAACTTTACTGGGGGTGGGGGTGGGCAGTGGGGCGGACAAACACGACACGACACACACTTATTTCAATGTATAATTTAGGTAGGTATCCACTCCCCCTTCCCCCCCCCCCCCCCAACCTTGCCAGAGCCTAAGCACTAAATGTTCAGCTTTACATTTACCAGTTCCAGCTAATCTTTTGTCCATGGGTTGCATTAGCAAGGCAACAATATTTTATTCCAACAACGCGTCAATTGATATTGACGCACCACCACAGTCCCAGAACAGATGTTACAAGGAGATCACCCTTCAGGCATCACTTTGGGAGTTTCCAGTCAGAGCACATAACAGAAGACTGATCCCATTAGCCTGAGAAAAAGATGATTATTAATGCGACTATATGACAAAGTTCTTGGCTCAGTCCTGTGTAGAGTTCAAGGACTGAAACAAACCTGGAAGAAGTTCACCACAAGGACTGCCAGGAGGACAGCTGCTTAGGGAAAAAGAAAAAAGCAGTGACCTATCCTTCATAGTGGAAATGGGTGGAGTTCAGTCAATAGACAAAGCACAGATGCAAAATGAACAGAAAACCCTGCTGCTAAGTAACTGTGAAGTTTTCATTCAAAGGTGATTCTGAAGCTCTGAACAAGGCAAAATGTCTTAGAAAAAAATGGCTGCAGGAACTAAAGGGATGTGAAGCCCTTAATGACATAATCCTTTTTTGTTCTACTCAGGCATACAAAAGTGTGTTCAGTAAGGCAAGAAGTGATAAAATATTTCTGAAGAATATTTTTTTTAAGTCACTTCAACAATTTAAAATTCAGCTTAGAAACATTTAAAAAGCAGTAGGAAAAGGAAGGACTTAACTAAGCAAAAGTAAAAGTAATCAACAATAACAGAGCAAGTCCATCAGGTAGCCTGGGAGAGATCATGATAATCCAAACAGTTTTATCTCTGTTTCTCCTTTCCAGACTAGCAGGAAGGTTGAAAGGAGGGTAGCAGGGATAGAAGGAGGGTACCAAATCTTTTTGCTTCATCACCTCTCCAGAAAAGAGCAAAGAAAATGGTTAGAGATTAGAAATTACAAAGAGAAAAATAGTTTGCTGGCAGAGGGGAAAGATCATAGCATCCTTCAATTACACGAAAAGCTCTTGTCAGGAAGAAAAAAATCATCTGTTCTACTTGTTCATGGTGGAAAGAACAAGCAGTGACAGCATCAAAGGTTAAACATTAAGAAAGAGCGTTGGAATAGATTTTCTAGGAAGGTCACAGAATTTCCATCACTGGAAAAGGTTAGACAAACAAGTTTTGGGAAAAAAAATATAGGTATAACTGATCTTAGTTTATGGACTTCGTGACCTGTTGGGGTCTTTTGCAAAGCTAGTCTCTATTATTTGACAACTTAAACGGTGATGACAAACTTTACAGATTTTCCTTTGAGTTCTTCAGATGTCATTAAGATTATCCAAACTCTTTATTCTATAATTGCTCATTATAAGATAATCAGGGCAAAATTTGCAGGAGAGATGACAACCTTTATTTTTTCCAACTACATCAATCTAAAAAGATAGTATTTGGGGCACATGTGAGTATAGTAGACAAAAAAGCAACACATTCCCATTGTTCAAAGGGACTGAATTGCTAGTTGAAGAACAGGTGTACTCTACACTGTATTTTAATATGATTAGATAATTTTAATAATGATATTACATTATTCATACAAAAACAGCAAAAGTTAACTTATTGAAGCATCATACTTAACACCAGAAATAAATTGTTGTTTAGTAAGCATCTTCTATGCTCCAATTAAAAATGTACATTTATCTTCACTGTTGTTCCTGTTCATTTCATACTGAGATGGAAGAGGTAACACTCCATAGGATAAAGTTTGCTTATGTGCATTGAATTACTAGCTTTTTCCTCTCATTAAAAGCGAGATAATGTAATGGTGAAATGAGGATAATGAAGAGCCCATGTATCATCCTTAGCATGTGATCAAGTAGGACACAAAGAGATAAGTACTAGTCAAGTCTGATCATATTGCTTCTGTAGCACAACCTCTCAAATGTGCACTTCTTTGTGACAAATTTCCTCTCCCTGTACATCCCTCTAGAAGAGAACAACAAAGTTGCAAGACCAATTCTTGCTTCCCATCCCAGCTCCCGCCTAATGACATCAGTGAAAAGGAGAAAGCAAAGACTGGGAAGGTTTATTCACAAAGCTATGTTTAGCCTTCTCTGGGAATAGATTACGACAAGAAAGTGCTATGCAGAAGAATTAGTTGTAGGCCATTTTTACAGGTGATTATATATGACTTCACTGCTTACAAGAAGCATAACAATTTCAGTCATACAGTGCTGTTGCACACAAAACAAAGCTAGGTGCCATCAATATAAGCTGATGCCTGTAACTTTCTTTACAAATCTCACATTTCCTTCACATTGTTCCCCAGTAAATAATCAGACCTACTCTTCAGTCCAGTTCTGTACTTTCTATTAACCTCTGCGATGACAAATGTGAAAAAAATCAGAAGACTGCTAAAAACTGAATTCTACAAACTTCACACACATATCAGGGCTCAATTTCCATTATTCCTCTGCAGATTTTCTTCCTTCCAGGAAAACACACGTTCTGTTCTGTTCTGTTCTATCCCCCAATTTTGTACTCTTGTTCTTTATGGGCCTTGGTATGCACATACCAGATTACTTTTGAAACATGAAATCAGGCAGTGTCTACACCACTAGGTACTAATTACATGACATCATTGCAGGCCAGTCTATTAGATCAAAATTTAACTAGCCTTTTTCCTCCATTGCAAACCCCATGAAAGAGCTGATATTGCCATTGAATTCCCTTTTATATGCAAATCAACAAGTCTGTCTAAGACACAAACAAATATAATTTGAGTTGTTAGCTATAGCCTAGAGACTCTGCTTGCAACATTTGGACAAACAGAAGCAGAGGCTTCTCCCTGGTGATCTTCTCTTTTACACAGATCAAAGACTTTCTAGCCTTTTATGGGAGCCAGTTTAGGAATTAAAAGATGGCTTGGCCTTATTCAAGCATAAGACTTCCATAATACTTGGAATGGAATTAGAAAGGCTTAACAAAGCTTGTGGGTTAGAATTTACACTTCTCCTTTAAGCTTAGAATCAAATCATATTTTCAGTGCTAAATAAGCTAAAAAACAAAAACAAAAAACAAACAAACAAAAAAAAACCTCCCTCTCTCCCTCTGTCTTAGCTAATAAAAAGTTGCAAACATCTTAGCTGTACTAAGTCTGTAGTATGTTTATATATTTGAAGGAATTAGATCCTTACTTCCAGATGGATTGAGTTCAGCACTTATTAAAATTAAACCAAGCTAGTTTATAGAACAGAAATGACGTCCTTAATTATTATCCAAGTATTTTTATCTATTGCTAGTAAATATGTGAGGTCAGCTGTACCTTTGTATGAAAATAACCATGGGAAAAAGTTCAAAGTGAATACACATGTGAAAAAACTTCCAGCTAAGCAGGCAGTCATTTTTGGAAGGAAAACTGAAAGACTTTGAAGACTCAGAAGGTCTTCCTGAGTAATATGCCTGTGTATTAACACACTACAGCACAAATGGCTCTTGACAAATGTCTTGAAGACAGAAGTGGGCTTTGCTACCCTTACAATCCTCATGCAGCATACCACAGCATTAACCCATCATCTGAGCACTTGTGCTGCAACAGACAGAAGCTGGGAGAACAGAACAAGCCCTACAACACCAGCATAAAGATATTCCAGGAAGAGAATAAAACAACTTGTCTCCCACTCTGAACTCCAATTGAGTATAGAAGGATGCTAACGCAAGGTGATTGACCTGTGCATTCCACCAAAACTGAAATGGGCTTTCCAGTTTCTGAAAGCAGGATAGTCTTCTGAGCCTCTGCCTCTAGCACCCCATTTATATTTTTGAGGTACAGTTTAAAGTAATGTCCACTTACTAGGTATGATTGACTGAAGAAAAAAAATAAATACTAAACACATTTGTTAAAGCAAATGAGTAGTTATACAGATAAGGTGCATTGCATGGCAGTCTATAACTACTGGAGCAAAATGCTAGAGTTATCCTACACCAAATTCATATAACAGCTTTTTTTTTCTTTTTTTTTAACTTCATATTAAAAGCATCCTATGATTTTAAATTTCTTCAGGGAAATGGCATAAGACTGAAGGTTGCCTTTGGCTAATTTGCCTCTTGGTTGTGCACAGCAAATGAGATTTGCATTTCCACAGTTTCTGCAGGATTGAGCGAATGACTTAGCATAATTTTATCATTTTGAATGGATAGACAATATATTCACGTTGTAACAGCATCATTTTGAATGATTTCTAATCATTTCTAACCATTCTGTGATTCTGAAAAGCAATTAAAAAAAATAATGTCTTAATATCTCTACCTAGCCAGATATAACTGTACATTTGTCACATTATTTCTTTCATATTCCATCAAGAACGAGTAAGTGGAGTATGTTTTTTGCCAGAAGCGTGTTCTAAAATATCCTTATTTATTACATACAATACCTTTGCCTACTAAGTAAAATTACAAAAGCTCTGAGAGAAGAGAGAAAGATAAAAGAAGAGCAGAAGAATGATATTCTTTTAATCTTCAGTGGACTCTTTGTAATGTCAGTTACCAATAGATATCCTTTCTCAAGCAACTGGCACATAACTTGTTCCAAAGATAGATCAGCAGAGTACCATGAAAAAAAAAAAAAAAAAAAAAGGAATCAATCTCCTAAGAAGGTATTCCCAACCAAGCCAAAAGCCTGGTTCAAAAAGCCCACAAGGAGGATCATACATTTAGCAAACTGCAGACCAACACACAGAATGTATTTTCTTTCTAAAAAGAAAACTTTATGTAAAGTCAGATGTACAGCAAAAGCAAAATCTGCTTTTGCAAACAAAAGGGATTTTCAGGTTCCATATCCCCTGAATTTTCTGGTCTGACACCTTTTTAATCTGCTGGAAAAAAAAAATGCTATATTACTAAATATTAGTTCACAGAATTTCTTCAGAATGCAATGCAATAAAATATGAGGCTGTTGCTGTTTGCCATGTTTCAAATGAGGCATTTTGGGAAGGAAAACAAATGGTAAATGACACATACACAGGTTTGCAGTTCTTTGATATATACACTAGACAAAATTTCAGAAACCCAAATCTGTCTGAGAAAAACAGGTAGGTAGGTAGGTAAGTAGGTGAAATGACACAAAGAGAAGTACAGTGACAGCCACGGGCTTGGCTCCTGCTATGGTCGTTTTGGTTAATTTTTTGGTTAAAATACCTTCTAGAGGCCAGGATCCCTGAACCTTGGGACAGTGGGACACTATTCGGGCCACTGACTCCCTTAACAGAATTCCTCTCTCAGGAAATGCAAAAGAGCAAGTTTTCCCCTAAGTTCAGGTGGAGCTATAAAAGAAAAGGTTCATCCATAGAAAGATGGAGCCAGAAAGGATCTGAGAATTCCTCAGTCCTTTGTAGGATCCATTACATCATGCTAGTTCAGGCAAAATCCAGAGTATGTCTTCTATTGGGAACAATACTCTAAGAAACATCAATAATGCATCAACAATACATCCAAGAAACATTCCTGGGCAACCTGATCTGGAGGGTGCCATCCCTGACTGTGGCAGGGGGGTTGAAACTAGATGAATTTTAAGGTCCCTTCCAACCCAAGCTGTTCTATGATTTTATGATTCTATGAAACATAGGGCATAGTCACAATATGCACTATCAATAGTATTCATTATCAATTACTCTGATACTTCATTGGTGGAAATGTGCTGCCATGGCAGCAAGGGCTGAACACAACAACAGGCAGGAATTATGTTAAGTTAAAGGAAAATAGAGAATAACATCATTCATTCTGCTGAAAGCAAAGGAGTCTAACTCAATTTCAAGCACTCCCTCTGTCACAAAACCTTCTCACTTAGTTTTGCTACTAATGACCACCAGCCCGTTCCCTCTCCTCTCTAAATGCCCTTTCATAATGGTCTTTCCCATGATTTAGATATATTAGAATTGCAAGCATGAATAAGTACCTCATTTTTCTATCATGTTATGTAAGTACAACACATTTGAACTAATAAATGTTCATTCTTCATTTTTTTAAATAGTTTTATTACTGGTAATGGGAATTTCTGTACTTATCTATTACATTTGCCAAGGCTCTTCTTTGGCAATTGACTGTGAGTTTATATTACAGTGTGCTCAGGATTAATATTAACATGTAATTGTAAGCCACTTTTGTCTTGCCTTAGTGGATTAATTTAATGTCATTTTAAAGGCACAGCTTTGTGTGACATCATTACACTGCCAGATTTATAACATCCCATGAAGTCACCATTATAGCGTCTTATAATTTTCCTTTTTCACCACTGGTCTGATATGCCATTAGTCCTTTTTCTCAATTATGAATCTAGCTTCTAGAGAGGTAACCTTTACCTAAAATATAATATTTAACTCACAATAATGGTAAGAATTACTTTAAAGTGACATTTTGATTAATAAGCTACAAACCAGTATTACCAAATTTCAATATATTTCAGATGCAGACATAAGAAGCAGCATTAAAGTATAAGGGTTAATATTGAAAATGTTGTCAATGTTTCCACAAGAATTATAGTTTTTTTCTATTTATTCAATCCTAGTTCAAAACCTTGTTTTTTGTCATTTGTACCTAACCGTAGCACAGAAATTTAAGAACGTGCATATGAAATTACATTCAGTATTATATGAAATATATATATTGCATATTGTGTTTTCTGTTCCTTCTCTCCTTGTTAATGAATGACTCAATATGTTTGTGCTTACCATGCTAAGTCTAAAATCTCTAGTATACAGAGTAGGCATGAAATTAATACTTTCTGTGAAAACATTAATTTTGGCAGTTCAAGCATTTTCAGCTACAATCTGTACCTTAGGCAGGCTGTACCTTTACATCTGTTCTTGCTCTATTCTCAGTCATATTTTCCCATTTACTTTCTCTCAGTTTCAAAATCTCTTGGATGACAAAGAGGGCCAGATGACTTTTCTTTCTGCCACAGTGTACCATTTGAGGTCCAAAATATTTATTTGCATTTCTTAACATTTGAACAGGTGTGTGTGTCTGTATGTGTCTGTGTGTGTGTTGAATGGTTCCACAGTTTTGAATAATGAAAAAGGGCTCACATCCCCCATGCATTAGATGGATAGCTGAACACGGCCGACAGACAGGACTAAGTTTTCTTCAAGAAAAAGATTTTTATTATGATAAAAAACTTACAACCAATATATCTGTCTACACAGATAATTTGCATAGGTATACCTTGATTGGTTCTGAAATTAATTTCAGATCAACAATCATAACTTTGGTGACCTGGGCTACTACATCTGGAGGAGATGGATTTATGTTGTCATAGTTGTATAACATTTTTGTAAATGAGGGAAAATAGCTTATTGACAACTTAATCACATGAACAATATTCCTCTTCCAAACTTCAGATGTGCTTAAGAAATAACTATTTGTGTGTGGTCCTCCTTCCTCTTCCCTACTGAACAATGTCTCTATTTCTTCAGGAACAGAAAAAGAAAAATACTGGAAATGTGATGGGCTGGAAAAAAAAGCAAGTCAGAGAAATAACAGAACAAGGGAGAAAACACATGAAAGACAAATCAAACTGAATACTAAACTTCACACGGTTTTCCCAGGATATTACATCACCTTTTACACTATTATGCACATTTTTCATTTATCAAACCTCCTTTTAGACCATTCAGCTATCATGTCTGTACATTTAACTCCTCCAAGATCTTTTTAGAGCTCGCATGAGAAATAATGATCTAAAGGTTGCTCTTTTCATAACATCCAAAGTACTTATGGGCCTAATTTTTCCTCCATGATTATTACCTAGCTCTTCTGTTTGCCATAGGGCAAACAGTTCTTCCCCAAAATTTTTAACTGTCAATGTCAGGAATAAATAGGAGTTTTGATTTCTTACATTTAAACTTTTCAATCAAGAATTAAATTTACAAAATTTCATTAGGTATATTTTTGACTCCACACTTACCTTTCAAAAAAAAAAAAAGCTGAGGGGTGGGGGAGGGGATAACTAACAAACAAACAAACAAATTCTATAGCTCTGCTAAAAATAAAAATAAGAAAAAAAATAGAGTATCAGTCACTGCTTTACTTATATTTTATGTGAAAGGATCAAATGTTCATATCCCTGACAACTAAAGATAACGAAAAAATACAAACATGAGCCTTGTCCTTTGTAACAGGGTCAGGAGATACAATCACTCACTTAAACTACTAAATGTAATGCATACAGGCATAGGGAGATTAAAAGTGCCAGTTTAAATTAGCTTGACCTGCAGTGTTGACTCCTGGACAGATGGTATAATATACCCTGACTTCATTGCTGAGGCATTAGAAGTACACAGCAAGAGCCTATTGTGATATTAAGAAAAAGCTTAGAAGCAAATTCAGACCGAGAACCAAAAACCTGCTGGCCCCCTGTGAGGCTCTTGGCTTCTCTTTACCAGACCTATTACAATATAGAATGAAGTCTTCTCACTTTTAGCTATAGCAATGTAGTGCTTAGGCAATGAACAGTCATTTTCTACTTTGCCTTCTACAGAGTAGACTTTAGGATGAGATTCGGAGTCCTAACGACCAGGCTGACAAAGGGCAAGCCAGTCAAAGGCGATGTATTCTTTCCAGGAGAAGGAAAAGCTAACTGTACCAGAACCTCACTGTTTGACAAAGCTGGCAATCCTTTTAAGGAGGAGTGCACAGGCATAAAAATTAGTTAGATCCGTAAATCTGCATATAGCATTTCTCATGAGAGAGCAGGAGTGATCTAAAGAGCTCTTTCTACTTACAAATCTTTCTACTGTTAACAGAAGCTGATATATCTTCCCCCACACATACATCAATACACAGATATATATATATATTTTTTGGGGGGGGCGGGGAGGAGTAGATTTTAAGTAAGGAAAGAAACAAAGTATTTATCCAACTTCCCTTTTGCACTCGAATTTGGGAGGGATGTCTCTGAAGTGAATAGATAATTCACTGTTTAACATCCTGAGAAACAGAAGCAGGGTATAGAGTGCAGAGCACTAACAAAATAGTAGGGTATATAAAAACAAAGAACTGAAGGCTAATGGCATCTCAGTGAGTCAAAGGCAGTTAGGAAAGAAAAGCAATTAGCCATTTTTACAATGCATGAAAGTTGGCATCATGAAAATGGTTGGCTCCAAATATCAATTATTTATGTCCATCTGTTTCTTTACCAGCATGGTTTTGCTGCTATGCACTTTGAGAATTTAGATATTATGGGACCTAAGTGAAAAGGACACGTCACAATACGAGTGCCCAGCATTCATCGAAGAGGGTCACCGACAACTCCAAAGGTCATCTGCGTTCTGTTTTGTTATCTGGTCCCTTTAAAAAACTAGAGAAAATAATATCCCTGAAATCTCCTCATGCTTCCCTCTCCCGCAAAGGCAGAAAGAATAACAAAGGGCAAAGAAAGTTAAGAAAAGAGATGATGACATTGGATGAGCCTTGCAAGGGAGGGAGTTGTGGGATGCTCTGTATGCCATGTTTGCATTACTTTGAATAGTCCTGCCCAAGTTTCTCATTCTCCTTGGTCATTTTTTTGTACTGAGATAATCCTGCAAGAAGCCAGATTGTGATTTATTCCATAAAATGTATCCGAATCAAATTGTTCCTGCCAGTGACCACACTTTCCATTTTGCTTTGGAGCCACAGCATAATCTTTTTCTTTTCCCTCGCCCTCCAAAAACTTTATTATTTTATGGACCATAAACTTGGGGAAGCTCTCATTTAAAGGAAGAAAAGAATTAAAAAATAGGAAAACATTTTGTCACCTATAAATCAGCTTAACATGAAACTATAATCAATCAGCCTCAAAGCCGGGCAGCATTTTTGTGGCTTTCAACACAGACTTCACTATGCTCTCTAGATTCTCCAGGCATTTGCCTTTTAAAATTGTGTTCCACCTTTGTTAAATGACTTGTCGAAAGTCGATACAGCAAGAAATCAAATATAAAGTGGGGTTTATTTTCAGCACAGAGCGTGTCTTAAAGTGAGAATTATTTCTCCAAAATTTGAAATGCATAACAAGTGAATGATTTGTGTTCCCATGTCTGTTTTTTCTAAATTGTTAATCTAATAAAAGATACATAATCCTACATACACTGCCATGCCTAAAATTAGGCAACTGAGTAAGAAGTTTGGATTTAGTCTTCACCTATCCAAGTCATTCTGGCACCTGCTTTATTAACTGAAAGCACCCTCTTAAATTTAAACATATTTAAACACCAGCACCAAAAGTGTTGAGCAGTTTCCATTAATCTCTGAAGAAAAGGAAAAGAACAAAAACAAAAACAAAAACCCAACAAAAAACCCACACATTTATCACCCTGACTAAATTTAATCATGCATATTAAAAATGTTGGCTTTTATGACTAATGGAAAGTCAAAATAATTTTTTGGTGTATTATTTTAAAGGATTTGCAACAGAGGGAAGGTTTCTGAGCAATCACAATACTGCTCATATATACCCTGCCTCTTATTTATATCCTGATAGCACTAAGGCGGTGGATAATGGCTCCACTGTTACAGTTACTGTACAGACAAAACTTTTGCAGTAACCTTTGCCAACCATACAGTTTGGGCTAATACAGAGCTGGAGCTGAAGGTCTAATCAGAGAGCACTCAAGCAAGTGAGGGAATATTAAAAGCTCCCTTGCAGTTCAGAGCAAAGAGAGGCCTCTAAGTAGGGCAGATCTCCATTCCTGGCTGTCAGAAGGCTGAGTTGTAACATGAGCTGGGCTCCATTTGCTTTTCCATTTATATAAAAACCTTTTTGTTTCTTTTGTTATAAACTTAGACCTCTAGAATAAAGCCTGGAGGAAGGGGGGAGGGGGAGGAACACTTGCTGCCTGAAAGCTGTAGTTTGTTGTTTGACCACCTTATATAGCATACAGTTCCCAGCTATCTGGGGAACTTGTAGCAGCCCCTCTACGCCAGCTATAGACTGTTAAAAAACAAAGTACTTGTCCACATCCAGAGAATCCAATCCAGTCCCTGCCCCCAAGGACTCTACATTGCAGAGGAAAGACTACAGCACACCAAGAAAGAAGAGAAAGCAAATTTGTTTCCTTTTACAATGCTTACAGTATATAAGCATACAGTCAGTCTTTAGGAGGCATTTTAAAATGGGAAACCTATGGCAAGTCAAAATTGTGAAAGCAGCTCATGGCAAAGAGGAAGAAATCATTAGGATGTGAACAGGGTAAGCATATTAAAAAGCATGTTAAAAATCCATTTGGCATTACTGAAGGTAAAGGGAGCAAACCTCGGACAGAACAAGATAAAGCTGGGAGAGGCTATAGGAAGCTGTCTCCAGGGACAGCTGTATCTGTCAAGCATCTTAAGGAGAAGTGACTCGGTAATAAAAAATAAAAATGTATTGATTATGCAAGAATGGCATATATTGCCACCTTGTTACACTCTAGGGAGATTAGAACAAGAAGAATAATGAGTAATAGCAGATTCCAAGAGGTAATGTGGAAGACGATGATTGAAAGCACAAGTATCTGTCCTAGTATTCTGAAAGAAAAAGAATATTTCTCTCTTAGTCATGGAGGGAAGAAGCAACTTAGGCTGTTCTCAGCATGGTGAAGGGAACTATAAAGAAATCAAAAGACTTTCCTCAGATGAGAGTTATGAATAATAACAAACAAAAGCTGCTGAGTGTGGCAGTGCAGGGGCAAGGACCGAAGCATGGTTTCTGGAGCATCACACAACATTTTGCCCATGAAGCTGCGTTCCTGCTGAAGCCAAATGCAACCATGGCTCAAAGGCATGTAGAGAGAATACACTTTTGCAATGAGCAATGTGAGGTGAATGAGGAGGGAAAACGGGCCTCCAGGTAAGGCCTTCCTTTAACTCCTCTCCATCGAGCAGATAAGAGCGCTGCATGTAAGGTCTACAAAAATCTGTTCTCTCCAAACATAAATTAGAGTATTCTTTAGCTATTCAGTTACTCCTGTTGGTTTATCTCAGACCTGTAAAGATTACAAAAACATATTCAGAGTCATTTTCTGCAAAGTGAAGATATTTGTTTTTACAGCTGATAAGGAGTAAGAAAATAACCTAACAAAATCAAAACAAGGTTTTTAACATTCTAAATCACAATGCAAGTACAGAAAAGGGAGAAATTACTTACCGTTGATTTTAACATTCTAGAAAAGTGCCATCTTTTCTCATGATGTCACAAGAAAGTTATATGTGAAGTAGTAGTGAAACACAGTACTAGACACCTGAAATAGAAGGAGTCGCAGTAAATAACAAATTACTAAATCACTATTTAGAACTGAATCTGTTTTACTATGTTAATTTAAATTGAAAGAAGAAAAGATTAATTTTTTTAAAAAAAGACCAACTCCCCTTTAGAAAGCATTGATATAATGACCTCTCTATAAGGTCTGTAACCTAAGCCACGAAGGGAATCAAACAAGATTTACAGAAGATAAATAGCCAGAGATCTGCAGAATGATAAGAACTTTTATTTTTCCCTTACCTCACATGAGCCTTCTCATTTAAAAATTACGTAGGAGAGTTCCTCGTCAGAAACACTTGAGGCATTATCCATACTTCAAGCATTATCCATATTGCACATCTTTTAAGGCTATAGATTTAACATGGAGGAGGGAGAAGGGGGTGATCTAGGAAATCGCCACCATATTTGGTAGCACTGACAGCTATAGTTACTCTGGGATTACACACCTCTGCCACATAAAATGTCAAGTCATTTGTTGCAAGTGCCAGTGAAAAACCTGCTCAGACAGACGTGAAAATAATGTAAATAAGTATATGTGCATTGAGGAAATGAGTAAAAATAGGAAGGTGAACATGAAGGAACAACCCTGCAGCTCAGAACATGAGAACTGCATGACATCTCCTGCCACACTCTGCAAGCCCCCAGTAATTACAGAAAGTGTAAGGACTGCATGCTTATAAGGTTTGAAGGAATGTAATGTGACTGTGGGGAAGATAATACTCGGATGACAGGTCTGTCATGCCCTGCTCCATTTGAACCTCTTTGCTTCCCCCACCGTTGGAGAAGAAAGATCTGAAGAGCCCCAGCTGGGCGGGGGGCTGCAATGGTCTGAGGTAAAAGGAAAACAATGGGAGAAACAAGGCTGTTTTCTTTTTCTGCCCTTCTATGAGTCCCACAAGGTCCTAGAAACCACATTTTATATCAGATTTTGAGGGCTGAGTTCTCAGCCAGTGTTCTGTAAAACATGCCTTTTCATGTTATAAAAACAGAAAATCCAACAGCTTCAACATGTTAAATTCTATCCTGTTAGAATAGGCTTATTTCTATTTCCCACTCAGTTCTTTTTTTTTTTTTTTTCCTGATTGTTCCAAAGTATAGAGTGGCAAGTTTGACTTTTTGCCAAGTTTCAGTGTGAATTTTTATGGTTGAGATAATATAAACTTCTGTAAATTGAAGTAGCAAAATGCTGCCAATTAGCTTTAACAATAACGGGAAAGGGGAATATTGCTTCTGAAATAAGAGTCCCTTTTCCCCACTTGTTATTAATAAGTGCTGAAAGAGATTACTTTTTTTATAGGTGCTATTTATCTTCTGCTTCTCCTTGCCATTGATTTATAAATATATAAATAGCATATAAAAGATATCTAAGTGAAGTATATAACAACACAGACATGGAGGGTAAATCCAAGAGTCCTCTATCACATTGCTTTTCAGTAGCATGATTCCATTCATTTAATTGACCTATTCCTGATTTATAAGCAACAGAAGTAGAGAAGAATCAGATCCACAGAGCAATAGGATCTTTCTCTGTAAAATTTGGTTTTAAATGTTAAATAGTCAGTGCCGCAATGATCAAAAGATGCCACAACAGTAGCAGCATCTCTGTTATTCTCAAATTTTCTTGCTTGTAAACTTCAGACAAAACCTCTTTTTGTTTGTTGATGTGAGCATTTTAACAGGAAACAGGAGTTCAGCCACTAAAAAGCACTTTTTTTCCGACACAAATTTCACCATTGTGCTGTGATTGACAGCCATCCCAATGTCTATAAACAACCTACAAGCCTCCCAAATTGACCATTCAGTTCCTGCATCCAACATTTAAACACTGAGCAGTTTTTGCGCTCAATAAAATTCCTTTTCATTTCACCCTGGGTTGCCATGTCTTTTCAAACAGAGACAGAAAAGCAGTGCTCTGTGTCAGACAGATTTTAATTTTCAGTCCTCATCCATTCGTACAATGTAGACACAAGCAAACAAACCCTACCCAAAGCCTAGCAACCCACAGTTTAAACAGTCAATGCATATGAGCTACGGGATGAAGGCCTGGACCTGTTCACACATGAATAAAGAAGATTAAGATTTTCTTTCAAAGACATGAAGCCTTTTTGACAGCCTGTGTCAACAGCGCTGTCTGCCTCTCAATGTGAAACAGTCTTCTATCACAGGTTCCCACAGGGAGGTCTTGCTTATTAGCATGCTTTACACTTCCATTCCTTGTCAGTATTTAATTTAAGAATAAGGGTGCAAAGTTTTGCAAACTCTTACTTACCCACAATGAAAGGGTAACTTACTGGAGACGCTGAAAGGAAATACCAGCTAACATGAACACCTACAGGGGACGTTTTTAAAAGAGGATAACCGTGAAGGAGAAAAAGCAATGGATACGCAAGTGTTCCCTATTAGCCATTGCTGAAATATACCACTAAATTTGTAACCAAACACTTTTATAGCAGGTTGCTTTTGTAGAATTCCTGTCAGCCCACTTTTTAAATATAACATGTGCTGCTGCAGAGGGCAATATTTCAGCCAAAATTTTGGATATAAAACAAAAAAATCCCTATCCAAACAGCAACAACAATACTGACTGGGTTCATGTAAAAGTATAAAATTGGAAGGAATTTCCAGAACCATCAAACTGAGCCCACTGCTATCACAGTCAATATGGCATATAATCCTTTTCATAAGTTACCAAGCGCTCTTCTAATACAATGGCCTTTCTTGTGACACAGTGCAAGGCAAAAAGTCAAAAAAGAAAGTTTTCACTGAGGAGAAAGATTAGTCCTAGCTGAAACAATTATATTCCATTTTTCTGAATGATCCATAGCATCAAGTCACTATCACGTACTGTTGCTATTACATTATTTAAAATGAAAATATTCCAAGACTCCAACATTGCAAACACTCTTAGGAAGCTGTTTAGATAAAGAAATGAGTGGTCCCAGTGAAGGTAACTGCATCAAATAGATGTAGGGCACATGCAGCTTTCAGGATTAAGGACCAAATTTCTGGAGAGCTAAAAGTAATTGGAAAATACCATACCCCCTTCAATATTGAAATAACTTCGCTTTTCAAGAAGAAATGAAAATGTTGAGTGCTGTACTAGCTCACTGCTTGAGTAAGAGTGCAGATTTGTTACCAATTAGATCATTTAGTATGATATTATGAATTTATTTTGAATTTCTCACATAAGAAAGTTAGAATGTTGAGGGCAAAAAATTATTTCAATGAGGATCTGATTACATCTTAGCAAAGTAAGTGGGAAAAGATCCAATTTTATCTCAATATTTGATTTAAATCAACGCAATTAAATGAGTACAGTCCTGAAAGCTAAGTCATAATCTGTGTCATGGGAAGCAATATCTCAAACACGGAAATGATAAAGAAATAATTCCAAAATTAGTAAGATTTTTGTTAAAGTTCAAAATATTTTGCATCTGTACACTAAAGGGGTTTCATTTTGTTTTGTTTTGTTCTGGTCTTTTTAAATCTTGCTACTGAAATAAAAGGATATGAATGTTTCTTGGCTGTAATGTAAAATTCAGTGTGAGTTACAGAAAAAAGCTGAATGACTCTGTAACAAGAAGTAAACAGCCAAGACAAGAAAGGATAACTAGGATTACACGGATCAACATTTAATGTATCAAAAATCTTCCTTTAAAGCTATGTACTGTACATAGTAATGATTCATAGTCTTCCACAAGTATCTGCATAGCAGATGCTTTTTAGCAGTATTCCTGATTTCTTCCTTGCTGTTTGAAAATTGCAATCGAGTGTGTGAAATCTAATAGAATGACTTTAAGCATACACTTCCTTTTATCCTGGTTCAGTACATCCCAAAGAAATATTCTAAGACTTTTAATTGGTTATTTTTAAAGCAGTACATTTTGAGTTCCACAATTTGATTCTATCCAACATTTATTTCTGTCAAACAAGTATGTGACTTAGTGCACTGCAGTTATAATTCATAACATATTTAGTTATGTTCTCAAAGCTACATATTTGTTTAACAGAAATAAATGTCATTTCAAGTTTTAATTTGCTGAAGTTAAATTTGTCTAGACATCTAGAGAAAAATCACATAGGTCAAAACACAAAGATAAATAAGTAAAGAAGATGTACAAATACAACATGTGTGCAAGAGTCTGGATTTTATTCTTTCCAGTGTCTGTTATTTATAGGTATTAATTTTGAGATGGAACACTAGGTTCTAGCAAAAGTTAGTTATAAATATAGCATAATTTCCACCATAAAAGCAAAAAGTAAAATAAAATAAAATTGTTGATTTTTATTTTTTATTTGTTCTTTAGAGTTAAAGCATGAAAAATGAAAGCATACATCTGTGTTTTGTATATATTTTTTTTTTTACAAATTAATTTATTCACTGTCTTTCAGACTCAGTCTTTTGTTTTGCTTTGTTTTATTTGAGACAGATGCACCACTTGGAATAAAACACACTTTTTAGGTTTAGATGTACAGTGCGTACCATTCTCAAGAAAAGCTCTCAAAGCCATTTGGGGACCCTGAATAATTTCACTCACAGGCAGAGACTCATCAGAGTCAACATGTTTATTAAATTAAAAAGAAAAGAAAAAGGGCTTAAAAAAATATATGCTGAATTATTGTTGATTATTGGGAAAAAAGAAAGGAAACTTTGGTGAGTTCCTGACATTTTTCTGTTAATTTTTGTCACTGAACACGCTGCATAATAAAGTTCACCAACAGAGAAACCTCACAAAGCCTTGTGAAGTCCCCTTGCAAAATGGCTGCCGTCTCCCCTTATTCTTCCCTCACTGACCTCAGAAGGCTGTGATTTTACCAATGGTATTTCTATCCCTTTGTTCTTAATGGGATTCTCTTGTCTCTATCTCCCAACCACATAGGAGGTCATGTTTTCCCTGAGGGCATTTGGCTTTACTGTCATGGAGCACAATGGGAATAGCCACCTTTCATGCAATTCTCAGTGGATTTCTCTGAAGTACGAGATTTGAGGAAACAGTGGTGTAATTTCATAACTTCCAGTCACAGCCAGCAGGAGTAAATGTGACCACGCATATAAAATACTTCTGCAAAGTCTTCATGCAGGCTAGATACACTTAATAGAGCATGCAGGAAAGAGCAAGAAGCTTGTTGCAAGTGCGTGCCTGAGTGACAGAAGGGAAAATTTAAGAATGTGTGTCATGGAATGGAGAGTTGAGAGAGACAGGGCAAAGGCTGGCAGATTGGAGAGGGGAGGAAAAATGGATGTCACTTAAGTATGAGCACCTACTCCCACTCAATTTTATCTGGGTTATCTTTGGAAGATCGTAGTATAATACATAGGGAGAGTGGGTAGCTGCCAAAGGCAAGAGTTAGCAAAATTTGCACGTGAACAAAACATTCTGATAGTTTCAGACATTTCTGTCACCAGAGAGAAATCCAAGCCCCAGTTGTGTAGCAGGGGCATGCACCCTTGCTTCGGCTGCTCAGACTCACTGATAGCACCACAGCACAGGTGTGTCCTCACCAGTGGTTTACACAGATGTCCCAAGCTGTCCCAAACAGCCAGACACTGAAATTTCATAACTGTAACCGTCCTGTTACTCTATGTTACATGAAGGACAAAATTTGGATGAACTGCGTGTTCTAATTCTTGCCTTTCTGTAACTTGGCATTTGTAAGGATAAATTTCAATGTTCAGAAGGTATATTGTTCTATGTCACTCAAAGGGTTTCTACTTCATACTTTAATCCAAATTTGGTTTCATTGTTTTGCTTTCTTAGTGATTTATCAAAATGGTGGAGTGTTTAATCCAAAACAAACAAAAAAACAATCACAAAACAAAAACAAACAAACAAAAAACACTTGTTTTGAGATGTTATTATAGTTCCTCACATCTTTTTTCATATGCTCAAAACACTTCTTAAATTCTCTAAGTTTCTCCCTTGGTACATAGGCTATGCAATTGTAACACCTCTTGGTGTTAGCTTCTAACTTGTAAGCTTCTAAGGAAGTTTTTGTTTGGGCACTGAAATGTTTCTTTACCCCCAAAGGACTCTTTTCAGGTAATCATCAGGTTTCAAAGCTAGCTTGATGTCGAGGTGATCAGGATTCACACCTCTCAGAGCTAGTGCTCCGTGACACCCACAGCTCATAAACAAGATTTCACTTTTTACTCTCAGTCAATATTTTCAAAGGTAGTTTTACAAGAAAATATATTTCAAACATAATTTAAACCACCCTATATTTCTTGGATGTATCCTCATATTTCTGATGAATTGCTTGGCACCTAGAGTGCCCAGCTACAGGAACAAGATATGAAACGTGAGACTGCTGTCTCCACTTTAACATCACATCGCAATCCTCAAACCTTACTCGGTGGCATTGGGTTTGTGGCTCTTCTTTTTGTCCTGTTCAGGCTTTCACAGAATGTGAATGTGGCCCAAAGGGCTAGAGTATTTACCTGATAGTCTTTTGTAAGCAAGTGGACAAGGATCAGCCAGGCTGAAATTAAGAAAGAAGTTCTCTGCCCTCGCTAATGTGAGGTTAGTTGACCATGATCACAGGGGACAGTAGATCCCTTCTTAAAACTTTGGTGCATTAATTAACCACCTTTCCTTCACCACATGGAAAATCTAAGAGAAAAAATAAGGGAGTTGAGAGGGCAGGGTGAGAACGGCCAGCTGAAGAAAGGGAGAGCAACAACTGTTTCCACTGGCTTTGTACACAGAGACACAGCCAAAGCACACAAGGTACTGGCTTGCTTTTTAAGCCTAGGCCCTTAAACCCAGTCAAGAAAGAGAAGATTTGGTTGCTGGGATCGGGGCAGTTCTGTGCATGTGATCGCTGAAGAGCCTCTAGCACACAGGGAGAAACACCAACGTACAACAGGATGATACCTAATGAAGAGTGGCACCTGTAGAACAATGATTTTGTAATACAAATGTGAATGGTGGACCCAGTTCAGCATTGGGCCTTAGAACACAATATTTCAAAATTCGGTGGCAGGCTGTGTTCTGTGATCAAACAAATTCCCAGTTGTTCCGGTACATATATTACCCTCACTATAAAAGCAAACAGGAAAATGCAGTTGCCCAATATTTTCACAATTTATAGTGTGTTCAACATTCATTCAGTTTACCCATCTTGTTCCTAATCCTAAAATACCCAGCTTTAAAATAGGGTATTTTGAAGATTTTTTTTTCAGCTTTATAACATCTGCACCAAATATTGTGGGAATGCTTTAACCAAAGTTCCAAATTTACACATGATTAAGAGAGCTGTTTATGTTGGTTAAACAACAGTCAGCTATTGAAAACAGATTCATAGAGGATAAACAGCTCTAGTATGTTAATTGTTTAGGTTTATTGCATTGTTCTTACATACATTTAAATATAATGTTATTAAATTGGTTTACTAAGCTAGCTTATCCTTATTAATCTATATTTGGGGGCTTTGTATAGTATGTGCCAGCACAGCCCTAAGCCATCTATTAGCATTTTGAAATTAACCTGTTTGAAGAGTGACTAATAAACAGGAACAACATCAACAGGAAATTTTAAACAGTTATTAATGTGTTTATCTAAAATGTTTTCCTGTCCATAAATGCAATTATTTTTGCATTGCTGCTGATGACGATTGACTATGATGAGTTTAAAGCTTTCATAACTGTGGCTCCACTTAACACAAGTAACAGTATGCTTATGCTAAATATTGCAGTACTGCCTAAATTTGGTGAATTTAGTACAAAAGAGTTACTTAAGGACCTGAAGGACACACAGTGAGGTCTCTTTGTGTAATAATTTTATTTTTGCGGATACTGCTCCATGCAAATTATTTTACTGGCTATTTCAATGTAGTTTTAAAAAGCCACAGTAAAATGTAGTTCCTGCTCCAGCACATAAACAATTTATCAGAAATGCTGGATACAACATGAAAAGAGAAGATGAGTCTAGTTCTTACTGAGTTAACAAAAATGACTTCTTTACACACAGTTCTTTTGCATGTAGACTTCTGCATGTAGCTAGTCTACAGACTAATGAATGCATAATTGTCTTCACAAAGCATTGCTAGCAGATAAAAATAAGGAGTAGAAAAGATCGGGGGGAAAAGGAGGAAAGAGGATCATGTACAGCCATTAGCAAGGTATCTCTCATTTAGAGAATATGTAAGAGGCAGATGTCATCCATTTGCTGAAGTATATTTGCACCTGTTCTCTATTCCCCATCCTCGCATCCTCAACACAGTTTGACATTCCTTTACCGAGACAAAAAGAGAACTTAGATGTGTTAACATCAGGGCTGGGAATTTCCCTGAAATGCTCGTTTTTGTGTAAGACAACGTATTCTTCTCTCTTTCAACAACACTTGGCTTGCTAATGGGAGACTGACAAAACTGGGGAAGAAGGTATCCAAGGTTTACAGCCCACAGAGTCAACTCTTTCTACCACTCTCTGCCAGCCTCCTAGCAGATGTTATTCTGCAGGTAATGCCAGTGTCCAACTGCTGCTCCTGTTAGGAAAAACAATGCAGCACACATACTGACTATTTCTGCAGCCAGATCATTTATTCTAACTAGAACAATCCAATCCCTCCCACTGGGTTAAAGGACCCAGGACCACAGGAGATGCAGATGCCTTACTGGATAATTGAGACCTAAGCATGGCTAGACAGGAACTGCAGCCACCTGGTTTGCACACAGACACAGCTTTTCTCCTGCCAGGGAGGCAGTCTCAATGCACACTTCTGAGAAAACATCATTTCATAAACTGCCAAACACCCAGCAGTGGCACACTTCCTTCTTTGTTCTCTGTGATGCAAAGCCAATAAACTGATTTCTCCCTTTCCAGAGGCATGGCTAATTGTCTCTCAGTGAATCTATACAGCAGCAGCAATGTGTTGAGAAAAGGTGTCAGACAAGGTAAGAGCAAAGGGAGGCACACTGATACTTCTTCCTCTGCAGCCATCAGCAGGCATGAAAATTTGAGCACTTCCTTGTCAGAACAACATTTATGTGGCATGGACACAACAAGCCACACACATGGTGAAAAAATACTGACCCGTGTCCATCAAGGTAATGAAAGCAGAATAATTATGTGTAATCAGGACCCAGATAACTAAAATCTTTGGCCTACCACTTATCACAGATCTTTCAAGACCATGCACAAGTTCTTGTCTCATACTGACTCACACAAAAGTGTGCCTTTTGTGTGTATCCAAGCAATAATGCAAACACTACTTCACAGTTCTGAGGTTTGTTCTTTCCAGGTTGCAGCAAGCCCTGGTCATAAATTATCAGCGAGGATGGGATCACAGCATGACCGAGAACATTTGTTTGGTAGATTTAATAGAATAGCAACAAAACGGAGCTGAAGAATACAGCAACACAAATCATAAAGCCTTATTGTCAGTACTGGAAAAATCACCTTTTGTCTGACTAGCCACACCTTTAAGAAAAAAAATAAAATAACTTTTTCCACAAGTGAAATATTGGGTGATTTTGTTGTTGGGAGTGGGCTGAGGTCTGATATGCCTGGTTAGTCTTTGGTGGGTAATTCATTTGGATCCTGAACACCTAAACCAGATGTTTGTATTTAATAGGTCAGTGAGTCTCATAAGCAAGTCATTATTTAATAGTAGAATTGGTTATTTCAACATCTCTCTCCCCTTTTCCACTACCTACCAGACATAGTGTCACACATACATACTTTTATCACTTGTGTGCAGCATACTGTAGGCATTTAATAGCTTTTAGAGTTGTATGTAGAAGACTGATGTAATTTTTTAGCAGTTTATGAGAACTCCAACTGTAGGTTTATAGGATACAAAGGTTTAAGTATATCTGGGACAGATTCAGAGGTGAAGCAAAAAAAAGAAAGTCATGTTTGGAATATAATACAAGTATGACACAAGTACCACAACAGTCATCTCTTAAGTCCTCCTTCTGACTAGTTTGAATCACCGTTGTATTCATTAAATTGCATTCACAGCTAGATACTCTGCTGAGCTGTCAGCCTTTCTTTAACATGAATCTGGAGTGAATTTATTGGGGTAAGACTGAGTTCCAGGTTGAATGTTCGTTTCTTCACTGAATTATTTTGGATTTATTCCTGTGAAATAGGGTAGGTTTTGGCCCATCACACTCTG
This sequence comes from Anser anser, assembly GCF_964211835.1. Classification (NCBI taxonomy): domain Eukaryota; kingdom Metazoa; phylum Chordata; class Aves; order Anseriformes; family Anatidae; genus Anser; species Anser anser. Next base: position 35,621,575 of record NC_139721.1, read on the forward strand.
TTGAAAAGATGTCGGTGTTTTCAAACATGGGGTTGTAAGTAAAACTGTGATCACCGTAATTTGTGAAGAACTCTATTTACCAACTGAATTCAGATTTGTAAACAAATTAGTAGAAAACAGTCAACATGTGCAAATCTTGCCTCCTTTTCTCCATTATAGAAGCTGCCAACTCATGCTAAATAAAGCAAAATTTCCAAAGTGAAAGGGCAGACTTTGGCCCCAAAACCATGACAAAGACAAAATAATCCCTATTCTTAATATGATTTTTCTTTAATTCTAAATGTTATACGAGAAAATGAAATTTTAAACTGTATCTTTATTCAGAGAAGTATCTTTATATAATCCAGAATTTTAGAGTAGGATAATATCTTGCAATAATGTTTGAAGATAGTTTTTAACATCAAGAAATAGTCCATCAAGATGAAAGAACAGATCCTTGTAGGTATGTAATTTAATTAAAAATAGATATTTTCATCCAATAATATAACAGAAGTAGATCAACATTGTGACATAGTATCAATAAATAGTTGAATGTTCAAATAGATATTAAATATAGAACAAATTCACTGGAGTCCCCAAGTTTACCTCATGTTAAACATGAGTGGTAGCAATGCTTAATTTCCCATTTTTTTTCCCTAGTAAGGTTCTATTTTGAGCAGCTCAAAACTTTGCCATGTTTCAGTTGTTCCTCCTGAAGTATGTCAAGCTGTTTTCCTGCTTCAGGCTGAGTTCTTTTAGGGAATGTCATCTTAAATGGCTCGCCCATTTCCAGAAACAGTGATAAGATTAAAATGGTGCTGTCCACATAAAAATGCTTCCAGCTGCTTCAAGAAGGAAGCCTAATATCTTCACCACTTGAAGCAAGGGCATGAAACTGCCAAGTAGGTTTCTCCCTATAAAAATCTGTGGCAATTAAAGTTGATGCAGACAGCTCTGGCAAGCACATTGCTACGTGCTCAGCAAAGGCAGCTGGAGCCTGGCAGCTAAAATCTCCAAGGATCCTCTGGGCCATAAGCATCCCCACACAGCTCCAGTGTGCTGGCTAAGGGGCAGGGTTGACAATGCTCCTGGTTCTAGCACATCTCTTGCAGCATATTATGTTTTTCTTAAAATACTAGCTTCTGAAGTCCTGCTGAGATTAAGAAAATCTCAGTTGTCAATATTTTTAAAAGAAGGTTTCTAGCACTCACCATTAAAGCTAAAAGCCTGAAAACACGGTGTGAGTGTACGTTGTCTCAAAAACAAAACAACAAAAAAAAAAAAACCAACAAAAAAACCCAATAAGTCTAATAAAAAGAGTAGAAGTGTTATTTCTTTAACACACTCTGACTGTAAAGGCAGTTTCATGATTTGTTGTGGTCTGCCTCCTGATTTCTTAAATTCTTGTGGCTGAGAATACTGGAAATATGCATGTACTTCCCTGGAAGAAGTGCTGCAAGGGCTGGGGTATAGTTGTTGTGTTTTTAGTCCAAAACCCAAGAGAGAAAACCATTTTCTATCCAGCAGGCATGCCGTTCACTTTGGTGCCCTAGCATTAAAGAGACAATCTGATCCAAAGGGAAAGAAATATGAGGAACAGAAAGTTTGTGTTGATACTTATCAGAAGTAGAACCTGGGAGACTGGATTGAAGTAGAAGGAGCAGGAGAGCGCTGGGAATCAGAAATGGAAGTGCCTATAGCCAGCAGTGAAAATGATCCCTTCAGAAATTTGGAAAGAAACACAGCAATCCTGAGTCCCACATTCCACATTCCTTGTGTAGTGCAGTGAAGACCATTGCTATGAAAACCGGTCCTAAAATGTGTGGCTGGTCTGCATGCTCATTAATAACCTACTACTGCAACCATGGACAATGCAAATATTTGAGACCCTTGCTGCGTTTTGAAGTTTTCAATCTTCCTGTTGGCCCACATCACATTTTGACAGGTGTTGCTTCCCCCTACTCCTTCCCTTGGTCTGCCTTGTCAAACAAACATACAAAGTTGAACCTGGGAAAAAAAAATAATAATAATCCCCCTCAAAAGTGAAAAATGTAAGAATTAAGGTTGTTACAAATCAGCACCTCTCACATGTTCATTATGTCTGTCTCTAATGACACTATCGCCCATTTTTTCCACCTCCTTCATGTGATTATGGAAAAAACTGGCTGCTACCCGAATGAATATATTTCTGCTCAGATCTAAACACTAAATTTGTTAAATACAGGATCACAATTTCCTTCTGGTCTTTGAGTTCAGTCCTAATGTCAGTGCTATCACAATGCTTCACAAATATGTACTTTTTTCCTGAAGAACCTCACTCCCAGGTGGTGCTGGGACTGGGATTAGACAGCAGTGAGAAAGTTAAAGGCATTTGATCATCATCCTATGAAGAACTCTGTCAGAAACAGAGATAAGAGCCAGTTCATTATTGGAGTGTTTTCAGGCTTCCTGTAGCATTAATATTGGCCTTTCTCTTCCTGAAAGCCTCTGTTTTATTCACTGACACCTTTCAGCTTCTGGAAAAATATATCAACTGTTCTCACAAGCAGACTCAAGCAATAAATCAGATGACCAAAGCTCTGTAGACACAGGGCTAGCTCCTGCTCTTGGGATTTCTTTTTTCAGGTTATGTTGGCACCATGGCTTCTGGCTCTGAGCCTGGCCATGCAGAGAGACGTGTGCCTCCCACCTGCCCCTTTCAGAAGGATGTCATTGAGGCGACCCCGCAAGGTCTAAGCATCTGGCCATATGGAAGAAAAGCAATTGAGTGGATGGAAATATTCCAGCCAGAGCTGGACTAACAGTGGGGTATTGCCTTCATAAGTACACTACGTTCTGCACACTTAATAATTATTGCAATTATCATGTAATTAAAGAACACCATAACATGTATAAGTAGGTTGAATTAATATTACTTAAGCAGCCTTAACCACAGCATTTTTTAATTTTTGTGTGCTTGACTTACAATCTTAACATTCTTATAATGTAGTTTTCTGGATGTAACAGTCTCTACACATCTGACAATATGTTTCATGCTTCATTTGCCAGAAATGTTATGAGTTTTGAGTCAACACATTAGGAGTATGTCTCTGTTTTCAGTGGCAAAAGGCCAAGTTTTAATTTAACTTATTTGCCATTGGCTAAACTGTGTCATTTCCTAAACATTTCTTTTTTTTCTCTCTCTCTCTTTTTTTTTTTTTTTAAATGTCTAACCAATATTGAAATATGCTAGAATATATTGTTCAAATGACTGCAAGGGGGATTAGAAATATGTAGGTAAAGCATTATATATACGGCTACTAAAGTTTTCCACTCCGTTTTTATCTTGACAGCTTAAGGTGATTTTTTTTCCTATATACTCCTCTGTGTTACAACTTAAATGTTATTTGGGGTTTGGTCCTATTTTGCTTTGAGCAGGACTCTTCTTAGTTGGCTTTACAGTTTTGTATTCATTATACGTGTCAGAAAATAAAACAGCAGTGCAAACTACAAGTCAGTTTGAGTGTCCTAAGAGACACCAATAATATGGATTAACAAGATTTGGCTGTGTGTACTAAAACATTTGTCTGAAGATAGGTAATAATGTTAAGAAGTCAAACGATTTTGATTTTGCTTCAAAACAGTGGATTAAAAGGATTCCAACGCTGTTCTTCAGCAGTGGCTCTACATTCCCTGTGCATGCTATAGATGTTAGCATGTGAAGCATCTCTTCATTTCTAGGAGAAAAGCTGCCCTAAAACACTATTATTATTTTGTTGTGAATTCTCTGCAATAATGTGTTTATTGACACCAGTGTGCATTTGCTTACAATAGTGCAGTTTGTAGTTGATAGATTTGGTTACAATAAAGTTAACCTATCTAGAGGAACTGGTGACAGCTGTGTTGAGAAGAATGATAAGAATTAAATGTAATCTATAATCAGAGAGCAAATACAAATCAGATTGTAAATGTAATCAGTAAACAGAGTTTGTTTGGCATAGTGGGGAAAATATTATTGCTAAACATGCACCAGATTTGCATTGAGTCATGGGACAGTTTCAGTATGCATCTGAATGTTATACCTTCAAAAAATGAACTTTTCTTTCTTCGTGATTTAAGTGCTGGTTTATTGCTGACTTTGATTACTCGGGTATTGCCATCATCACCTGAGTAGACTTCATTTTGAGAGGTCACTCCCCCCCCCCCAAAAAAAAGGTCTGCTTGACCTTCTCCAAGCGACTTTTTAATTAATTTTAAGACTTCAAAATTAGTTTAATTCTTCATAAAATATTCAATTACTTTTAAAATCTTAAGTCATTACAAATAGCACATAGCTTTAAGGAAGATCCATTTCTGCTGTAAAAAAAAATGGATTTTTTTTTACCACTACTCTATAGTTAATGGAAATGTAGCCATTGAAAATATTTAGAGCAATTGTCTTTGTTTTCAGCATGGTAGTTTTAAGCCACTGAGCATTAAGGCATCAATAAAAGTGTCCAAGATGGCAAATAATCATAATAAGTGATTTCAGCAATTCTTCGTGACCTTCCAGTTTTATAGCCTTTCATTTGAAACACATTAATAAAAGAACCCATAAATCAAGTCTTGGAATGTAATTAACACAGTCTCGTACTGAAAAGCCCATTCTGTATTTCCATTGAAATTTCCATTTCATCTGTTCAAATATCCATTGCATTAATTCAGACATAGACCTAATGTTTCCATACTATGTGAGAGAGACAATTTACTTTAAATATCCATTACAAGTATTTTTAGATTCTGTTTAAAGCCTTAGGGAAATGTATATGATATCCACTTGAACACCAAATTAACTCATTAAGATAAGCACAATTTTGTTAGTGTTAAATCAATTTATAGTGAAAGGCTGCTTTTTTGTGCTGATAATTTATGGAAAGATTTGTCTGTTATAGCTCCCAGCAAATCCTTACTAGTGTGTCTGTAATCTTACTATGCTGAAAGTATTATAGATAGTAAAAAAAAAAAAAAGATGGTTAAGCATCATTTTTAGAGAATGTAGTATACCTTAGGCATTGTGGAACCTTCTTTCTCAACGATATTGTTTTTCACTTTCAGGAATTTCCAAAACAGCGTGTGAAGTGGGCTTTTACTTGCCTTTTGCTAGTTCTCTCTTGTCATTTTATTATTTGAGTTTTCCACTCATAGGAAAAGAGATAATAAAGCAATGAAGCTGTGAAAAGATTTTATACGAAGGTGTTTTTTGAGGAACTGTGTCACAATTCATTCTATTAACTTTGACAATCCCAATTCTGTAGTGGTTTGCTCTTTGAATACAGAGTGAAAAATTTCTGAAATAGGTACCAGACAGATATTTTTACTTAAATTTTACAGACTTTTCTTAATGGCTGTAAATCGATGTCACTCCATTTTCACTAGCCTGCAGTTCCACTGTAGTATCAACCAATTCAAGGCAAATTATTGTGGTCCAGCTTCGTCTCCACTCCTGTCACTGACCTACCATCATCCTTGATGTAGCAGCGTGGCTGAGAGATGGCACAGGTAACTAACTTGCTAAAAGTAACTCCACCACAAACATTTGTCACTGAAACTTATCAGGTGACAATCCTAAATTGTGTTGGTTTTCTGTAAAATGAACTTTGCCACCATCAGAATAGGGCAATTTTCTAGGCTGAGACACTGACTGAGCAAGACAGATGGAACATATCTTTTCAATGATTTTACATTTTATAACAGAAAACCATAACTCCAGCTTCATGATTCCCTGATAGAAATTAAAAAAAAAAAAAAAAAACACAAATACACAAAACAAAAACATATCACAGATTTCTTCACTGCACAGATGCGCAACAGACATGTGGGTTAGTTGCTGAGGCTGCAGTTACAGTCTGCTTTGTAGTAGGATCATGAGGAACATGATATGTGGCTGTATCTACACTGACAATTCGTGCAGCCCAATATGAGCAGATTGGAAATTGAAATGATTGGTGCCGAGGACCTGACTTCCAAACTATCTGCGTGGCAGGGGAATCAGAGGCTGGTTCAGATGAGCTGTATTCTGGCCGCGTGGAACAACTGCCAGCAAGCAGTGGGGGTGCATTAGTTCAGCTCCTGGAGCACATTTTCTGGCTTGGCTTAGTCCAAAAGGCAGCCAGGCTGTGTGTTTGGAGAGTGCTCTGCAATGAGAACTCACGATGAGTGGGGCTGATTCTCCTCAGGAGTGCTCTCCTGGTCCAAGCTAAAATGCTAATAAAGATATGCCCGTACATGCATACAAATGTCCACTGTGATGAAGCAGAAAGACAGAGTCCATCAAGGAAACTGGTGAAAGTTGTATGTGTGGAATAGTGTATCTCAATTATTACTCCTCTGCTTTTAGATACGTATGCCTACAAGGCAAAGTTCAACTTTGATATCTGTAATTGCTTTTGTTAATGGTGTTTTTTCTTCAAGGCCAAATGTTATATGAAGTCTTATATATCCTCTGGTTTATTTCAGGCATTTTGCCTGAGTAAAGACTTTAGGATCAGGCTTATAGATTCTAAATTCTTAAGATCCTTTGGGAGACATAAATCATGACTGCACACAACTTGGCTGATCTAAGTAAAAGAAAATACATGTAAGAATGTGTACTTGTTAGAAAAATATGTTTCAAGATATATTGAAAAATCAAGTCCTGTTGCAATGATGTCATCTACAAAGGTGGGGCACTGCCTGTGAGGTACTTCAATGTTTTGTGGGTTCCTATAAAACTTGGCCAAGGAGCAAAGGCATTTCAATTTAACAAGCTAATAAATAGTTTTGAATAACCCACCTTGTGTCTCATAACATCTGGAACTAAAACATAAAGTAAAGCCAAGAAGGATAAAAAATATAAAGAAACGCAAGGCTGCCCTCTGCCTCTTACACTGGAAGGAATGTAAGTGATGGTGATGGAAAAGGTCGCTTTTTGACAGATGCGCTCCATAAGCTTTTCTGTTTTCTACCTTCTTCCTTAGTAATGGAGCATATTGTAGTAACTTAAAAATAAAAATATTTTCTCACATGAATGATTTATTAAACAACAAAACTGTTGCTTGGAACATTTTTCATGGAATTACAGGACCTCCATAGGTATGAAATGATGTTCAAACCCTGCAAGAAGAAATCATACTTTGTCTTGAGATCCAGCCTAGAACTGATAGACTTGATTTGCATTTAACGTTTTGGGTGATGCTGGACCTTTTCTAAGATTATTTTGTGTTCTTTTGGGATTGCAAGAAAGTTGCCTTGGTGTCTGCATTACAGGGTCCCCAACTGCTAAATATCCTGTCAATGCCACTGTGATCCTACCAGATGTTCCTAAAATATGAAAGGAAGTGAAACACAAGGTGAAACGTGCCATACACTTAGGACAAAGGCATTTTAGTGGATAGACTATGTGGTTTCTTACCATTGGCAGACATTATTAAATTCAATGAAGTGATGTAGCTGCAGAAAAAAATGTAAGTGAAAAGAGCATTATCTCCACATTTTTTATTGTTAGTGTAGGCTGCATCTTTATGGTTGAAAAGACAGTGTTTAAGCTGACAAGTTTTGGCTTTTAACCTGAGAGGCAACATTTATTTGTGCCTGGTGTCTAGGGCAGGAACAATAAGAGAAGTAAATGATGAGGATAACACAATTCAATTTTAGCCCTAATTATACATCAATTGCTTTGATCTTTCAGGACTTGTTTTAGCTTCTTTTGATGGAAACCCTTAGGCTCTTTCATGTGGAATACCAGAAATAAATTAAAAATTGTAAATTTTAAACATTAATTTTATACGTAAAGTATCATGCCATGGATAACATCTGCTTTTTAGCTTCAAACAGCAAAAGACTGAATCCACACGTAGAATTTCAACCAGTTCTTATTGTAGTTTGTATAATATCACATGAGCTCTCTGTGACCACTGTGGGGCCATTATGCAAGTTTAACCTACAAATCTTCGAGTGTCTGCCATCTTTAGTAATATCTGAGTGCCTTAATTTAAGGTAGGGAATTAAACATGTAGCAAATGAGAATCACATGGGTAACATTTTGAAAATAATTACAGTAAGTATGTTGATGGAAATCATCCAAGAAAAGCTTTGGCAAAATGAGCCCTGAAGTACATTTCATCTGTGTTTACATTTTTAACACTAAAATACAAAGTTTATATTGTTCCCCTTTAGTCCACCTGGGGAAAGAGCGATATTTCTCTTCTATGTTTCATAAAAATAATAATAAGATTGGAAATAAACACTTAGCTTAAGGATGTATTTTCATCTTGTTTGGAGCAATATTTTTTAATAGTATTAATAAGAGGCATACATACTGGGAGAATAAATCCATCTGGGCTTGTGTATCAAAGGTAGGTGAGCTCAGCTATGTATGTCTTTGTCTACATGAAACTGATCCAAACACACTTTGTATCTGATATGCACAAGTACCTCAGTGACAGTCTTTGCTCCCCCTTTTCTAGTTGGTCACTGCATAAGTAATTAATAATTTGTGTTACTTAGCTATAAAGTACTTCAGAAATTCATAATATTCATTTATTAACCTTTGCAGATTAATTTTCACAGCGGAAAACACTTATGGAAAAAAGTACTTGCCAAAGTTTGTCTATATCAATATGTTACAAACAGAAAGCTCAGAAGAGCATAAGATTTCAGATGAAGGTGTTATTATTTGTATTTACTTCTCTATTACAGATGTACGAACAAATTTCAAACAAGGACAAGGGCCTTTTATGTAGTAAGATCTGCAACAGCTCCAGACTTTGTGCTGGAGAGACACATAAATCTTCCTTAGGTCCCAGACACGGGACCTTTAAGTGACTCAGGCTATGCAAGCACCATCCAAAAGCGTCCTGTTTGCTGTCCAAATAAGTATCAAAAGGGCTAGGGGCACAATGGGCAACTCAGCTAATGAAATAAGGTAAGGCAGCTTTTTAGCCGAAATAAACCAAGATGGACCATAAACATGACACGTCTAGCTGATTAGTTTAGAAGAGTCAACGTCTTGCTTAGTAAAGAGCACAGCAGGGTTTTAAACAGAGTAGATGGATATCTGGTTGGAGTTTTTCTGTGAACACATAAGTCCATGAAAAAGGCAGTAGATGATGACTGCTGAGGCTGGCAAGGATGGTTTAGCCAAGACAGAGGTCAGACATAGGACAACCTAGCAGAAGCTAAGTGGTGCAGTAAGGCAGCTGTATTTGCCACAGGAGTCAGTAGACATACAAAAATAAAGTGGAAGGAAAGGAGATTGACAAGCTAGAAATAACATTGCAGAGATGGTGTTTTGAGATTAAGGTAGCTGAGGTTGTGACTTTCTGTGCTAACTATCCACCTGAAACAGATTAAACAAACTTTCTTCTGTGACCTAAGCAAGTATAATTTACACCTACAATAGGTAAACCAGCTAAAATACATGCAGACATGGCTTTAATTACACATAGTACTAAAGTTACTCTGATTTAAAACATCAGAAGGAGCTGCACTGAGGTTACTAGGCACAGACCAAGAGGCAACTGCATAGATGACATCATTCAAATAAATTAGAAGGAAAATAAACAGAAGTAACTTCATTTTGTGAAATAGAAGTGGCATTAGCTTTTACAGCAAAAGCACCCTGGCTCTGCTGATGCACAGTTAACTTTCAGGTAGAACAATTAAATCTAAGTAACTAATGATTCTACCCTCAAGTATTTCATTACAATTATTAAGTGAAAATTAACAAAACTATTACAATAAGGTCTTCACAAAAAGGACACATTTTTATTTCACAAAAATAATCACCTCTAACTAACAATTAATTTCTGAACACAATTAAAAAACTTCTCAAAATTCTCTTCCCCTTTAATTCTGCAGACTTGCCATGGCAGGTCTCATACATGCACTGAAGTGCAAACTGCTCAGAAAAGGGTCTGGAAAGTTCACTCATAAATCTTAGAATCAAATACAATCTCAATGGCTCAATGCTGTCAGCACACGCAAATTTTCTCCAGTATCAAGCAGTGGGAAAACTATATTAAATGTAAATTAAACATACAATTTGCAAACTGATAGCAGCTGATTAGACTCAGCCCTCAAGCTCAGCTTGGTTTCAGTTCTGCACATATTCAAAGTACCAAATTGCCAGTTAAATAATCTTCTTCTAACTTTTATGTCTCACTGTTCTGGATAGAAACTGCAGTGTATATACTGTCCCACTTTAAAGGTCCCCCACTATAAACCCAAGGCTTCAGACTTTTGTTTTACAGAGTCTCTGGGACAAATGAAAGGACTGCCACCTCTGCACAAGGAACAGGAAAGAGGATCTAGGTATTCAGTAGAGCTGCAAACAACAAAAGTTCTCTTCTGCTGATCACGGTGACAGTTTTCCTATGCTCTGCTATGTATGTTAAGACCGTAGGTGAAATTGTATCTACATACCAAAGCTGAGAAACAAGTGGGTGCCATCCCTGCCTATGGCAGGGGGGTTGAAAGTAGGTGATCTTTAATGTCCCTTCCAACCCGAGCCATTCTATAATTCTATTATTCTGTGAAACTATGGAACACAGATAGCAAGATGAAAGCATTGAGGTTTGCCTAAGTATTTCAATGCAAGTGGAGATCTTTGACATCTACTGAAAATTATTTTACTTTTCTTCATGCTTGGTGTTCCTAGGTATTCTGTCTGAAGAGTCTTTAAGGTTTTGCAACCCTTTAGAAATCTGGCCTAAACAACTTCACTTGGGAATGCAAAGGAAAGTTAGATAATTCATGCTGTGTCATTGGGTCACAATCCCATCTCTCACATCACTTGTATTTAAAATTGCATTGTATAACTCGTCGTAAAGACCATTGAAAAAGCCTTAAAGCTTTCATGTAACTTTGATGTTCTGAATCATCATAAAAAGGAACTTTTCTTCCTCCATTAAATATAGAAAGACATAAAGGAAACTAGCTTCCAAACTTCTCACAGTCTCAGCCAGATACTAAGTCATCACAGTTTTTGACGATGATAAATTAAGAACAAAACCAATGAATTATCAGAAGTAAATTGTCTGGATGACAACAAGCAACTATCCCTGAAGCAAGAGATGCTGCATTTAAACATGAAGTGCATAGCACTTAACAGATAAGCTGCATCACAGCTCTCAGACAGATAAATCAATTTTGTTTGTATATGTAACATGTAATAGAATATCTGCTTCAGAAAGAGCCAAGCAAATTCTGCATATAAAAAAAAAAACAAACCAGTGAACCTTCCTTAGAATATTTAATTCAACTATATTTGAAGGTGGTGTTTCTTGTGTTCCCCTCCCAAATAACAGGAATATACATGGAAATAAGTAGCCAATTTAAAATCAGCACTGGACATTGTCAAATAGAAGAAGAAAAACAATAATTCCTTCTCTGTATGTGCCGTTGAAGCTGGATTTAGATCTCAACCAGTTTGTACCTCTACAGCTCAGCTTCAATGGGTTAGTCAATAAACAAATAAATAAATAAATAAATGCAGTTATTCCCTATTACATTTGCATTAGCTGATTGCTTTCTTCTTTGTCTTTTAAGCTAAAATTCCTGAGGGAAACAAGGAAGATAAGTAACATTAAAAGGACCCAGCCTTCACAAAATGTTACTTTTGCTTATTCATGGCTTGGGAAAGAGGAAGGTTGCCCTTAAGTGCTCAGGAGAACAAGTTGATATTCAAGGAAGAGCTCCTCCAAACACAGGAACTGTCCATTGCAGTGGGCTGGAGGTGGCAGGAGGTCAGCATGGCTGAAAAGGGAGCTTCTGACTGAGCTGAAACATAGGAGGAGGAAGCAGGGATGGGCTATGTAGGAGGATAGCAAGCATTGCAGTGAGAGGAGAAGCTGGGAAGCCCACATTTCAGGTGAGTGAAGTCAGTAAGAAAGGCATCCAGAGATACAGCATCTGCAAAAGGAAGATGAAGGGACATAATGATAGCTGAGGTAGCAGGATGTGGTTTCCTGGCAGGAACTGCCCTCAGGCCTCAAAGAGCACCCAGCTTCTGGTGAAGTGAAGTACTGCCCACAGCTAACTTACAGATTGCCTCAGCAATCTGAACAGGCCTAAGTAAATAGGAGCCAAGGGGTCCCTCAAAGGGTGCCCATGGAGCCCATCAGCATCACTGTGACGCTGCTCCCTATCACCTTGGGAAGGTCATGGAAATCCCTATGGATTCCTGATGACTGGGAAAAGGCAAACATCACACCTATCTTCCAGAAGGGTCTGAGGAACTACAGGTGGTTCAGCTTAGCTGAACTCCCCAGGGAAGATTTTGGAGCAAAGCCTCCTGGGAGCTGTAAGAGAGTGACTGAGAAGAGCCGAGCAGGGCCCACAGGAGCCAACTGTGCAAAACATAACCTGGAAACTGCCATAGGGCCTTTCCAACAATTATTTGATGGTTCTGATTCTCTTTCAGGCCACTGTGGAGATTACACTGAACATACTCAAATCACAAGGCCTTTTAGAGTGTCCAAAGGAGGGCTACAAAGATTGTGAGAGGTCTAAAGGGTAAGACATACAAGGAGCAGCAGAGATCACTTGGTTTGCTCAGCCCAGAGCAGAGCAGGCTGAGGGGAGGCCTCATGGCGGCCTCCAGCTTCCTCACGAGGGGAGTGGAGGGACAGGTGTTGAGCTCTGCTCTCTGGGGACAGTGACAGGACCTGAGGGAACGGCATGGAGCTGGGACAGGGGAGGGTCAGGCTGGGTGTTAGGTTCTTCACCCAGAGGGTGGTCGGGCGCTGGGACAGGCTCCCCTTTTCCAGGAGAGTGTTCAGGGAAGTGGTCATTGGTAGCAAGCTTGTCAGAGCTGAAGAAGCATTTGGACAATGCTCTCAGACACATGGTCTGATTTTGGGGTGGTTCTTTGCAGAGCCAGGATTTGGACTTGATGATCCTTGTGGGTCTCTTCCAACTCAGGATATTCTATGATTCTATGATTTCACCACCTATGAAGAGTACTGGTGCCTACCCCCTCCACTCACATCCAGATTCTGTTAAAACACATAACACCTTTAAATGCAAACAAACACTCTCCAGTTTCATAGCTGAAAACTGTCATTGTTTGGAAGATTTCCAGTGAAATATGTCTCTCACTCCTCCTCCAGTAAATAGGACTTCTTTTGTGATAAAGGAAATTTTATCTTTTTTTTTTTTCCTTTTTTTTTTCTCCTTTTTTTTTCTCCAGACAGAAGAATTCACTGGCAAAGGCCTGTTTAAAACAGCTCTAAATGTGGGTCTACACCACCAGTAGAAGATTAGAAACCCTAATGCAGACTCCTGAAGAGGTACATACTGTCTTTAATCTAGCTTTCTGTATACTCTGTGAAAAGTTTTGTCAAAGCTTAATAACAATAACCCTGAGGATCCTGAGTTAACCCACACGACCTATAGCCACATTTCTAGTTGGCTTGTGAACCTATCCTGAAAACATTTGGAATTTCTGGGATGTCACTGTACCAACAGCCTCACTAAACAGTAAATCCAGCCACACCAAGAGTTGTGCTGAGCTCTTCTCATTGATTTTCATTCTCATAGACCACTTCTAAAGAGACAATTAAAAAGAAATCTCAGAAAAGCTTGTACTTGAGGTGTGCTTCATATTTTGCTCCATCATGTTGTGTGCTCACCTTGTAAAGTAGCTATCATGTTCTGTCGTGGATGTTCTTTCTCAGACTTGTTAAAGCTTTCCCCTTTTGTTGCAACTAACCTGGAATAAGTTTCGACAACACTAGCAACTCATCTTGCAGGTTATGGTGTGCTATAAGCTTGCTTTTTTTTTTTTTTTAAATTTTTAAGATGATACCAGTGCTGATGATAAATAATAGCATGAGGGACATACACAAAATTAACTATCTCTACTTTCCTCATTCTGTGGGACAATAAAAGGACAGCAAGGCCACATGCCTCAAATAATTCATTGCTTTTTGGCACTTTTTGAACTGGTCTATCACTCAGTAAATTGATCACTATTGATTTTGAGCAACAGACATTTTGTGGAATCTTTCCCATATTTCAGGAAAGGGGTTTCATTTCATCTTTACACCATGAGCGGCTCACAGTGACAGCAGAACCAGACGGACTCACTCTGTGTGAGATAAACTCTGTGTTTAAAAGCCCTTTGAAACAGATTTCTGTCATAAACAAACTATCCTCGCTGGGCTATATTTTACATGTATATATATAATGTTACAGAAAGAAAAAGAAAAAACGCACAAGCTTTCTTACAGACTGATTTTTCCACATTTTGTTTACTCCATGTATGGTTTATAGGGAAGTCAACAGGAGTGAAAATGTGTTTTTAAGTTGCCAATTGCCAATATGATTTCATGCTTATAAATGAATCACAATCTTCCTTATAAATTAAAAGCATCACAGATCATTTATCTTACAAAGTTGCCAAGTTTTTTCTTTCTGTCAGTTTAGATATAGTAATAAAAATCAACTTGAAATAATAGAATGGTTTATGAAATGCAGCTACTGTCTGTTCTGCATTTTTATTTTTAAGTAAACTTGTGCCAAAAGGAAAGCTCACATAGAGCCAGAAAGTCTGAACCAAATCATTTACTACCCCCCAAAAATGCACCAAAGAGAAATTAAGTTCTGAACTTTCACTTATCTCTAATAGGGCTCCCTACAAGAAACTTATTGCTCCTGGGCCAACACTAAAAATGTAGTTAATTTCAATTTGTGAAATATGCTTTAATCATAATTATTACATATTCAACTGAATCATTAAAAAAAAAAAAGCCAACCAGCAGTCTCTTTTAAGATGGGTTTGCAAGTAGTTTGTTCTAAAGTAAGCTGTAACTAGGGTGGAGTAGCGGGAGAGAAGAGAGAACCAGCAGGTAACTTCCAAAACAGGATGGCGTGACTTTGCATGCACAAACACTGATTGCAATAAATCTTTTCTACTTCAAATCAGACATTCCAGTGCTCTATCACTGATCAAATTCAGATCTCAAAAGGCTGCAGCCAGAAAGCCTGGTTTCAATCCACCATTGGAATGGGGTCATGGGTGAAGGAAGGGAAAAAAGAGCTTAAGAGAAGATGATGAGATCAGCTTTTAAAGTGCTTTCATGTACTATGCAACATAATGTATTTTAATCGTGGTATAAAACATATAAATGTATAAATTCAGGATGTCAACTATCACATTCAGGGAGACAAAATGAGATTATTCCAATCCTGGCTAGTGAAAGTGAAACCCTAGCTCTGCAACATAATGGAAAAATAGAGTTTTGGAATTAAATTATATATACTTAAAAAAAAAAAAAAAAAAAGGAAAGAGGTGATTGATTCAAATTACATTGTGAGGAAACTCAGAAAATACCAAACAAACCAGTCTTCAGATTTTCGTCCCACAGTCCACAAAAACATAGGCTACAAAACTCCAGCAAAGCTACAGCAAATTTTAATTGCTTCGGAGCTGACATTTTGGCAGAGATCTTTTTGCAGACCACAAGTGGCTATATCTTTGTCCACAGGGCATTCAGATGGGGGTGTTGAAATGTAGTACTGTCTTAGGACTGCTGGTACTGTAGTGTTTATATGAGATACATAATCAATTTTAATAATATCTGAACTCTGTAAACAGGATAACATTAGCCAATTAATCTCTGTCTTTAATGGCCAGTTTCCTTAAGGACAGCATGAGGGCTAGATTGCAAACAATAGGAACTGAAGTGGCTCAAAATAACACAGCTTTGCTGATTTCAGAGTTAATGGGAGTTGGGGCTAACCATCTGATCTTCAATTATGTGAAAACTGAGCATTCACAAAGGTTTAACAAATATCTCCCACCGGTGTGCTAACCTCCACTTACCTATTCAAAGTACACGGGCATGGAAAAAAGATTTCCAAAAGCTTCTTGCAGCCCAAGAAATTATTGCTGCAAGACCAGCATTATCATGACCAACAGACTCTACCAGGCATGCAATAACTACTACCCTCTTAAACTAAATTTGTAAAACAATTAACAAGTGATGAGATGTTGTTTAATTCATTTTGTTTGGAGACATTTGAGTACTTCTGAATGTAACTATTGACAATTTTATATGGTGACAGATTAAGGCCAAGTCCCATTTGGTAGCTGCAAAGTCTTCATAGTAACAGTAGCCTAAATTACTATTGTCAGAGCACCAGGTTTACTGTATTTTACTATCCTCTTTGAGTGCACACTTCCCAGTTGATGCACTGTTGTGATTCCATCAAGAAATAAGGAGACTTTGCAACTGCTCTCTGGCCTCCCCCTGACATTCTGGCTGCTGAATCTGAATGAGAGATGCTCTGCTGGCCTGCACATTGCAGAGTAACTGGCAGGAGCAGGGCCAAGGAGAGCAAGATTTGGCATCTTCAGGTTCTCAGAAAAAGAGCAGTTGTTTTCATAATAAAAGAATTGAGGAGGAAGGAAGAGAAAGAAGGTAAATGAGAAAGAGAGAAAGGATTCTTTGCCTTGATGGCCAGGTATTTTACAAAGCCCTGAAGTTTTGCTCAACCCAGATTTCTTTGTGTTTTAGTTTCCCTGAAGTCAACCCACAGCCTTCATCACTCACAGAAGTCTTCCTGTTGCTAATGATAGACTAATTCAGGTGAGATTTTCAAGAGCCTACAGAAAAACTGCAAGAAAACATTTAGAAAGCATGTCAAGGAAGGCAGGGTATAGGCTAGAGAGGGAAAGACAAATCTTAGAATAAACCAAGCAAAACTTCATTGCTCGCTACTTACAAAACTATATAAAGAGAACAGTTTACAAAGACATCAATGTAAGTTATAGCCATAAATGCAAGTGTTTGAAGGAGGCTTACCAACATGATGGGTACAGCATAGAGACTTGCACAGAACAGAGACTGATCCCAGCAGTCCTTTAAAAACTACAGTGTCCAGAGTACATTAAACTTTACAATTTATACAGAAGGCCATCATAACTGGCATGTATTTCTGAAGATGTCAAGTGAAAAGAATTTTAAAATACAACAGTTGAATGCCATTTGTACCTGAACAGAGATCTTTTTTTTTAGCAAAACTGCTTTTACATTTATGTCTTTGATATCAAATTAATCACATATTTTAGAGGTTTATATTCTTAGTGTCACTACCAGCTATTGCAGATCTTTCATAGAGCTACCACAATTACAGCCCTTTCCAGCACATTACTAAATCAAGGGACATTGCTCTAAAGGTAGTAAATGAGATTTGAGATGTCTAATTGTTATAAAGGGGTAATCTTATTAGCTCAATTATACCCTGTTTAAGTGCAAACTGATGAAGGCAATTATCTCCATTAATCTGTCCTTTCTGATTGATGTGATTTGTGATAGGCTTCCCATACATACTGTGCAACATACAATAAGTAATAAACAAAAGTCATTTAAATTGTTGCATAGTGTGAACTCCACCTGAGAATGAACAGATGTCTTATATGTACATAACAAATAAAGGAAACAAATGTAATACAACTGGAGATTACTTTTACCCAGAAACCTCAGGGACAAATATTTTTGGTTTGGAACAGACCAGCCTGCTCCCCACAATGAAGCAAATGACACAAGCCAACTTTCCTCCAAACTACTTAGGCTGAACATTGGTACTATCACAAGCCCAAAGAGCAGAATATAAATATTTTCAGAAAATGTACGTAGTCAAAATGTGCTTCCTCATGATGCTCACTTCTTCCTGTTTATAAAAGCACTGTCTATTTTTCACTTAGAAGAATAAATTAAAATAACTCCACTTCTTTTCCGTTTTTGAAATATACAATCTCAGCAATGACTTCTGAAGCGAAGACATGATGGGATATTTCTTCAGTTTTTCTTTGTTGCAGGGGAGAAGGGAGAGAGAAGAGGGGGTAGAAGAAGAAAATTTCCCCTTCAGACTTCAGGGATTAGGACCACAATAACAATTATTGCAGCAAATATACAATTACATGTAGGTGATCTGGCCATATGAAGAAATATCAGGGCATTGAATCCAGGCAATCTTCATCCAGATAACTGGACCTCAGACCTATCCATGTGCAATAACCTGAAGGATGTTTTCTACATAATTCATCCTTCACAAGACAACTGGCAACTACTTAGCCTGCTCACCAGACAGAGGTCTGCATGTCTACAAAACAAGTAGCCTGTCATCAAAGTACAATACAAAAAGAGACATTTTATTTGTGCTATGTCTGAAACTCTGCCATAGGTTTGATGGCTGACTTAAGAGACAGTCATGTAACTTACTGGTTGGATAATAAACACTGTTTATCTAAATGAATAAATACAGCAGGACCACCAGGCACAAACAAGTTCATTTAATTTAAATAAAACAAAAAAAGATGCCTGGTCAATGTTTTCAGAGTGCATAAGAGATTCTCATCAGAAGCCTCTTTCAAGCTGAAGATCCAGATGGTTGGAGAGAGCTCCTTGCAACGATGATCAGTAAGTACAGAAGCAGGCTTAAAACCCATCCCTGCATTGCATTTTTCATAGCTGTCTAAACTCTTGGTAGCTTTTTGCTTCGTTTTCTCGATAAGCTAGATCTTACCATGTGTCATCTAACTGTCCCCGTGCCCTCTCTGGAGACTGTGGGCAGCTTACATCACATTCTCAATACCCTTCCAGAAGCAAGCACCCCAAAGCTGGCATTGTACCCACTAATTACAAGGGCCTTCAAATCCATACTGGATTTGCTCCCAAGTAAGACTGCATACGCACGGGTATACAGCAATGCTATGTGATAAAGGGCACAGGTTGTGCAATAATGCACTGGACTCAGTAATAGCTCTGAAGTATTCACCAGAAGAGCTGAATTGCTTTTCCTAAGAACAGTTCACAAATATTTATATCCTTAGCAGAGTGATTGGTGTTTACAGTTGATTAAATGTGTCAGTGTGACATTTTCCCAAATAAAAATAAGATCTAGAAATCTAAATGGTAGAATATATTAACAACTGAATATCAGTAATCTGAATTGATCAGGACAATGGTGTGATCTAGAAATGTCATTTAGAAATGACAACATGGGAACATCAATAATTTCTAAATTTTGCATTGCTTTGGCATGACCAGAGCTGTGATGGCTCGGTGAAAACACATGGCAGAAGGCCAGTGGCACAGAATAAAACAGGAAGATGACCATTCATACATCTATTTTGTCTGCCAGAGCAAGCTCTGATATTTCAGCTCCTCAAAATAAAGACCTTGCCAACTTATTTACTGAGGCACTCAGAAATAGAGAAGGGCAAAGAATTTCTGGTGAAATATTTAATTGCTGGAAAAAATGCTAATTACAGAATCTTCCTGTAGGAACATGCACAGCCCTTTCAAAAAGGTTGGATGCAAATGTGAGTGGCCATGAACCCATTCAAGTGTGCGTCCTCATAACTAGAGCACTAACTGTGCTGACATAGCTCTTTTGCATGGTACAGCAATAGAAAAATTCATAAAACTTCAGTATTCACAAGACAAGAGAAAAATCAATTAAAAATGGTTCTGTATTCTGCTTCCTGAAGCACTCAAGATGTTGGAAAATCATATTCAAAATGTTGTTCCACATCAGAAAGAGCAAAAAAGTGCAGCTGCCATTCTGTAGGAAGCATCTTAAACACCAGAGTGAGCTAGAGATCGAAATCAACCATTTCTCTTTCACTTTTTGAAAGACCTTGATTCAAGCTCAGTGGAGACTAGGGCATTTTCTGAATTTGCAGTCTTTCAAAAGACAAGTTAGTTGTTGCTGAGGGCCTCGCTGGATTTAGTACCTATCTGTGCTAAAATCTCTCTCTCGGTTTTCTGTCTAAAAAGATTCAGGACGTTTAGTTTTAGCCGTTAACTTAGAGCTGTTAAAATTCAAGATTTATGTGCACATTCATTAAAGTGGGGTCTGCATAATTAACACAGTATGTTTGGGACATGAAAATGAGATTCTATTAGTTTTGAGATAATCTATGTATGCATTTAGTGACATCTATTAAAGGAATAGTGTCCTTTTGTGAGGCTGTGAGAAGAAGTACATGAAAATCTTTTTGGATGAGGTTTGATCCCATACCCAAATTTCTCATTGCTGTCATTGGAATTAAGAATACTTATTGCAGAGATTCAAAGATAAAAGACAGAACCTTAGCATAGCTGAAATACAGGCAATAGTTTCACTGTGATCACTACAGTTTCTCTTGGCAAATGCTAGTGTTGATGTCAAAATTGAGAAACAGCAGTTTCAATGCTGGTTTGTATTTCTAATGCTCTAGTTTTGATAAAAGGTCTGTGTTCTGTGCAGGAGAAGTGTCTGAACTACTAAACTTTGTTGCTCCGTTATACAGTTTAAGTATAAATGAGGCTTTTTTAAGAGGATATTTAACCAAAGTCCACATCAAATTTGAGATAAACCTTTTTTAATTTGCTGTCAATTAGGATAGATATAGTTTTGATGTTGTTATAAGAAGAGGTCACTAGAAGTCTACCATGATCTCTGTTGGATTTTGTTGATAATGGGTAGGAAACAAACTGTTGTTATAATCCAGACAGGTTCCATGGGGAATTCAATAACATGGTATTCAAAAAAATACTTTAAACAGTGATTCATAATATAGTTATTTTCCATAGCTTCTATATAAACAATATCAGGGAGGCCACAAATTCAAAACAACTATGTTGGCTCAATTTAAGAATAATTTTCTTATCTACTGTATTATTGTACTATTCAGACATGGTCCCACATAACATCCTGATCTCTAAATGGGACAGATATAGGTTTGAATAGTGGAGTATTCAGTGGACGAAGAATTGGCTAGACAGCAGCACCCAGAGAGCTGCAGTCAACAGCTCTATGTCCAGGTGGAGGTCGGTGATGAGTAGTGTCTCTCAGGGGTCCATCTTAGGACTAGTGCTGTTTAAAATCTTTAACAATGACATAGTGAGATTGAGTGCACTGTCAACAGATGGCAGATGACACCAAGCTGGGTGGCACAGTCAACACAACAGAAGGAAGGGATGCCATCCAAAGGGACCTGGGCAAGCTTGAGAAGTGGGCCCATATGAACCTAATGAGGTTCAACAAGTCCAAGTGCAAGGTGTTGCACCTGTGTTGGGGCAATCCCGGACATGAGTACAGACTGGGAGAAAAATTCACTGAGAGCAGCCCTGTGGAGAATGACTTGGGGGTTCTGGTGGAAAAAAAACTTGACATGAGCCAACAGCGTGTGCTTGCAGCCCAGAAGGCCAACTGTGTCCTGGGCTGCATCAACAGAGGAGTGGCCAGCAGGGTGAGGGAGGGGATTGTGCCCCTCTACACAGCCCTTGTGAAGCCCCACTTGGAGTGCTGTATCCAGGTCTGGAGCCCCCAGCACAAGAAGTATGTGGGCCTGTTAGAGTAGCCACAAAGATGATCAGAGATCTGGAGCACCTCTCCTATGAAGAAAGGCTGTGAGAGCTGGGAATGTTCAACCAGGAGAAGAGAAGGGTCCGGAGAGACCTCATTGTGGCCTTTCAGTACTTAAAGTGGGCTTACAATAAAGATAGATAATGATTTTCACATGGGCAGATAGTGGTAGGACAAGGGGTAATGGTTTTAAACTAAAAGGTTAGTTTAGATGGTTTTAAACTAAACTAGATTAGATGTTAGGAAGAAATTTTTCACTCAGAGAGTGGTGAGGCCCTGGCACAGGTTGCCCAGAGAAGCTGTGGATGCCCCAGCCCTGGAGATGTTCAAGACCAGGTGGAACGGGGCCCTGGGCAACCTGATCTAGCAGGAGGTGTCCCTGCTAATGGCAGGAGAGGTGGAACTGGATGATCTTTAAGGTCCTTTCCAATCCAAACCATTCTATGATTCTGTAATTCTGTGAAAATCAAATCAGAAAGTACAAGTGCCTTGCTGTGAAGATGGTTGTCACTGTCAGTATATTATATATTTAGACTGTGAATGGAAAGGTACATTTGAAAATAGATCTGATTTAGATTACAAATACTTTCAAATTTTGACATTTGAATGGACTGATTTCTCACTGCTGAAGCAGACTTAATGTAACTGGAGGTATACTGCAAAAAGATTGCAAGGTTCATCCTTCAGTTACCTTACAAAAATATGGTTTAAGTTTAGTTTGGGATTATCCTGTTTTATGCTCTAAAGACCTTGGTAACCAAAGGGAGGGAGCCCTCAAAATCAGGCAGTCAAAAATGCTGAAAACAGGAACTCTTCTGCATTCTTTAAATCTCATGACATTCATCTAACGGTTATCCTCTTGGAATAAGATAGCACTGGCTGAGCCAGCAGCACATATGGTATCAGCTGATTTGACCTGTCAGATTTTTTTAAATGCATACAAAAAAAAAAAAAAAAAAAAAAAAAGCTTAAAATCTAACCATGGTGGAACTTAATTCAGCATTTTAACATTCCCATTTAATTCAAGTAGAAGATTAAGATAAAACTTTGTTATTTGTTATCACTTTGTTATTACTCTTAGTATTGAAATGTTCAAATCTGTCATGTTTATAAAAAATAAATAAAATAAAATCATTTGTATATGCTATCTACAAATGCACAAATCCAAAAGAGGTTTTTTTCCATTGGTAGAGAAGGGTACCATTGGATGAGAGTAGAATGGGTTACAACTCTAAAACCAACTGGGCTTCCACCTGAATTATTATTGCAGCCAAAACACATTCCATATTTCATTTGATTCTGCTTTTATTATCAGCCATCAAAAGCCAAACATTTTCTAATAAAAATATAAATATGTGGACTATACTGTGGGAGATATAAAAAACACAGATAGACTTCAATATGAAATGATTTTCTAATGTTGTACACCAGTTAAAACCAGAGTTAGGTGCTGTATTAATGGGCAGCAAAAAGGCTATGTCTTTAAGTACAGTTAAATTCTCAGTTACTATGAGAAAAATTTAAGTGAAATTTGATCAAGAGTCATTCTTCAAACACACCTCTGACAAGAAAACCCTGTTGCTTTATCCAAGATATCTCACTGCCTTATCATGGTGTGCCTGGTTACCAGCATGATCATGTACAATGGTACTGGTAACCAAAGACAAACCAGCCTTGGCAATTTCCCAGGATGAATAATCACTCTTCTCTTTGTGTCACAATTTGTTATCCCTTCAGTTTACTCCTTTTCTATGGAACAATCATTAAGCCCATCGTCTGAGCAGTCGGATGTGGAGGCTGGATGTATACTCTTCAATCCTTGCACTGCATTAGCATGGCTACTTCCAGAACTGTACCACGAATCAGATCAGTGTGAAAAAAAAAAAAAAAAAAAAAGCTAACAAAGCTAACAAAACCACTGTTTACTATTTTTTACCTGGAAAAAAAAAATATCTTCACTTCCAATCCAGCTCACCCTGCAACCACTACAAATTGCAACAAAATTGTAAAAAACTGGAAATACATTAACAACAGCAAACCTATTGTGAGTGGGCTGCAATACTTCAGTGAGTACTGCTGCAAGAATTTTTAATCTCAACCCAAAGTGACTGTCAAGAAATGTCACATTTGATTCTTGTAATAGCAGGAGAATCCTACAGAAAGCTTGTGGCTGAAACTATACCAGGCCCATATTTTATTTGTATGACAGGAGTCCTTGTTCCATGTGTCTTTTCCTCCTCCCTCACTTCCTTCATACCATTTATTACAAAACCAAGAGCTGATTACACAGCTATGCAAACTATGTATGTCTTTCAAAAATATACTGCCAGTCACTTACTCAGATAACTGGATAATAAACAGATATTAACAATAAGCAGTAAGTGACTAAAAAGACAATACACTGACTGCATTGAATACTTTTTATGATTGAGTGAGAATCACAGACCACAGCATGGGTCTGTCAGCAGTATCCCCAGCCTCTTGCACGTGGGCTTCATATTGAGGCACAGCCCACTGGTAGATAAAGCAAGGGTCCAGTCTTCCTGATTGCCAATTTACTTCAGATGAAGGCACTTAGACGCAGGGAAGATACACTAACAGGAAAAGACTAACCAAACTGCAATTTTTTCACTAATTTCCAGCTCTGTTCTTCCCAAGCACATAAACAGTGCCACTTAGATTTAAGATCCTTGGCCTTGGGCTGAGATCCTGTAGCTATGGTGTGTCCTGTAAATCAGAAGTGCTCAGCATGTTCATCTGACAGACTTGTGAAAAAACACATCTGAGAGGCAGGAATGTCAACATGAGTGGAGAATGAGGAAAAGGGTTAATCTGTGGCTTTCGTGTGAGTCAAGACACCTCTTACTCATCCAACGCATCTATTTTTAAGCATCATTCTGGGAAATGAGTTTACATCTCCTCAAGGATTACTTCAAAACATTTCCCACAAGGCACACAGTGCTCTCAGTGCTTTTACATACAAGAAAAGTATGTTTTGAATGTATTTGTTGACACTGGGGCAGGGCCTGTTGTGGTTTAACCCGGCAGGCAGCTAAGTACCACACAACTGTTTGCTCACTCCTCCACTCTGTAGGGATGGTGGAGAAAACGCACTGGAGAAATGCACTTAAGTATTGTGTTTTAATATGCATCATTTTAAAAGTACCAAACTGTGAAACATCAACATCTGTGTGCAAAGTATGATGAGCAGAAACCAGAATAAAATAAATCAAAGCTTTTCCTAAAGCCTTCACTGTGGTTGGGACTTCCTGCAACAGGAAAGAGACTGATGAAGCGGGGCTATCACAAGATACTAAGAGAGATATCATAACAGGAGAGAAGAAGGTATCATGGCAATTTCAGGACAGTTTAAAAAAGTATTTTTACCTTCACGTACAAGCACTCCTCACATCACCATATCTCACAATGCGCCATTCCACCAACCTTTTACATCTTCAAAAGAGAAGTGGTAAGAGATACCAGGTCTAAGTTAGAGACTCGTTGTTACTTGTGCTCTGACCAGTCGCAATCAGCTCTGTGAGACAATTACTCTACCACGATTTATTTACACTTGTGCTCTGTCCAGATGCTCACAGATGCATCAGTTTGAAAATGATGCTGCAAATCACAAGGAGAGTTTCTGATCCTTTTTGAGTCAGAAATGACTCAAAAAATGACCTAATTTACACCTTCTCATATATTTTTTACATCCTTTCCACCACAGACAGACAGTATATTAGGGATTAATTCTGGCAACAGTTATTTCCTGTTCTACCATCTTGAGAACTGATAGACTATGGAGAAGTCCACTTCATTTAACACTACCCAGCCCTCTACTAAGTCACTTGGAAAATTTCTTATTTACAACTTCCACTGGTAAAAGCAAACTGATGGCAGAAGTAGTTCAGGGACTCTTTCATATCAGAGAAGTGCAAACAGAAATAGCTGCTTTTCCTGCTCATTAATTGTAAAGAAGACAGTGCCATGCTAAAATTTATTAAAAATAGGTGAAATTGTTTTTTTTAAAAAAAGGCCTGGAGAACTTCCAGATGCTTTTAGCTAATCTTTCAATGCACTGAATGGTTTTACAGCTAAGCAAACTAAATTATTCATCTGATTGGCAACTAGGTAAAGTAACCTCTCTTCCTTTCTGGATAAAGGGTCAAACAATTTTGGAAAGTCTCTATAACTTCAGTGAAACAAACATTATTTCCAACTTCATGTGTTCAACATAAAGATTTTTTTAAGTAAACAAGATCTAGACTTCCTAATCTTTTAAAATAGAGGTACCAGCATGCTCTAGGTATCACTTTAATTGCCCAAAGACAATTATTATATTTTAAGGAGTATATGCAATAAAAAGTGTAATGATTGTTAATAATGGTTTTAGTAGTTTCTTCTCCCTTTTGTGAGGTGATTTTGTGATAAACATTCTTGACATAAAAGAGAAGTCACTCTCTTTTTATTTAGTCCCAGATCACTAATGAAATCTGAAAACAAAAGATATGAAATCCCACTGCTGGAAAACCAGTATCGAAACTCCTAAAGTTTTAGTGATGTTGGTTTACAGCTCATAGTTTTCTTTCTCATCACTTCAATCTAAGAATTGTATTTCTCTAATCAGCCAATTCCACCAAGGGCAGTAAAAAGTGGCCCTATCTGATTGTAGAGGATAGATGATTGCAAAGAACTCGGAATAAAAAATAAAAATAAATAAATAAATAAATAAATAAATAAATAAAAACTTAATTTTCATCACGGTATTGTGTCTTTCTGCAGCCAGTAAACACTGGTGTTTAGCACAGAAGAAGTCAGTATATGTTACATTTATACAGGCATAATTTGGCCTAATAAAAAATTTCCTATTTAGTTGTATAGAGTTTAAGATTCTTTTTCCAAGAAGAAATTATTACTTATTTGTAAATGTAGGCAGAATGCCTTAAAAATTTTTTACACCTACATTAATATGAAACAAAACATAAATAACACTTTAAAAAGTACACTTTTACAAGTCATATATTTAGGAGCATAAAGTTATTGACAACTCTCTGACAGGACTGAGATTCTTTTAATGAAGGTGCTTCATCCTTATAAAATTAATAAAGGTATACAATTACAGATAATATTTGAGCAAACCATTATGATTGTATGTGGCTGAAATGAATATACAACCAATGGGATGTATCTAAAAAAAGTACCTAACTGAGCTAAAAAAAAAAAAAAAAAGGAGAAAAAGAAGAAAAAGAGGGAAATAAATAAACAAATAAATCACCAATTGGATTAATTCACGGAAGCTAAACACATAAATGTTCTGGAGAGATGAGGAGCAGGAGTCCAGGGAGGTGCTGCTCAGTTGACCTAACAGTCATTAGTGAATTCCTTCTGTGACATCTGGTAGAGACATTCAGTAAATTTTGATAAGACCCATTGTAAAGGATACTTACTCAAAACCAAATGCCAGCCCTTTTTGTTTACATCAATAGACAGTTCAGTGTACAGGACCTGTGAGCAACTGAATGTCTGAAAAGGAACCTGAGTCTTACTGAGACCAAAGAAGTACACGGACAATCGTTACTAGCATTCTTGAGGTAGAAGGAGTTGAACATGCATAATTTTTTTCCATCAGGTTGGTTTATTTTCCTTCTCCTTGACTACAAAAATAACCACTCATGTCCTTCCCAGAACTTATTTTTCCTCCAATTCTATCATGACTGCAATCCATTATCACCGCAGATACAGTAAATGTGTTTTGAGCTCTCTCTCTTATCACTTAATTCTATTTTCCATTATGGAAGCAATTATGAGATCAGAAATCACCTGACAGAACTCCCAGTACAATTAATGGGAGTTCATAATGGATTTCAAAAGGAGCTGTGACCAGATGACAACTTGCAATCTTAAAGAATGTGTACTGACCATTTTGTCCACATTTGGTTTTACTGTTTATTTATATGTACTATTTGTTTACATTGGCTTTTCTCCCTGCCACCCTTCCACTTCAATTTCATTACCTACAATGCATTCATGACTTTTAGAGCTTGGATCCAAGACGGGACTGAGGTTTATGGAAACCTGGAGCTGGTTCAAATACAAATAGCACTGGATCAGGATCTGTCTGAAGAGGATTGACAAAAGCCAATGGTAGTTTTCAGGTCATGGCCTTGGTCAGCACACAGCCATGGAAACATTAGGTCTGGCACAAGTGAAGGGGTAGGTTCACAGCAGTAGCTGGCATAGATCCACTATCAACAGAACAGGCCCTGATGGCCTGATGATGAGCATACTGGCCATTAAGTAGTCAAACTGGAGAAGTTCTCAGAGCCAGACACTATAAAGCCTCACAGAGCTTTAGGTATTCAATAAAATCCTGAATGAGTCAACTGAAGGGCAGAGCAAAAAAAGTTGCAATAAAAGGGACAAATACATGAGCAGCATGTGCCTACATCAAGATGTCTGGCATGTCTAGAAGGAACATCATTAGATGGAAAAAAGAATTTTCCTTTTCAATGGGCCACATGGAACCAGTGTATAAATAACTTCAGGACAGTCAGATACCAAACTGACCTCCCTTCGCCTGTAAAACAACACCCCCCTACATACTACATGTCAGGAAAGTTACTGACCTCAGTGAATTACAACAATGGTATTTCTACAAATCAGAACAAAACCTTGCCTCTTCAAATTCTAGGTTAAGTGTTCCTACCTTCAGTTTTGTTCCAACATGCAGCACAGCAATTACAGCTGTAAAATGATAAATTAGAAGGAGGAAATTTTTTATTGTAAAAGATCTGGGACATTCCCATCTGAAGACATGAGGTATAGAGTCAAGGATCCCCACTAATAACATTCCCCCAGTCTCCCCACCCATTTCTTGTATAAATTAAAACTATTAATATAAATTAAGATAAGACTGTGGGTTATGTTATGTAAACTTGCTTCATGACACCTCTTTGTCATCAGGTATTTCAAACACACAGTTTGAAAAGAAGCTGCTATATTTGATAATTCAATAGTGTCAAAATAATGCAATAAGCTTCAAACGTCTAGATCCCACTTATAAAGAATTCAGAGAGATCTAATTATCACTGCTTTGCGCTATCAATCAATATGCCACAATGCAGCATCCTCTGTCTTAGAGGAGTTGCCTGGGAATAAGGTTCACTGTTTTGTGTGCTACTGACATAGGTCTTGAACAATGTAGGTGGTGAAAATTGCCATATGGTCAATATTAAATGAAAGTTGCTCTGCTATAAATCAAAGAATGGTGTTGGCTGTCATCACTGGAAATACACAATCACTTTCCAAAAGGGTCAAAGGACACTACTTGTTTTGATTTTACACTGGGCTACAGCTCAGAAACTAATTTTCCAATCCTCACACACACAAAAAAAGTATTAAATTTTATAGTGGTAGATTAATCACCATATCTATACATTTTTTCTTGTACATTAGCTCTATCTAAATCTCATTCTTCTGAAATATACCCATATGCCAGTCACTCGAAGCTATTCTGTGAAATAGAAAACTTCAAAACAACATATAAAGAAAGGGAATATTTTATTAAATCAACAATTTCAACTTCAAGGCAATGTAAGTAATAAGAAAAGCTTTAATTTCCAAATATTTCACTATAGGAATCTTAAATCATATCAAAAACAAGGTTTTAGAATACAAAAATTTAAAAGTATGTAATAAATTTAGAATCCTGTATAATATACTGGTGAGTATTTGTCCTCTCTGTGACATACATATTGCTTTCCACTGCGATTGACAAAATGATTTCTTCATTCTGTAAAGTTAGAGGATCTCTCACCATATGAATAACTACTCCCTCCCTCACAAAAGAGAAAATTGATGTCTCTTTGTACAGAAGGCACAAAGTAAAGGGCAGGTTTGAAAGCTCTGCAGGTCAAGACTGTATTACGGCAAATATTGTCTTCAAGTCAAGTTGTGGGACTGGGTGACGCAGTTTCTATAGCATTTCAGCACATCAGCATCTAACCACCCACAGATAGATGGTTTTCAGAAAGCATTTTTAAATGCCCTCTCACAGTCCTGTCCAGAACTAGAGAGTTGCCTCGCAGCAGCACAGAAAACATTAAATGGTATCATTTTAAGGGTGTGAACAATGCCTCTCACTTGTGGATTTAAGCCTATTCTCAAACCTAAAACAGAAACATTCAGGTTTGGACAGTAACAGGGCACCCTCCTGGGACACCAGTGTCAGATGGACACAGAAGTGCTGTCAACAGGGCAAGGGAACTATGACAAAAGTAGTTTGGGGGGCATCAAAGGATTTCACTGAGGATCTCTTGTTTCCCAAATTATCTAGTAAGCTGCTGTTGTGGTTTAATCCAGCAGGCAACTAAGCACCTCCACAGTGGGAGGGGGGAGAAAATTTGAGTGGAGGAGGAAGGTAAAACTCATGGGTTGATATAAAGACAGTTTAATAAGACAAAAAAAGGGGAAAAATATTAATAATTAATTATGAATACAAATACACAAAACAAGTGACGCATAATGCAATTGTTCAACACCCACCACTGCCCAGGCAGTCCCCAAGCAGCAGCTGCTCCCCCTGTCCTGGCCAGTTCCCCCCAGCTTTTATTGTTCCTCATGACACCATATAGTATGGGACATCCCTTTGGTCACTGGACCAGCTGTCCTGGCTGTGCCCCCTCCCAGCTCCTAGTGCGCCCCCAGCCTCCCCGCTGGCAGGGTGGTGTGAGAAGCAGAAGAGTCCTTAACTCAGTGTAAGCACTGCTCTGCCACTAAACATCGGTGTGTTATCAACAGTATTTTTCCCCTAAATCCAAAACACCAGCCACTGAAAAGAAAATTAACTGTATCTCAGACAAAACCAGGATATCTGCTTACTCAAGAAGGGCTTCATTTCACAGTGATGGGGTAGCCTAGGGGTAGTGGTACGGGCCCTTCAGAAATGTATGACCACGAACTTGGGCAAGCCTGGATGTTCACTGTGAGCAATGTGGAGACCTCCCATCCCGGTGTACAGAGATGCCCACCTAGTTCCACTTGTTCTAAAAGACAACAATACACAGATGTACAGAAATATCCATATGTACACAGAGAAACATGCATGGACAAACTCCCTTTGCTTCCCAACGCATGCACAGATCTTTCTCTGTGAACACACAAAAGGAAATGCTCAGTGTGACAAGCCCCCCCCTGAAGACAGACTTGGAAAAAGAAAAAAAAAAAAAAGAAAAAAAAAAGGCATAGCATAAAAGCAATTACAACAGCTTTAGATGAGAGGAACTTGAAGAATCTGTAGCACTGAAAGGAAGGAAAATACACAACCCTGTGGAGCTCGAGACAGGTTTCACTGCCCTTCAGTCTTGTACACTTGGCAAATGCCCACAGTTGCCTGTACCTAAAGGCACTCTGGACCTTTCAAAAACTGTTACTACCTTAAAGACTGTCATAATGTTAGCTGACACTCAGCTACATATTCTGTGTGGCTAACTGACATGCTATTCATCTGAGTAATTAAAAGAAGCAAACAAACAAGGAAAGCCTAGAAAATTCCTCTTATCTAGAAGCATGTGATTTCCTACTAAAACAATCTAAACTAAATCTAACAAACTAAAATATAAACCAAGACTACTTATTTTTCATTGAAGAAGAATGTATTGAAGAACAGTCTCTGTAAAACTTCACAGCAGCCTGTGAGAGTGTTAAATGTTAGTTAGCTAAGGAAAAAAATAAATTTGACAGTTAACTGAACTGTGATCAAACTTCTCCAATAGTGAAAAAACATGAAGGCCATAAAACAAAACACTGCAGTATTCGTATGACATCATTGGGTATGAAATTAAAATGTAGGCCAATTGTTGGCACAAAAACCATAAATGAGGGATTTTTTATTGACAGATCTTATGAATATGTTTCATATAATAAAATTCAGCTTCTCTAAAAACAATACATCATCATCAAAGTATTGAATTGCAAAGATGCTATAAAGTCCAATATGCTGGAAGAGGAAGTTTGTTTCACATGTGCTTCATTCATTCAGTGCTATGGCAAAGACATGGGTAGATAGATAGATGGATAGATAGACAGACAGACAGACAGATAGATAGAAAACCTACAGTAACAAACATAAGATGAATGCTACCAAGTAGGCAAATTTTTCCTAAAAAGACTCACATTTCTTTGAAATATTTTTGTTAAAATTAAAGAAATACAACACTGTAAATAAAATTCAACAAATCCATAATTTTATCTGATTGTGTAAAAAAAAAAAAAAAAGACATTTGAAAAGGTCAAAACATGTTTTGTAAATGGTATTTTGTTCATAAAATCGCCACAATCTTATTCTTGAAATTCCCAAATAGTTTAATGGAAATAAGTTTTTCTTATTCAAAAGGAAAGCTGTGTTTTACTTCACCTACTTTTATTTAAACATAAAGCCAGTTCAGACTGTGCCATTATACAGACATTGTTCACGTAGGTCCCTTCCCAGCATCCACACTTCAGAACTTATAGAACAGCATTACCTGGTATCCCCTTTTTTGTTTAAGAGATAAGAGACTCGATGTTATGGCAATGACCATACCAAAATCAGCAATTAGGCTCTATAAGAGAGGAAATGTATGGAAGGAAAAATATAGGACTCTACCATGATATATATATATATTAGGCAATCATAGACCTATTGCATGATCAGCAACCTGCCTGTGGCACTCTTAAGGGTGGGAGGTATGGCAGTCAGTCAAGCCTGATCAACAAGCTGAACTCAAGCATCTCCATATCAGTACCATCTGATGCACAAAATTATTTTGACATCTTGTGAGTTTGATCCATATTTTCCCCAAAATTCTTAAACATGAAACAAATAGGGAAAATAATAGCATACTATTCCTGTCTGCACTGCATTAGGAGCATGGTAGTTCAAATCTTAAAACATGTGAAGTATCTTAACATTCTTATAAACAGCCTGTCACAGTTGCATTCAGACCAAAAAGCAAAGTTGGGAAAATGGATCTCAGCTTCCCCTTGGAAATAAATGTCCCAAGGAGGGGAGGGAGAGTATTTCCTCGCTTGCGAAGGTACCAATGAAACATATATCCATGCAGTCTTGTCCCTCTTGCTGAAAGAAACAAACAGCTGTGTTCCACTTCAGTAAGCAATATATTAAAAGATTTGGGAGCAGGAGGTGGCAGGGGGATGACCTGAAGATGCCCCTTGCTCCTAAGCACCTTTTGTAAATTGAGCCAACTTAAGTTTCAGTTCTGTCTCAGTTATCACTCTAATTCACCCCAAAATCCCATGGTAGTGGTACATTGTAATTACTAGGAGGAAAAACTAGTGTTGCCTCCAATAAATACTCAAAAATACTAAATTTGGTTTAGAGTTGCCACCTCAATTAAGTACTTCAAACAACATTTAACAAGGGGGCAGTGGGAAGAAGGAGAACAGATATTCCTAATGAAAAAATTGTAGCCCTGTAATTAATCTATGTCAAAGTTCTCCTATCCCCCGAAGACATATTTCAGAAAGAATGATTAAAATTTTCATATGATATTTAATAAATGTCCAAGAAGAAAACTGGATGACTTCCAAGCTCATAAAACATAAGGACAGCAAGAGCCGGAACTTCACTATACAGTGCAGAATCTGTTGTAAACAATGACAAGGATGTGGATAATCCTTCAGTATGCCAGGAGGATGGAACAGCTGGGAGACCACACTCTGCTAGGACAAGTTTGCCCAACAGAGAATCCAACACCCATTCTAAAGAAGACAGAAAGGCAGTTTGGAGGTGATGCTTTTCACATAACAAAAAGGAGTTGGCTTTTTGAACTTAGAATGTATTAATGTTACAATTAATGGAAGACCATTCGAATGGATATAGCAAAAACTATGTCATGGAAGTGAATAACATCTACACAAAGGTTTATAGAAACATTTTCTTTGTATCAGTAGGTAGAGGATAAAATTTTATCTTGACGTCTCTATTCTAATAGACCAATGCATTTTATATACCATTTTATAACTACACTTACCATAGAGCAGAAAAATATCAGGGGGCAGGTAAGCAGTTTAGCCAAAAGCATATTTCACATGACCTCATCAGAAGTTGAAATCAAGCAAAAATTCATGTCACTATCCCATATTCTCTATACAGCTTATTCCTTATTTGTAATCTCTTATTGTATCTTCTACAAGAGATAAGGCTGTCAGATATACGACAGATAAGGCCAACATTGCATGACACTTGTCATGGATTTCAGATTTCTGAATCATGATCAAGGACATAATTAATGTTAAAAGTATTATGAAGGGTCGTTGAAGGGTAGCTTATCCTGTCAGCGGAACAGAGAAAAGAAAGATACTGTATTTATTTTTTTTTTTACATTGAGTTAGATCATGTCCCGTATAAACCGTTCTGACCACAGTTACTTTGTGTGGATACAAGAATTAAAATTTCCACATTCCTGAATTTATCATCTCATACTTTAAAATCTACAGGCTACAAAATTTATTTTTCTTAAATGAGTTAAACTTGTTCTGAAAGCTGAAAAAATCAGTGCCTCAGAATTTGAACATTGTATTATTCTCTACAAACATTTAGCATATAGAACAAGAGCCAGAAGATAAAGTTTAATTTGTCATATTGTGAATTAATTGCTTTTACAGGGAAACAGTGAGTATACGTCTCTATCTGGAGTTTTGACTATGTTTTCACCTCAAAAGCTTTAGCTCTGTCTTTTAAATAGCTTACTGTTTTTGGGTAGAGCAGACAGAGAATTATGGATGAGGTTGATGCTACAGTCTCTCCCAAAAGGCCTATGTATCACAATACGCTAGGCAAGCCCATCAGATGTTTTCAACACATACTCATAGGAAAATATTTTAAATTCTGCAAGATCTGTGTCCAGATGAAAAGTCAATAACAGATAATGTGTTCTGGACACAGAAACATAGCATCACCTGGGGGGATAGGAAGTATAGTTGCTTTGGAATCTCAGCTAAAGGGCCCCACACTTTATTAAACCTGGAGTTGTGGGTGTGTAGGTGTTGGATTACACACATCAATAGGAACAGAATGATTTCTGGAGGCACTTATGGAAAGATTTTGAATTACGGTACTTATCAGGCCCCAGGGAGCATTTTGGCAAGTTTTTGAAATTCACTCATGAATTCCTCATGCAATTCTTGGAGACAACTACAATGACTGAAGCATGGAGGTTTCAATGACCCTTTGCTGTTTCATCATGTGTGATTTCCAGTGCAAAAGCAGGGCTTCTCAGAGCAGCAACATAAGCACCCTGCAGAGCACAAGTCCTGTTGTCAGTGTTTGACAAACCTCATGGTCTGTGGCAATGCTTCTTCAGTAACTGTATCCATGTCACTTGTGTGAAATTTGGGCCACATTTTAAATCATAAAAAAAAAAAATCAAAAGATTTTACAGGGCCAGTATTTCACTACATTGTTTTGGCTGGCATCTGAACTCAATGTTATCAAAGATGAAACATGACGAAAGCAATTAGAATGTGAAGAATACATTCAAGGGGGAAGACCATGTCCTGTGAAACAAAAGCACAAGCTCTTGGATACATGATTTTCTAAAGATAAGAATAAGGAAGCATCATGGGTTGCCTGAATGTGAATTCTCCATCTCCAGACATTCTCAGAACAGAGTAGACAAACATCTGTCAGAAATGGTTTAGCTGGAGTTATGCTGCCTCAAGATTAGCAACTAAATGATATCTTGAGGCTCTTTCCAAATCCATTTCCTATTACACTCTCTCTGTAGTCAAACATATGTGCACATTTCTGGAAGAGGAGGACCCTGGTTAGATCAGTAGCTCAGCAGTCAAGTCACAAGAGGAACGACTTATGTTTGCTCTCCTGTGGTGTCTCCTTAGTGTTGTAATACAGTTGTCTTTGGTGGGCAAAAAGAAGGTTTCTTCTGTCTCACAACTCAGAACAACATTCCATCCCTACCATGCTCCCAAATGAATCCATGAAAATGGTCCATGAATCTACAGAAAACATTTGTTCAGTAATTCTACCCACTTGTTTCAAATCGAGAAGCATTGTCAAGAATTGGCCAATAATTAATCACAAGTAACACGTGAAGCTTGAATACGCAGATTCTGTTCATACAATAAAAGATACATTAGTTGGAGATTGTGTCAAATTCTACAATAGAAGACTTAATCATAAATTAGTCATTAAATTACTGCCATTTTCCAGGAACAGAGATATTTGTGGAACTTTGTAGGTTAAATAACAGTTCTCAATAAGGTCAAATTTATACATTTCTTCTGTTTGTGTAAGTAAAAACACCACTAGAATTCTTTGCTAATTGAACTGAACTTAACATCCACTACAGTGTTTTCACTTGATGATGCCTTAAAACTAGGTTCTATTTGGTTACGTTTTAGTTTTATCTTAGGAAACAAAAGTGCAACCAAAAGTTATAAAGAACAGACACGTGTTTGAGAATTCTAACTTACAACAATGTGACTTTTTTTAACCAGAAATTTGGTAACAAAAATTACTAAAATTAATCTGGCTAACATTTCACCAATATCCCATTAAGTTAGCTAATGTCAGAGCAGTGGTTTGTTTTAACTTTTCTAGATTGACCCCAAGCTTTTGTGCTTTCAGCTAAAAGTGTGAAGGACAAAAACATCTACAAAGCAATGCACATTCATTGCCTAACTAGCTACTGCCTAATCCAAACAGAGTCAAGGGCCACAAGCAAAGGGGAACCAAACTTCTGTAAGCATACGAAGGGCTACCTGCCTCCAAATGTCTATTTTTAGGCATCTTTTTTTTTGGTGGGAAGTAGTCTGGAGCTAGGCATAGAAAGTTACTCAAAGCATGATAATTTCATGGTTAGCTTTTCTGTATTTTACATTAATAGATCATTTGGTTAAATGTAAAGTATGGCCATATACAGCCAGAGCAATGAAATAGTATTGTCACATAAACGCGTTAGCTTTCATTTTGTTCATACATATCTGAGTTTAAATGTTGCAGTATAGGATTTCCCCGTCTTTCAGCTAGTTATCTCTGTAGCTGAAATGTAGGCATACCTGAAGCAATACTCCAGGGAGCAGGAAACAAATGTCCCTCTCTCTTTTGTGATTACTGACTCAGGAGAAAGAGACCTAAGCTGCAAATAAAGTCACATTTTTAGGAAGCGTACTCCCACAGGGCCAAAAGCTTTTGCTAATACTGTATGTGAACAGTACAGCTGCTTGCTGTGTAAATGGTTTTAAATTTTTACTTAAGTTTTCAAGATAAGGATTTCCTCAGAGAAATCTTCCACTGCATAATATTCCAGATAAATTGTTTGTATTTTAATAACTTCTGAAAAGAAAATTTCTTCCCCATTTCTCCCTCAGCTAGACCTACAAATCTCAGAGCTAAACACTGGGCTAGCAAGAAGTCATTCCGTTAAGAATGCCAAATGATAAAGTTACTTGATATGAGCAGTAGAGAAGGGAATCTATTAATATTATTGTGTTATTGGAATGAATAGAGATACAGTAAGGTTGCTTTAATGATCCAGATAATGTATCAAGGGTGTGAAGCTCTTAAAAAGAAGCAACAGAATCTCATATGGCTATAACAACCTTTTTTTTTTTCTTTCTAAATAAATTGGCTTTTGAAAGAAAGACAGCTGTTTATTAGACAAGCTACATGCATTTTCATAAACTGAGATATAATGTTTGTATTTTTTTCATTAAAAAGTACTATTGAGAGTACAATTTCCTTACATCATTGAATTAGTAAATGCATTTAAAAACTAAGACGTAAACATATGGCTAGGAAAAAAATATCTATTTATCATGGCTCATTTTCCATCAAAAAGCTGTAATTAAATAACATCAGCAATGACCCATGAAGTATCTTTCCGAAAAGCATTGTACCTACTCTGTTTCATACAGCTAGAGAGAAGCATTTTTCTACACATCTTATACTGAACTTTTTGTGAAGACTTTGAAGTGCCTGGTGCAGAATTAAAAAAAAAACACACACACACAAAACAAAACAAAAACACCACCTTGATACTCCTGCCAAACAACTAGAGAAGAATTAACTAGAAGAACTCACACAGCTGACTCTCAATTCAATTAGGCACCATGGAGGCAAAGTTTATTCCATAAGCAACTGACAAATGGAAACTGCTTCCTGAAGCCAAAAAGGTCAAACTGAAAATGAGTAAGGCTTCCCACAGCTCAAAGGTGAAAACAAGTTTATCACACTTGCCTTTTGCATGGCCTTCCCAGCTGCTGTTTATTTTCCCCAGCCCCTAAGACCAGCTGCTTGTTTCCTATTAAGCACATCTCAGTTCCTCCTTGGAGTTCTGCTGCCCTGTTACGCTTTGTTGCCAGCTTGTTTGCCATCAGGGTACCAGGTGGCTGCTTCTCCTCTACAATGTCAGCAGTGGTTGCTGGGCTGAGTGCTATTATCAGCCAAGACTGCTTTCCATACACTTTACAGGGAGTAGTGCCAACCACAAATGTTTAAACAAAAATCATGAGATCATGTCAAAATCGTGAGAACTAGAACAACAAAAAAAAAAAAGTAGGGTTTTCTGTATGCTTTAGTATGAGGAAAAAAAAAAGAAAAAAGATATAATCTTCATGTCCACCTTTATTGTCCACCTTTCAGCTTAGAAAGTGTCCCAGAAAAACAATGAGTCCCAAGAAAAGCCAAATTTCAGGAGCTCAAGACTTCACAACATTTACAACTGGACCACTCAAAAGTCATAGAATCATAGAATCATAGAATCATTAAGGTTGGAAAAGACCTCCAAGATCATCTGGTCCAGCCATCACCCTACTATCAATGTCACCCATCCTGTTGCGCTTTGTGACACTTGCACACATTTCACACTTGCCCAGTTATTAATTATTCTGAGCGCTGATGGTATACACTGTATCTGTAATTGAAAAGTTTTTTGTGCTCAGAAGACCAGAAGCAGGATTTATATTGTCTTCAAGCATAAAGCTTGTCTTAAGTTTCAGGACATGTTACAAAAAAAACAAAACAAAACAAAACAACAAAACAACAACAACAAAAAAACACGAACACAAAACAAAAGACATATTCCTAATGAAGCCCCTCTGCCCCTCTGCCTTATGTGGTCATAAGCACTTAATAGCAAGAAATTCTAGAGTTAAGATGCTGCTAAATCCTAATTTCTTTCTCAAAATGTTGTGGGCAATCTCAGTTCCACTGAACTCAATGAGATTTTTTCCCAGGGATTAAATATTTTCATAATTTAAGCTAATAATGGAAGCAAGTGGAAGAAAGAAAGAAAGAAAAGAAAAGAAAAGAAAAGAAAAGAAAAGAAAAGAAAAGAAAAGAAAAGAAAAGAAAAGAAAAGAAAAGAAAAGAAAAGAAAAGAAAAGAAAAGAAAAGAAAAGAAAAGAAAAGAAAAGAAAAGAAAAGAAGAAAAGAAAAGAAAGAAAAGAAAGAAAGAAAGAAAGAGAAAGAAAGAAAATTAAAAAAAAAGGGGGCAAATCTACTTTATACTTTTCATTAGTGTCAAGGTAAAATATTACATGCAGGCCACTAAGGAAGAATATAACCCATGAAAAGGAGATACTATTTCTACAAGAATGTTTAATACAGAAAACTGACAAAATATAACTTATCAGTGATACCATACTCTCCCACATGCAAATGATTCTTCAGGTATATTGGAAATAAAAACAGCATAATAGATTTTCATTACTGATGAGAAATCAATGAAACCTCATCCTTCAATGAACTTCAAGGGAATATTCCCATGTGGTTCCAGTATGTTAAAAATTTTACACAAAGGAAGTCTATGCTATGATGGTACATATAGCAAGTACCCGTGCAGCCCAGCAGTATCTTCCATTTTACTTTTTTATGACTAGGCCAGACCATACACTCTATGTGCTAGCACTGACTGTATGTGAGAGAGGAAAAAAGTTCACGCTATGGAACATTCATGACAGAGAATTCATTTTTATTTGTTAAACAAAGAGATGGTTTGTCATACTCTATTTTTTTTCATAGTTGCAAGCAATTTCATTATATCATTATGTCTAACATACAGGAACCGAGCGTACATAATTGAAGACAAAGGAAACTGAAAACATACTGGACAGAATTAACAGATAAATGAAATCAGTAAATGCAACTGCCACATCCCTTAATTTGATGTCTGTGCAAAAGCATCTAAATTTCCTAGCACACAGCATACACCAGTTAGCTTATTTTAAACAGCAAATTTGTTTCAGTAAGCCATATGGGTAAATAATATTTTATCACATATATGAAAGTCCTTTAAGTGCTTTATTTTTGCATGCATGCTCCACTCGTTATTGATATGTTCCCGTTTTTAACAGAGTCTTTATTTGTTTTAAAGATCAAAGTAGATACACTCCATACAAAGCTATGTGACACAGGCAACACCTGTTTCTGCTCCCCGCACACACACTCTTTCACTCACTCCCTCTTCTGACCTCTCTCTGCAGGTGACTATGAGCGAACAGCTAGTTCTCTGTGAGACCTGAATAGGACATACATATTGGCAGATGTGGGTGAATACTTTCATGTTTGTTAATCTAAAAAAGAGTAAAGCTTACAAAAATATAAGGAGTAGAAAACCTTAGACAAGTTAAAATACATAAAATCTCTACGTAAAGTTTATTTTGGTCAGGCAGAGTTTAGTTTATCAAATGTCAACCCAAAATAACAGGGGTAGAAACTAAACAAAAACATTATAGTAACTTCATACTAAAAGGCAACAGTTACCCTTCTTTCCTAAGGCCACTGTACCACCGTAAATACTCTGATTCAGTGCATTACAGCATCCACATATCAGAGTGGTTCCACGTATGTACTGCTGATACTAGAAAAATAACTTTATTTAAAATTATGTATAAGCTAAAGCATTTTTTCAGGTGTAGTTTTGATCACTGTAATTTTGTTTTAATTAAATTGTTCTTCAACAATCCCACTGATTTCACAAACCTGTGAAATCAAAAAGAAAACACAGAAATTAGGGCTAAAATTTAATGTACACCAAAATATGATAACAGGAAAATCTAATCCCTGTGTTTGCATTTTGTAAAAGTTTTCCATAATGCTGAATTCACAGTTAAATAAACAACGTGGATCAATATTTTGATGAATCTTGATTCTTTTTCATTACTAAAATATTCAGAAGTGAACCAGATCTTCTTAAGTTACATTATTTGTTCCAATTATTCAGTGGTTTGGAGGATTTTGCTGCCACTTCTTTGTAGAAATAATACTCACTGCAAAAAGTGAATAATGTAAAATGCGTTAAACAGAATAGGTGACTGTAATAAGTAAATATAATGAATCAGATAAGCTGAGATAGTAATGTTTTCATTTATGATTGTATTCAGGTTTAAAACCTTCCCCAAAGCAAAATGGAAATTTAGCTTTTACAAATATTTACGCACGCAGATGGAAATAGACTGTTTTGCAAATGTTGCTGACTGTAAAGCACCCCTCTCCTCAAATGTTTGTAAAAATAGAGTAATGACACAACTGTAACTATTACATGGATCCACTTAGAAAACTAGGGTTGTAAATTGGAAATAAATACCCCAACCACATTTAATTACACAGCTGAATGCGTAGAGTAAGTTACCTTAGAAGCCTTCAACTTGTCATCTTTAAACACTGAAGGAAATCAGGCATAGGAACTTCACATTTATTCACTTTTTTTGAATATATAAATATGCAACTTTCCTTTGGGAGATTAAAAACATTTTGCAGGAACAAAGCATTCCCATTATCTCCAGGTAATCAATTAAGTACAATTGGAACAGGATCTTTAAGTTTCATTTTGCCAGGTGATAAGCTTGGATTTTATATTGGATACTGTACTGATATTCAACATAGCAAGGCACATACCATGAAAACTTCTGCATCAAAAGCAAACAAACACACAAAACAAAAACAAAACAAGCAAAAAACAGCAACAAAATGGAAGAAATAAAGCCTGGGAAATCTTAGCAACATTTCTTACCCTTTATTAACTTTATATATATTTTTTCATCACTTATGTTTAATGTTTAACAACTGTTTTCCTTGGAGACACTTCATTTAGCAGAGATACAAGCATTGTCACAGTTTGATCTTTAAGTAACAAATTTGTCTTAAGGGTGGAAAAAGAAAAGCAAATGTATGTAAGCCTGTTTCACTTGCAAATTCTTCTCATGACTGTTATCCGCAAAAACTCCAGAGACTGTGGTCTTCTTAGCTGCAGAAGGAAATGGGATGCTAGCCAGAAAATATATTCCATGCTACCCCATATCCATTATAGAATTCTTGACTGATGAGAAATTAAATTTATTTGGCTGACATGAGATAGAGGAGTCAGGCTGGAGATGCAAGAGATGGACACCCTGAGGGTGAGATGGGATTGCTCAGTCCCCCAGCAAGATAGATCTCTTTCTACCCTCTGAAGTCCCTTTGTTTTTCCTATGTGCTTCAGAGTGCAAATAGCTTAGACTATACTTCCTCACTTTTATATAGCTGGAGTTAGGTGAGATGGGTCACACCCTGACATATAAAAAAGAATGACAATGATTTAGAAGTGGTTGATATAAGCAGCAAGACACTGATTTACTTGAGTAAAATAACTGAAAACACTACAGACATCTTAAAGTTAATGAAATCACAGCAGAAAGAAATGCAGACAGACATTAGAATTGGGGCCTACACTTGTGACACATTTTAGAAACATTAACTGGTGATTTCTCATAGCTTTGCTGTCAGTTATCACATTTCATCATCGCACTTCAAAGATCAGGGAAATGAGACACAGAGAACATAAGCATTCCCCAGATCCTGCTGTAACACTTAGGCTGGTATTACACATTGCCAAACAAGATTTAACCAAAATGAACAGAAGTCACACATCAAGGATCAACCTTCCTCTCTTCTTTCCCCCAGTCTCTACATTCATGGACTTGCTCTCTGACAGCTCAAGAACAGTCAGTTATTATGAGTACATTACAAAATCTTAACCTTTTCCATCACAGAGTTTTTCCTACTTGAATTTGAAATCCTTCCTCTTCATGATAAAAGAGCAAACTATACAGTTTTGGCTTAGAATGAATCTCCGCCTTGTAAAACACATTTACAGCAATAAGATAATAAGGAGTGTTAATATTTTTTAGAGCAGAAGAATACTTGGATAAAAAAAAAACACACACACACACAAAACACAAAAAACACACTTTCATAGATCTTTCACCCCCTGGTCATTTTTGCACCCTGGGATTACAGTCAATCATCCTACTTTTATTCTGTTTTCTGCAGCAATCTGACCCCATCTGCTGAATCCATCAGTCAGCTGTGGAGACAAGAGCCTTTCAAGGCCTTATTTAATGCAAAAGGATGTACTCCCTGCTTGCTGTTCCCTGGGTGTTGCACTTCATGGGGTCATTTTCATTCAAGAAAACTGAGTGAAAAGTAGGTGTAGAACATGTCCAATATGTTTTGGTAATACTTCAGGGCTACTTTGTGCTCTTTCTTTACTGCTGTAAATGACTACACAAGGCACTGGTGAAAGAGGAATGGGGTCTACATCTCTGAACAATAGCTGTGACAATTAAACGGAATAAAAAGTACACACTGGTTTGCAGCAAGATCTTCTCGGCTTGTAGTGAAAGCACTCAGCCAGTATGGCAAATAAAGGAATCCAGAAAGGCATAAAAATATGAGATCATCAGCACAATTCCTAGCTCTTTCCAATACTCCAATACTTGAAGGACAACAAATGGCCAGCTCCTTCCAGCTGGAAAGTCTGCAGAGTAGTCCTCAAGTCGAACAGTTCATTGATACGACCTTCTAGGCCAGATGCAGTTCCACAGGATGACTTTGTACCTCACAGTTTTCATAGGGTTATAACCATTTGAGTCTTCACTAGAACCCTGGGGGTATTTTTGTGAGCATTTTTTTGGTTGAAATGTCAGCTGAAGCAGTTTCAGCTCACCACTGTCAGACTCTCAGATATTCTCCATAGCTCCTCCTGATTCACGCAGCTCATATGTCAGGGCAGCCACAGGGCTGAGCCACAACACAGGACTGAATTATCTGAGTAAAGATATTCTATTTTTGCTAATTGATATTTCAACCAAATCAGTTCTTTGTTCATCACATTCCTTCACTAAGAGCTATGTTTAAGTTACCTTCACTCAACAAAACAAGTGTTTTGGAAAAGCAAAGTCTAAAAGTCTATCAACCTGATATAGTCAAAACCAAATAAAGTGACTTAATTAAAGTTCCTTCATCAACGTGCAGCAAATTAGACTGCACTCCCATTAAAAGGTTACATTTCTTTGCAATAACGGCTAGCCTTATTAACTGTCTGCCAGTGATTACTCAGCAAAACCAACAATTTATTTTATTCTCCAAAATTGTTTCACTAATGTTAGAGAACAGCTTTACTTTCCTAGAAATTATTATTTTGATTTTGACCTTTTAGACTAATCTTCTAACAGGATGATATTAAACAGCCTGTGTTTCAAGACATACACCACTTTATGATTCAAATACAAGTTCTTATGTCAATATATGTAGCTGCTATATCAATACACATCTAAAGAGGTATTTTTATTGTAATGTATGTAAATTAATATTTGTCTGTATTAGTATTTTGGAACACAATTTTAATAAAGTTCAGTACAGATTTGGAGTGATGAGCAGGAATAATTATCT
The DNA here is from genome assembly GCF_964211835.1 of Anser anser. Classification (NCBI taxonomy): domain Eukaryota; kingdom Metazoa; phylum Chordata; class Aves; order Anseriformes; family Anatidae; genus Anser; species Anser anser. Next base: position 35,665,640 of record NC_139721.1, read on the forward strand.
ATTAAATTTACCTATACGTCTATCCAAAGTTGTTTATACAAGACATAGAACTCTGTGGAATGCAAAAATTTGGACAATTTATTTCCTAAAAGCTCAGAATACCACTTGACAATGTTTTTTAATTAAAACAAAAATAAAACAAAACAAAAATAAAAAGCAAAGTATTTATAGCACTATATGATATACATTTTCATTTAATACTGAACATTCACATAATTAGAATTTTCAAAGTACAAATTATGTTCATGGTATTTACATACTTGTATGACTGCAGAGCGAAATAAAGTCTTAATAGCATTTCATTAATTATTTATTTAATAATCATTTAATAATCATTTCATTAATTAATTATTATGGTCAATATTAATCCAAACTCTTACATTTCCTGGTTTTATATTTTTGAATCACTAAGGACAGCCCTTACTTCATTCAGCCCTTACTTCAAAGGCTAAATGATGATAATAAAAACAACTCAGGGAATCTTTGTTGTTTAAAATCATTAGAAAAAAAAAAAAGAATAAAATCAGAAAAATGTGTGTACATGTAAATGCAGTTATGCACATTTTCAAGTGTTTGTAAGAAAACATACTTTTAATCTGTAAAGAATAAGGTTTTTTTTGTTTGTTTGTAATAGTGTGATGTTCACCAGCTACTGTTGGGAGGACTGAGAAATACCTTGAATGTGTGAAAACTCAAATATAAGGCAGCTTTTGAAGAAATTAAAGCAGCACAAATGTACACGCATGATCATTAACTCCTGCTCACCTTTATCAATGCCTAACATGCAGTGTCCAGGAAGGTAACCAAAATTGCACATCTAGACTGTTCTCCATGAGAATTAATAAGTCTATTCACAGGCACTAAGAAAAAAAAAAATCCTGCTGTGATCATCTAGTTTGATCACTCACATACCTGCACACTGCCTACAGAATTTCCAGCTAGACTAACGTCTATCATTTAGAAAGCCCCATCGCCACACTTTGATGACTCCAACTTCATTGCCTCCCTTAACTTTTGGTTACAATGCTTAGGACTTCTGGCTGCTAAGACACAGTATTAATTTCCTCCATCACAGTTTCAAGAGTTGAGTCTTTCTTATTTAAATATCTATTTACAGATATTATCTCCTAGGTTCCTAGTTGAATGCCTTTAGGTGAGGCAAACTCCTAATAGGTTTTCCCAAACCCTGAGTCATTTTTTATCACCTTCTGTAATCTCTCAAGTAATTCCAATCTTTAATGCAATCCAAACTGCAGATTTTAGGTGATACTATTTTGAATAATTGCTTTGTTACTTAACTTTTTAGACATTCAAGGAATGGTCTACCCTTTTTTGCTACAGCATTATGCTGAGAGCACACACTCAGATGATCATCTGTGATCATCCTAAATCCATTAGGTCACTGCTTTCCAGGACAAAGCTTCATTATTCTGCAGCAGAGACAGATATATTTCTCTGGTGCCAGATATATTTCATTTGGTTCAAATATATTTCATCTGGTTATAATAAAGTGCATTTTACTGGAATGTGGCCATTATATCAGGGGATTCATATCATTTAATAACTTCAACTTCTCCTTCCCACTGGTTATTTAAACCTATCAGGCACTAATGAGCCCCATTCATCTATGTCTTCCCATTAGAAACTCTATTTTTTGATTCCTCGGTAAGCCAGCTTTTAATTTACCTAATGTGTGTCCTGATAATTCTCTATGTCTTTTTTAAAAATTACAGTGTTTTTCTTATAACATTAAATGTATTTGGGAATCTAAGTTTACCATAATAATACAAGTTGCATAAAAATATATAGTTAAGTTTGGAAGCTGTTCTGAAAAAACAGCTTTTTGCACTGAAATAAAAGATTTTTTTTTCTCACTAGAATGGAAAATTTCTCCTTCCCCTCAAATGTTTAGTTCAATGGGAACTTTTCCAAGATTAAACCAAATATTTGATAGTAGAAACAAAGTGACATGAACTAAGGCCATAACAGCACATTCAATTGAATTAGGAACCTTGAGTCTGATTCCAACTGTCCCAAGCTGCATTTGAACTCTCCCCTAACTTTTCAAGAGTGATGTAACTACTGGTTGAAATATTGTCAATCTTTACTTTGTTTCACTATCTATAAATAACTGAATACAAGTAGAAAAAGTTCCAGGCTAGAAAATTGTTTTCTCTCTCATTTTCAGATTCCAAAAGCTGTTACATGAAATGGTTAAGCTTCAGCTATAGGTGTTGCAAGACATCCAGCCATCCAACAGGCCTGGAGAAATTCTATTTAAAGGAAATCAATCCTGACTGGTATTCCACTTCCGAAGCAGACCTGGAACTGTCTAGAAAAATTTGGAAAATGACTCATACACCAAGCACATAAAAGCATCATGGCACTCCATAGGAAGGCTATATGGGATGGGGAGATAAAACATGCTGACATTCTTAAATTCTAGTTTATATTACCACCTTTGAGATATTTGGTGAAAGAAATATACCAGTAAGCTTCTTCTAAAGAATGTGGAATCTCAAATTAAAGTTTCCCAGAAGTTGAACACAGATTCACTTCCGGGACAAGAAAAAGGTTCTTTGCAGTGAATTTACTAACCACTGGGAAATGTCTCCAACTATATATATTTTGTTCTTATTAACCAGGCATGTAATTAACTAATACATTTGTTATGTCATATATCTAGTCTACTTGTTTGAGAAAAAGTCCTAGCCTCACCCTATCCACTGAAAATTTCCAGTGCTTCAATACTGCTTCAGAGCAGAATAAAAACACAAACAGCAGAATTTGACTGACAGGAATGTGTTTGTGTTAATATCATAAAGGTGTCACTCTTTCTCATACTGAGTGGTACCTGGCTCTAGTAAGAGGAAACTTTCACATCAGTCAGATTCCAGCAGCAAACTTCTCCTTTTTATCAACTCTGATCAAGCAGTTTTCCAAGTCTTGGGACCACCTATTTTCATAACTTATTAAGAAAAATAACCATTCAGCTGTGTGAATTTGCTCAGCAGAAGGAATTTTACCCAGAGTCAATAATTGTAAAGGTTGTAATTTTACTGGAACATGGTCTGAATTTCATGATTCTACAAAAAAACTTTTATTTTTGGGTCTTTTTCTTAGGCAGACATTTGTGCAGAATGGGAAAATGAATGTTTTACTCAATACTTGTTGAAGTCATCAGTAGAATGTCTTTGACTTCAGTGTTTCAAGACTAGTATGAGAATGAATGGGGTGGAAATAACAGTTTTTTCCCAACAATCAGCTTTTACTTGTTAGCAGTTGACTTTCCACTGCAAAACCTTAGTAAAAAGTTTGCAGATGTATTGCTAAATGTTTAATTTCTTGTCACAGATCAGTAGGTGAGATTACAAGACTTGTATCCAGTCAGCTGAGCTAGAAATGAGTATCTAGTGCTCCTGTTGGAAAGCAGAAATTAGGGTGAATTGATAGTAGCCAAACCACTTACCATGCCAATGACTACACAACTGACATGCCTTAACAACACCAGGTCAAGAAATGTGTGTATACACCCATGCACACGCACCCAAAAATATGTATATATTTAATATGGATTGACCCAGTAGCAAGTTCCCTAAGAGCCTAAATTATTTACCTATTGTGCACATCTGCCAAATGGACTGACTGTCGGTGTAGGGATCCTCTGTGCCCAGGGCTCTTGGGCCTGGGAAAATCTGCTTTGAGGGTTACTTCTTGACTTAGGCACTCAAGAAAGCAGATTCAGGCCCTTGGGCAGCAAGTCCTTTCCAGGACTACAGATGGTAGGTCAAATTACAGCAAAAGACTGCCTTTGTCCTTTCAAGGTTCTTGGAAGCTGGTGATGCATTAGAATTTCTCAACCAGCAATATTTCTAGGGCCTGTTCCCAAGGGAAAATTCAAGCTGACTCTTGCCAGTCCCTTGAAACTTCACATAAAAGCTGTCTGAGAAATGCTCTGGTGATTGTAGATGCAGCTCTTCTGTTTCCTTGCATCAGTACCCCGTAAAGAAGAAAACTGATGAGAGTTCTTTGGCAAAAGTAAACTGAAGCATTGTGAAAGTGGTAAATATTTTCTCCAGATCCCTTCTCTTTCCAAGAATGATCTTTATGCATCCTCTGAAAACTCTCTGCAGAGAATCAGCACACAAGCAAACTACTAAAGGTAACAATGGGGAAGTGTCCAGAGCGACATCTAAGGAAGAAAACATGAGTCCCTTTCTACAGGTTTTTTTAATCATACTAAAATCACAGAACAGCCACAAATCCTTGATTTTGGATTGTATTGCCTTGATATTTTTGACTCCTCTTTGCTCAGTGTGTACAGAATATCAAAGAATAACACATCTAGCAAGCAGAAGAGATTTACTTATTAAATAACAGAAGTACTTAAAGTGTGTGTTGGTTCCTATTTTTTAATCACAACATTTATATTACAAGGACAAAAAATATACTCCCTCTCTCTTTCTGAGATAAGTCTGCAAACATAATTAAGCACATAAAGATGAAGAAGGAGAGGGTATGATAAAAAAAAAAAGGCAATATTTCTTACAATGTTTTTCATTCCTTCTTTAATATAAATCTTTTTAGCTGTAATCATTCATATTGTTTTATATGAGTACCTATTTGATTTCAAATTTTCTTATAATTCATAGGAAACTTTAAGAATGATTGACTTCCAGTTATCTTTGGATCTTACTGACAAGGATAATTTTTAAGATGCTGTCAGAGAGCCTAAAGAATTTAGAAAGTAAAGTCTGATTTTTAGGAATTGAGACCCTAGAACTCATTTCCATAAGACAAGGTGTATGCTGCTGTATCTGTTTTGCAAATGATGCTTATCAGGAGATTTTGAGATGCCAAACTGACCCAAATCTTTTCAATTATCATTCATTGGCTTTGAAAGTAGCCTCTTTAAACACCTGAATATGAGTTCATTTGAAAGTGGTACTCTTCAACCCCCCCCCCCCCCCAAGTTTTTCATTCTTTTCCTTGTGGAACACTAACCACAAGGTATTAATTTAAAAGAACCCAAGGTGACTCACATATCTTCTCTTTTTGCATTGTTTTTCCACTACCAAAAACTAGCTTTACACCTGGCTGCTATTATCTCAAAGTAGTCAAAGAATGTGGTAAATATTATCCACATGTAATTTATTAAAAGCTGAGTCAAAGAACAGGTGTTGCTATTGTAAAGATTAATTTCGTAGCTCTTCTGCTAAGACTCATAAATTATGAACTCCTGGGCCCCTCAACACTAAATCACATGCACCCAACATCCACACAGATTTATTAACTTGAGAGTGAAAAAATGATGCACAATCTTGCCAGCTGCTCTGCCTGCAAGCACTGGCATCAGCAAGTATGCCAAGCCTCTCCGTGACACCCCACTTTACAACTGGGAACTGCCAGGTTCTCTTTGCCAGCATTGGCAGTTCTGCACTTTCTGCTTGCCTATGTCACTAGCATACCCCCTCACATAGGCAAGATAGTATTGTTATTGTCAATAACATTAGTCATATTAGATTTCAGATACATAAATTATTGCTCTGATAAACATTCTTGTTCTACTACTTTAGTTATGTTAGTAGGAAGACCGACCAACTAGAAATGATGCAGCAGTTAACTATGCAGACATACAGTCTCAAAGGAGTAGATTACCACTGCAGATCTCTCTTTGCTAAAGAAACTATAGTTTACAGTTACCTTATTTCCTTCTTTGTTCTTGGTGCCCTCAGATCCAGAAAAAAACAAACGTTATTACTCAGGCAAGTATAATCTCTACTGATCTGGAGACAGGACTGATACTTTTTAATACTATAACCTATAATTTGCTATTCTCTCACACTGGGCAATAGCATCAATCTCCCAGAATTCTTGGAATCTTATAGCACAGGATCTTGGATGCTCAGAAATCTCCCCACCCACACAATTCAGGTACAGCAGCTTCAAATAAACACTTGCTGCACATCTGATGTGTCCTGAAGCATCAGTCTCCCTGTCACATACTTAGAACCAGTCCATGTGTGTGCAGACAGTCCTGTAAATGTTGGTGGGATTGTAAATTCATTAGAGAAAAATACAGGGGAAAATTCATGTCCAAAGATAGGGCAGGTACCAGACAGGCTCTCCCTTTGGCCACTTATATTGACCTTCAGCCCTAGTGGTAGGTTCAGATTTAAGCAAAACCAGAGTAATCAGCTTTGGACTAAAATCAGCTGAATACATAAAACTTCATTTTAACACTAGTGTTAAAAAAATAGCTCATGTTCTTCAGTATCTCAGTATTTAAACTGAAACTTCATAGTCAAACCTTGGGCTATTTATGGATATGTGAAACTGCTATACGAATAGAAAAATCTTCTTAAAGTGGCATCATTTAAAAATATGTCCTGTTTATCTGGCCTGATTATCATTAACTATGAATCCCATACACAACTGTTTGATTCCATGATGAGACTGGCTTTTTCTTATTTTAACTATGCATGTTTAAGGAATTTTTAGTCACATGTATTAAGTTTTCTAAATATGCTGATTAAATCACCTGTTCTTTTTAAGTATATCATCTTAAATATGTATGGAAATTGTATGTTCACCCTTTCAGATCAGAAAACAACTGCAAAGTAAAAAGAAAATGTGAAAAACATTTAACATTTCCAGCAAGATTATTTTCAGGTACCTTGTAGCCAGATACAAGTTGCTACAGTTTGAAAGTATTGTGATTTATAGTGTGCTACTTGTTGTTACCTGTTCTGTCAGTTAGGTTATGATCCTGCTGACCTTTACTTTCATGATCAGACAACTGCTTCAAAGAGTGTAGGAAATTAAGGATTACTTGTGTGATTAAGAACATTTTTTTCATACAGAGGAATTCAGAAGAATGAAGGCAAACTAGAAATAATGAGGAAGAAGGTTCTACCTTTTAGAACTGCTGTTTCTTTTTTGTTGTTGTTTTGTTTTGTTTTTTGCTTTTTTTCCTGGTCAATACAGATTTACTACACAAAGCATCTATTTCAACTTCATGCTATTTCTCTGGAACAACTACTTTAACACATCAGTACAAATTGTTTCACTTAGCTAGGTAAACTGGTCTGTGATCATTTTGTCAATGCTCAGTGACTGTAGGAAAGCTTATGGAAATCAATCATATAAAGCTCAGCCGTTAAACAAATGAGTAATTGCTACTTATGAGAAAATCTCTGAACAAGCATGACTTCTTTGCAGGACTTGGTGATATGTAAAAGTGAAGTTAAAAGTTTGATTTTTTTTTTTTGGACATATTATCATCACCTAACAAGTATACTTACATTTGTCTTGGTCAGCTTCCACTCCTTCACTTTCTGTGTCACTCGGCAATATCCAAGGCTGATGAGTAAGCTGAAGCTGTTGTAAGAATTCATCCTGCCACAAACAGATCTATTTTAGATAAAGTGACACAGAATGGTACTAATAAATGACGATTGTAGCAAACACTCTAGTTTGAATTAACCGGAGAGGAAAAGGCCTTCAATAAAAAAAAAAAAAAAAAGAAAAGAAAAAAGAAAGAAAAAAAGATTCTTTCTGTGAAATAAAAGCAGAATGTAGAGATTATATAAGCTCCCTAGATTTATTATTATTTTTTTTATTATTTTTAATTGAATTCCTGTTTATTTGTCTGTTTATTCTGGAAAACAATAAATCTTTATTTATGAATCTACTATGGCCACAGATATATATATATATAAATTGTCATCTTAGAAATACAGTGACACAGAACAAAATCTTAATGCAGATATTCTATCTGGCCCTGCAGTTTTTGGACCGTGCTTAGACATGTCATGAATCATTTGCTTAAGCAAGACTTCAATTTGTCAGAACTTTCCCTGTTTTCAATCCCATAAGAACGAGGACCTGCAACCTGATATAGAACCTATAGTTTTATTCGAGAAAGCCTAGGAAGGAAAAATGCTATGGACACTTTTGTCTCCAAGATACCATAAAACTCTAAGCATCAAAATATAAATGTTATACATGGTTAATAATCCATATCCAGCTGAATACATGCTATTTAAAAATGTCTTACAATCACCTCCTTTTTACATGATGTATATATGTATGTATATAAAAATATTTTTTCCATAGACACATATTCATGTAAGCATGTAGACACATGTAAAATAATATGACAGATTCCTTTGCAATATTAAAGGTAAGAGATGAGAGTGGAACGCATTGTTTCATTTCAACAGTAGTTCAAACATGCAAGTTGAGTCTCCAAAAGTTAACTCTAACATCAGCCAGATATCATAAAATTACTGGCCAGATTCTCATAAGCACCTTATGGAAAAGGGGGCTACCAGCCCTGTCTCGTTTTATATCAGCTGAAAATCAGAACCTACATATTCAAAGTATTCAAGAATCTATGTATTCATAGTATTGCACAGTGCCCAGCATTACTTTTATTGCTAGGTCATCTGGTTTAAAAATATAAACTAGGCTTGTTTTACTCAGTTCTTGGAAACTGAAGACTGTTCAATTGAGATCTATCCTAGTGTAAGCAAATTGTTAACTCTGTTAGTAACCTGTTAAAAATTTCTAAAAAACTGCCGCAATGAGCCAACAGGAAGCTCAGGCAGCAGACCCAGGCCTTACACACGTATTGCCATTTTTAACTGTTCTCTATTCAAGAAAAGTAGAAGTTTGCTGACTGCAGCACTGAAATGGGGAAAGGTTTTGGTTCATGTAGTAGGATTCTTGCAGATGGAGCAAGTGGCTCTTGCACTAGTCAGCATGCTGAATCTTCCAAAAATAGACTGAAGAACTGAGCCAGGCAGCAGAAGAGAATGGAAGTACCTGACCAAAAAGAGAGTCCTTATGACATTGAATTGTGCTCTATACTCCAGTGACTAGGAGGAGGCCTTGTGTTAACCAGTGCTGTATTCAAATCAGCTGAAATTTCCCAGTATTAACAATGACAGACCAATAAATATTACTGAACACCACTTTAAACTGTCTGGATGAAAAAAGTGATTGTAAAATTCCAAGCGCTGAGAAAACGAGATGGCAAACAAGGGAGGCAGTAGTATTTTCATCTCTACAACTATTGATAACTATCACAGCATTGTGTCACTTTAATGGAATCCATCCTAAGGAGATAAGCAGGATTCAACATTCCTTTGTCAATTTATACAAAACACCAAAGGATACAGTAAATGCATAAAAGTATCTCTACAAAAGGATTTGAAGCCCTGATTTATTAGTTTTATAGAGATAATAAAACTATTTCTCTAGGTAGCATTTTTTGCTATAATTCAATTCAGCCTTGAACAGAGCTGATAATGGAACACACCTGTTAAAACGTTGTAATATTATGTGTGCCAAGAGGCAGAAACTTGTCCACAAAATCTCAGAACATTTTAAGTCTTAAGCATTAAATTAAAATTCTTCACAGCTGATATGTTAAGTACTTGCCAAATTATTTAAGATTTGCGTTATAACAAGATTAAATCATCCTGAGCTATAGCATGAACTTTATCAAAACTTATAAAGAACTCTGAATTGTACTTTGAATGCTTTTGTATTTTAGACTTCTTATCTTTGAAACACATTACAGACTAGGAAGCATAGATAAGGCATTGAGAGATATGTTAGAAGTCCTGATAACCGAAAAAGTGACAGCATGCACCTTGTAAGTCCACTCATAGCCTGTATTTTTTAATTCAAGCCCCTTATAATAAAACACGTTGCTGGTACTCAGTAACTGCTTCCTTTTCAACTGACATATTCTCATCAAATATGTATCAGTTTTGTACTGGTAAATTCCATTAATACCACATGAGAGTAAGGAAGCAGATTTTTTTTCAAAATATTACCACAGCATCTTGTATAGGGTTGGTAATATAGCCACAGTGCATTCACATCTAATGGAAATTTCCTGTTAACACCGTAAGTGTAAGAAAAATAAAGGCAATTTCTCTTCTTTTATTTTACTGTTTTTATACAGGAAGGGGATACACAACCTCCAATGAAAGTTGCAAAATAATTTACAGTCTCAGCTTTTAGTTTTATACATTTTTAATCTGCAAAAGTACAAAGAAAAAACTTTTTTGTTCTTCACATAGCTTCCATTGACTTTCCAAATTTGTCTCCATGGTCAAAGAGAAATCACATGGGCAGAAATAGAGGGACACCTCTAACATGGCAAAAGACATTACTGAACAGAGATACTTTCTGGGTATGATCCGTCCTTACCCACTTGTATTTTCCTAAGTGAGCAGGAACTTGAATGGACAAAGACAGCTAAAAGAGCTCCCAAAGTTTCCAGTGTAACATTCCAAACATGAGGTTGGCAGCAGTAGATTGGCCAGATCTCCACCAGTCAGTTTCTGAGACCTGAGGGCTCTACAGCTTGACAGATGAAGCTCACCAGTATGAACACGTCATACTAGCCATTTTCCCCCTTGGAATCAGAGCTGGTCCCAAGAGAAGTTTCCATTAAGTCAAAGGTCTTGTGCATGTCAGGAAGGGACTAATAAAGTTTGAGCTGGGGGACTAGCAGCCAATACTACTGTGCCCAGTGATAAAGAAGAAAGAAAAAAGTTTGTCGCTTCTAGTAGGGATCATAACAGTGGATACGATTCTGCACAGGAATGCTGAGATTTAATGCCAGCTTTACAGTGGGCTTACTGGATGAGACTGGACATGCTATTCTATCTCTAGAACAGGGTAATGATATTGCTCTTTTCTTAAAGTACTTGAGACAAACATATGTACACATATTAAAATAATGTATAACAAGACTATTATTATAAGAGGTATCAGCAAAGTTTGGGATTTCAGAAACAGAAGTAAAAAATCACAGCAAATGAAATGGGTTTTCAATATTATTATTACTAAACCACAAAAAGGTTGTGGAAGTAAGCATTTTTAATTGCTTGTCTTGTTACAGGAAGTATCAGAGGGGACTGAGAGAGTTGCTGTCCCTTGGTAGAGATACAGTGCTCATCACATAGCACTTGCAGGATCCTGTACAACAACAATCCAAGTTGGCATCACATGACTATATGTCAGTGAAGTCCAAAAAACTGATGTGTTTAGTGGGAAACAATGAAACCCTTCATTTCTTCTAAACATTCTTAGTTAAAAAAGTGAACTTCAATACTCATTTTCTGGTACGTGAGAAAATTTCAACACACAAACACACCCATCCCTCCAAACAGTGGATGAATGATTTTGTCAAAAAATATTTCTGTTACAATTACATATTTTTTTCATGGAAAATTTCTGGTTTGAAAATATATTGACTGTAGTCACCTTTGGTCATTTTTAAATTGGATATCCAATTCTGGATGAAGAACTAGCTCAAGTGATGAGATTAATGCACTGCCATTCAAAAACAAAAATGAGGATTTTTTTTTCCACCGCTAAATATATAGGTCAATATAGAAGGATTGGCATTTCCTGAGAAAAAATCACCTTAGTGAGGCATGTATCTGAGATAGACAGCAAGGTTATTCTTTCACAGGTGCTTTTATTTCCACTGCCTACACAGTAAAGTTATCTTTAAGGCAGCTAAGGTTAGCAGAGGAGAACCCACTCAAAATTTACAAGGTACTTTAACTTCGTTTTTCTTCTTTTTTTTTTTTTTATACAAAGACTAATCATGTAAAAGCCATTAATATAAGACAGGAAGTTCTTGTGCTCTGAATTAGTCTAGCTAACAAGCACAATAGTGATAGTGATTCAGCAATGTTGGACATTTTCTCATTGAAGTTCAGCTTTATGTTTCAGAAAATCTGTCCATTCAGAGATGCCTAACTAATCATTCCAGTGTGTAAAAAAAGAAACAAACAAACAAAAAAGCAGACCAAGGAAATATTATGCATTGTCAGTGCAGCAGGAGGTTAGGAGGATAAAATACCTTGGAAGCATAAAGATAAGATAAAAAGATAAAGTTGTGTTTAATGGTCCAGACATATTCACCTCAGAAACTGTAAGGCTAATAAAACTGCTGTGCATTCAGCAGGCAAGACCCTACAGATCTCATGGAAAATTTGGGGGCATGAGTGTTTTAGTAAGATTTCCGCAATAATCCTGACATTCTCTCATCAGTACTTCTCAAAGCTGAGCAGTATTTTCTTGCTACTTTTCTCATCATTATGTTTCAAGGTTTTTTTCAAAGCAGTAAGTTACATTAAGTATATTGATATTACTTCAACATAAAACACAATCTCGTCTTCATGTTATAGTAGCTCTTAACCATAGCAAAAACATTAAATTGAAAATCTTACTTCTGATAAACTGCTTCTCTGAGTTGTGACAGTTCCAACAACATCTCCACTCATTTGCACAGAGAGCCCTGAAGCAGCGCTGAGGGTCCTCCCCATTTGGCTCTTAGACGTCAAAGATCGGCTTCTGTGCATATTGATGACACCTTCTTTATTTCCTTGATTGCTAGGGGTAAGAGGCCGTGACAGCAAGCTGTTTGGGGTCACAGGTCTGCTTCCTGGTGTTGATGGAGTCGATGGCCTGTTGGTTTGTGCACCAGGTGTTGGAGGCCTGCTGTTTGCAAGACTCGAGACCTGTGCTCGGCTGTTAGTGGGCAGCGGTGGTGATTTGTTTCCTTGGAGTTGCACATTTTTCCCCATTTGAGGCGGAACCTGAGGCCTTGGATTTTGGCCTTGTGTAGCTTGAAGATTGCCTTGATGGTCAGATGTAACTGAACTGTGGTGTTGGATACTAGGGCTTCTTGAGAGCCTTGCTTCTTCCCATAGTGCTAGGTCCTTTTCAATATCTGTGCACACATACAAACAAACACACAAAAAATCCTCACTTCTGTTTCTCTCAGGTTTAAAATTCTTATTGATTTTCTCCACTATAAGTGACAACTTTAAGTTGTGCAGAGAAAATCTATTCACCCATAAGATATAAGGCATCAGAATTAACAGTTTGACGATCATGTCCTCAGAAGTTATTTACAGTTGATTTACTGCACACACATCTATCCCACAGAAATACAATATTGCCACTTCATTGAATCATCTAGCTATAAATGTCACTACAACCTACAAAAACCTCTCTCATCTCATCAAAGTTCTCTCTCTGTGGCTTTTGCAATTTCTCATCAGGCTAAAATGGAGCTATGAACTAAACTCACAGTCCTTAGCCACACTGTAGGGCAATCCAAAACTGGTTCAAGATGAGACTTTTGATTCTGGTGTCACTGTCTATTGCCCAAACAAAACTCTGGGGCTCTTCACCTCGAGTACATCTAGATCTGTGATCCTGCCTGGATCTGAATTTTGTACTGTGGTCTGTCTTCACTGCCACAGCAGGTGAAGGGGTCCCCAAGGTCTAGAATTCAAGAGAGAAAGCTGACTCCCATTTGGTGTTCCAGTCCCTACCCTGCACAGGAGGACTATAAGGAACAAGATCCTATTTAAAAATGGAACAGTTCAGGTGTAGTGAGGAAAGTATCTTCTGAATTCACATAATTCATATAAATGCTGCTAATGATTTAAATCCAACAAAGTTAGGTGAGGGTAAGTTAGAATTTAGGTTAGAATAGCTACTAAAGTGAAAATTCTTTGCAAGTAAAAATGTCAAGAAGCTTAAGGAGCAGTTCATTTAATCTCACACAATTGTTCTGAATTTTCACTCTCACTGACATGTACTCTACTGTAATTTGATTCTGATGGTGACAGTCGCTTACCTTTAGAAAAGAAATGCTATTTTCCTTCAAACTGTACAAGCCAGAAGCTGTAAATCAGCATGGCTGCACTGACTTAATCACCTATTAAGTGAACATATATAAAATGTGGATTTCATTTTTATTTGCGCCTTAAAGTCCTAAAATAAACACTTTCTAAACTGCATATCAGAAAATCAGATTTTCTTGCAAGTCTTCTTACCAGGTAAACAGAATAAAAATAATATAAAATATTATAGGTATATTATATGTATTAAATTAATGTTTTATGTAAAATAGTTAAATATGTGCCACCTTCAACATTCACATAGTTTGAAGTAGCAGTTTGAAAACAGGAAAATAAGGTACATCAGGTTCATGTTACTACTTCAACACAAGATATTCCTCACATTGAAAATATTATTACTAAAAAATAATAAAGGTGATAAAAATGAAATAGTTGTGAAAGCCTCAGATAAAAGTGTCTTTCAACTCTTTAAAAATTAAATGTTTTGCTGCTAGCAAATTTTAAAATGTAGTTATTCTTTCTAGCACACAATTAAGAATATTTCTAATTGCCACCTCAACCTTACAATAATGTTACTAAAAACTGGCCTCTAAAATTAATTGTTTCCATTTTAAAATAATTATGTCTTGAAGTACTCTTCCATTATGCTTTAAAAAAATCAATACATATCACTTTGGAATTTGTAAGATGCCTGGCTTTAATCCAGGGACCAATAAATGACAATGTGGGTTACCTGGTTTAAACTGATTAAGAAATATGCTCTTTTGAAGATTCAGTTTACTTTCTGTCTTTGCAAAATTCAGACCTCTAACTTTCCCATGGTGATTCAGTATGAAAAGAAATTATCTGAATATTAAATGATTTAATAACAGCTAAATAAACTTTTTTTGTGGCTCATGTTTCCTTCATTTCATATAGTAAACAAGCCTGCAGATAAACCAATTATGTTAATCATTTTTCCACATATAATTAACATGTTTTCATAATGTAATTGTTCAGTTTTATTTAGCACATGTTTTCCTTCAGTAACAGCTTTTTAAACAGTAAGGAAAAAAAAAATCAGAAATCTCCAGCCATGTGGTATTATCGGATACACAGTAAATACCAGAACTGAATTATGACTTAGGATTTTTTAAATCCCTTGTCAATGTCATGTAAAGGAAATTAAAATGCAGACAATAGAGCAACACAAAGGCATTTTACTTGCATATCAGAAATGCCAGAATAAGGATATCATTCATAATGTACTTACAAACTGTTTATGCATCTAACAGTTCTACTTGTGGTAAAATATATTCCAGAAGTGTGCAATGACTACAGAATGAGTATAACAAACAAAATGGGCAAGTTACTGGAATTAACTACCAAAGGGAAGAAACAAAACAAAACAAAACAAAACAAAAAAGCACAACTCCACTTGCATGTGATATAAAGCAGATACAGTAACGCAAGAGCCTGGATCTTAGACAAAAGTATTACTGAGCCATATGTAAGGAAGGAAAGGAAAATTGATTGCTTCAAAATCTGATTTTGTGAAAATGTTGTTTTCAAATACCAAGGTACTTAGGTACATGCTGACAGTTGATGTTACTCACTAATTTAGCCGTAGGCACCCACTTGTGCCAATGTTAAAAAGTCAGTTTTACACAACATGTTCATAAGAGAAAGGTAAGCTCCTTAAGAAAGTGTATGTGAAACACAGGACTATTTTTCATCATTGCACAGGTAGTCCAAGTCACAAGTCAGGCATCTAAATGACATCCTAGTACTGGATAGGACTAATTGATTACGTCACACTTAGTGAAAGAACTGAAAGAGGGAGACTTGCTGATACCACAGACACTTCACCTTTTGCAACTGTATGAGAAAAATAAGGCTAAGCAAAAACACAGCATTATTATCTGAGGTCCTCTGAGCTGATTCTTCATTGAGGGCAATAATAAAGTTTTTACCTATTTTCTATCAGCATCTGAAAAAAGATTGTCTTTTCCTTTGTCTAAAATATTGACATAGAAAGTTAGGTGAGGATATTTTATTATCTTTTACTACCATACATACCAGCTAGATGTTTTTCCATGGTCTGAAGTTCTTTTGCTGCTAAGGAGTCCTTTAAGAGTTTCTGTCTTGGAGAACCTCCAGGTCTCACACCCATGGCATCCAGGGTCCAAACTGGCTGAGACTTACATAGATAAAAATACATTGGAATATTTTTAATGTACTTTCATATTTATATGCAAAACAATTTTAAAAAAGGGGATGAGACCTCATTTAGAATAGTGAATCTGGTGGGGTACACTGTGCAGAATTAATATATAATGTTCATATGCAAAAAGTACAAAATATAATTTCTTACCTTAAATAACATAAATAGTAGGCATTGCATAAAATCAACAGTTCTAAAGTAATTCAAATATATACACGTACACAAGCTCTTGTTCCACACTGAGACAACTTAACAAGGCAAATTCTTCAATGGTTTACATTCTGTGCAATTCCAGTTACTCATTGGAGGTTGCACTTACTTTAAATTACCACAACATTTGGCACAGTATCTCTGCAAAGCAGCACTTCTGGGAACATCACAGAATTTCCTAATCAAAATTGTCAGTGCTATTTTATCACTGCAAGAAGTACTCCTTTCAGGAACAGCAACTAAATCATTAAGGCAACGTAGCCATTTGGAACAGATGCTGGCAAACATACCGCCTACACAATCATTTCGCTATTGAATGCTGTGGTACTCAAAAGTTACCTGCATTTTCTGGAACCCATTCAGTAATTTCAATAAATGGTTTTAAAATATAATGCTATGAGGTAAACTCAGTAAGTTTTTATATGCTTCCTTGAAATACGCTAGAAGTATATGATGGAATGCTTAAGACTTGGTTATAAAAACAGCGAACAAAAACATTAATTAAAGCATTCTTAACAGCCTATCTGAAATAAATTTTACTTTATTATTTCAGCAAAACATTTCATCTGCAGTGTAGGGGGGTTCTTGCTTTCTCTGGTTTCCCAAAGAAATAAAGCTTATGCAGTGGTCTCATCATCATTTACCTCTTACTAATTTCTTAATCTTCCAGTAAATGTCAAACAAATTTAGAGAGGGGCCAGGGTTTCAAAGGCATTAAGCTAATGTAATCACAGGGAGAATGATTAAGCAGAGGAGGGAGACCCAAACTGGTGACCCCATTTAGGGAAGGCACACAGAGCTCTGCTGCTGCAGTCCGCCGGGCTGTACCGAAGTCACCAGCAGATGAGTGGGATCCTGCAAAGCTGCAGCACGTGGCGGTGCTCTCCTGGCCGGGCTCTGACAGCATACAAGGGGTATACTATGGTTCAAAGGATGAACACAAAATCAAAAGTTTGCTATCCTCTTTGCCCACAATTTGCTTTAACTGCAAACATTGTAGCTGCCTTGTGTTTTGTTTTTTGTTGTTGATGATGTTTGTTTTTTTTTAATTAAGCATAATTCAACAGAAGTAAACTATTATATGGCATATAATTTATAAATATAATCTTTTAAAATATTTTCTAATAAACAGTGTATTGTACTCCACTGATGACCGTGAAGAATGTCTTTTGTTAATTTGTTAACACAGATTTATATTCATAAAGCAACATCTATAATGTGAAGTTCCACATCCATACTTAAAAAAACCACTATTCATATTTTCTTGCATATGAAATAGGTCATACTGCATGTAATCCTACCCTTAGTAATTCACAACATTCTTAAAACACAATTGACATTTTTTGATTTGCCAATTGATTTTTTTTTTTTTTTTACAGAAGTTCTACTCTGGTTAAATTTACCCATATTTAATCTCAGGTAAATATACAGCTGAATAAAACATAAATTACTCGGAAGTAGAAGTAATCCTGCAAACACATTTATTTCAGACATATCGCTATACTTTATTCACCCATTTCCCCAAGAGATTTTGAGAATTTTCCACTTCAGTCCAAACTGTGAATTCTCCATCCAAATCATAACCTGGCTTGCTGATGTCACCTGTATTAACTTACTCACATCTCTTTGTTTCTAACAGATATTAGTTGCTCCGTATCTACCTCTAGATAGAATAGTAACTTATTGTATGAGTGATTCCCTTGAAATGAAAGGAAAAAAAATAAGAGATGGGAATGAGTAATAGGCCCTCTAACAAAAATTTAATATTCTGATTTTTAACCTATTTTTTTCATCCTCTGATCCTCAGATTTTTATGGGGGAAAGAGGCCATTTTTATACAAATTCAACAGCGTATCTTTTCTTAATGGGGAAAAAAACATCAGGGCATCAATGACTATAGGGTAAAAATCCCCAAGGTTATAAGGGTGAACTCTTTCTATACAGTTTCATGCAAAGACATAACTCTGATGAAATAAAGAATAAAAACTCGTCTGTGGGCTATGGTAATACTTGAAGACCAAATTGTTTGTCTATTATTCTCAACTCTATTGAAGTTTATCATAAACAAATAATTATGGATTTTCTCTAACTCTCTAACATCCAAACACATAGATTTACAAATGTTAGCCTGCTGAGAGGGTTTCACCCTCCATCTTCTATTTTCTGTATATAAAATGGAGAAATCTTTCACTTCAACAAATGTCTATTGTTTCTTCTTACGTTCCACCTTTTCCTCTGTCATACTTATTTCCTTTATGTACGGCAATAATGTAAGACATACCATCTAAGGTGACTATCTGAGTGAAAGCATCTCAGCCTACTGCCCATAATAGAAACTAAAATAAATGGAGAAAAATGATTTTTAATGGTAATCATCACATTAAAAAAATAAAAAAGAATAATATTTAAATTAAATCATGTTCAGTTTGGAGAATCCAAATCACACAGACAGAATCACAGTCACAGAATCATTAAGGTTGAAAAAGACCTCCAAGATCATCTAGTCCAACCATCCCCTTACCATCAATATCACCCACTAAACCATCATCAAACATCAGCAATATCTTTGTATGCTTCTATTCGGATTTTAAAATCTTGTATAAGTTCATTTAAGACACAAAGATATGCCTATGTATAAGCACATACAGGCACACCAAGTCAGTACACGCATATATTCTAATAATGCTTGTGTCTGCCTTCATCATGTTCACACACAACTACAAGAACAAACAGAATTTGTGTTCAGTTCTGGATGTAACACAGATGTATACATTCTTTCTGAGAATAAGTATTAATATTGTGTATGATTTAAAAGTAGTACATTCACATATTTTCAGTTTCTACCATTGCATATTGTTATATGTTCAAACTCCCTTTCAGATAAAGAGTTTCAACACCCTGTGAGGTAATTTTTGAACAATTATTTTCCCCAAATACTGTATCTAGTTATAACAATTTTTGTTATAACAAAATATGTTATTATATTATATATTATATAATGTTGTATATCTTCTTATAACTAGGTAAACTGTGCATATTTTTTTTGTAGTACGTACTACCATAAACTGACAGCATTTTGTCACAGAATAGCATTTCAAAAGACCAAAATAATATTCTAATAGTAGTGATACATGAGATATTTAATAGTAGCAATTTAATTTAATGGTAAATGATGTGCTTATAATACTGCCTTACAATTAAACACTCAATAGAAAATAACAATGATTTGGAAAATCTGAAAAACAAATGAACAAAACCAATTAGAGTTTATTATGACATTAAAACTGCAGTGTAATGAGTTTTTTGCTCCTTCACTGATGCTAGATATTTCAGGGCTATAAGTAACAATATTTCATTCTTTTTGTAGGCAGGCTCAAGTAATGTTTTATATATATATATATATATGTATATATATATACTTAACATAAAAAATATCTTTTAATATTTTGAGACTATGAGTTCATTTAAGTGCATAATACATAAACACAGACAAGATTCCTCTGTTCCTTCAGCAATTTATGCAACAGACTTATTCCTAAACAATAAGTACAAGCTGAAAGCAAGGGATGTTAATAAGGAAGTTCGGAAAGCATGTCAGTTCAAATGCTTTAGCAAGAAGAAATGAATTCACACAGCTAGAGCAGAATTCAGTGTTACCGTTTCTCTCCACTGGATGAATGGCAGCAGTTCAGATATCTCATTTAGGAGAGATTCAGACTTGCAAGCCATTTATTTAAACCTTCTTATTCCACTTTACTGAAAAGTGTCCTTTGTCTACTGGCCAGGTACAGCAGAGATAAAACAATCATGTGGGTTACCTCAGACTTTAATGATAATGACAGTAGACTGAAAGTGGTTGAAAAATTTAGTATGTATGCATAAAGTATACGTATACAAGAAGTCCTTTTCAATGCCTTCAGTATCTTCCAAACTGCAATTGACCTTGATTGTTCATTAAGCTTTGTAAATATTAGCACAAAATTTATAAATGGCCTATCATATTAACAAGATTTTAAATCTAAATATGAGGATGTTCCTGAAAGACATCCTTGCCTTTTTAACTTGTAGAAACAGCTCTGGGCCCTGTTCATGTCACCTTCAAACTCTGAAGGTAAGGTAATGTCTCTTTGCACCAGAAATATGTTCAAAACCCTTGGGATACATTTGTCAACTTTTAAGGTCAACTGTGCATCAATTTCTTAATTGGTTTCTTTACATAACATCATTATTTCTTCACAAACAATATACTCATTAGTGCATTCTTTACTTAGATTACTTAGCCAAATTACTCCTAAAACATAAATTACAAAAGATAAAGCCGAAGGCAATGTCTCTCATCACTGGTTCCCTGAACTTCTGGAAAACACTGTAGCTTACTGGGAAAGTCATGGTGGTACACAAATACTATTAAGGATGTCATAAGAATAAGAAAGTTTTTCAAGATCATTATAAGTACTTCAATCTGCAGCCCAATGTCATTTTGATGGCATACATCATATAGCTTTTATCCCTAGAAAAAAAAAGTGCAGATGTGAATGTCTTGATCTTACCCTTGAGCTGAAACGACATGGGCTGGCCTGTAATACCCACAGATGCCCTGGCAGTTCTGCAGAGGTGCAACATTTCAGAATATCTGAGGCCAAGAGGAAGGCCTCCAAACTACCTACAACATCATCTGGAAATTAAATGCCTGTTAGAAAACAAACTACCCCTTCCTGCTGACCATAAAAAGTATTATGAAACAATGCAATGCTACTTTTCTATGTCATTTGGGCCTACTTCAAATTAAAACGCCCAGGTACTCAACAGGCACGACCATGTACAAACATACATTCTCTTTTTCAGGTGCAGGGAGAGTCCCCACCTCAGAAGAGACAGTGCTTCTGCATTTTTAAAGATTACCTTTTAATGATGAATTGCATATTCACACCAAAAATATAGATAACCACAATAAAAAGGAGGTGAAATCTAATTCAATCCTGAGCTCCTCACAAGTTGTATATATATCTTACATATTTTGATTGAACTTTTATTCTATATAAAACTATATATTCTGCACAGTTTTGCTAATCAAGTGCAAATTTTATTGGTAACTTCAGGAGATAATATTGTAAGAAAGACCACCACACTTAGTTTTCTTGTATAATCCACTATTTCTTTGTTTAATGGCTTGAATGGCTTAAACAGAAATATTTGACAGAGATTCCTCCCAGTGCAAAAAATTCCACTTATTCAACAATTTGTTTGCAAATGTCCTTTCCATCTGACCAAGAAGCTGGCAAGGGCAATTGTTATTCAAGCAGCTGAACTTTTATGCAATATTTTGTTTGAAGGTTAATCACACAACATTCATAATTTTGTAAGAGTTCACCAAATTTTAAATCTTTCAGCTACTACAGTCTGTTCGAGCACTTAAGGTGAGCTTGTCAACATGATTTTTTAGGTACTGTAAAAATAATAAACCTCCTTAGAGCTCATATGCAATATTGGCAGCCACCTCTAATCCCCATCTCCCACATTAGGGCCTGTTCTACTTGAAATGCCGTGTAATTGAAATTATAAGCTTTCTGCTTCCCATGGCAGCCAGCCAGAATATTTTACACTAAACTTTACCCTAGAAAAATGGTAGTTTGGGTTAACTTACACATAGGTTTTCTGTTTACAGGCAAGAGAGAAGGAGGAAATACATAGGCACCTGGTAATAACATTTGTTTCAGTTTTTGAAATATAACTACAATAATTATTTTCTAAGTTTCAGTCCTGTTTTACTTACTGTTATTTGGACTAATAATTTTGAATTTGTCACACCAAAGATACCAAAGTTTTAGACAGGTAAAAACAGGGCATTCGTAGATTTTTAATGTATTTTTTTTTAAGTTCAGAAAATTCTTTCATTTTAAAATTACATGCTAGAAGATTAAATATTTTAAATTATGAGCATTTTCAGTCCAGAACACATTTGCCATTCTGTCTACAGCAAGAAAGATCTCATTGAAGTGCCAACCACAACCCCATGCAATGCCTGCCAGTGGGGCTAATGGAACTGAACCTGTGAGGGGCCAGGGCTTTCCGTCAGCTGTCCTTACAGCCAAGGGCTGAAGTCTCCGCAGGGACACTAGGCAGCCATGCCATGTGTCACAGGGCTTGGGCCAGCACCTGGGGAGCTAGGTTTTGCAATAACCAAAATGATGTCAGCAAATAGAATATGAGCAGGTGAGAAGTGAGAAAGAATACTGATAAGAATACCTGAGTACTTCAGGTGCACTCCAAATCAAAAGAGAATATTTTAAGTAAGAAATTATTGCTTTGCAACTGTACATTCAAAATGCCATATCCATTTTATGAAATTTGTTTCATATAGATTACTTCTAGACCAAAGAATTTCAAGGCATTTAATTTAAAATACGTTGAATTTCCACATATTTACAAAAGTGAACTTAGATTTGAAAAAAAAAAAAAAAAGTATGCAAATATACTAATTCTGGATGTATAGTATATAAATATGACCTTTATAATTCATGCTACCTCAGAATCACACCGCTGTTGTGCCAGAAGTCATGGGAACCTTAAAATACTTATTTTAATGGCTAACCTTCTAATTGCTAAACAGTGACCCCAATCCAGCAAATAATATTTAGTTAAATACAGAAGCTTAGGTGATCTAAAATTGTTGGTTATAGTCAAACTTATACAAATATTGTTACTTCCCAGTATTGTTCCCAGAGAAAATGAGGGAAAGCCTAAGAAAGTTTCTATCAATTACAATTAAAATTACACATCACTGGAATATAGCTGTATTCAACATGTATCAATACCATGAATTAAAAGTTTATTTTTTCCTTGTGCATGAAGCCTCAAATCATTTCACAAGCTGAATTCCCATTAAGGAATTTCTGTATTTATCAAAGAAAATCCTGTGTATATTCCATCTGGGAAAGCAATAGAGAAGTTCCAAAGGAGTAGAGAAAACAAGACAGAATATATTTAAATCAGAACACCTCTATAAAACAATGTATTAGAGTGTTTTTCCCACAGCAATAAAAAGCAAAAACCCAACGCATTCTCATGCAAAAATGCCTTTTGCAGTTGAACAACTTTTCTTCTCCCCACCCCCCCACCCCTCTTTCTGTTGTACTTGGGTTGGTTTGCCTTACATGGATAATTTGCAAAGAAAAATACACCTTTTCATGTGTGTATGACAGGCAAGATGAGTGAATGCAAAGATTCACATGAATAAAAACAGTAAGTATGAGTCCTGTTACATTCAGTTGGCAAAAGAAGCAGCTCAGAGTGAAGGCAAAGGCTACTTGGTGTGAATTGCCCACTGCATCTGTCCTGCTTCTTTCTGTTAGTTACTGTAAATATAGTTGCTTCCCCAGATACCTTACTTTTCCATTACTGTCAGAATTCCAGATGACCTAACTTTTCCCTAGTGTTTCCGTTCAGTGTTTTCTTGAAGATTTCTAGCCAAATATTTATAAAACTTGTTTACACAAATGTAAAGTAGAATAAGACTCAAAAAACCCACTGCAAAAAATCTCAAAAAAAACTTTGCATCTTGCCTAACACTTTTTGTTAAACTAAATATTTGTCAAAAAAAAAAAAAAAAAAAAAAAGAGAGAGTCCTTCAGTAAACCACAATCTCTAAGGACATTCTGAATGCTTGCTTCCACTTTGTGTCCTTGCAAAACCCTTGGGAAGAGTGCTGATTCCTGTAAATACTTCAAACTGATTTTCAAATATCAACTCTCTTTGAGAAAAATAAAGCTTAGCAAAAGATTCTGTTAAAAAGACTAAAGAGAAAAGGTCTAATTACAAAAATTTCCAGCCTCCAGACATGTAATACCAAAAATATACAACATTACAAGAAAATCATAATGTAATCATAGTATAAATTACACTGAGCAATGTTATAGGCATAGACGTTGCGTATCTCTTCTTATTATTGGCATCGAGGCTGCATTAGCCTTCACATGATCTTATGTGTGGACTTGTATACTGAACATGAAAAATATAACCCGTATAGCTCTTTTCTGAAGACTTTCTAAAAATACTCTTCCATAATTCTTGCGGCTTTATCCCACAATTTTTCTCAAAACACTTCTCTGAAGGTCAAGGCACGTTTAAAGATTAGTCAAGGATACATGAGTAGAGAGAAATTTACGATAATTACCAGTTTAACTAGCAACAGACTCATATTACCCTAGTGGGACACAGTACCAGTATTAAATATGGAATATCTTCACCTAGATCAGGAATTTTTAGAGGTAATATGCACATTTGAGTGAATGTCATGAACCAATTTGTTCAATTTATGAGAAGTGTCCGATCAACACCATATTTATTCTACTTCTGCCTTACCTTGTAACTCATATCTCATATAATATCTGAAAATCATGTATACTCATGAAAATGTATTTTGGTATTAATTCTGAGGCCCTCTTCAGGCATAATTCTTATTCTTTTAAAGAATTTGTGAGAATTCATTGCATGAATGTAATCTTCATAGCTTCCCTAAGGGGAACCTCAGTTCAATCTCTATATTTTGTACGTGAAGATTGTCACAGAATAAGTCTCACTGGAAGTTATTAGGGGACCACGGAACAAAATTTTATTCCTTCAGAGCCCTAAAATGCAACAGTAGTTGGATCTTTTTTTTTTTTTTTTTGAGAAGATATAGGTACAGGCAAACACAGTGTTTGACAGCTTAATCTTATTTTGCATAACAGTCATTTTAAAGAGAGAAAATTACATAATCAGCTAATCACACTGATAATCAGTATGATTTAAGCTAATCACAATAGCTTAAAGATCCAAAACACAAAAGCCAAAAGCAGATGAACTAAGAGTTACTGGCTTATGGGTCCTTAGTAACTGAGACAAAGGAATTTTTCCAAGAGCTCAGGAAAGGGAAGCTAGTTGCCCTTGCCCTCAGGAAGAGGTTGGGTAGGCAGAGCAATAGTTGCAACTTCTGGTCTTGACTTCTTTTTGCAGCACAGGCAGTTAACAGCAGTCACCTGTGTGGCTTTCAGGGATTCAGTCCAGTCAACTTCACTGCCTCTGGCAGTCTACTACTTTAGGCAACTTTATCACAGAATGGCCAAGGTTGGAAGGGACCTCTGAAGATCACCTAGTCCAACCCCCCTGCCGAGCAGAATCACCTAGAGCAAATTGCACAGGATGGCATCCAGGCAGGCTTTGAATATCACCAGAGAAGGAGACTCCACAGCCTCTCTGGGCAACCTGTCCCAGTGCTCTCTTGCCCTCACAGTACAGAAGTGCTCCCTCATATTCATCCGGAACCTCCTGTGCTTCAGTTTGTGCTCGTTGCCTCTCATTCTGTTGCTGGGCACAACTGAAGAGACCAGCTCCATCCTCTTGACACCCTCCCCTCAGATATTTATACACACTGATGAGGCCTCCCCTCAGCCTTCTCTTTTCAAGGATAAACAGGCCCAGATCTCTCAGCCTGTCTTCGTATGACAGGTGCTCAGTCCTCTAATCGTTTTAGTAGCCCTCCTCTGGTCTTGCTCTGGTAGTTCTATGTCCCTCTTCTACTGGGGAGCCCAGTACAAGTATGTACACCTAGATCTAGCATTAAATGAGAGATGTCTGTTTATAAGCATGTGTACACACAGCATATGTCTAAAAATACTCAGCTGAAGGGTGTATATTTCTGCAGCAAGATTTTGCTAAGAATTATAATGATCTTTTATTTTCCTTATTATTTTTTTTTTTATTTTTCCATGTAATTCGATTTATCTGTTCCTTTTTTCCTATGCTACATGTCTGTGGAACTGAAAAATCAAAGCTGGTAGCCATGGGTCCAAACCAATAAGAACATCATGTGTAAAAACATAAGAAAGTGCTGCAAAATTTATTATACCTCTCTGTTCACTGCTGTGAAAAGAAGCAGAAAGGAGGCTTGAGTGAGAAGCTGAAAACAATGGCTACTGAAGTTCTGCTCCTCATTCCCTTTGCCCAATATCCACAAATGCTCTGTGAGCTTCTGGCAGTCCATGTTCTCAAAGATCTTTAGGAATTAAACAGGAACTCCCTGTCTGCCAACTACTTTGATAACTCTGATTTGAAATATATTAAGTGTTTTATAGATTTTTGATTGTTTAGTATTTTTAGCTTTACTAGCAGTTAGCTGTCTGAAAGACTGCAGGATCAGTCTGCAGTGTCATTTTCCCTTTTTCTTTAATACCGCCCAAAAAATACTTAAAAAAACTTAGCCAACAAATACTCAGACTTTAGTCTCACTTATCTTACCAATATTAAAGTGTGCTAAAAACAGAATTGCTATGAGTGAACAGAAATTAATGTTTCCTCTTATATCTGTCTGAAAGTTTGTAAAAACAAATAACTACTGTCTTTTCAAGTAATTTGCCTGAGGGAAAAAAAAAAAAAAGCAAGTCCTTCTTTAACTTTATTCAAATTTCTGATGCAATACAACTAGCTCTGAAGTTCTTATTATATAAATTTTCAAAAATTGTTAAATTTTAAAATAAGAGAACTGATGAAAATATCACCACACATAATATTGCGTTATTCTTAAAAAGCCATAGTTTAAACAGACATATCTTGCTTATCAGTTTCCAAGTAAACATTACCAAAAAGCTGAATTATAGTTAAGATATTATGTCAAATTTCATAAGAAAATTTAAAATTTAAATTATTTTGTAATATTGCATATTATAAAACTCTTAAAATGGATATTTAACCATTAAAGAAATATTTAAGGATGTACAGACACGGTATATAATGACTGAGCTTTCAATGGAAGCTATACATGTAAGGCCAATAACGTATGTGTTCACATGGGATGATAATAATAGATTTCTAAATATCACCCTTCCTGGAATAAAAAAAATTAAAACTGCCATAGAACTGAATATTCAGAAGGGATAGACAAATTAAGTTTTCCTTGTTTAGGATGACATTGCTGGCAAGCACAACTTTTATCTTTACGTACAGTCTAATTTTTATCAAACTATTTTTAAAATTTACAGGATTTCCCATATGGGAAGATACTTACAGATCCTGCCACTTGAGAGGCACTCTTGAATTCGTCAATATCTTCCATAAGTGTTTCAACCCCAGGTACTTGAGCTGTTCCAAAGAGGTAGAAGAAACATAAATCACACTAAATAATTGTTAGTCACTTTGAAAATAAAATACGTATAAATTAACTGCTGGGAAGGCACATGTAGCTACCATACAAGTACTACTTTTCAGTTAACACTTCATTGGATTTTAATTTATGGCTAATTTTAATTTATAAGCTTAATAAAATGAGAAACAGTATCTCTAACATGAACAGAGTGACAAGCAAGCTTCCTTCCACTGCCAGATGTTTTGTAGGTTATTATTTTTCTATTAAAACTAAAAACTGTTTGTCCTTTGCACAATGGAGTAGCGGATCTTCAGTTTTAATAAAATCTATTAAAACAAATGTAATTAATTCAGTTAAACAAGTTAGGATATAGTTAAAATGTTTGAAATAAGAAGTTTCAGTCATTTTAGGCAATGTTTAAAAGCCATGCAGGCTATAATTTTTACCCATACTGTCACATTTGTTAAACAACAAAATTTGCTGAGCAATCTAGAATGTTTCTTTGTCACATATGTAATGACTTAAAAGACAGTTTATTTAGCTAGAATCATAGAATATCCTGAGTTGGAAGGAACCCACAAGGATCATCGAGTCCAACTCTGGCTCCACACAGGACCACACAAAAACCAGACCATGTGTCTGAGAGCATTGTCCAAATGCTTCTTGAACTTTGGCAGGCTCGGTGCCATAACCACTGCCCCAGGGAGCCTGTTCCAGTGCCCCAGCTCCCTCTTGGTAAAGAACCTTTTCCTAATATCCAGCCTGAACCTCCCCTACCTATGTCAGAGAAAGCAATATCCAAGTAACATGCTATGCAGTTTCACTGTTTGCCTGTCAGTCCACTAGGCAATTTGATGCTGTTCATAAACCATCTAAAAACCAAGATGCCCTGATCTTTTCTAAGTTCTGCTGTTATTCAGAGGACACTTAGTAAGGATGTTCTTCTGTTTCCAAAGTGCCCTATTATTATAAAAACTGAACTGTACTGAAATACAGCAACTGTTGTTACCACATTCATTGCAAATGCAAATGAAAGTGGAGGAAGAAGAGGTGATAATGATGCAGTGTTGACAAGTGGTCAGAGAACTATTCAGGATTTTAGAGATGATGCTACATTTTTGCCACTGCTGTGTCTGGTTCACAACTGTAATTCCCGAATACTTTCATCCTTTTTAATTTTTTACCCTAGTCATGCAGTTCATTCTGGAATAGAACTGTACGTGTTAATTACAATCCTATTTCTATTGAACATCCCCAATTTCAAACTTTTCCCCCACATCCAAATGCCTGTTTTGAACTTTAAACTTTATTGTCACTTTAAAGGAAAGATGAACTTTGAAGCTACATATCCTAGTATTTTTACATGTATCAGGTAGAAATGGGAGCTGGTTAACTACAAACAATATAAACCAGTGACTCTTGTTTGATAGGGAATTAAGTATGATGTGAAATTTGCTTAGCAAAATTTATTTAGCAAACTAAATATTATGTATCACAGCATAATCTGTAGATCTAATAACAGAATAGAATAGGAAATATCACATGCATACCATGGCATAGCACAATATAACCCATCAGTTTCAGTCCAAATATATTGTTCGAGGAAGAGCCACAAAACAAACAAGTCTTTGCCCACACCTCAGAAATATGTAGTGTTGCATACTGCACTGAAGAGTAGCTCAGGTTGCAAACAGCTTTTTTCAGATATGCTGGGCAGTTTTAAAAGTTTAAAGGTTTATACTTTACATTCACCCAACATTCAGAGTTTACTCCCTAATGAGGTATTGTATTTTAAACCTTCTACAAGAATGCACTGACTGCAAAGATCTTATTTGCAATTTCTTTTCTGCCTCACATCATGGCTCTCACTCAAAGGGCACTGTACTTGCCAGCAAAAGAGACTGAAACAAGTGAAACAAGATCCTACAGTACTTATAGGCAACTGGGGTTAAATGAACACATGCTTTTACTGATACTATCTCTTTATATCTAAGTTCAAAAAAATACACATGTATATGACCTGTACACTCCCCCCACACTGAGAAGAATATAGAGCCTGACAGACACAAACTTTTACTGGATCAGTCCTGTTGCAGTGTCTGTCTTTTGAAACCTCAGCCCTATCTGTACAGAACAAGAGGAGGACTTGCTGGAGGACTGATCCATGAGACTGGACTGATACTGTTATCTACACGGGAAGTTTACAGTGCAGTCACAGAAGTTGCTTCTACTAATCAAAATCAGGAACCTAGCTATTAAATTCTTCCCTTAGTTATTTCCTGTGAAATGGTCCAATGGGAAAGAGAAACAGTTTTGATGGGTATCATTACACAGTAAAAAGAAACTGCAGTGTTAGAGCATCTTGTGCTGTCCGATCTCAAGACCTGACTCCTGTCTCTCATTTTTACTGCTTAGATCAGACACAACTCTGCACAATTCAGCAGGACTGCACTAGAGGGAAATCAGTGCAGTGGTTAATTAGAGTCAGGTCCAGATTGTCTGTTGAGTCAGTATTGTGCCTGGTGCTGCAGATGATCTTCTTACATAGTCTATTGCATTGACCTTATTAGGTGGAATTGCTTTAGTAAGGCTTATTTATAAGGGCTGTTAGATCAGATGTGCAGCCAATTACTTCTGAACCTGGTTCATCTGAAATCCACAAGAGAGATGCTCCAGATCGAACAGCTTAACAATTTCTCACTAACCCAGAAAGAGATCATTAAAGAAAACTGCCTCAACTTTGCTGTGCATTAGCACCTTGCTTGCATAATCCTGAAAGAATGGTTTACATCAGCACTTTGCAATTTATAGTTTTCTCTCAGTGAGGTCATTGGTATTGATAAGCAAGAGTAGAAAATAAACTCTAATAAACCTGGGAACCAAAACCTGTTAATTATTTTTTTATGATATAATACATTCTAAGAGGACATGACTAAAATTTAAAGTGCAACTTGATGCTTTGGTTATTTAGGGTTTTCTAACAGTATCTTTAAAAGTCTCTTTTATCATCTTCTTCACATACATAATATTTATTGGAAATAAATATTAAATACACAGAAAACAAGTAGTGTGCTGCATTTATAGGAAAGATGGATAGAATGGGCAGCTGCCTGAGTTTTGCACCTGCTTGTATCCTGTGCCTACTTGTAAAACACAGATGTGTTTTTGTTTGTTTTAATCAAAAGTTATTACTAGCCAACATCTTTGGAAAAAATATTCTTTGAAAGGCTGAACATTTCTGAGAGAGCCTCTTGACAGAAATTTGGTAGTACCTTACTGTTGACCTCAGTCTTTCTGCCCTAGAAGCTGTGCTATTTTCTAGCTATATAGCTAATGGGTTCATGTATATTCACAGACGTGAAACACACGTGGTTATAATAACACGAATCTTGTTGCCTCATCTATCTTTTTTTTAGGGACAATGTTCTCCCTCTTTACTATTGCCATACTGACTACAGAGTACCCAGAGACATATTAAGTGGCCCAAGATATATGGCTATAGCACTACCATGGTCCGCACTATGCAACCATGAAATATTCATTTTCATTGTTAGATAGCATCCAGCATCTTCTGACAGTTTCACCTTCCTTCATCCTGGTGCCTTCGCCACCTAGCAACAGGCTACGATTTTACTGACTTTCTGCTCCCAGTAAACATAAATAAGCCTACAGTTTCAGGGAGTGATGGCAGATTAGGTATATTTCTGCTACAAGAACAAGGGTACACAGGAAGAGAAGAGGATGGCAGAGACCTGTTCAAAACTAATTGTTTCATATTCAATTCTGCATATCCCATAATCTATCCCAAACAAGCCAGCACCGTTTCCCTTTCTTGGGATTACTCTCATAACATAAGAATTTTGCTTTCCTCTCAAAGGGCTTCAGTGCAGTCACCAATCTGACTCTTTCTTGCTGGTAATATTCATCAAACTTGTAAGAACATGATATTTTGAGATTTTTAGTCCCCTTATATATATATACATATATATATATTATATATAAAGTGATCTATGACAGAGGACAGGAAAAACAAATGGCATAACTGCATTAAGCCTTTAATCTTTAAAGACACGCTAGTTACTAATGTTGACATATGTTGCTTTAGAAATGTGGTAAATGAACAAAAGGTCAGGTTGATGTCTTACCTAATAGCATTAAATAGCAGACATTTAGTAGGACAATTAAAAATAATAAAAAAAAATTAGTTATGATTTGTTTTGCATTAATTAATCAACATGGCTAACATGTCTGCAGCTACTGAAGACTAAACTGTAAATCAAATCTTCCAGTTAATGGACTCATCTGGTTCTGCCCAGAAGTACGGGAATTGACTGAAAGATTTATCTTTGCAGAATCTCTGTCCAAACATCTATTCCCTTCTGTCTCCATTTCCAGTGACAAGATAAAGTTAATCTTCATCAACTTAATCTTTTATAAGAAAGCAGGGCATTCTCTGGCAAGATAGCCCTTAGGAAGTGCTTTTTTCCATTAGATTTCAGGTGTTCTGTTCAACAACCAGAGCAGAAACTGAAACAGGGCTGTGTCCTGACTGCAAATTACCACAACATGTACTTATGTTGATATAAGGAGAAAAATTGTTCTTCAGAGTTTTTGTATAAACTCCTTTATATTGAATTTTTAATTGTCAGTGGTGCTCAGAGAGACCAGAGAAGCATTTCTGATACTTAGTTTAAAAGCGGAGGAGAAATTATTTATTTTTCCTTTATATTATTTGAATCCTGTGGCTGCATTTGTACTATTAAATTAAATATTCCAAAGACCATTCTTCATCATAGAGGCCAGATGGCAAGGAACAGCCCATGTTTATGTTATTAAGCTATGCTACATCCAAAATACTGTGCTAACATACAAAGTGTCTGCTAAGGATGAGTACTGACCCCAAATATGCCTTGTTTTGTGGTGCTAATTGGCCACAGCCAAGAACATGTCATGGACTCTTCTAACAGATTTAAATGTAAATGATTGAGTTTATGTGCCCAAGAACACCCTCTGGAAATGTTTAATCTTCTTTTACAGACATAAAATTTGCTCTTAAATTCAAGATAGTAGGGTGTTTTTTTTTGATGGGCACCAAATATTTATATAACTTACCATCAGAGTCTGGCATTGCTGGCTCAGATGTTTGAGATACCATGGAGACATCTTCTGGCCTTTCTGCCATACTATCTCCTTGCAATCTAAATTGTGGAAAAACAGAACAAAAACATATGCAATCACATTCCATAGATAAGACACATAAGAATGTTAACTGACTACATATCTCTAAACACCACTGACCTAATTAAAAGAGTGGCTTTGCTGAGAAGTCAGCATCCACGGTCCAATGATATCATTCCAGATTGTTTAATAACCAAAACCGACCTCTACAAAACAGTCAACTAAATCCTACCTTGTGTATTTATACAAGACTCATTTTAACAACAGTAGATTTTCAGTGGTATCACATGTATATGAAACTCTGCGAGCATCCTTCACTACATTCAAAAATATTTTAACTGGACAGGATTGTACTGAGTGTCTGTGTCGATGAGTTGGCAGCAGGGTGGCTGCAGGGTTGGCCTCAGTGAGAAGACACCAGGGGCTGCTCCGTGCAGGACACAGATGGTTCTAGCTGGCTCCAGTGGACCCACCACAGGACAAAGCTAAGCCTGAAAGCCAAGACAGTGGCACCTCTGAGAAAATGCATTTAAGAAAGAGGAAGATATGCAAGACAGGTAGAGGAGGAGGGAAGGAGTGGGAAAGAGCAGCAGGAACATCACAGTTAGAGAAGGAGGTGCTCCATACACTGGAGCAGATATTTCCCCACAGCTTGGTGAGAAGACCATGCCAGAGCCAGCATCCATTGCAGACCTTGGAGGACCTACGTGGGAGCAGGTGGATATTTCCTGAAGGAATCATGGACCATGGAGAGCCACAGTGAAGCAGCACAGAGGAACAGTTATAGATTGAACACAACCCCCATTTCCCCTGCACTGCTGGTGGATGGGAGTAGAGGAGTCTGGAATGAAGAAGTGAAGTTGAACCTGGGAAAAGGGGGAGGAAAGGGGTGATTGTAATATTAGTACTCTTGTTTCTCTTTAGCTGAGTCCATTTCAGTTGGCAATAAATTCAATTAATTTTCCCCAGGTTAAGTTTGTTTTGCCCATGACAGTAACTGGTAAGCAATCTCCTTGTCTTAATCTCAGCTCACAAGCTTTTTCACGAGAATGTCTGCCTCTTTCCTGCTGAAGACAATGAGTGAACAAGCAGCTGAGTGGGATTTTGGCTCTTAGCCAAAGTTAACCCACTACAAGTAAATACACACAAGAGTATTTCCTCCCTTTTAAAAGAAAAATCCAGTCTTTATTGAAGGTATCATCTTCATGCTTTCCTCCTGCATTGGCTGACTGCAGTGCCTTGGCAGTAATTTACAAAAATAGGCCTTGTATCTGTTGTTTTTCAAATGAGTATCCCAAGAGTCCCACCATCCTTCTTCAGGTTTCTATGAATCCTGAATACAGATTTTACTCTGAAGAGATGGTCTGTAGTGCTTAACACAATATAACTGCCATTTACATAAAATTTATTTTAAGTTGAATTTATTCAGACATGAAAAGAATAAGAAAAATGCAAGCCAATTTTGCAGAGCCCAGGAATTATAAGAATGCACTGAAGTAAAACCTTGGGGAAAGAAATAACTCATCTATTAAAAGAAGTTCCTTTCACTCTGTATTCTCACTCTCTGCATCTGCTTTACATGAGTCTTTGAATTAACCTTTGAAACCAAGCAGAATCTCCATATTTGCCCTATCTGAATTTCACATTTTATGACTTGCACATTTATCTAACATATCTTCTAAATTTTTTTTCTCCCCAATAATTTATTTATTTCCTTTTAGGACAGAAAGCTCAGTATAAATTCATAATGACTCTTACCATAGAACTCAAAACTTCTTAAGGCAACAAAAAGGTAAAACTTAGAAGTTGTAAACACAATTTTGAAAATGAATTCTATGAAAACTATTCTATGAATATTTCTATATAATATTCTATGAATTCTTCTGGTTTGTAATGCTCTACTTGCCAATTCTTTAAAAATCCAACTTATAAAGCAGGCTCTTCTAAAGACAACAGTAAAACAGAAACAAGTAGGTATGCACTATTACCATAAAGATATTCAAACAGGGAGAAAAACTCCAAATGAAATAACCATGTAAGGGAGGAAGACCTCAAAAATCACATCATTTGCATTTGCATTAAAACTGACCTGTCCTCCTGCATTACATACAGACATATATATACTGCAAGCATATATTCAAGTGTATAAGGATATATATGGAATCGTAGGAAACAGAAGCAATGCACACTTGCCCGCAACAATTCTGATAATTTATCTGTGCTAAATTAAAAGGAAAATTAATCCAACCTTCTCTGCTTATATTGCACTCCTAAAAAAATATCTCTAGAAGTAGGTAGGAGCTGCTTCTTTTATCCCTTTAGAATTCTACAGATTTTGTAACTCATTCCCATTATGAGATTTCATAAATCCACCCCCCCCCCCCAAGAAACCAGACATGAACGATTTAAATGATTCTCATTTTATTCATGAAATTACATACAATTAAGTGGATCCTTTGCCTCATGACAACTTTGAAAAACTCAGATCACCTTCCTTTTACTTTCTAAAATCCAATAGTAAGTTCTTTTAATAGTGTAATACATGCTACTTAGTTATGCCAAAAGCATTACACATGGAGCTACCTACATAATTTGAATTCTGGCTATAAAGAAGTAGACACTGGAAAGGGTCCCTGTGGGAGGAAGATTTGATCTCGGCAATATGCAAATCTTTGAAATGACATCTAATTTCTCTAACACAGTTCACTATTCACACTAATATGCTCACTCAGATATATTTCCTAGTGATCTTGTTTTCTAATCCAACTGATTTTACTTAAGCAGAATATATGGTGAAACATATCACTACTATCTGAAAGCTAGTCCTTCTCAGAACTTGTATTTGACAAGAAATAAAAGCTGACAGTATCCAAAGTCCAGATGAGTTTATTGTTGCTCCTTATTGTAATCAGCTGCATGGCATGTCATTATACATCCCCATTCTTTTTATGTGACAGAATTTGTGGTCTTGTTTTCATATCTCTCTGATACCCATCAATATCCAATGTACATGAGACATTAAAAGTACAGCTTCTTGACATTATGGTAATTGCTGCTTTAGAAAGATGTGAGATGACTAGTTAGATTGATGATCCCACTTAGAAGCTGAAAAGAAAGAGACAAGATGACACAACAAAACAATTCCTTATTTGAATCCAAAATCTATCTAACAGCATTCTAAAATTACTAATTATAATATAATTACTAATTATAATTAAAATTACTAATTATAATTATAATTAAGTATGGGATTAGTGGAGATGGAAGGAGAGGATAATACTAGAGAAGCTGTGATTTCTCCACTTGTACCTTCCCTAAAACTATGCAGTAGTCCTCAATCAGCTGCAGTTTCCAGACAATAGGGCATTGGAACTAAACTATCATTTGGCGAGAAAACTAAGAGAAAACAGTCAAGGAAGCTGAATTTTTTTTTTCCTCCATGACTTAAAGTTGGCGTGCATTTTCAAATTTGAAGTTTGTGCATTTATGCCTAAGAAAACTGCTTTTTAACAGGTAAAGTCTCTCTTGAAGAGCAGCTATAGGTATGTCTATATTTGAGTGTGCACATACATATAGATGCAAGATGAATTCCTCTAGTGCACTAAATTGCTAATGTCAGCATATACTATGATTGTCCTCTATATCGACACTGTTGTCATGTGATATTCTTAAAATTAGTAGTAAAAGAAACCAAAGTAAACTTCTTGTTTTGGCAGGATGCTACAACACAAAAATATTCACCAGTAATCACCATTCTTGCAATATTAACGGATGAGAAAAAAGAAAATTACTTCCAAGATCAGATTCATAGAAATAATTGAAACCACTTAACAACAAGCATAGGTACTTTCTGACATCAGGGTATAATAAGAAGGAATAAAAAATCCTGAACACAAAATAGAAATGTTTCTGATACATGAATATTGAGATATATGCTCTTTAATATTTGCTGTTTTGTGTAAACTACCAATTAAAAATATGTACATTATAAATTGCGTTGTGCTAGTTTATGGTAGAGGTTGTCCTCTGGGAACTTTCCTGTGTTAAATTGAATACTAAACAGTATTCACCCTCAAAGGAGGGTGGTGGCTTGATCACAGTCAGAAGAATTGAGGTTATATTTATATTAATACTATTCTGACAAACTGAGGTGCCAAAAAGAGAGAGAAAGAAGAAGAAGTAGAAGAACAAGAAAAGAAAATGAAACAAAAGCAGGGTGAGCATTTTTGGACAAGCTCTTATATAATACCCAAACAAACAACTACAAGCAAGCATTTTGAAATCACGCTGTACATGCTGGCCTTCAGATTCTGGTAAATGATTATGGGACTTTTTCTGTTTTAAAATACCAAACTAGAGATGAACTAATCGGCTCCAATTCTGATGTTCCCTAGAGGTGAACAACAGAAACTCTGAAATTCCACTTCAGAAGAAATCCTGAAAACCTGCTATTTCTAGACAATACAAATGTTTCTTCTGGCTTTTTTAGTAATAAAGAAAAGTTCCTTGAGGGGTTCTAAGACAGTAAAGGGCACTCTCCAAGGAGGAAGTGAGAAAGTACATGCCTGAGAACTGCAGCTCTAGCCATTCTCTCTGTTCGGCCCTGTGTCAGCTAAATTTTGTTGAACCTGGATAATTTCTGTAAAATATTCTGGTTTCTATGAATCATTATTTCCTAACGAACACACATTTCATTGGAAAATTCCTGATCTGTTTTGCTGAGGTTTCAGCTGACAATGTTTAGAAAAACATTGTGAGAAGTAGGGGAAAGTTCAGCAAAAAATCTTACAGCAAAAAGAACAGCAAAGTTGTTTTCACATTCACCCAAGATCAGTGTACATTTTTAAGGCTACAATCACAAAGAAAAGTTTTCAGTTCTGAAAAAAACAGATGTAGTGTCACATTTGCATTGGACTCTAAACTAAAGAGATTTTGTTTTGTTGAATCATTAATTTTCCTTAAATTACTTCAAAAAGATAGGATAACTATCTTGTTGAAAAAAAAATAATCCTAATACTTCAGCATTTTAAGTTAATTTTTTTTAGGAAGTAGTTATTAATTTGGCTCAATAAATAAATAAATAAATACACATTTTGTAAGATTAAAGAATATCCCAAACTTATTCACAGAAGGAAGATGATGGTTTTTTTTGGTAACCAAAGCAAATCTCAGTCAAGCTGAGGACTTTTTGGTTTTTATTTTCTTCAGATCATCTACTTCCTTTCTGTAATTTTAAACACCACATTTTCATCTGACATCTCTCTTTGATAACACCGTAATACTAAATTATAATTTCCATAAAGCAAATATATATTCATAACTTCAGGGACATTAATAGCAACAGTGATCAGACAAGCAAAGTCTTGAAAGCCCCCGCATGCTTTTAGGTTACATCAAATGTTTTCTCGCACCTTTCCCTAGCAACCTCAACACCACACCAGTAACAATACTTCATAATCATCTGTCCTGACTTGCCTATAATATAGTTAGCTTTTTTCATTCTTTGTTCCCAAACATACTGATCCAAATTCTGATCTCATGTACCCTGACTTACTGTCTCTACAAGTTCCGCACTCAGTTATACTGGTGTAAAATCCAATGCTTCACCAGCACCTAAATATAATGCCAGGAATTTCTGACCAATTCCATTTGTTCTACTAATGTATTTTACAAAAATAAAAATGTTAAAACTGTGCCAGCAAAATTCTTAGTTTATCAACAGGTAATGATTAAAAAAATAATAATAAATGCCAGTTCTCCAGTATAGACTGTACCAGTTAATATAATGACAATATTCTATTAAATAAATATTATTAAGCAATATACAGGCAAAGTACTCTTCTGCTAGTAAAACTCTCCATTAGTTTTAACTACATACTCTAGCTTCCTAATGAAGATTAGGTTTTGAAAGAAGTTAATACAAATTTCAAGTCAAGAGACTATGGAAGAAAAATGTCCTAGATCTATGGGGGAAATAACAGAGGATTGTGAATTCAGTGAGTAATGAGAGTGGCTGGCACTTCTCAAGCTTCAAATAACAATGGGAAAGCTCTGCAACATGTCACCTTGTTGTATTAAAAAATCAGTGTCATAGCTTCTGTTTTCAGCATAGACCAAAATACAGGAAGCATCAGCCTTGAAGAGAAATGAATCATGAGGACTATTGGATTATCCTGCAGAACATTTTCCAGGAAAGCAAACATTTCCAAAATTAAGTTCTAAGAGCACATGAATAAATACAGGTATTTAGCAAAATTTCTGAATAAAATGTAGGAAAATAAACTTAGTAACAAATTCAGCATGTTCTCCAACTGAGATTTGTAATTCCTTTAAATGCATTTTAAATGGGTGGTGTAAAGCTCACAGGCAGGAGTCTGTTGTTACTACCACCAGTTCTGTTTTTTGTCAGATATATAGCATTCAGATTTTTTGATCTAAGGTACCTAAAGCCTTTAGCCTTACATAAAATAACTCAATTTCCATTGATACTAAAAGGATCAAAATCTGTTTCTTACTTTTGCACTCAAGGACACTATTTCTTAGTGGTTGCACACTGAAACACAGCAAATTATTTGCAAATCTGTAGAAGCTGCAGTTAAAAATGGATTCTGGTTGTAGTCCATTCTCTTTCTGCAAATTAAAAGCATTATTTTCCAGTCACTCTTCAAAGATTTCTGTGGAAAGTTGCCATATCAATACATAATTCATATCCATAATATTTTCAGCTGGTAAAACTAGAATATTCACTTGCTGAGCAAATTTATACATTGATACAGCCCGCAAAATAATCTTTTCTGTGTGCTGTTTGCCTTTTCAAAATGCCTGAATGCAGGTCTTTGTGCATTTAAATAAGTACACTCTGCAGCTATTTCTGAAGAGAACCCAAAGTGGAAATATATTTCCCAGAGTAAGGAATCCATAAAGAGACTGAATTATCTAATCCTTTTACAAGATGGGGAATTAAGCCATTCTTACGGCAATCTTTTATCTGCTGCTGGCTTCAAACCATTATCTCACAGGAGAAAAATTACAGTCTTTGTCAGTCCTTTCAGACTTAACACTCTTTCTTCCCCTGTGAACCATTTTTTCCAGGACTTGTGAAAGAGTTGTATGTGTGTGCGTGTGCATGTGTGTCTTTAAGAGCTATATTAAACTGTTATCCAGAGCCTCAAATTATGACCAACAAGCTTCCCTAAGCTCATGAGCTGCTGGTTTCCTCCCTATATTGTTCTCATCCAGAAGCAACTGCTATCGCTGATATACATCACAGTGTAGAACCAAACAGAAAGAATCTATAACCATCACAATAAACAATTAGCTTGCAAGGCATACATCAAAGAGGGTGAGGGAAAAGGAGGGAAAGCCTTGGGCTTTTTAAGTTATTGCAGCGGGGCTAAGTGTGTTTTGTCAGTGAAAAGAAAAAGAGTTCTACAAATGAAGGACAGGACGATATGGATGTCACCCTCTATTAACAGACAGTACAACAATTTTCAGAACTAGACAAACAGAAAGTAATCTTAATTTCATTTTCAAATATGCTCCTACTGCTTACACTACTGCAGATCAAGACTAGTACATTCAAAAGAACTAAAAAGTCCTTTAAGTCTACTTTCCTTAGGATTATTTAACAGCATTTTTAAAAATGTTTACAAGTTTACCAACCCTGTCATTCTAGTTCTATCTTTCACAAGCAGCCTGATATTAAGAAAAAAAAAAAAGTCAATATAACTACAGCTGATCAATAGTTCTTAGAAAAGATGTGACACATCATTAATTCACAGAATCTTATACTGTATTTTGCCTACAGAACCAAAACCAGATACTATTCCCTATCAGTGAAGTTACAGTTACAGTAGGGCTATCTTCGGGTTAACCCCTTGCACTAAATGCCACATTGACAAAAGAAATTCTATCATAGGAACAATGCATTAGTATGTATGTACAAGATGTAATTTCCACGTAAATCTTATGCACTTACTATATGAGTTTCAAGTATACCAATCTGTTTTCACAAACGTGCAAACACTTATCTTTCTTCAGACAGAATTTTTCCATTTCCCTTGTACAGACTGACAGTTATGTATGTCAAAAACAAGTCTACCATACACATGCAGCCTTTAAGGAAATAAAAGAGCTGTTAAATAAAAATCAGCTGTTAAATCAGTCATCTCTGAAAACACTATGTCATGCAAGGACACTGATATCCACTGTTCCTTTTAAAGAGATATATGCTTCATCTGAAAAGAGTAGTTTCTTCACAGCTTACATAATTCTTGATAACAGACGGTATTTTAATTATCACAGTATTTGAGAACTTCAGGTAGGTTCGAAATTATTGCTTGGTGGATTTGCCCAGTGGGAAAAAAAAAGGAGGGAGGAAAAAAAGTCTGTTTCACCCAGGATTTCTGTCTGAGCACTTGATATAAATCTCCTGTCTTGTTCCTTTCTCACAGTAAGGATTTTGAAAATAGTGAGACCTTGGTCATTCTTTTAAAACACAAATTCATTCAGAGTTTGCCATGAAACTAATTAAGATTTGTGATTAAAAGTGATAATATCTTGTGCATTTTAGAGGTAAATCTTAGATCTAAGAACTCAAAAAAAAAAAAACATAATCATTTGAAATCAAACAGAAATTCTCAATTTTGCATATAGTAAGATGTTCAAAAGAAACACCAGCCAGTGAAAGAATAGGCAATGCTTACACAGAAGACAAATGAGTGTGTTACCCTGAAAATTTAACACATTGACCTACTAACTCTTAAAATTCCATTTTTGCTGTTTGTCTCTGATTAACCACCAGGACCAGTAAAAACTTCTCCTAGGTTCTTTTGCTCTTCAGTGTTTTTCTATTTTGGCAGAAGAACAAATAAGATGGTATACCATGTGGTATATATACCAATATATATTGGTATACCATTCCAGAAAAGGAGAGATGAAGTGGCTTATTTTAGCTGTATTTAACACTTTCAAAATCAAGTAGAGATAAAGAGGAGACGATTGTGTTGTTTGCTTGGTTTTTTTTACACATCAAGCCTGAGGAAACTGATCACTGCCCAGATTCAACTCAGCAAAAAAGATAAACTCTTGTGACTAATTTTTTTGACTATTTTTTCAGCACATTTTTTTCATTTTTTCACAACCTTTTTAGTTTTTCTATTTTTTTAAGTAGCAAAGGGAAATATATGTTTTTCTCCATAATTCTCCAAAATCAAAGGAAATTTTGAAAAGTTATAAAGCACTATTAGACATAGTTTCATTCATTTATTTTAGAATCATAGAATATCCTAGTTGGA
Source organism: Anser anser (assembly GCF_964211835.1). Classification (NCBI taxonomy): domain Eukaryota; kingdom Metazoa; phylum Chordata; class Aves; order Anseriformes; family Anatidae; genus Anser; species Anser anser. Next base: position 35,707,337 of record NC_139721.1, read on the forward strand.
AGGGACCTACAAGGATCATCGAGTCCAACTCATGGGTCCTCAGAGGACCACCCAGAAAAAAAAAAAAAAAAAAATCAGACCATGTGCCTGAGAGCATTTTCCAAAAGCTTCTTGAACTTTGGCAGGCTCAGTGCCATGACCACTGCCCTGTGGAGCCTGTTCCAGTGCCTGACCACCCTCTTAGTGAAGAACCTTTTCCTGATATCCAGTCTGATTTTCGACTCTTAAAAGGAAAAAGATGCAAATAAAACACTTAAACTGTTTGGAAAACATAGGACAAGGTCTGTGAAGCTAGCACAAACAATCATGAGGAAAATTCATCTCTTTCAAACAGCAGGTCCAATAAAATTAAGGTTACAAAAAAGAAAATAAAGGGGAAACAACTGAAAAATGGTAACACAAGTCATCTGGAATGTTTTGCACTTCCTCTTAAGAATTGCCACTTAGAAACAGTACACAGACAGAAAGCCAACATGAAATGCAAGACAGGAAAGAAAAAATTATGTATACATAATCAAAAGTTTTGGTAACATTTGAAGACAAACTTCTTAACAGTCCATGCATGAATTTCAATCAGAGAATTTTCCCCACAAAATGACATCTGTACCAAACACTTTAATTTGGAAACACTTTTTTTCCCCTAAAAACTTTGAAGTCATTTGTTCTCAAATTTTAAGAATGTTAACAAAGGAGAATGTTTCTGCCAGAAAGACTGAGTCACTCAGCTGGCTTTACCTCTTAAGCAGACATACAAAAAACCACTCTTTATGCACATACGTGAACAAAACCACACTTATACCTCTATTACATTAAGGTATACAGAGCTATACAATGGGTTATAAGGAGGATATGAGAGGTTACTCTTTCTGTCACATTTGTATATTGTTGATTAAATATAAATACAAATTGTATGACAAGATATCTTCATGTTTCCTATGTTTTTGTTTCATGACTATACAAAAATTAGCTGTTTCCTTTAAAGGTTTATTTTTCAAACATGTTTGCACATAGAAAAAGAATAAAAACTTTTATAAAATTCACAAACAAGCAAAATTCAAATTCTAGGGGGTTCTTTGTTATATTTCTATGTAAAAGCCTACACTCTAGACAAATTAACCCCCTAAAATTCACCATGGAGAATAATGCTAGCAGGGAAAAAGGGGTCATAATGATTCTAAATCAAGAAGTCAATAAAAAAAATGAAGCTTGTAAAATGGAACCTAGTGGGAAACAGAATATTCAGTTGCAAATCATTTGGATGCTCTGTACCTTCTGTTCTGAAAAAGTATTCTTTATACATTTACATAGACCTTTGGGAAGCAGCAAAGAAAGCTATGAAAAAAGAAGGAATCAAAACTGTGCCAGGTCTAAAGAGAAAATGAAATGTTTAGGTTTTCCAAATACACATTATCATATTACGTCATGATTTTGATATCAGAAATTACAATTTATTCTCCTCAAATCCCAATGTCTAGTTATGGGATCCACCTTTTCTAGGTTATTCTCCATAAAGCATTAAATTAGGAAGTAAAGTCTATAAAGAAAAGGGGGGATTTAAAGACATCCTTTAAAGTCACACACACAGGGCTTTACTCCCAATTCTGTTAGAAGTAGATATTTCATACTCCCAGTAATCAAGTCCTATTCTATCTAATTCCATCACCTCTTGGTTTATGTTAACACTGCAGTTAAAGAGATGAGTCTAGTTATGTAAATGTATCTGAATCACCTTTAAAACAGCATCTGCATATGTTGTCAACTGTATAGTTTTGACAAGACACATAGCAGCTAAGGAATTTTTGCATGAGCAGAAATCTTCCTTTCAGTGTAGGCATGGCTTTTACCATCTCACCAAGACACCAGGTAACGTTACGTATTCTCAGGATAAGGGGAGAGCAGTCCATGGAGTTTTAATGTCTTTTAGTACTGCATGCGTTTTCCAGTATTTCCTTTTTTTTTTTTTTTTTTGAGTGTAACACACCAAAATGGCTCAGCCTGGAAGAGAAGACCTTCCAGACACCGTGAGAAGACACTCACACTTGAACAGCAGTTCACTGAAAGGGCAGAAGTATCTACAGGGATAGAGAGCTGCCCAGAGAGGTTGTGGAGTCTCCTTCTCTGAAAATATTCAAAACCCGCCTAAATGCCGTCCTGTGCAACATGCTCTAGGTGATTCTGCTTGGCAGGGGGGTTGGACTAGATGATCTTCAGATGTCCCTTCCAACCTTGGCTGTTCTGTGATTCTGTGGATTGCTTGGTCTAATTTGGCAGAATATAAACCTGGATCACTTGGTAAAAAACACACCAGCAGCAAACTCTGCATCCTCCCTTTTTCCAGGATCTATTACATCTGTATGGGGTGTCAGAGGTTGCCCCTCTTCTTTATCTCACTTCATCAGACTCTATCCCAATGCTGCATGGTGCAGTACCCGTTCCATGGTAGTTTCCCATCCTCAGCCATGGAATTAGTCTGGGGTTACATACCCGGACAAGATAGGAGAACTCATCCCATTTCAAAAGACAAGTCAGCCACCCCAATGGTTTCTGTGCAGTGAATACAATGACAATGAGAGCAGACTAAACCTAAACAATAAAAAGGAGATCTAATGCACAGCTGAAGTTGAAGAAGTAGGCTTCCTCCCTTCCCTTGAGGAAGCCATCCAAGAGCCCTTCTTTCTAAATGCATCCGTTTGTTAGTAGTTATGATCTTCCTCACAGAGGCATCTGCTTTCATTAATTTCTCTCTTTGTTGTCTGAAGTTTCAGTAGCGTTGTCTGTAGACAGTACATACAGTAACATGGCTTGTTTAACAGCAGTTTCTTCTCTAATTACAGTCATCAGTTTTTCTGCTTTTGCTAGTTAAATAAGATCCACTTGTCAAGTTCCAGACATTATTTTATGCACAGCTCATTATCAAATTTTCCCCCATATGCTTCTTAAAGACCTCAGGTCTCATTAGTATTGTTACAGCTTTGTTATACTCCGATAACTCTGATGATCTTTAGGACAAGAGGTAATGTCCTCAAGTTGCACCAGGGGAGGTTCAGGTTGGATATTAGGAGAAATTTCTTCTCAGAAAGAGTGGTTAGGCATTAGACCAGGTTGCCCAGGGAGGTGGTGGAGTCACCGTTCCTGGGGGTGTTTAAGGAAAGGTTGGATATGATACACAGGGACATGGTTTAGTGGGTAATATTGGTGGATGGGGGACAGTTGGACCAGATGATCTTGGACATCTTTTCCAAACTTAATGATTCTATAAAGCATCTCCATACACTCTTACTGTGTAGCAATCTAAAATGTCTAACATTAACACCAGACAAATCCTTGACCAAACAATTCATTTCTGTTATTTGCTAGAGAGATATATCATGAGCAGTTCAGACAATTGTTGTATTCTCCAATTTTATTCTGCAATTTATGACAAATTTATGGAACTTAAATGGCTTTGGCAGATTCATTTTTTTCCCTAGCTGGTTCCTTCATTTCTCTTCTCTTTTCCTCCCTGCTTTCATGGTTCTCATGGCAGTATGTCATGAAGATGTGCGTAAAGTCCAACTCGGTATTTCAGAGCACCCACATGTGATTCTTTTAATTTCACATAGTACTATGTAGTTTATTTGATGACATCCCAAGTACACATGGAAGTTGTGGAGACCACACTGTAGAAAAACAAACTTAAAAAAAATATTCCAAAAGTCCTACTGATTAAAGAAAAGTTGACTGGCTTTTGTAAATAAGCAAACTAACTTGAAGATTTGTTGGGAGAGGAAACCAAATAAAAGGAGTTAGAGATACAGCTGATGAGTAGGACAACAATAAATGTGTTACAGACAAGGCAAACTGACATGAGACTTCTTGAATACTTTTTCCAAACTACGTTTTCAGAGAGGATCTGTAAATGGTAGCACGCATAGAGCATCTCATTTATCTTACATTATCAACACAAGTTACTAAACTTGAACTGTACTCCACATCCCAATGGTGACTGGTAGAAAAGCCATGCTACATTTTTAATGTTTAGATTTATTTTGTTTGTACCAATATATATGATTTCTCTAATATGTTAAAAGGCCTTAGGACATTGTGCTTTCACTCTAGTTAATCTTAAATATATATTAACTAAATGTATTGCATCTCAAACCTACATTTGTATGCAACTAGTGCTCCTTCCCAACATTCTTGTTCAGAAGCCTTCAAGCTTGTGGCACAGTATGTTTTCTATAATCCCATTTCTTTTTTAATCACATGCAACCCCTTTTTTGTATTCTATTGATGTTAAGAATGAATGCAGCCCTTGCGCTATTAAAAACAAAAAGCTTCTTACTTCCAGGAATGCATTGGCAAGACTCCACAAGAACAAGATTTAACTTTTGAGCATGGCAGTGGGCATACAAGACTAATGGGTGGTCCTCCAAGAAAGAAAAAAAAAAAAAAAAGCCCTTAAACTTCATTCAATTGGCCATAGTAAATTAATATCATCTTATGCCTGATCAAAGTCTTGCAAAACTCTCAATGTGTGCACCATAAGATGTGAGAAAATATGGAAGTGCTGTCTGATTTTACAAATCGTCATTTACACCTTTGTTTAACACATAAGAGTTTTGCTTATGTTTGAGGGTACCCTATGACTCATCAGACAAACCTGGAATTCATTTCTTTTGCCTGTATGTGAGAAAGGATTCACAAAATCATGTTACAGAATAGGTCAGTCTATTCTCCACATCAGTCCAACTAGTTGTGCTCCTAGATGAAGATGGAATTTTTATTATAAACACTTTGCTCAAATGATCTAAATCCAGATTAGTTGTACTAAAATTGTCTGCTAATTTTTCCAACTAAATAGCAGGAAGCAAACAGTCCACACACAGTTATTTTTGTAGCCCCTTTTTTCTGTATCTACGAACCTTGTTTTGTTCTACCTTGTGAATGATGTCACCCTTTTACTTAGATGACTTAATATGCTGCTTAACGTTCTCTGTAGTCCAAGAGCAGCTATGGGAATAACATTGTTCTGCAGCTACTTTCCCATTTGAAAAACCTCTTAAAGTTGTTATCCATCTGCATTTTGCTCACCGTGTGTGAAACATCTATAGAGAAAACAGTAAGCTCTCTGTTTCTTACAGCTATATTCCAGCCTACAAACCTATTTATACTCCAGGAGAATTAACCCCTCCTTTTATTTTTCCTTTTCTCAGTTTTTTTTTTTTGATTGTTTGTTTTAATCATAAGCTGAAAAAACAAAACAAAACAAAAACTTGGTGTGATAGCTTGAAAGAAGCCTACATCTTTATCTCCCATATACCTGGGTGGAGAACTTTAGCTTTTGTTAAAATTACTAATGTGGACTGTAAGAACTCTATCTATTATTTGAAGACGATCTGAAATTATCAGTATTCAAGGTTAGATATTAGTTTCTAAAAAACTTGATTTTTTAAAAAATCTATTTCTAATTCTGTCCACTCTCAGTCTCATTTCTTACGATTCTTGAAAAGGTTTTTACTTTTTTTTCTGAGAGACTTAAAGCTAGGGAGGATGTTTTGTCAAACACAGAGCCTCAGCTGCATTGCAGGTTTTCCCCACAATGTAAAATGTGTTTAACTTGCTTTGTAACAAATCAGATTTATAACTCTGCCTATAGCCACTCCCATTTGACATTCTTTTTGAAGATCTTCCTCCGATACTGTGTTAAACACTGCATCAGAAAAAGCGTAGGTGAGTTCAAAGGGAAGAACTGTTACTCTGCAGAATAACAGCCTATCAAAAGTCATAGAAAACCAGCTATGCAGGACATTTAATGCTAGCTTGAACTAAATGTTAGTTGTGACTCAGGGAATAAGGCTGTAGTGACAAAGAAACAGGAAACCAGAAGCTGCTAATATTTTCCTCCTTTTATTACATTCCACGATTTGGATCCTGATTTTCATGTATATTTGAGCAGTACAAAGAGAAGAGAGTTACACTGGAGCTAAATGAAGTCTGATGAGAAATATCTCAGCATGAGTGAAACAGCTGGTTCAGTCTACACTTCTCACAAGTCACTGCACTCCCTTGTTTAGCCCATTTGTAGGAAGCTGTAGACGCCATGAAAATGTTAAGACATATTGCTGCACTGTACTTTACTGCAGGTGCCTTCAGTAGACATGAAGAATTAGCCAAGCACTCCTCCCAGGCGTAATCTACTAAAGTAATCTATTTAAGTACCAGGGAACTCCTTCAATCATCTGTCTAGATCCCTCTCAGAAGAGACCCACAGTGTCCAAAGAAGTGAGGAAACTTCTGGAGGATGTATAGTAGAAGGTAATTTGCCTGCACAATAAAATCAGGGTGGAGCATTAAAAAAGAAAAAGAAAAGAAAGAGAAAAAGAAAAAAAAAGAAAACGAGAAACGAGAAACGGAAAAGGAAAAGGAAACGGAAAGGGAAACGGAAAGGGAAACAGAAAGAGCAAGGTGACAGAGCTGGCATTATGCAAATGCAAAAATAAAATTAAACTTTTGTCTGAGCCAAGAAGAATGTTTCCTAACATCTGGAACTCTAACAATCAAATTTGAGGTAAAAAGTCATATTCTTCCTACAGACAGCCAAAATACCTGCAGTAAACATGATTTGGTAGTCTGATTTGACAAGTCCTATTATCTACAGAATCCCCGCTGGCATTAATAGGTCCATTCATCTCAAATCAGTTTACACAATGAAAAAAGGGGGTAAAATTAAGAGGAAAGACATCTGTTTAATTGTAGCTAGAAGTATGCATAGCAACAACTTATACTGACTTCTTTTACAATTGTATTAAAATGTGCCTAAAATCAAATCCAAACATTTTAATATATGTATAGTACAGCACATAAGTCTGCTTAGAGGACATGAGAAAATGAAAACGTCATTTCCAAAACAAATATACTAATATGTTCTGTATTATGACCTTAAAATAGATACTAGGCTTTTACATAACAGTGGAGATAAATGCCAACACTGAGGGACCTCTACAGAGGTGACCCAAGTGCTCAGGCTCTGGTTTTATTACACGATAGTTTCAATGGCTATATCACAGTGTAACAGCAAATTGAATTTCTCATGGAATAAACAGAAAAAAATATATATCTTTATGTTCCTGAAACCATTTGCTTCAAGCAGTTCTCTCTGTGTACTACTACATCTGTTGTGAGAAAGCACTGGACAAATGCACTATGGAGGTACCAACAGGACAGAGCTAACTGTACTGACAGCTCTGTCTTGAAGATGGGAAAGGTGTTCTCCAAATGAGTAAGTAGTATGGAATGTTCCAAAAGAATCAATAGATTTCTTCATCTTGAAGAATAAATGCTAGTTTCCTCACAACTGAATACAACAGCAATACCTAATTCTCTCTTTAAATATCCAATGTTAATGATCCGATGGTCTATATTTTGATACTTCAGAAGTTTAAAGAATCTGCTGAACTGCAACAAGAGTGAAAAGAACCAGAGACAAGTAGGTATCATCTAGTTCCTCCCTAACTTTATTAAACAGGATAGGGAGCGACATAAAGCTCTACAGATGACATAAAGCACTGCTTTGCATTCTCTCATAATGAAACTGAAGTAAGAAAAGGGACTTTTATGAGATCTTTCTCTTGCAACTCATATTTCAGACTGCAGAGTCATATAGTACAGCCAGTTAAAGGACAATAGCAATAGCCAGGTTGCTAGGTTTGGCTTAAGAGCTCAACCCTTTGTTCCCTGGTGTGCAGGACTGAGAGGATATATAGTATTTTTGACACCTGCTGTTAGGGGCTACTTTAGGGAATTTAAAATTTAATTAACCTTCATAGTAATCCATACAAGACTTTGTATAAGTTCAAAAAGACCACGTCGAAAACTTTCTGTTTTCCTTACCCTTCTACTCAATCCATGGACAACTGATACCAGCGGAAAAAGGTGCCATACTTTCATGTATCTAGTTGTTTGGAAACATAACATAAGCAGTTTTTTTCTAGTGAATTGGGAAGAATCCCACTACTAGCGTGTTTGCTCTTTTCTTAAAGCATAAGGCCACACCATTAACAGCAAAACTCCCTGGTATTACAAGGCCACCTTGCCACTGCTGCTCTGGCAAACTGGGAAATGAACTCCTCTAAGGCTCCATGACAGTGCTAAAGAGATGCTACTGCTCGGGTGATTCAGCATGCCTGTAGTTGTGCTCCCAGACCATCAGAAAAGGTTTTGGAGCCCCTCTTTCTACATAAGTGCCTTTTAAAAGTACTAATTTACAAGCAAAACAGTGAAAGAAAAAAAAAAAAAGAAAAAAAAAGTAGAAACGTAGGGTGGCATATGGCCAAACTTTTGACTTAATTTCACCACAGGTTGCTTTTTATTTACAAGCAGCTAATCCCCTCTCAAACTACACAATGGAGCAGCCATTGGCAAAGGCAGGCAGATAAAATTGGCATGCCTCTGTATTGTTCTTGCTAATCTGAACCATTAACAGAAGGGTGAGAAGGCTAGTTTTGTCATTTAAACAGGCTTAAATCCTTTCACCAAATGAGCTTTTGTCTACATAGAAGAATGTATCTTGGAAATTTAAGGGGTTTCTGTTAGTGTTGCATTCTCAAGTTGACTTGGCTACAGGAATACCAACCTGTTTATTTGGCCCCCATACTGTAAATGCAAGAATTATTTCCAGCTGTCAAAATCAAAAGGGGTTCAGCCTGATTAAATCATTTCTCAGAGGTGAAACAGGATGAGATTATAAAGTGCTAAGAAGCAGCTATTTGAAATCCTGGACTGCACCTGTGCAACTAAATCTCCATTTATACAGGTGCTCTCAAATTGGATTTGAACCTTTAAATTCCCTGATTCATCCCTTGAAAAACCACAAAAGCTCAAATAACTAATGAAATTCAGAGACAGAAAGGCTTAAAATAGTTTCAAGCTGTGAAGTAAGGCCTCAGACTATGTTCTTTGATTCATTGTTGATGCGACATATCAAGCATAAACATAAGTTGCCCAACCCAGATGCCAGAGGTTATAGGGTAGCCAGTAGCTAAGTAATTTTTCTTTTTTCTTTTTCTTTTTTTTTCCTCTTTTTATTCCCCTTAGCACAGGAGAGGTCATCACCATCACAATACGTATCTGAAAACCTGGGGAAAATAATTTATTGGTAGCATGATATGTTTTTGCTTTTTACCTGGCACATCTTGCACAGATATTCAACGTGACCTTTGCTTGAGGCTCAGCAGGATGAGCACTTCTAGTTTGATTGAATTTGCTCCCAGAAGACATCAGACTTGTTACTCCTTCCATTCTTAGATCATCAAGATCCTCTGCAACAAAACAGAATATGCTTAAATTTTGCAGCAATAAAGTTATTTATTCTGCACCTGCAGAATGTTTTTGGCAGGATCACTAAACAATAGAACAACTCAAAAATCAGGAAGAAATCACACACAATTATTTGAATAACACTAGGAAAAAACACTTCAGAGTATTTTTATTTATATATGTATTAGCATCCTGTTGTATTGACAGGGGTTCGTTCAAAAATACTAGCATTTCCACTTCAGACTGCCTATTTTTTAATCTTTATTTTTCAATTTCATTTATAAAACAGACAACAAACACACTTGTCAGTTGCTTTGTCAAGAGATGCTGTCCAATACCTTCATTTGAAATAGGGATCCACATCGAAGAGAAAACTTCGGTTTTTTGAGTGTATGATTCTCTTCTGATTTTTTATTATTATTATTGGTATCTATTCACTTGGCAATGAAACAGTATTACTAAGATAAAAGTACTAAACTCCCCAAAATGGAAAATAGATACATATATCACACCAAAAGAGACCACAACACGCGTACTTATACCTACCATATTGCTGTAATATATCAGCAACGAATAATAATAACTAGATTTTATAATATTGTAAAATCACTCCTGCTTTGCAGGAAGACAGCTGAGGCTCTTGGAGAACTGTTTTCCCCAGATCATTCTGGAATTGTGTAGCTTAGTTAGAATGTAAATGAAGTGTCTTGGTTTCCAGTCAGGACATTCTTAACATAATCTGTTTATTTTTTACTAACATATAAAATAGGCATATTATGTACACCTACTGTATCCATAAAGCACCATTTAAAATTGTTTATAATTCAATTAGGTTCTAGCTGAAAAGTAAACAAACAAAGCACTGACTAGCTGCTATTGAATGAGCACCAACCATTTCATGTACTGACTAACGCATGTGACTTATGGTATACAGTATGCAATCATCTAATTAAAATCTTTCAGATAATGTATACATATACATTTTCATATATTTATGTCTACAAAAGAAACCAGATGTTAAAGGATCCAAGTGAAGCAGAAAGTGTGCAAAGGCAGACTTTAGATCCTGGAATCAGATGGGGAAATGTCATGGAGAATTTTAAAATCGGAAGCTATATTCAATTGGAATTTAAAATACACAAATAGTCATTATAGATACATAATGTGGTACCGGTATGGTCAGATTGGCAGGATAATGTCATGTTAACCGTACTCTTTTGGGGATACATCCATTTCAGTAAACAATATCCATTGATCATGGTGATAAAAAGGAAGAACATCAAAACTAAACTTAATTTCTTTTCACTGAAGTGCTTGAACTAGATTTTCTTATCTGTGATGCTTCCACTGCTTAAGAAAGCTCTTCTCCTCCCAAAATTCCTTGTCTTGGAGATATAAATTGACAGTTCAACTGAATTTTCTGGCATCCATTTCCACAACTTTTCCTTTAAATTTTATCTAAAATTTTATATATAAACCTATTCAAAGGACTTGAAAAGCTATATGATAAAGAATTATAAAATCAATCATCTATGAGTCATTTCAGAGAAGGCATTACATATTTGGAACATATTATGTATTAAAATAAATAATGTTTAATTGTGTTTTAAAGATGTGTGAAAAGTTCCATATTTTTTAACAGATGTAAACCACTGGATGGATTACAGTTTAAATGAAATTGAAGCATTTGCCTCATTTTTTTCCCCCCCTGAACAGATGTGATTTCCTTAAATGAGGTTTTCAACTGTTCTCTGCTTGATTAACTTTTGGCTTTCTGATGACTAAGGCTGTTTCAACTGAGCAATGACATAGGCTGCCCTCTACCATACCTTTTATATTTGACTCTGTATATCAGAACCATTTCATTTTTACATTTTTAGGCAATTCTTAACATTTTTACCTCAAGAGAAAAGTAAGTGAAACTTCATGCAAGTAACTTCAATTTCAGATGTACCTACAGCTGTAGCTAACAGACAAGTTGGCAGATGATTATGTAGGACTGATATATTGTCACATGCTGTTAGCCCGATAGAAGTAATCTGTATGCTAAAGTGCAGATTAAAAAAAAAAAAAAAGCACCAAAAAGCTATTAATATTCCTATCAAAGAAGTATAATTCCATTCTCCAAATCCAAATAAAATCTGCATTCTTTGATTTAACTTTGATTACTGCACTTCTGCCTCAATATTGAATGTTTTCAGATTCTTCTGGATGCCTCTGATTTACAGGGCAGATATTGCTCTTTCTCACTAGAGTAACTGAGCTTCAAGAAGCTGCCTGTTTCCCAACAGCCATAAATTTGATGGGAATTCTTGAGCTGTGGGCTAGTTTACATGCCATCTGGCAATCTTCCTGACTGACCACATCCATTATAGTCCCTTAATGAAAATTAAAATAAAATAAAATAAAATAAAATAAAATAAAATAAAATAAAATAAAAATGCAATAATTTTAGTATTAAACAGCATATATATATTATATTTATACATATATAAAGAACAAATTAAGCAATTTGGTTAAACAATTGGTGCATGTTTTGCAGAGGAATTCCTAAATAGGAATGTTTTAAAATGAATCCTAACACTGAATGCAATAATGTATTTTAAGAATAATAAAAAAAAAAAAAGGTTCAAATGTTTCTCTGTAATGACGGAAAGCATCAATCTTAGCAAAAAAAAGGATTCCATTGAGAAGTCAATTCAGTTACAGTGCCTGGAACACTGAATCTTTTCTCTTTCTTTGTATTCTTTGCTAGACCAACTAGTGATGATATAGCTGAGCGGTTCAGTGATTTTATTGAGCAGCAGTGAGGTAATTCACTGAGAAAAAGAGATTAAAAAAAAAAAAAGCCAAGTTGATGATTGCTTCTGTGACAGAGGACAGGAATACTGCGAAAACTCTCAAATCCTTAGGAAACTGTTTCCTATCATTGTACAGCGATAGGCTGGAAGTTTGAGTAAATGAAAAATAGAATAAGACTCAGTCTCAGTTGTGCTAATAAAAATGTATTATTTCAATGCAAGACTGTGCACTGTATTTCTTCCATTTAATGTTATTTCTATGCAATTCTCTGTATGAATAGGGCATACGAAGGCCCAACATTGGTCCTATAGCATTTCATTAAATATGTCCTATATCGTAAAAACAAAACAAAACAAAAAACAACAATAAATACTTTTCATTTTTTCCCTCAAATCAGTGATTCAGCAAAATAAATTTACAGAGCTGCAATCTTCATGCATTGCCATAACAATACACAAAAATGCTTAAAAGTGAGATAAAGATCTCAAGTGTAATAAAGCATAGCACTGAACCAGATGTTTTCTGTATTAATAATAATGCTGCACTAAGCTAAATTCTTTGTGATTTTTTTATAGACAAGTTTCATCAACAAAGGGAAGGGGAAAAGGGTATCTATTTCAGCTAAACAAGAACATATCCCAGTAATCAGGTAACTATTTTTAAATAGGATGTTGTTCGTAATTATTTATTTCCTTTCATTTTGGGGAGGAGGAGCTGGGGAGAGGAATGAGGCAGTGATGCCAAGTATTCTAGAATCCATTCTAGATTGTTTAATGTCTTGGGATAAGGGGGTGTGCAATCCTCTTACAAGTTTCTACAAGACTCTCACACCTTTCATGTTAGGGCCAGAGCTGCTCTTGTGCAAAACCCTTGCTAAACATGGTATAAGTTCAGTTGCACAGAAGGCTCACATAGTACAGTTCTGTGCTACACTGTTTGATATGATTCAGCCATTTTTGCCTCTTTCCTCCATCATTAAATGCCATAATTTCCCAGGAGTAATTTAAGAAGTATAAGATGCAAAGCTGGAAAAAGTCCTGATTCATCTTTAGAGAGATAATGACTGCCAAAGGTTTTTCTGTTCAGTCTAATGCTTAGAAAGGCAATAAATGTTTTCACGTGAGAGGCAATATGATAATGAATCCTGATTTATGTTCCTGCAGGCCACCAGTCAATTCTGATGCACTGCTAAAATAATGGCTTTTTCTCTGTAGCAATGAATTTCTCAAGGCAGTGTTCTTAACGTCACGACAGACACTGATGTATTGCCCATAGATGGCATTGATTTGTCACAAATTGTTGGCTAAAGGACAGACTCTTAATATGCTCTGGTACTCTCATAAAAATAAATAAGTAAACATAAAATCTACTTCATGTAGTAGTTCTACTCGTGTTCAAGGAATTTCTGCTGCTTTGCATATCACACTTGTATGTTTTGTATTATGTTAACCAATCATCTCTGGTTTGGATAATTTTTCTTACCAATAGCAACAGAGCCCAGTAAAAATCTCACCTTAATTCCAAAAGAATTATTGGAACATGCAGGATTTAAGCTTCAAGACAGAGGAGAACCATTAATCCAGAAGGTGTGATGTGCCACTCCTGAAAGTTATGTTTAATCATTTACTTCAACCAAAGGAATACTGGAGTTATCTTCTGCAATACACTAGCTACAGGACATTTCACTTTGTTTCCTCTTACTAATCTATTCCTTTGAGGTTATGAAGCAGACAATGGTGTTTGTTCTAATGTTTCCCATTAAAACCTTCAAAACATCAGAATTTCACCCAGTCAGACCTTTGCCACAGTTGATGCAAACATCGTCCCAAATAGATCTGTCAAAAGACTTTCACTCCTACAAGCCATTTTAGGTTCCTGAACACAATTTTCTGAAGACATCTTACTTTATAAGTATCTGCAGTTGACAATAAATTCCCTAAATATTTGTGCTTCACTGCTGAATGCATGCAAAATCAATTGAAACCTGATTCTGCTAAGACCCTGAATTTGCATGTCCACCTCAACCTGTATCATTTGCCAATTTAGCAGAAATCTACTTCACAGTCAACACCAACCAACCAACAACAAAATGGGCACTGTAGATAGCAACATCGTTTTCATATATCCTGAGAGAGAAAATGGATCAGTGGTTAGGGTTCTCACTTTTAATGAGCAAGAGAGAGAGAACTCTCTTCAGTTTCTCCATCTTCCTATTTTAAGCTGGGACTAGAATATATGAGGTAGCCTTTTCTGATGAAGTTATGCTATTTTCATTAGAGCACACTTCAATATCTTAGACAAATACAAAAAGAACTGGCCCACAGACTCAATCTCCTAGTTATCTTCCCTTTTTTCACTAGGAGGAACATTTGTTTACTACAGAAAACGAATTATTTGCAGGCAACACTGTCAGAGCACTGCTTTAGGGGATGAGAGAGTTTCTAAGATGTAGAGTGTCTGATCTTCAGACCCTTGCTCCAAATCAGGCAAATTAAGTTTAGAAAACATGTCTTGTGTCTCCCAGCTTCCCAAACCACTCACTGGATGCAACATTACAGTATCATTTTATTTAAATGGGAAAGTCCACAGTTGAAAAGGATTGGCATTGTGCTCACTTATCATTCCCTACTGGGCATCCAAGGACAAAGGATCTAGCAGCACCAAATAACCCCTGTAAACAACTACCCCCTACTTAGCAACAGTAACTGACCATATAACACCGTTATTCCACCCAATAGCAATTTGAAGTACGCTGGCCCAAACCATCAGGTAGTTTCTATACTGTGCTTTATTTCTACAATAAAGGGAATCTAATATTAATTGGAGCATGGTCATTATTTCTAGATTTCCAATAAAATAAAAATTTGAATATTTCACTTGTTATATCACATTCCATAATATATTACTTCAATTGTAATAATTCTACAATAGTACCTTTGGTGTGATAGCAAAGCACCTTTGGTCTAATACAACAGCAAAAAGTCACAATTAGAAAAATCCACAAAATAACCAGAAATTTTGGAATTCAGAAGGTACCAAAAGGAAAATTTATCAATGTTAGTCCTCGGCAAACTTTTCCTTTTTGTACTTTAGCTTTGAGTAAAAAACACTTTTTTAATTAAAAGCAAATCTTCAATACTTCTAATCAGTTCCACTTCTGATGTCATTTATTTATGCACTCACTACATTTATTTTAATATGCAATTCAGACCCCATTCCAAATCTACATTCTTAAGGAAAATCAACATGATTTATTCTATTACTGTGGCACAGCTTTTTTTTGTTGTTGATTTTCTTTGATCAAAGTTTTTTAAAAATCAATTTAAAATATCAGGACATAAGAAAGGAATGCATATTTAAAAGGTCTCATTTTGTTTTTAATTCCAGTTTGTTTTTTATTTTCTAACAGAGTAGCCAGCCATAATATTTTTCAAGCAGGCTTGGTTAATATACTACAGATGTTCCTTAAAGTATAGCCAAAATACTGAATTTCACATGACATTGTTGCTTACGTGTTTCTTCATTAAATCTATTTTGAATGAAACTGACCATTTTTGTAAAAAATCATACAAACAACAAATAATTATCTAAGATAAATAATAATTAATTAATTCAACAGTACAGATCAATAAAGCTAAACCAACAATAGTGATTTTTCAGCCAGAGAAGATGCTAAAAAACAATTTAGTTTCGTACGAACCAATTTTTGCACTGAGGGCTATATTCATATTTCTTTGCATCCATGTAGTTTACTCTACCAGCCCCTTGGCAGGATTAAGTTTAGCTGGCTTGTTAAGAGGCCAGTGGAAATTCATACACTTTTTATTGAAATGAAAGTTGAGGCAAAGGATAAAAACTACAAATAAACTTATGTCAAACATTTCTAGTAATGCTGGACCTTCCAACTGCTTTCTTTTTAAAAAATCACTAGTACAAGCATTTCTGTGCCAGTCCTCCATCATCTGTATGCTTTCTTTCATAAACCTATCTAGCACAAGGATTACTACAGTGGAAATATCTCTCTTTTCCCAACTTATATATATATATAATTAAAATGATCACACCTCCAATGTAGTCATACACCATATTTGTCTTTCAGAGTATGTTCATGAATACAGAAACACACTAAGGAAGACATTATAGTCCTAACTGAGACAGACATATCAATAATTCAAAGATGATCACCAAAAAGTTAGATAAGTTAGAAAACAAGTTAGAACAAACAAACCGTGAGTCTTTGTTATTGCTCTTCAAACTTCTGCTTAGCTGCAAATGAATAAATGCCCTCCTTGTTACCTCTGCTAACTGGGAATCAAAGATAAGAATGACTATAAGATGGCATCCAACGACTGAAGCTCCATTTCTTCCAGCTCCATCCCTCTATCAGCTTGCATCAACTCTGCTTTGTCCTGAGACAAGACCATCTGTTTTCTATCACTATCTGTGTTTTGGCCAGACAGTGGGACATCTGGAAGACTGCACTGTCTATGCTCAGAGAAACAGACACTGAGCTGGATACCATCAACATACCAATGGCATCACAGCTGACAGTGCATGCTCTTCCTCACTCATTGATTAAAATTCATACCACTGTTGTCTTTTGAGAAAGGGTAAAATAAAAATTTTAAACATGATTTTATCTTCTCAGCTGGGTCAAGCATTCAAACTAGCAGGTATGTCTAAACTATCCCCCAGAGCCTACAGATCAGCCAGGTAATATAGTTCCAAATAAACTCCAGTTTTCTAATAATTGTTTTATTGAAGAGGAGTGTATGCTTTAAAAAAACAAAATAAAAAAAAAAAAACACTTTTATTTACCTTTAAAAACCTGTGTGGTTGGGAGTGCTGTATAAGTGCTGCTTACTCTGTTGAAAATCTGTTTTGTGTAACCTATCCACTCAGTGCCCTGTTGGGTTATGCTTGCTCATGCTTTTGGTTTGGATAAAAGAAAATTAGATGGCTTTTGTATTTCCTACAATGCTTGCACAACCGTACTGAAACACAAGAAAGAAAGCTGGCTGAAGTGGAAAATAATCTATAAATGTGGTACATATAATACATGTGGTTGCTACACTTTCACTGAATACTGCAATACAAGATTACTGCATAAATAATAAATCAATCACTGCAACATGTTAGTTCATGTAATGTTAGCTTGTGCCTACTATCATAGTACAGATCATAGAGATACATTTGCTTTTACTCAGTACTGTTATCTTCTGGATTTGAATTAGAACCAAACATTTCTGCAGATAATTTCATTTCAGAACTATAAAACCATCTTGTAAGTGAATCATATAGTGTCAGCTGACTATTCTGCTTCTCAAGACATACAATGTTAAATCATGACTCCATTGAACTCAAGTGAAATTTGCCATTGACTCCAACTCTGGAAATTTATCTAAAACATTGCAAGATTCTCTCTTTTGGGTTTTAGCTGATTAATGTAAGAGCTGTGAAACTCCAATAGATCTTGAGATATGTTTAACTCTGGAGTCCACAGCAGTAGAACAGATTATGAGCCACATCCCCTGGTGGCCACTGCATGCCATCCCCTGCAGAGTATAAAAACTGCAGGTTAACCATCCAAAGCAATTCTTTCAATTGAGAGGGAGACAGAGATTCCAGAATGCAAAGCCTGTTCAACATCAGATAGCAAATATTTCTCAACATTTCTCACGTAAAAATAAATAAATTAATTAATAAATAAATAGTCAACAAAACAAAATAAACAAGGATGAAGGAAACAAAACCTTTGGAAGCACAATCTCCATACACTGAAAGGGGGCAGCAGAAGAGAATATATCATATCACAGAAGATAACTGACTAACTCAATACGTTTTCCTTCTCAGAAAGAACCAGATATACTAAATTCCTAAACTACCATTAGTTTGACTGATAGATAACCTAAAAATCAAATGAAGTTAACCTTTCAGTGCAAACTGTACCAAGAGAAGGAACACAGAAAATAAATAAATAGATAGATAGATAAATAAAGTAGTATAAACTGAAAGCATCTTGACAATATAGAGCAGAAGAGACCTACTTAAGCAAAAAAAATAAATCAGGTAGGATTGCATCAAGAGGAGATATAGGACAACACACAGGGCCAGGTGATTCATGTGTTTCAAGCACACTAACACAATTCTCTGGCCCTGAAATACTATTAGCTCAGGTGGTAGGCAAATGAGGTCAAGCTCCAAGGTGCTAACCAGCAGTCACTGACGGTACAGTTCTGTAATCCAGTAGCTTGCTCCCAGTGACAGGGAAAGTCCCAGTTCCATCCTCCCCTCCCTTTCCACAATTCCCACTGATATGGTTGCTCCCTATCTTTGATTCTTGTTTGACCCCACTCCAAGCTCATTCAGGGCAAAAATATTCCATTATTTGCTGGAATCTTTTGTGCCTGGTTCAGTGAGCTGCATTGCCACACTGAGGGGTCATCCAAACATTCAAGTCAATATAAATCAAATGACAGGAGCAGACAGCCAAGAGTGGAGGAACAGTGGAGGAATTGGAACCACCATCTTTAATGAAAGAGAGAAACCTACCACACTGTTAGGCTCAGCCCACCTCTTAGAGCTGTACCCTAAGGTGTAAAAGCATTATGTATTTAAACTATACTAACAATTCAGAATACCAACGTGTTGCTCCAGGACTAAAGCACTGGAACAAATATATATATATATATATAAAATAATAAAAAAATATATCATATATATATGTTTCTCAAAATATGAGAAATAAAAGTAAGGAGGACATCATTTTAATACTGATGGAATGATACCCCATCTGCAACTCACCGGGACATCTTAAGGACCTGAAAACTTAGGGCAATTTTGATTCTCTCAAGACAAATGTTTTTCAAAAATGGTATTTTATCAGAATATGCAGATATGTATTCAGGAATGCATTTTCAATATATGATTCTTAATAGTATGTTACTGTATTAAAGATACGATTTTGGATTTTTCCTTTTTTTAATTACATGTATTACATTTGCTGAGTAATCATTGTCTGTTTTCTCTTACTAAACTGAGTAATACCAAGCTGATATAATATGTTATGATTAAATTAATAAATAGGCTTGAATGTGAGAAGCAGGTTAAGATCTCTTGCTATCAAAACCATGTCTTACCTTCTTGTCACCTTTTCTTTGTCTGTTTTAGAGTGTGTCCCAAATGACATTTTTAATTTACGTACACTCAAAGTTCCCTTTCAGAAGCGTGAGCCTCATATAACTTTACTCCAAAACTGTCCAGAGCCAAAAGCTTTCCCAGCTGTCAAAACCTTCTACTATTCCCTATCACCTGAGCAGCAGCTCTGCTTAGTTCGTAGACCTTCTCATAACAATTCCAGCAAGCACCCTGAGTAAATACCCATAGCAGCGAACAATTTCTCAACACACCAGTGAAAGTCTCCTATTCTAATGCTTAATATTGTTTCAGGTATCATCTGCTTGTGAAATATTTATCTATGTGAAGATTCAATATAATGAGAAATATTGCCAAATTATTATTGCTCATTTACAAGCTAGAAATTATGTCCAATATGAACAAACCAAAACTGTAAAACAAATTCTAAACAACAAGCTATCAAAAACAGGATTGCCAATGCAATCATGGTATAATTACTATGTTTATAGAATTTGGAAGTTCATTCTAACAAAAGAGCTTTGACTCCCTACGCAAACCCATTATTTGAGCGTCCTCACGAAGACTTCTAAACACATCAATAGACAACTGATATGCAAAGAAGAAAAAAAATAACTAGTGGTCAGCAGCTAGACCTTAACAATATTTTGTCTCTAGTAAGTACATGTACGTTTAGAACAGTTGACAAACCAAGTACAATTTTTTTAATAACATGAGTATTCATAAAAACAGTATGTGAGTATTCATTTAAAAAAAAAAAAGACATATTTAGCCTTATTACTTGTGACTGACATAATCCAGTTGCTATTCATTTCCTGAAAAACAGCAGGAAAATGAGTTCCTGTCAGAAATGTTCAAAAATGTCAAAAGACTTTTTTCTCCAAGGACATCCAAATATGCGTAAATCACATTTGATAACATCCCCTGAAAAGATGCATCTTTCTGTACAGCCAAATGGAGAAAAAGATCTGCAAACTGTTGTAAGACACCCTGCCAAGTCTCCTTTGTCCCAAACATTACTTATAGCACTTCTGCTTTCAAGTGACAGTGATTGAATAATTAAATCTTGACATTCTGAGGAATAGCCTCACCACAGCCATTAATTCACATTTGCCTATAGTCATATATATGCTAACTGAGAGTCACAAATATAAATGAAATGATACATAAAGTTCCTTTTTTATATATAAAAATGGTAACCATTCAGTCAGCTTATGAGTATCATATATAACACATACAGTAACCTATGTCAAGAAAAAGCTTTTGACTGTGATGTGCTGGAGTAATCTTTTAGAGAGATAACAGGTGAACAAGATGAAACAATTCTGTGAGTAAATTAGAAATGACTGTATTTGCCATGTGTAGGAGAGAAATGAGGACTCTCACAAGAGGGAATATATGTTCAGTTACTCTTTATGCTATACATTGGGACCACCACAGTGAGTGGTAGCTGCTCGGTAAGCCATGTGTAGGATATGTACCCTTCTGTACAGCTTTTTGCAGATGAAACTAGCTGTTTTGTCTTCAGGTGCTCAGAAATCTACAAGCAATGAGAGGAATGTTACCACATAAAAACTGTAAAACCTGCACATGGTAACTACGGCTCATCTTCCCAGTCTCAAAGTTTCATGTTTTCAGTTGAGTTCAACTTGGCAACAGATTACATATAGGAATAAAAATAGCAGTCATATATTTGCATTTTATATAAGCCATAAATCCTGATTTATAATGATGATTTATAAATGATAGTGATAAATAAACATTTTATATAATACGAATGTTACTTTTTACAGCCTACTGGAGAACATATTAATTCTCTGAAGAATCTTGAAGATGAAATTTCACATCAGAAGAGACACAACTCAAGAAAGGATTACACGCAACATTAGTTTGGTACTTCAGTGGTACCGTTTATAGTTTCAAAAATAGGAAAATTCAAAAGTCAATAACATTTAAAAATTCTGCAACAAGGCAGACAAAAAAGGAAAGTATATTCTTTATCTTTCTTGGATGGAATAAATATGTAGCTATCACTTTTTTATTATGAACTATGCCTTTAAGAACAATTTTGTATTCTTATTGTTTCATTTTCAACATCTTTTCAAGTTTTAATTCTTCTTGAACTGAAAAGAAAAAAGTCTTTTTATAACTTCTGTTTTTAATAAAATAAGGGGAGAAACCTTTTTGAAGCCACAATTGGATTTGTCTCTCTTTGCATCTGGTTAAAAGTCAAAACTGAAAAATCCTATTATTTGCATATTTATTTATATTTAATAATTCCCAGGTCTGTAAACTTTCTCTGAAGAGAATTAAAGGCACGGAGTGACTGTAATTCTCTTCATTTCTATTTTAATCCTTCATTATTAGGTACTTCAAAGATACAATATTTCTTTAAGAGCAGAAACTTGGGCTACACCAGTGTTGCCTAGAAAAGAGTAAACTAATAAATGTACCCTTCTGTTTGTGTTCAGAACTCTGCCTTCTGTCACAAATGCACATTGGAACCTCGACTGTTCGGTCCAGGAATGTATAAACTTCATGCATCTACCATTATATATATACATACATATCCTATTAAATTTCCATTTCTTCTTCAGCTGCTCGATATCTCAATATTTTGCTAAGCATTTCCATCCTTATTTTTCTATGTTCTTCCAAAAGTGACTCACCATCTCTCTTCACATTCCCTCCCAGTGAAATCTTGGCTTTACACCCATCAGTGGCCAAACTTATTTCACTGCAGTGCAGGCAGGATTTAACTCTTTTAAGTGTGCTTCCTGTTAGCTTATTGTTCCAAGACAGTGAGGATTTAAGAAGCAGTTTCACAATCAGTTTAAGCTAAACTAAGTCTGCACTGGCACTGAAAGAGTCACGCCTGCCTTTCTCCCATTTCAGCTGACCAACACTTACCATTCTTCTGCTGGATATAGTTCCTGTGTAGCTCACAATTAGCTGGGTGAGGGAGCTCATCTGTTTTAAAGTTCTGTCTGTTTTTCTACATTGATTATTGGCCCAGCTCATTCTTCAATATCTTTTCTCAGGTTCCTTGCTCAGACATAGACCGGTTCAAACAGGCAAAGAGAACAGCTGATTTGAAAATACAGCTGAGCATGTTTTCAATTCAATGTCCAGTGATACAAAACCAGTTAACCATACATGACCCTGGTTTAAAATCATAGAATCCTAGAATCATAGAAAAATTACCATCAATGTCACCCACTAACCCATGTCCCCAAGCACCACATCCAACCTTTCCTTGAACACCCCCAGGGACGGTGACTCCACCACCTTCCTGGGCAACCCGTTCCAACGCCTGACTGCTCTTTCTGAGAAGAAATGTCTCTAATTTTCCAACCTAGACCTCCCCTGGTGCAACTTGAGGCCATTCCCTCTAGTCCCAAAACCTCACAACAGCACCCTCTCCTGGGACTTTTATTCCTGGCAGGAGGCGTAGGTCTCGCATCCTGAGGCCCAACCACACCCTGACGTTTCCATTTCCCCTTGCTTTTACCCTCAGCTCCCTCACGACAGAGGGTGGGGGCCACCACCCTCCGCTCCCCTCCCGCTTCGCCACCCTCTTCTCCTCATAAGCCCCCTGCTTTAGAAACAGAGAGTCCTTCTGTTACAAATAAAGACCTGAAGCATGAGGTGACCCAAGTGACTTCCCAAAAATCTTCTGGAGAGTCTGGTTTGGTGCAAGAGGGAAGCGTTTTGTGCTGATCCCATGGCAGCAGCAGTTTCTTACGTATGGGCAGCCTCTGGCACACATTCACCCTGAGCCCCGTACATTTTGTTTCTTCCACAGTTGCACATTTTGTTCTCAATTTCATCCTCCCCAACATGACACATTAATGGGGAAGCATCCAGATGTCCTCAGCCGCAACCCTGTTCCCATCCCTGTCCTCAGCCCCAGCCCCATAACCCCGGAGGCCCCATGGGCTGCAGCTGGGCTGGAGCTGAGGCAGCACCTGGAGATGACTGGGGAAGACCCCCAAAATGTGCCCTTTTTTGTGTTTTGCTGAGTTTGGGCCCATTTGCTCTTAGCCCTGCGGGGCTGCCCTCCGGTTCTGCTTTCTGCTGGAAGCTGCTGTCTGGCTGCAGGTGCCTAATTAGCCAGGTGCTAATGAAGTCCGTGCAAACACCCTTTTGACCCCAGCACAGGCAGTGGAAGGGGTGAAGGAGTTCAGGGCTGCACAGAGCTCTCAGTTGGCTCTGGCAGCAGCAAAGGGACAAAGGCAGCGGCTGGTTGCTCCTGGTAGAGCCTCCCCCTGGCCTCCGTTCCCACTGGTTGCTTCTTCCTCCTGCACCCATGGGCTTCTGGACCAGGCACGTTCAAGCTGGACATGGGTGCTTGGGCTGCTTTCTGAGGTCAATCACATGTCCGAGTGCGGATGCTCATGCATAGCTGAATCTAGAAGATTTTAACTTAAATTAAAGGGGTGGAGTAGGAGAGCTCTGCGTGCCCTGTGGATGGCCATGCTCACACCCCTGTCTCTCCCCATGGATGGATGTGGTCCTCTGGAGCCATCTGCCTGGAGGCCACCGCTCTCCACAACCTTGGCCACCATGAGGTCCTACTGGCCACAAAGCCACTGCTCCTGCAGGAGCCTCCTCCAGGAGCCTCAAGCTGCATGCTGAACAGATATGGTCAGATGGGACAGTTTTAGGAGCATTTTATGAGGGTTTTGGTAAATAAAGTAATACAATTCTGTAATTCTGTGATGAAATTCTGCATGGAACTGTCTTTTCCTCCCTGTCCCTGTAAAGGGAATCAGAGACAGGCTAATTTATTGGAGAAAAAAATAAAGGATACCAACAGAAAGGAACTTCACAGAAAATAACTATATAGCTTTGTCACCATAAAATATCATTTTTATATTCTTTGGAATGTGCAACCAAAATCCTTCAGGCTACAATTTGAGGATATATTCAGTAGATATCAGAAATGAGTTTTAGGAGTCATTTTAACACCTTTTCCTTTGGATGTAGTTTATGTAAAAAAATATTGTCATTATCATCACTGCAGTAGAAGTTAAGCAGCAAATTAACAGAAATTGCCAAAATTTTCATAGCTCTAAGGCAAATGATTAGAAGATAAAGGTGTTCCAAAAAGACATTAAGCTTAAACCAATACTCCTGTCTGCAGGAAACCAAACCAAACCAAACAAAACCAACCAACCAAAAAACAGTAAGCGTAATAAAAGGATTCAGAATACAGAATTACATAGAAGAGCTTTCGGTGTCAACTCATACTTATTACAGCCCCAGAGACTACAAATGATCTAATATTAAAGATAATTCAGATATTTATATTTAAATCTATCATCTTTCCTCTTTCTTGCCCCATTACATGTCCATTGGTCCACTTTCCTTACTTAGAGTTGGTTGTGGTCTTACAGTACTCACCTCTCCCTCACCCTCCCAGTCCTCACTAATTATGTGAAGCTTCCTTGTAGCTATTTATGGCAGTAGACAGACATCCTTCATCTGAAATGCTCCTTTAATTTCTTTTTGTTTTCCCGCATTCTTATTGCGGGATGCTATACACTGATTTCCTCTTATTTATCTTACGAATTCTCATGGGTTTTGATTTTCTCATATCCCAAATTCTCCTATGTATTTGTTTATCTTATCTATAGATTTTCTCTCCAGTGCCTTTGCTACATTTTGCCATTCTCATCTTTGCTACATTAGCTGTCAAAATGTCCTACAGATAATAGTATTTACAGACAGTATATTCACATACAAAGAACTACGTCTTCAGGAATGAAGGGTCATTAAACAAAATGCAAGAGAAGCCAGCAGCACTACAGTTGTTGCGCTGCTGTTACTGCAGCAATGACTCTAAGATAGCATAGAACTTGCAAACTCAAGGTACTCTGTGCCACACTAACCCTGTGAATCACAGCAAAGGCTAAAGAGCTCTCTGGTTTTCTCAAAATTGCTACATATATGATGGGGGTGTTGGTGTTGGGGGGAAATAAAGAAGGAAGGGAGGAAGGAGGGAAAGAAGAGAGGAAGGAAAGAAAAGGATGGCTGGACTTGCTAGCACTATGTGACTTGGACTTCTTGGAGCTATACTTTGCAGGGTAGTCATGGCAGTAACTACTGTATAAATAATTCTACATGGTGAAAGTTTTGTTATATAATTTGTTAAGACAGCAATCAAAGTAGACAGATGGAATACTTAAAATTGTAGATGAACTGGAGTTGTTTAGAGGTGCTTTTACTTCTGTTTTCAATCTCTATTTTATCAAGGCTTACTGAATCTAATTTTGACTTGCCTTTCTGAAAAAGCATGTCTCCTTTCCACTTTGCTATAAATGATCTTTTACCTCACTCTATCATTTCTTCTCCTTGTTTATTCTTTCCCCATTCCTTCTTGTCTTTTCAGCAATTACAACCATTTGGAAAAAAAAATAAACTTAGTTTTACAACACAGAACACTCAGAATCTAGTGATAGAATAGTGCAAAACACTATTAGAAAGAATGGCTGGGCAAGCAACAGTCTTTTAATATATGCTGAATCAACTGTCTTCAATTAAGAACAGGTGATAATAGATTGGATTTTGTCATGCTGTTCACTGTTTCTCATACTATTTTTTGCGTCCAGCATTTAAAATTGTATTTATCTTGTGTTTTTTTAAATTTAATGCTGCACTTGAAATTGTATTAAACAATAGAAGTCCACACTTTGCAACAAAAAAATAAAATTATAATTCTGTCTGGTAAGGGAAGAAATCACAAACAAAAAAATGTACAGGTATTTATTTTGTAATCACTGAAAATAATGAATCTTGAATTCCTATGGCTTTGTGTTACTTCCCAATAGTTCCTTCACATTACTTTCAGCTGTATCCCTCCATAATTCCTATATTATCATTTCCCTTGCATTCTGCCCATCTTCCCTCTGTTCCTCTCAAACGGCTTGTCCCAAATTGTTGGGCAAGACAGCAGCTGCTTTGGTTAATTCAAAGCCATAATACTGATCAATCTGCAATAGTACTTCTTCAGTTATTACTGAAGCTTCAGGGGTACTGCTGATGAGACTCTCTTATGTCCAGTTACAAATTTGCAGTAAATTGGAAGAAATTTCATATATGAGGCCTTTCAAATTCTGCTGAAATTGGTCAGTAGCATTAAAAGTTTCTAGAATGAGAACTCAAAGGCAGATGGGCACCTTATAAAATCATGCACAAGCTCAAAAAAACAGCAAACCACAGGCTGAAAACGGGGCAGAGGGGAACAGTATGCAGGGAATATCACTACTGGTTTACATCATACTAAACTCATGGCTTTGCAACTATATGACTGTGAACTGTTCCACCTGCTAAACACACTCTGGATAAAACAAGCATCTCTCTTTTTATCAGATTTCAGCAGTGACAGTGCGGTTTTATTAGCTTTTGCCCTTGAAATATCACACTTGCGAGGTCTCAGGCAGACTTGCCCTGGCTGACGTTGCTACCAGCCAAAACCATCTTCCCCTCCTCTGATAGGCACTGCTGCCCTCCTAGGCAGAACCAGACTTCACTAATGCACCGGGCTGAACACTATAGTGGTTCAGAAGCTGATTTACAAGGGGATCAGATGTCTCTGACCTGAAGGCTTCCATATCTATTAAAGGTGCAGGGCAAGGCAGATGGCTGAGGGTGGCAACAACCAGTTGGCCAGTTTGTCAGAGCCTGAAAAGGAACTAGTTTATTCTCACTAATGATTTTGTTTGCTTTTTTTTCATTCCTTCACTAAACTGATGTGCGTAAAACTCTTCAGTTTCTTTGTGTCTCCAGTCATTTATCTCTCACGTTTCCAAACTTTCTTCCCTTCTGCTGTGTCTGCTATGAGATTAGGGTGACTAGAATGACAGCCTTTATACCAAACTGGGGTATCTCACTGGATACACACGGACAACTGAAAGACATATGCAAGAAGTTAAACAGGATATGCAGTGCAGACAATCTTACATTCTGAATTAATAGTGTAGCTCAGAGGTACCTGGCTCCTTTTATGTTCACAGCTGTTACAGGCCTGCAAGCACCACAACTGTTTACATTAATAGTCTGAAAACTGTAGCAGTAGTTCAAATCATTCTTTTTCATGTGTTCCCTGACATTTCACAACAACAAAATTCATTGACTGTCATGCTGTTGACTTTTAGAAAATTCTTCACTAATTTTTGGTCTTGACCATCTTGGATAGTTTTGTGTAATGTTGCAAATGTTTAACTTACCACCTCCCAGTGGAGAGTATTAATATATCAAACAACAATATTTTAAAATAGGTACTCCCCGTTAGTTGATTGCTTAGTATTCCTATTCTTCTTTAGTATTCTTTTGTGACAAGTTTTGACAAAGGTTTTTTATGAAATTCCAAATAAGTCATACCTACTGGCATACCAATATTTTGCTGACACTTTCATAGAATCATAATTATAAACACAAAAACGGAAAAGACAGCTGCACTCAAGCCTAGTGACTAAAACTTTTAGTGACTTTCTATAGAGAAAAATAAACTTGACATCACTATGCATGTCCACCTTTTAAAAAGGGGAAAATTGCCACCACTAAAATGGTAGAGTTACTAAATATTGAGAGAAACGAGAAAGCAGTAATCAAGTATTAGTGTTTCAGCCCAATATTAACCTCAGAAGCAATGGCATAGCTTGCATCTACTTCATATCAGAAGCTGTGAAATATTTATACAGAAATTTATATAAAAAGTCCGTTGATGTCCTCTTTCTCAAAACTGCATCTAATGACTAGGTAACTAGAATTTAACCCAATTGCATAGGTAAACTCATTGAAAATTTTAAATATCAAATTTCAAATGAGTCATACCAATGGAAACAAGTTTTCTCATCAATTCAACTTTTGTTAGTTTTAATTTAAAATAAGAATTTACTTTTAAAAAGGGTATTTCTACTTTTACTACACAAGATGTTGGTTAATACATAAATCCTGGGCTCTGTAGTATATAGAAAGATATTAACTGGGAGTTAATGACACCATGATATTACATACCATCTGACAAACAAACCTGTAAATTTCCACATCCCAGAAGTGATGCTGGTAACATACATGGAAACACTTACACATGTACAATTCTTGACAAGTTTAGCAATGGCGGGGTGCAATAGAAGTGTTCTGATGTATACTGACAAAACATATGGGTCTGGGGAGGTTAACAGGAAACAAAACAGAACTTAACTGACTATTCGTTTATTCCCAGTGAGATACTGAACATACAAACACTTGAATACTGCTATACCAGTCATAACTAATCTTCATATATAGGTGACTTGAAATATTGCTTAGATGTGATGCCACACCGCTAAGAGTGAAAGTCTAATTTACAAACTTTGGAAACTGCATTCTGTAGCAAAGATACAAGTTAAAAATGTGTATTTTGCATTCACAATTTTGTCAGCAGAACCCTTCCTTATATTAAATGATTTGGTAAACCCTGGCAGCTTCCCCTTTGATGCAGCCTGATTCCACCAAGAAAACATGATCAATTCCACAGCCAAGATCCATTTATTTTGTATTGGGCAGCCCGCATTTAAGGAATGATACAATGTCTAAGGGGTACATGCAGTATTTATTCTCTAAATTTCAGCTCATTTTGTTAACTGAACACACAAAAGGACTATAGCTTTATGGGTACTCACCCATCCTGTTACAATATGCAAAACCACAGACAGAGGTATTGGCTACACTATTAGTTAAGAAATGCCTCTCTAGAGAAGAAAAGATCACAAGTTTTTCAGAACTAAGCAACTGTTCTGGACTATTGGAAAGAGAAGTTTGATGATCGATCACCAACAAAAGTCCAGATTCCCATCCCTTCTTTCAGAAAAATTAATTCTGAGCTGATAATGAAAAGATAACTTCAGTGTTACTTGCTCTGTATTTTAAACATGTTTCATGTTAATATTTTTTTTCTAGTTGAAGGTCATCAAGAGTATCTCAGTGGCAAACAATGTATGACTGATATTCAGAAGTCCATGTTAATCCTTTCAGCTAAATTCAAATATACTTCATCCACAAAATACCAAGTTTCCTATGCTTCTACCCGATCCAGCACAGATTTACTCCAGCTTACCTACAAAACAGCAAGCATTTGGAACATCTGTCTCAGAGACTGATCCTAGCTTCTCACTGAAAGGAATCTGCCTGTGGGTATCACACAGAGAACATACCGGACTCAGTATCTACTTCACATACAGAGCATAAGGCATTGTAGTTTCCAGGAAGCTGGAAGCCAGAAGGTTAAAGAAGCTCTAGCTCTAACCAAAGGTCAGATTCATAGGCGGCACGCTGAAACCAAAACACCATTATAACCCTGGCTCCTAACTGCAGAGTTCAGACACGCACCACGCTTGTAAACTCTGAGATAGGTGGTCCAGGTCAGTAACTGCACAATCCACACAGGAGCTGCCCCAGAGCCACAGATCATGTCAGTCCCATGTGGCTCTTCCGTGAAATTGACATTCTTGTCGATTTCACAGCTACTATTAGGAGGGAAACTGACAAGAATGTCGATTTCATCAGACTGCAGCAGGAACTTTTCAGACAAAGAGCAAATTTCAAAATTCCTGTTTCAGTCTTATTTGGACAATGAAAAAAAAAAAAAGGTCTCTGCTAGCACACTGCAATACTCACTTTTTCTTTAAGGAATGCCACGTGAACTATAAATAATACAATTTCAAAACTAAGTTGAAATGAAAAGTAAAAAACAAAAACAACTAAATTGCCCCTCAGAATGATCCCTAGGGTACAGGAAACACAAAACAGATTAGAAAGATGTAACTAATTGTCAGGGGAACAATCTATGCTTTTATTAACAACAAACTACAAGAGCGCTATGACACTTGTTCTTAAACTGTAATAGCTGACTTCAAATTTATAACCTTAGAACAATCCTCCCCTTCATGTCAGTGTCTCAGGAACTGCTAGTAATAAAGAACAGCAAAATCTTGGTCACAGGAAAGATTATTTATATGAAATATGTGTGTATATGTATATATTTCATACATATGTGTAATATACATATATGTCCATTACAGTTTACTCTGATGGAGATATGTACTTGAGGCCATTCATATAAATGCAATGAACTTCAGTTGGAAAAAGTAACGTATATTTTCCCAATGATAGAGATTATGATGCTGCAGAAAAGGACTGATTTCCAGATCACTCCAGGCATCTTCCTGAAAAAGGCATTCAAGATGGAGACATTCGTGACAAGCATAGCTGCAGCTGTTGAAAAACCTCCAGTGTACTACTACTTTTGGTTTCTCATATTAATAAACACTTGCAATTTCAGCTCATTGTTTCTATACGTCCTGTACCTCTCAAAAGGCTTTTTATTTTATTTTACTTTTTACTTTCTTGTTGAATTATGTTGTTTCATCCATTTCTAAGGGTTATGAATGTGAAAGTATGTTTGCCCATGTTAAGAAAATAAGGAGCTATTTCACTAAGGAGTTCTTAGATCTCATGCACTGAGGCAGGAATCTAAAGTTTTGTGGCAAGTCATGAGAATGTTATTGCTATCAGGCATCTTACTGCCACTTCTGTGGAAAAGCCAGCCAATTTGGCCTCATTATTAAGTGTCTCAAAACTTCAAACACATCCACAGTTAGTAAAGATCTTAAGGTTAGCAGCTTATTCAGTCTACGATATGGGGGTATGGACAGGTGTAACCTATCTGGTGAACATTCCCTCTCTACATAGCATTATCTTCCCAAGGTTTCCAGTATTGCACAATCAATACATACATTTTCTTTCTTCTGGCTGCTTGATATTTTTCTACCAGGCACCAGAACTGATACCATGCCTGCTGGCAAAGAAAAAAGAAAAGATGAAATGTAACTCAAATGGACAGAAAAGTGAAGGAGTTCACTGGGAGTTCAAATGGCATATGCAACAGAACCCTAACTCTAGAATCTCTTTATTTCTGATTAATTGTTCTGCCTTTCTACATGTATACATACTTTTTTTGATTGGCTATGTTTGATAACCTACTTACTAATGGTAAAGCTTACATAGTTATTGCTCCTTGAGGTACTCCTGCAGATGTAGTTTTGTCACAAATGAAATTCTATATAAATGTACATTATTTTTTGCCTGTTATTCTATAATTATGCCTTTCTTATCTATTATGTTCTTCTCCTGCTTGTTCCAACTCACTTCAGTTAATATACAGCATGCCTAGACAAAATAATTCACACTATTTCCCATTCTGTAGTCTGCTCCTGAGGAATTAGAGTTGAATTGTACCAGCACATTCAGGTAAACACTTTATTCTCTGTAGCACGGTTTAAGTCAAGCTACTGATGGTTTACAGTAAAATTTTCTATGCATGCTTTCATCTGTTTATAATGATCACTTTAGTTTTTTATTTAAGATTTCACTTAAGGGAAGATGGGCAATGTGCATGCTCTAGTAATAGGTATTATTTAAAAGCGTATTTTGAATAATACTAGCTTGTTCTTTCCTCTAAGCTTCTATGAGGAAGTGATCATGATAAAATCACCATATCAGCATATCTCTACTATAGCAGCAGTGGCTTCCATATTATAGACGGGTGAGCCTTTCATGTTCATAGGTCAAAAGCTTTTATTAATACTTTGCAGAAATACCCTTTTAAAACATAGGTGATTATATTTCAAAACTTTATTTCCTTTTACAAAATAATGTGCAAAACAAATTATTTTTTCATTTGCCTTATGATAAATGCCATTCTTATCTTATCCACCTTAGCACAAGATAAAGGGAAACATTAGATTTTATCTTTGTTTGTTTAAACCCAGATTTCTCAGAACACCACCTTTTTTCAACGGGCTTAACCAACACAAGCAATTATTTAAGACAGGCTTTTGTACACACAAATCAAGCAACAACAAAAAAAAAATCCAGAAGCTAAAATAGTCACACCTTAAACAACTCACCAGAAATAAATAGTAGCAGGATTAGAACCATTTAAAATTCAATTTTTCCACATGATGCTAACAAAGGACCAGGTGTGCTACAACTATAAGTATGAACTAAAGTCTGAAAAAAGAAAGCAATACATATACAAAGAAAAAATTGCTAAAGAAAAGGAAGCCCTTTAAACCCCTTGGACCTACAGCATCTTAGAAAAAAAAGAAATTACATCATCAAATGTACAGTAGGAGAGATTTGACAGCAGCAATAACTTCTACTTAGTTTTTACAGGGATAAATCTACACTTCACAAGTTGATCACAAAGAAATACTGCACATACTTCACTACTTTTAGTCACATCTAAAAATAAAACTGTTTTTATTACTCCAACGTAGTATGTCTTTCAAACCCATAAAGTAAGCATAAGTTCCATTACCAACAAAACCCACTTTTATTCCATGGGAAAGTATCAAATTGGTTAAAACTCAAACAGCTGAATCTGAAAATACTCAATAATTCTTTTCAGTTCTATGCATTTTGGTTTTCTTTCTAGGAGTTTATTTTTCTGGCCTTTCCACGGAGATCATTTTCAAACCTTGCTCTGTGATAAACACTACAGAAATATTATCAATTTCACACCCAGGAGAAAGATACCACAATCACTATTGCTAAGCAGGGATGAATTCAATAACTGTTGAGGTTGAAAGATGAATTAAAGGTGATTATTTTGATGAACACTTTGTGTCTCCTTTGTCCCACCCAAATTATTTTATTTACTCTGGTACAAGTAACTTTATTTTTGTACTACATACTGTTATATATTAGACCAAGCACATTTTACTTCATACACTATGTCAGGATTTTGGTCTGTAAATCAATTTTCCAGCACTACCTAAATGTCATAAGTGAGAAGTCTAACATTAACTACATGCTATGTTCCTTATAAATACTAGAAAATCAAATTAAGTGCAAATGCATCACAACAATAAAGTTCATTCTTGCAAAAACTGAAATTCACCATCCGTTGCTGAATATCAGTGCTTCTTTTTTCTGTACATATTTATTCCCCTATCTGTGCTTCAATAACTGCTTTGCCAGCAGGTTTACAAAATTTGGGATAAATTACTGTATGTAAGTGGGTGGCAGCAGTCTTTATGAGCAACAGTTGTTATGATTCTGCCACATTTTGACAAGTGTTGCTCTTCAAGTTCACTTGCTTTTATATTAATCAAGATGACATAAGCCAGATATTCCCAATTTGTATGATTAGATGAGTCATGCGACAGCCTTATGGGATCACTGACCTAGACTCAGAAGATTTGGCAAAAAGAAGCATATTTTGTTAAAATGGACAAATCTGAGCAGTTTCAAAGACAGCTACTATATCACAGGCTATAATGGGAGGTTTGTACAGCCTTTTTTTTTTTTTTTCTGCATATTACAGTACTCCTTCACTGTGTAAAGGAAGATGTTTGCTTCCTTAAATGAGAATGTTACTTTTTTATTTCAAGGAGAAAAAAAAAAAAAAAAAAAGATCTGTTTCTCATTTCCTCTGCATGTTTCTTTTAAATGATGTACATGCATTTCCAAACACAGGTTTAAAATTCACATTCATTGTTACAATGAACTAAAAAGTGAGCTACAGAGCATCGGTTTAAAATCTCTTAGTAGCTCTTGCAGTCACATGCAGTCTTCAGTATGAATTTCCATATATCTCTTACTGTAAAAATGCACCTATTCTACACTAATAACTTTTGAGAAGAAAAAAGAACAGGTTTACAGTATACCGTTTTTTCTTTGTTTTCTTGTACCCCTGGTAATTTTTTACTGCAATGTTAAGCACTTTGTTCGTCTTTTCAGTAGATTAATCTATATTTAGATTAATCACCCCATAAAGGAAAAACATCAGCGCCCCCCGGTGGACACAGCTTCCTTTTGACATTACAGTCTTCAGTATCCAGGGATTATTTCGTTGTAGCCATTATCAAATTCCAGTTCATTAATAATCATATTTAAATCCCTTACTAGACATTCGTGTTTTCTACTCATCCAATACTCTACAGACATATATCTGTAAACTTCAGGATAATTCTCATTTACACCAAACACTCACGTTTGTATTCATTTTTACTATCAAAGACATGAGAGAGGTTTATGGAAAATTACCTGCAATTAATTTAGCTCTTTATTTTAGCTGCTTTTTATAGACAATCTCTTGGTAAATTAATTAGAACTAGTAATTCACATTTATCGTATAGGCTGGTTATTCTAAAATAAGCTGAAAACTGTCACAAACTCAGAAAACAAAACAATGAGAAACTGAACCCATAGAGCCCAATCCTACTGCAAATGGATGTAATAGTCCACACATTTTGTGAAGAGGCATAATAGTCCCTAAAGTGTATAAGAGCATCACTGCACTAAGAAACAGTCCCTCTGTATTAATAGTATTAATGGGGTCAAAGCCTAAATTTGTTCACAGCACTATTCACAGTAAATGGTTTTGCAAGGCTTTTAATACTGCAGAATCATATAAAGCATGGGGTTACCCCACAGAAGTCTCACCTTAACATAATTACCATCAAAATCATTGGAACATTGGGGTAAGCAGAGTCACAGTATCCCAATTATAATGTCTTTACAGTATAAATCTTTTGGTGCAGGATAAAGATATGATTGTAGTACCAACAAGAGCAGCAAATACAGAAACACCTGCAACCAGTATGCCAAAAGCTGCTACTCCGAACTTAGAAACCTATCAGTCCATTCTGGAATTGTATTTGTCTCTGAGTACAGAAAGTATCTAAGATCACATCCCAGGGCTGTCAGTGACAAACTACACCAAATCATTCTACTGTTATTTTCAGCATATTATAGGAAACTCCCTTCTGGAACCAGAAGGAAACTTTCCAAGGGAGTCTCAGGAGGCAATGGTATTCTCCTGAGACAGTACTGAAGAGTACTGCAGCAGCTTAAGCCTATAC
The DNA here is from genome assembly GCF_964211835.1 of Anser anser. Classification (NCBI taxonomy): domain Eukaryota; kingdom Metazoa; phylum Chordata; class Aves; order Anseriformes; family Anatidae; genus Anser; species Anser anser. The sequence goes on from NC_139721.1 coordinate 35,742,505, forward strand.
CAATTGTTTTCACAGAAAATCTTAACTCCTTATGAGCAATGAATTTTGTGTACATCCAAACACTTGTGCTAATGTAATATTCAAGTTATAACTTTGCATTCATAAACAAACCTTTAAAAAAGCTGCCATTGAAGTCACTGCATTGTGTAAATTAATGGGATCCTGTCTTTATAAGAGATCAGTACAAAACAAGTCAAAATCTTTAGATTTGGTAAATACAGAAGTAGAAGATTTCATTATTGTGCTCTGTTCATGTACCTTTTTCATCATTAAGGGAAGACATTGCTTATCCAACAGAGGGTGGTTTTTTTGTTGTTGTTGTTTGTTTGTTTGCCTTTATTTCTTTTCTTAAACAATACTGATCTGGTAAGAAACAAACAAACAAACAAAATACACACAAAAACCCCTACATTTACAAAACCATGATCCAAACATGCTATTTACACTTCTTTTAAAACTAAAAGATTTTACACACATCTTTTACTACCTTGTATCCTACCAAAGTTTCCAGTTAATCCTGTATAAATCCATGTGCTCAATATTAGCTATTCACGTGGTTTTTTTTTGTTGTTGTTTTGGTTTTGTTTTTGAATCATCCATTAGGATTATTCTATCTGGAACCCAGGTGTTAATACTACGCTATCACCTAACCTCTAAGAAGTGTTTGCTTCTAGCTAAACAACACGGGTTTCTGTCACACAGTCTCGGATGCTTGTAACTGTGCTCAGAGGGCTAACTTTTCTATCTTGGTATAGGTATCTATAGGTATCTCCTATGCCCCCCAAATATGTCAGGTGTGTTTTGAGAGCTAAATGCGTCAAAGTTGTTAGTTCTGCTAACTTTTACTCATAGCACTTCATCTTCTCATTTTAGCTTCCTGCTTTTGCCCTTAGGGCTACTAAGCTACATGTTAAAGTTACTTAAAGTTACTGGTTCTGAACAGAAAGGAAAAATTGGAACACATTCCCAACCACTTTAGATTATTTCAGTCCACATTAATGGCTCAGAAGAGGGTAACAATTGTAATGGGCTGTAACTACTTGTCTAGGTAGTGCTATATTACCTTTCTACCTGTATAGTTTTTATATTACTTACTTTGGCATATCAACTTCTAAAATGTGGCATAAAAGTATATTTTCTTCAGAGTGTTTACTTTATCTTGACACTACTCTTCAACGTGTTCTTCTCTCTTTCTTTCACCTGTTTTTCTCTTTTTGTAAGCACAAAACATTTTCGTTTTGAATCCACTTGCAGCTCCTTTTTCCCCTCACATTACCGAGATAATCATGAGGTTTGACAGCAATTTGGCAGTACTAAAGAGCTATTTTCATCAGTAAATGAAACTCCATTCTGGATGACTGAACTTGTAATCAGCTACTGGTTAGTTAAAAGGTCAGCTTGCACCTGTAATTCTTGTTACCAGATTTGAGGCTGCTCTCTTCCCTTATTCATCTTATAACATAGCTATATTACTCAATACAAAATGCCAATCTTACATCTATGATTGTATGGCAAACAGACTTCCTACACAGGTTGTCCAAACCACCTAATATTTTAAACCCTTCTGTATGTCTGCTAATCACACAGAAAGTTTCCTATGTCATTACAAATTTCTCTTTCATCCTCCTGAAGTCCAGGTCTAACATCTTTGTCACAGCCTATATTATCTGGTTGGCAAAACATTTATCTGCACAGTAGTTTAATCAGATATAGACCAACATTTACTTTCTAATAGTTTCATTTTCAGTATTTTATAAGTAGAGCACAGCAAAATTACATTTCAAGGGCCCATGGCCCTTCATGGGCTTGCAATGCATAGAATCATTACGGCTCAGGGGGACCTCAGGTCTCTGGCTCAATTTCCTGCTCAAAACAGGGTCAATCAGGTTGCTTGGTGCTTTATCCAACTCAGTCTTGAAAATGTTCAAGGTCACTGACTCCACAACCTACCTGGGCAACCTGTTCCAGCAGTGAAATATCTGGATGATGATTTTATTCTTCCTCAATCAAAACTTCGGCTGCTTCAATTTATGCCCTGTGTCACTTACCCTCCTACTCTGCACCTCAGTAAAGTGTTTGGCTCTGTCTTCTCAGGAAGCTCCACTTAAGTACACGGAGGCTGCTATTAGGTCCCCACAAGGCCTTCAATCCAATTCCCTGAGACTCATGCTGAGCAGGGGAGTAGGACCTTTATGAATAACGGACCACCCTAAGAGCCATGTCATCTGCTCTTAACTGTTAGACTTCCTGTAGCACAACTTCCACAATCTCTTTGCTAACACAAGCTATATCCCCTACTGTACACCCACACATACTCTGTGCATTCAACTCTTTTTTAAGAAGGGCTACAGAAAACATAAGCTATGACAACAGTGTTAGTATCTCCCCATAAAAATGGCAAAGTGTCTGCTTCTTTACTATACCCTTATTTCAAAACTGCTGTATCCCATCATATCAAAGTAGACAGACCTACTGCAGCAGGTGGACCATCAGGAAGGCTGAACTTTTCAACCCACACTTCTGTTCATGAGGTTTTGCTAAGTTGCTTTTTTTTTTTTTTGATAGCCTAGAGAAAGAGGCAAAGTAAGCCTCTATTTTTCTCTTCATTCTCTTAACTGCACTGTAACTTATTCTCTAAATCATGGATACTTTCTCTAATTTCATTATTTTAGCCTTAGTAGACAATACTATGCTTACATGAGATTCCAAATCTTTTAAGTACCAGTTCATTGCAGTTTCTACTGGGAATACTAGTTATTCTGAAATATCCACACTTTTATAGTAATAAATAAATAAATAAATAAATAAATAAATTATTGAAGCTATAACATTAGTCCCTTGTGTCATTACAGTACATGTCAGCTTCAATTTCATTTTTCTAGGACTCGTACTAAAAAATGACAGAGAAATTAGTTTTATAGTCTGAGCAAAGATCTTATGATCTAGCTACTTCCTCTCATTAAAATTATCCATATAATTTTCAGGCTCTTTCCCATACTTGCAAATTCATATTGCAAATCTGTGTTTTAAGTCAAATAATTTATAACATATTAACACCCAAGTGATCAGTCTTCTGGAGTTAACAGCATCAGTAGTGTCCAGTATTGCATGTAAATTTCATCCTGTTTTCCAAATTAATGAGCTGACATTCAGCATTCCCTACTCATCTTCTGCCTTTCAGAAAATTGTCAGAGTTTACCTATATGTTTCAAATGTTCCTTCTATGGCTTCTGTGTTAATAAACCCTAGTGACAATTGCTAATGAAATTATACTAATTGCTGAACCAGATGGTGCTGACTTATTGTGCGCTGCTTTTTGGTATTTTGTACTTTTAATTGTAGTTATATTAATAAGTCAAATTATTTCCTAACTATAAATCTTGGGAGATGTAATGTCATGTCCTGTGTCACAGTGCCAGATGACAAACAACTTCCCTGCAAACAGAGGCCAAGTTCGTTTGAATGGCGGAAAGCATTCCTTTTTAACAATGAAAAAAAAAAAAACACAACACTGAAACACTGAAAGGATAATGGATTAATATACACACAACTTTTAGATCACCTTACCTTTAACTAAAAGTAGTGTGGGGTATATGATGTGCGAAATTGTGGAATCAAAATGTACAGACTACTGGAATGAGCAAGATGAAATCCCTTTCCTGTGTAGGTGAAAGCTGAAAATATTCACAGGGCCTTTTCTTAAGGAAGAGATGGAATCAGCCCCCAAGCAATAAATTTGAAGTTAACCATGCATCATTTTCCCATCCTATTGGAGGAGTAGGAATAACTAACACAAGGATGAACTCATGAGTATTTTGGGGGCAAACAGAACTTTAACAGTATCACACAAACAGTAAATAAAGGCATTACCTAATTTCAAACAATAACAAATGCTTATAATTTCAAGACAAACTACATGTGAATACTCCTTAAGAAGATCCCAAAATTGCACATAGTACTTAGTGAGTAAATATTGCATTCCACATCTAGTGGTTGTGTGAAGGAGAGTGAGAGGACAGTGATGTATTAGATACCTGGCTTCTCATGACTGTGATGGCAGGCATAAAATCCTAGTCCAAAGCCCAATTCTAGCATTATCAGACTTGAGCTCAACTCCGTTAAATACTGTTCTGAAGCAGAAAGAAATGTACCTTATCTGCTGAGAAACAGCAAGAGAAAGATGGAGAAAATAGCTAAAGCAAAGTATGAAAAAGTGACTATTTCTTCTGATACTGTGTCTTCTTACCTGCTTTTGCCTTAGCTAACTTGAGTACAGCGAGGTATTTCAATCACCCACGTTCAGCTTTCATTGGACTTTTTATGAAAAAAAAATGAACAAGAATGAACCTTTGTGTGGCTCTTCACCTAAAAGATGACTCTGTCTTTGAGACTAGGTCACAGTTTCGTGAATTTTCATAAGGTGGTAATCTGAGGATATGATTTATTAAAATACCCTTTATTCACTTCCAGAAGTTATTCCTATGTCATAACTTAAGTTCTCACATAAGTGATATTAACCTATAACATGAATTCGCCTTCTCCCCCGTATTTCTACTTTTCTTTAATGGTATGAATTTTATCATTATAAAATTCTCTTCAACATTTCTGGCATTTGTTACTTGAGCTGCAAGGCTCTTAGAGAAACAATTTCTTATCTGAGAGAAGGCAGAGGAAGGAGTAGCTTCAGCACTGTCTAATACAGAATTGTTACTAGTTTCTCCCAAAACACTGCTGAAAGAACCACAGTGCTCTACATGAGAAGGAAAAAATCCCAAGTCTTGAAAAGTACCCATACAATTTCCCTATGTTCAGTGAATTTTAAAATGAAGTTTATAAGACTATGAATGCAAAAAAAATAATATACTATGATTATGAATGCATTTTGGTGGCCATTTTACATAACATATTATCATTGCTGGGAAAACAGACTAAACAGAACTTTTAAATCTAACTCTTAATAAAAGACACTAATATTACTGAACAACAACTGCAATTAAAAGCAGTAATTAAAACTTATCTTACTATGTTAATTAGGAATTAAACAAATAACCAACGCTCAGATACATCTAAATTGCCAAACTCAACTATCAAATCCCAATAAAAGAGGAAAACTAACTGAATACAGTATAAACTACTGGGAAACAATACCTAATAATTTTTTAATCATGATGCTTATATAAGCAGGTAAGTTGTTTGTAGGATTCTGAATTTACAATACTACTTCCTTGGGCTTGGAGTGTTTCAGATGCAGTAAATATTTCACTTTAGAAATTTGACACGCTTTCCACTAACTGTACCAGAGCATAAAATTTCTTATGCATTATGAAATGTAAATCAAAAACTATTTTCTGTGACTAGCATTAAATTACAGTTTAAGTAATTGAAAGGCTTCACCAAGTAATGCAAGCATCAGAAAAAAATATGAATCTTTGGAAGAAGTTGTGTGATTTTGTGCAGTAGATGAAAATGGAGTCAGTGTTCTTAGAGATATCTCCAAAACCTTTCTCCCAACAGACTCCAGTTTAGAAAGGAAAGACAGAAAAACATAATTTGAAGTGTTTCATTTATAGTCCTGTCTTTGTTCATTTTGCTTACAATTCTAACTTATCTAGCACATACCATGTCAGACATAAACATGATCTTGAAGTGGGGTCCTAATAACTGGGAGTTTTTCTTGCAGTATTTTTTTCTCTTGCATATATATATATATATATATGTTGGTCTTCTTTTTCTTTTCTATATATATATATGTTGGTCTTCTATATATATATATGTGTATATATATATATATACACACATATATATATATATGTATACGTATATATATATCTTCTATATATATATATGTTGGTCTTCCTTGACCGGGTGTTTTGTATTTCTCAAAACTTCAAGAATCTTATTTCCAGATGAGAGATTTAAATAGTCCTCAAGCCCTGAAGGTACACATATACTTGCAGCTCAAGTGAGTATTGCTAAAAAAATTAGGCACTTATATTCAGAACAAAGTTCACCTCAAAAAAAAAAAAAAAAGCAAAAAGGCAAAAAGGCTTTCCCTAGCTTCAAACAAGACCAACTTGTCATGCATTAGAAGCTGAGTAGAGTTGTCTTGTTCTTGTTAATTTGTCTGCTTTGGAGTGAAAATGAATTATCAAAAATTTTTCACAGTGAAGCAGTCTTATGTGGAAGGAGTCCGAAATTGTCAAAAAATGCTAAAGAAGGTTTTATGAAGAAACTGAGTTTAAAAAACAAACAAACAACAGGCAGAAAATGCCAGAACGTTCAAAAGACCTATTTAAATTGAATTTAGTTGATCCAATACTGTAGTTAACTGTTACACATTAATAACCTAAAAGATTTGGACACAAAGCCACCAGAAGAACAAACTTTTTCTTCATTTATCTGTACGTCACTGGTGCAAAATTCTGCCTACATGAATCAGTGAAATTTATCTAACAGGTCCAGCTGCATGTAACGAGGACTACTTTGATAAGGTTTAAGTAACATCACAAAAAGGTGCTTGACATAAAGAAGAAATAACATACTTATTAATTTACGGCACGATTTATTTTCAATAGTCTCTCTTCTCAAGGTCATGAATAACTTTATAGAAATTTACTTCAAATAACACAACCATCAACCACACGTGCAAAGATTTCTGTTGAAGGAGTATCAGCTGAGCAAGAATGTATATAAACTAGCAGGCAGAGTTTCATCACAAACCCAAAAAACAAGTGAGAAAAAACTGTTTTCAAAAATTCAAAATTATCACAGCTTTTTGTGGATTTTTTTTTACAAGTCCAGTAATGTCATTTCTGGATGACAACAACATAATGTAAATGATTCTGCATGTGGAAAGAAAAATGTTGCCATTTTGCAAAGACTGCAATTACACTTGCTGGACAGATTGACAGATGACTATAGAGGGCTTTCACATCTAGATGCTAAAAAAAGTATTAGGTGTGCATATGTCAGAAAATGTCTTTAAACAGACTTGACAGGATATGGTAGAAAAGTATGAGGTAGTTGTGACAGTCATAAGACAATAATTCATCCATTAAAATCACTAGAAGGGATCAGAATTGTACAGGATGCTGTCCTCAAATATATAGGTTCAGATTATATCTCTTCAAATGATCAAGATACCAATCTGGGCTGGATGAGCAGACTGAGGTGCACTGAAAACTGGCTGAACAGCTGGGCCCAGAGGGCAAGTTTTCGGTGGTGCAAAGCCTACTGAGATGCCAGTAACAAGTGGAGTACCCCAGGGGCCAATACTGGGTCCAGTCTTGTTTAACACCTTCATTAATGATCTGGACAATGGCACAGAGTGCACCCTCAGTAAATTTGCAAATGACAAAAAAACTGGGGGGAGCAGCTAACTCACGAGGGGGCTGCACAGCCATCCAGAGGGACCTCAACAGGCTGCAGAGGTGGACTGACAAGAACCTCATGAAATTCAACAAGGAGAAGCGCAGAGTCCTGCAGCTTGGAAGGAACAACTCCAGGCACCAGCACATGCTGGGGGCCACCCAGCTGGAAAGCAGCTCTGTAGAAAAGGACCTGGGAGTCCTTGTAGACACCAAGCAGAACATCAGTCAGCAATGTGCCCTTGCTGCTAAGAAGGCCAACAGTATTCTTAGCTGCATCAGGCAAAGTATTGCCAGCAGGTCAAATATCAGGAAGCACATGTTTACTGTACAGGTGATTGAGCACTAGCACAGGTTGCCCAGAGGGGTTGCGGAGTCTCCCTCATTGGAGATTTTCAAAAGCTGTCTGGACAGGGTCCTAAGCAAACTGCTCTATGTATCCCTGCTTGAGCAGTGGAGTTGGACCAGATGACCTCCAGAGGTTCCTTCCAACCTTAACTATTCTGTGATCTTCCATGAATGTATCTAGCCTTGTATATTTCAATTTGTCATCTCCACAACTTTCTGTGGCAATGCATTCCACAAAACTGTTGTACTCATCAAAACATACTTCACAGCAACTTCATAGCTTAAAACATTATCTAATAGATGCCACCTGACTTGATCACAGCTCTTTACTATTTCCCTGACACCAGATGTTCTTGGCGTATCTGGAGGTGAGGAGAGAGGTAAGACTGGGGATTGGAGAGAGTGGGCTAAGAAGAACCACCTTCTTTTCCTTATAAATGGCGCTTGGGTGGGAGGAAGCTGCTTCTTATTTATACCTGATCTAAAGCAATCTCTGTATCTCCACAGCCATGAAACATCAGAGTTGTGAGCATTTACAAGTGTAGAAGACTATCTGACAGATCCCATGGTATTGGGATCAGTATCACGTCATAATGAGACCCAATGTATGCCATGTGGCTGTGTCCCCCTGCCTTTCTTGAAAAGAAATCTCAGGTGTATGGACCATAAAAGTTAGTACAGACATTTAGGTCTCTGATCTAGACAATCAAGGGACTAGGATTGCACACTGTCCCCACTCTGTTTTCTTGGTGTAGGTTTAAAATAAGCCTTGGTTCCCTATGTGAACTCTACATAAATGATATTTCAGGCTCTTGCACATCATGAGATTCAGTACACATCTATCTCTTGAAAATGAATCATTCTTTTGAAACATTTTATTGGCTCATACATAACTCATTTCAGCTGAAGAGAATCTAGTAACTCTATAATTGATTTTCTCTCTCCCTTTTCCCTTTAGCAATATGAAGCACGATCAGCTTCAGTACCAACCCATGTTATGCTTTTCAAACCAGAAATAACTACACAAGTGTTGCAATAAATGACTAATTCACTTCATAATTTATTCTAACCTTACAAAGAGCCTCTTAACTAAACTATAGAACTTACTAAGATAACTTGAAGTTACTGACAGTCTAATTCATCAGACATGAATTGTAATATTGCCAACAGTAATATTGAAGAGCAGGATTCTACTGTTTTAAGGCATTTAACATCAAAGCCTTATTCTTTGAATAACCAGATAGACTGATGTTTAAACTCATATCAACTAAAAGATTCTCACTGATATTGCTGTCTTTCATCATAGGACCTCGAGATGAACTGAAATCAATGGACTCTGTGAATGACATTAAACACACCTGCAGGTGTCTCTTGCATCAGTGACTTCATATATTGGCAGAAACAGAAAAATATGGCATTTGTTACATTTTTACACAGGTATTCAGTGACATGTGACAGCATTAAAAAATTGTTTTAAAATTAGTAGTTTTCAAGTTTATGACTTCTCTCTAGACAATAGCCTTGTAGATCAAGGAATCTAGTAAAAATGCTGTTGGACAGTTTCTGTAATAACATTGTACTTTAACATTTCAGTGAAATGCCATAAGCTCTCAAAAAACAAACCACCACTTTTTGAGGTTATTTCTCACTTTAGCAGTTTTGTAAACATAATTAGTCCAACTGATTTACCAATCTTGGCATTATTTTCTTACTACGTTTGCATAAAAATTAACAGGATTTACTTTATTATTAATTGTTTGAGGCATAGAAAAACAATTCATGTATTTTATTAAAAGCAAAAAAGCTAAGGATTTATTGACACTTACTAACAACCTAGTCACTGTAGCCTGAAGACAAACTACACGAGTAAATAAGTATCCATAACTGCCCATTTTTAAAATAGAAATTCCTTTTCACAACCTTGGCTGATTCTTTGCTACTCTCTTTCCCCTGCCTCTTCCACTGGTCTTCAATATTTCTTATGTATTCTCAAGATTAGAACTTGAGCATGGATCCCTCCAGGTAAATGGCACATAACCAACTACAGTAAAGAAATAATTAAATATACATTTTAAAAAGGAAAAATGTGAGAAGTAAGTAGTTACTGCAAATACCACTGCATGAAGGAAAGACTGTTTCTTTATGGAAGCCCATAGAAGATCAATAGTCATCTGTATAGTAACCAAAGTGCTCTCTATTGAGCTCTGCAGGTCTTACAATCTTTACCACTTACAACACACTTAAGAAATAGAATAAGAATCCCGGATGGATATCATCATTTACAAACTGTACCCTCTGTGACAAATATAGTCACTTCTCAGAAGTGACTTAGCGTAGGCTAAGGCCTTTGTGCAAAACAAAGACTAATTAAGCTAAGAACACAAGAGACAGGGGGCAAGCATGAATGACATTCTGGAATCTATAATTATGGTCTAAAAGAACCTGGGGAAGAACAGAATCATCTATACGTGAACAGTGAAATAAAATTGGAGAACAGTTTCAGGAGACCTAACTACAATGATCAGCCTACCTCAGGAAGAGAAGAGGAGACTTTATCTAAAAGTAATCAGGACAATGTCCCTGGAGATGCCAGAGCAAGTAGCACCTTTCATCACATCAGTAGAATCTCTCAGTCCTCAAAAAGACAGCAGTGACTTGGAAAAAATATACCTTTAAAGGATGTCCTGAGTCTGGCTAGGATGGAGTTAAAGAAGATCTTAGTAATCCATATGGTGCTGTGTTTAAGATCCACGACCAAAACAGTGTTGGCAACACAATCTTAGCTATTGCTGAACAGTTGCTTACACAGCGTCAAGACCTTCTCTGTTTCTCCATCTGCACCACAAACCCCTTCCATGCTCCCTGCTTCCCTGGTGAGCAGGCTGGGTGGGCAAGAGTCTGAGAGGGGATGCAGCCAGGACAGCCGACCCAAACTAACCACAGGAATATTCCACATCATATATTGTCATGCTCTGCAATAAAAACTGTTCCTTTTTGTTTGCTTGTCTGTTTGTTTTTCCAAAGTAGCCATTGCTCAGACACTGGCTATGTATTTGTCTGTTTGTGGAAAGTAGAGAGTGATTGCCTTTGCATCACTTGGTTTAGTCTGGGGTTTTTCTTTGTTTTACTTTCTTTCGTTCACTTAGTAAACTCTTTTTATCTCCACCCATAAGTTTTCTTGCTTTTGATCTTCCTATTCTCTCCCCCATCCTTCTGCAGGGTAGTGAGCAAGCAAGGTTCTTGTATGGTGCTTAGCTGCTGTCTGGGCTCAATCCACCACAAGGGAAAGAATTACCTTCTGGAACTTTTGCCTTCAGTTGTTAGCTGTCTATCCAAATTCCAAATCTTTCAGGTTTCAAAGCACCTGGTAATTAAGATTATCAGAAATTGCCTACCATAGAGATAGAAGATTGAAGACAAATGGAAGATTGAAGATCAGACCTTTTAGAAATTATGGTAACAGTAAATTGCATTTATTGATATTTTTCCTAGAATCAAGTAGCATTATTCAAATGGATATGAACAATTCTATCTTCCATATCAGACTCTAAAGAAAAGTTTATTTGTTGCCATGGAATGTCAAATACCCATCACTTAGGAAGTCAACTACATTTCATAAAAAAAAAATAATAAAAAAATTTTAAAAAATCTTAAGATTTCATTCATACTAGCCATATTACCTGGTCATTAATAGAACAGCAACATCATGACTGTTGATATGATGAGGCTGGTTCATATAATGCAATCTTTCTACTGCACCAGAAATAGCCATCAAGGAGCACAAAAGCATATAAATGCTTTCCATGCTGCGGGAGGTAATGAAAAGGGGAAAAAAAAAGTGCCTTTTTCTTTCTCTTTTAGATACATAACATGCCTTTTCTTCCAATTGTTGAAATTTGAAGGAAACAGAAAACTTCATAAGAATAGCTCCATAAAATGTGAATAATCATTTGGCCACTACTCTGTAAGACAGGAGAATTGAAAGCATGATCTACAGCAATTTCCAAAAAATCTGAATATAAGTATTTATTTCCACAGTAACCTTTTTCAGAAATTTCAGTAGGAGGGCAGTAGCAACGCAGGATAGTAGAACCATGCATACACACATTTCACTTGACTTTTGAAGACGTACTGTAAGATGAACCTCTTCACACTTGTTTTTAACAGAATAATAATGCTGAATTACACCTTGCTAAATATATATATATTTTTTAAATCTGAGAAATCAATGTTTATTATTGCACTGAATGTAAAGATTTAGCTTTTGGTGATAAGAACATGAGATAAATAGCACTGCCATCATCACTTTCCCTTCATTTGGGTTAAGGCTCTGACTAGACAGAGATAAATTTACCTTCTTCCAGTGGCAGGAAAATACAGTGCTACACTGACTTTTCTGCTTGCTGGTGATCCATACCCAAGGACTATTGTACAACAAGGAGTTCATGATCCAAATAACAACTAACCTGAGTATGAGCAGATCTGTGCTATGCTGCACATATCACTTGGCTGCAGGGTAAAGTTAGTCTGCTAATCACAAGGGAGAAGACTGTAGTTAGTTTCCACTTGGCATCTATCTTAAAAGTGAAGACCATGTTCTCATGTGAACCTCTTTTTGCTTGACAATAGAAATACCAAATGGAATTTTTTACTTATAAGAAAAACTAAATTATTTATTTTAAGAGCTCTCAGGACCATAGTGCTGGTTCATCTCAGCACAGCAGGCTCTGTGTAGCATACCGTGCCCTCGTTATGCAACACAGGGTTCCCAGCATCTGAAGGGATATAAGATTACTTAAGCTTTTTGAGACAGAAAAAGGGGATATTTAAATCAGCACCTTATGGAGTCTATAACAAATACTGGCACCAGTACATTACATCCATCACTGAAGATTTTGCAATGTATAGTACAGCTAGTCTCTGCATGCCAGAGGCCTACTGTCTTCCAGTACTGTCAGCCTCTGTGCATGCACTACACAGCAGATGTTCAACAGGTAATGTCGCCGATTTCTCAATAGTTTCCAAATAAGAAGTCAGCAAAAGGGGACCATGATGAGCAATTCATGCAGCTTTCTCCCACACAATCGTTCTACTTAAACAGAACAGGCTGTGGGCCAGAAAACTGTTCTGAAGACGTAGTATAACTTGTATATCACCTTTCCCAGGGCCTTGCAGCCCCTCTTCTGTCAAATGATATATTCCAGTCACATACTGGAAAACAAGCTTTTGTCCACTTGGGAGAGACAACAAAGAGGAGCAACCTGCTGCTAATATTGGAATAATTTATCAAGTTTAGAGTCCGTTTCCTGCATGTTGCTGAAGTCTAGGAAACAGGGAAATCAGGAATTTCTGTTGAACGAGAAGAACTGTACCGAAAGCACTGCAGATTGTGCACCCTTTCACATTCAGACACTCAGAGACTTACTGTAAAAACAATATAGACTATATAAGGAATAGACTACTAGATACTGAGTTGTTTTACCTTACGAACAAAAGCAATCTCCATTAAATTCTGTTTATGCTCTCTTGTTATAAAATGTAAATATATCAACTGCCAATCTTTCAGGGGTTTCACAATGATTAAATACTTGACATTTAGGAAACTCTTGAGGAAAGAAAGAAAAAAAAAAAAGAATTTGCAAAGATTAGAACAGTTATTAAAGCAAACGGAACACTTCAGGTATCTCCCAAAGTGATAAATAAAAAATATTATTACTTGAATAGCATTTCTAACTTTAAAAATTCCGGTTTCTTACTGCATTACAAGAATTACACATAATAAACATGAGGCAGACAATGTAAAAGACTGAACTTTCACATAAGACTTACACATTGAGCAAAAAAACACCATTACTGTGAAAACAGCTCAGAAGAAAATAGATATTTTTACAAGCCCTGATACTGCAAGCACTTAAATTTAGCTCAGAAATATGATTATTTGCATTGAGATCATGGATATGATGCAAATATGATCTTCCTTGGTATGCTTATCTTTATAGTGGTGCTTCCTAGTTACCTATTACATTCTATGCTATAATACATAGCATAGATTAACATTTTTTAACACTGTGAGTATGCCTAAAGATTGGACAACAACAAGAAATGTAATGAGCATTATGACCAAATATTAATATTCTGTAAAACAAGATGTAATTTCTTTTCCATCTTCCTTACTTGTTAAAAGTTCAAGAATGTGAATATAGGTCTATAGGTCTAAGTGTCCAAAAAAAAACTTGATATTCTTACACTAAGCCAAAGATTTGACTGTTTTAAAACCAAAAGAGACACACTTTGGTGACTGCGTTCAATCCACTGCAATGGACATGGGTGTCAACTGAGAGAATAACATGATTTCAAAGTCTCAGTGGATTTGAGCTAAATGCAAAGGAAAGCTTAGGCCAAAATGTCATGGAATTCCAAAAGGACTGTGGACTTTCACAAAGAACTACTTTGGCTTACTATATTACAAAACATAATACTTAGCATGGCTATACATATAAAATGAGTTCCCGATATAACTTTCAGTCATGGATCTCAATCTCATTACCTTTTTTTACATTTACAAATACATGTGATTTTATAGCTACAGTTCTGTTTTGTTTTTTTAAGTAAGGAAGATCCTTTCCACTATGATGTTATCTGCTAGTAATCTGTGTCAGCCACCCACATAGCTGAACACACTTAGAAAATTACCAGTGTTATGAGCCCTCCTATGCATTCTACATTACACATACACAGCGATAACTGAAATAAGAATGAAGCCCCATAATATTCTTTTTCATCTTTGCAAGTATATTTCTTCTGAAATGCAGCCTTCACATTAGAAGTGCAATAGCTTAGCTGATTCTTCTATTTTGAATGTTCTATTCTAGCTAAACCTTCATTGACAATTCTAGTATAACTACTATGTGTTTTTTTAGAAGAAAATATACCAAAAGTCAGTTTCATACTTTTAATACCTAAGTCAATCAACTAAACTTTGACAAAGATTCTCTTAAAGAGAATCAAGATATACACATAAAGATGGAAGTCCTTGCTCTGCAGAAACCTGCATTATAAGTAGGGGACAGATCAAAATCATCTATTATCAATACTGGAATTTGTCTTCCCAGAAACCAGATATGGAAGCACGAGGTTTCTTCTTTTTTTTTTTTTTTTTTTTTTTTAAGAAAGGGCTGTATATGCAATGAATAATGAACTCTAAATGGGGCTAGTCATGTAGCTATATGCAACAACACCCTGCAATTCAGTGAAAGCCATGATTTGGAAGTAGTTATACCACATCTGTAAAAAGCATCAGAGCAATTAATGGATTAATGAAATACATAAAAAAAAAATCAGTCCCAGTATCATACAGTTACTGATCTGGAAAATACAGTAATGAAAGATACCTATGTTTGCAGATAGAAACTTAAGCTTTTTATGTTACCTTCAAAAGAAAATAAAATGTCCTTCCTGTGTAACATTTTGTTACAGCCTCAATTTTTGAGCAGTTCTGCAGTGTATAACCTAAACGTTATATCAAGTATAAAATGTGCTACAAGCCCAAAGGAAAATGAGAATAAAAATAAAAAACAGTCTTTCAGAAGCACAGAATTTTCAAAAGTAATAGGTATATATTGACCTTGCTATCAGTGTTAGTTACTATAATGTGGCTATATTATATTCACAATAAGCATGGTTATTCATTGGATATGATATGATTTTGCTTCAGAATCTCAGAAGTGCTTATACAACCTCTACTCAGATCAGAGGTCCTGTTTGAGTCCTTTCGGGGATATAAGTTGATTTTGCATAAACTTAGCCAGTTTCAGTGAAAGGCATGGTAGAAAAAGGTAGTAAGTTTTGCATGGCTTAAAACCAGGAAAAATACCAGGACAAACTCTTACAATTGAGTTCTTATTTAAAACAAAACAAAACAAACAAAACAAGCAAACATACTGAAATAAAAACACGCTGGTTTGTACACCGATAATATTCCACACAAAGGTCAAGCCAATAAAAAAAGATAATTTTCTTCATACTGCCTTTCTCATTTTCCCAAATGCATTTATTCGTATTCTCAAAGAATACAGATTCTTTGAGAGATTCAAGTGGCTAGAGGACAACCTACACACAGGAGAAGCAAACTTGTACTGGGTACCTTTGACCTCACTATCCCCATAGAAGTTAAAAGATTGTATTCTATGGCACATGTAATGAGGCTAATAGCTTCACTCTCTCTCTTTTACCTACTGTTCCTTCTAAATGCCACAGAATTCTACTTAATTCTAATTTAGAAAAGTCTTGTGGTTTATAACAGCACAAGATAGTCATTCAGCTTTCTTTTTATGTTACACCGATAAAGTCAGAAAGATTAGTAAATTCCAGGAAAAAAATAAAGAGATAAGACAGCTACGGACTAATTACGGCATTCACTGGAATCCATAGATTAACTCTGGAAATAACAACTGACTCTATGGAGATAGCAAGCCCTTAGTCACAAACAGTGTGACTTCCTATAAGAGGAAACGATTGGCCCATTGTGGCACAGAAGAGATCCAGCCTATTATGTCTTCTTTCTCTCAAATACAAATACATTAAGCTTAAAATTACTGGAGCAAAAAAAATATTTGAACTATATATATACATATATATATATATATATTTGTCAGCACAGTCAAGCACTGAAACTTGTTGCCCTGACACATTTTAGTCTCCATCTTTGAAGAGATTCAAAACCCAACAGTTCAATGTCCAGAACAATCTGCTCTAGTTGACTGTTTTGAGCAATGGGTTGGACTAGATAACTCCAGCAGTCCCTTCCAACCTCAATTATTCTGTGACTCTATGAAAACTGCAACAGAAACTAGCAACAGAAAAACTAGCAACAGAAAAATAACAGAATCACAGTAAAGCACCATGTATTTTTCTAATTTTTAGATTGGCATCCAATCTGGAACAAACAGTTTGTGATAGAATTCCCAAATATAAGAATGTTGAGCTATCCTGAGGCTCTATTATTTCATGTGCCTTGATTCTCATAAAGTTCTATATGGCAAAAATAAATAAATAATTGAAGTCTAGGAGTACTTTTCAAGCATCTTATGCTGAAGTTTTTAAAAATGGCAGAAAAGAAAGTAATTAAATTTCTACAAAAAATTCCCTCCTTTCGTGAATGGCAATTCCAGGAAAAAAAGGTTGCAGTGCACATAGAGGTTTCTAGAGTGTGATTTAATATAAAATACAATCTTTTGGAAACATTACAATCAAATCCTCTGAAGAGGTTATTAATTAATATTGTGCAAGCTTTGTGTAGTTAGTAAGTCTCAAATAAAACTCTATGAAGTTAGGACTGTGATATGTCTAAGTAAAAGAAGAACCAGATAAAAGCCTGTAAAAGTTGCTTCTGCTCTTTGTACATAAGTACGTTCTCCAAGAAGAACCTGCAAGTGCATTATGTACGAAATCAACTTAATTTCTTTGAACACCTGAAATATTTGATACTTGCATGGGATTTCGATGCAGCTGGCAGTTTCTTCACATATATATATATGGTCTTCATGACATTCACTCCTGAAAGCTGTAAGTTAAACCCTAAGAACCATCACACAGCTACTGGATACTTCAAAAACAGGAAGCAGATTCAAACTAATCTATGCGTGATTGGATACTACACTTTTAAGCTTAATCTCTAATTAAAAAACAAGTATCAGAAAATACATATAATTTTCTGCAGTTACCCAGCAGTTCCATTGCATCATCTTCATTGTCAATATCTTCTTCGGTTACAGATGGAGCTGTGCTGTGAGCAGAATCAAACGAGTCCTGAGAAAGCATGGCAGCCAGCAGTTTCTTATGTTGCTGTTGTTGCTGTTTCAGTCCTTTGCTCTTTGGCTCCATTTTTAAGCTGCGAGGGAGGAAAACAACTTTCTCTTACTGATGTTCTCTATAAAATATGTCACACATTTTTCAAATCACTGTAGCCCATGATGTCACCCAGATCTGAAGGTTAGCTCCATCAGACCACAGAAACCTACTGGTAACCTCTCATGCCGTGATCATTGGATGCTATAAGGCAGTCTGTGCTTTTAGTTCTTATTACAATTATTACAAAAAAATCTTACCTACAATTTTGACTAAAAAATGATGGGAAAATTCCCATTGACTTTATGGACATTTATGAAGTCTAAATAAGTTACATACACAACAGGATGTCAATTACTGGTGAGTGTTGTTAAGGCACTGATCGCACAACAACAAAGCTGAGAACAAAAAACTACTCCACTGTGTAGTTATGTTATCACAATCCCACATGATTAAGGTTTACATAGTTAACAACAATCTTCATTATAGTTTCTTGACTTATGCCCCTAACCTAAGTAACAGACAACTGAACTGCACAGAAGTTAGCAGAAGGGTCTAAGGCAGGAATTGCTATAGTTAACAATTTCTAATTCCTTCTAATCTCAAAATAAAGACAACGAGAAAGAAGTAGGAGGGTATCAGGAGTACCTCAGGCTGTCTTATAGCCTGTTGCAGGAAGATAAATATTTTGCAAATTATGAAATTCAGTATAATCAATAGGTCATTTCCCCTGCAAAAATAAACACTAATAAGATAAAGTGGATCTTGGGGGAGTAGAACAGGTTTGGGGTTTAGGATATGTGGTTATAAATGGGGCCTCTGTGAGCTCCAGTTCATTTCAGGCTCTGAGATACAAGAACATCAAATGAACAACCACCCAAATTCCACACTGTGTACATATGCTGTCCCTTAAGGAAGTTTCCCAAGAACCATGCTTCTTCTCAGAATTTCCACAATAATTTTTTCATGTAGAAAACTAGTGACAATGGCATGGAAATGAGTTTAATCCTGTTTTCATGGTTCCTGGATTTCTGAAAGACGAGCTCAGTAGCAGCAGGATTGCTATTAGCGCTTTTATATGGTCCCCTATCCAATGTTAATAGCTTGTCTTACTCCCTTAGCAGCAACAGAGAGCTGTATAAAACCAATGACACATACAGTCTTTCCTCTGCAGCAACCCAGAACATTAAGGGCAAAATGGTGACCCTTTATCAATTTGACAAGACATCATCAAAACAGCTGCGGTAGTGTGGCTACACTACCTTTCCCAGTCAAAGTAATAGTGAAATCTGTCCTTTCAGTTGCTCCAAATTAATTCCCTTTCTTTTTAAGTAACTAGGTCTGGCTTTCAGATAAAAACTGTATGAAACTTCTGTTGCTCATGATCATAGGAATTCTCACAGAGGAACTAGTGGTTTCTAGTATGAATGGACTGACGAGTGAGGATCATGGCTGCAAATATAGAAAAAGCAGACAGTTCATACATTCCCAAACTTTAGGTGCTATGTTCTATGATCTGTCTTATGCTGAAAACGCTATGGAAAATGGTCAGGTTATCAAAAAAGCACTGGTCAACAGGAATATGCCATTCTCTGCAGCATATTCAGTTTCCTATAGAATGCTATGAATGTGTAAGGAGCCATGGCTTCCCCTTCCACCCAACAGAAAAATAACTTACATGCTAAGCTCTGTGAAAACAATACAGAGAAAGAGGCAGTCATATAAGACACTGATGGCAATTACTCTAAAAATGAATATGAAAATGACTAATCTTCTGAATATATATATATACACTATAATTTTATATATATATATAAATATATATATACGGGGTGGGTGTATATGACTATATATATAGACATTGTTAAATTTTATTTATGTAATATTTCATTATGTTTAGTGATAGGTGTAAGGAAACATTACTTTGAAATAATGGGACAATTACGTTCTTGTTCTTATGCTGTAAATCAAGATTAGAATTAATTTTTAGAGTTTGCTGGTCTATCACATAAATCCTGATAGTTACTGATGAACAAAATATCACTTCTAATTGAAAGTGTTAATAAATCAGATTTTACACAATATAATTGTAAACATTGAATATGAATTGTAAATCACTCCCTCTTTCAGTTGTCAGATAAAAATGTAACTGAATTATTTTAGCCTATATCAACAAGCGATAGCAACTTTGAGTTTCATTTAGTCTAACAAAAAACATGCTATTCCGTCTACTTTTGAATGTACTAGATAAATGTTACCCTAAAACCAAATTATTATTTCCTATTGTCTCATGCATTGGTGTATAGCCAATTCCAAAGTCTGCTAGTAGTACTTTAAATCTCAATAACTGAATCAGACCTTGAAGAAATTTCCTATTATTAGTGAACATTCAGATTAACCTTGATCAATATGGGTCTTTTGAACTTCCGCATATAGGTAGCATCAATTTCATTATTATCACTATCTTGAAGTACTGCAATTTTATATTAGTTTGCAAGACTGCAAACATGCTTTATTTAAATGCTTTACAAAACCTGATGAAATGCTAATGAAGCAAAGAATTATTCCAGACATAAAATCAGTCATCCAAATTTAAATTCATATGCAGCATGTAATTTAGTAGTTATTAATTCCACTGAAAACCAGTATTCCCACTTAATGATACATATTTTTCAACAGCTCTTCAGCACTCTTTGCACCTAAAACACCTAAAAAGATATCAGTGTCCCATGATTCTTTTCTTACATCAAGTACCCCATACTCTCCTTATTCCATACTTCTGGCAATATGATTTTTTTCATGATACTCAACAAGACTTCTCAAATACTACTTTCAAAGCCATTAGTATTTTTCTTCATTATATCATTAGCTATAATGTTTCTCACAGCTTGTACCACCTTCTACAGAGAAAAATACCCTGTACTGAATGATCTTTGTTACTCAGAACTAAATCTCTTTGCTCCCATCTAGAGATCAGCCTATTTCTGCTTCTTCCTATTAAGAGAAGGGATACAATATCCTCAATATCCTCTGCAACTTGGAACAAATCTTTACTCAATGTCCTTACTGGAATGCTGAATAAGGATAAACAGAAACCCAGGCCCTCACGATGAAGCTGCAATGGTAGCTGCTGACTCCATTACTTTCCCAGGAACTGCAGTGGAAGGACTCAGTCTTTGAGTTCTGTTGGTTCCAGTCCAAAGTCTGGATAAGGGATCATTAGTACATGCTGCTGCTACTTTGAAATTGTAGTATTCGCAGCTTCCCCCCCACCAAAAATAAACAAACAAAAAAAAACACTAATTAAAAGAGGTAAGATGTGTTGAGATAACAAACACTCCCAACACTCTTGGAAAGTTAATAAATACAGCTTCTAAGAGTCCAGCGAATGACAGACTAGTTTCCATGTGACAGGGAAGAGAAGTCCAGCACAGAGGACACACGGAGGACATAGTGAAGGCATACTTTACACCTTTTCAAAGGGAAATCTGAGAGTTTCTGCATCCTTAAAAGAGGAAGAAAAACGTGTCTGCTGCAGTCAGTGTACTAGTTATAACCAAAGAGAGAAGCTACAGGGTTGAGGGGGAACAGCAGGTGTTTAGGTAATTGACGGAGGCATGGCTGCAAATACTTAACTTTCTGTGAGAAAGAGGTATCTTTAAATCATGTAGAATGGACAACATGGAAAAATAATGAACTCCTCTATGTAGCTAAAGCACATTAACAAAAAAACACACTCCCCCAACCTCAGTCAAGCACACTGAATCGTTGGAAGGTATTTACTGCAGAGAATACAATTTTCTCTTCAAGAAAGAAGTTTAAGAAATGAAGATGAATTTTGGAAGTCCTGTTAGAAACAACATAGGTATTGTTTCCCTTGCGTAGCTTTCCTTCAAAAAGAGAAAATCAGGTTTATCACTAAAGTGCCACAAAGGTTAACTAACATCTATTACCAATCATTGAAAGACAAAAAGGTTTGAAGGACCTGAATGAGGCTATGTATCACATTATTACACAATGGGTCCCAACCTTGTCAACATGCACTTAGCTTTTGAATAAAACCATGGGATTGCTAATCCGTATAAAATTAATCATATGCAAAAGCACCGAAGAAACTAGTCACATAACAGTGTCTCCCATTTATTGTGCATGCTGCCACACTACAGCATGGAACTTTAGAAGTCCTGCATTCTGCTCTCATAAAAAAATTAAAAAAAAAAAAAAAAAGAAAAAAAAAAGCTCTCCTTCAGAAATGAGAAAAGTATAAAATTTCTAGGCATAACAAATTTCCCACCTTCCACCAGGACTGCTGCTATCCTCGCTGTCCCACTGCTCATTTTTACTTCTTGGTATTGGTGGCTGCAGCATCTCAGCAGCTAGTGGATCTGCATCATTCTCTTCACGACCAATCCATTCTCCAATCACACGAGGTCTGAGAAGGGGGGTATTAAAACCTGTTGTGTCCTGAAGAGAAAAAAAATAATAATAAAAAAGCACTGTACTACTTGTTTTCAACTGGACATGTAAAGAGAAAAAGGACAGAAAATAATACTATTCATTAAAAAAATAATAATAATATAGCAATATATTAAAATTTCAGAGGACAAAGTAACATTCAGAAAGAATCATAGACTAATGAAAAGATTTCTGTTAAAAAAATTCCAAGAAAAATTTGCCCACCCTGTTGCCTCAAACCTCTCCTTGCTTTTCAATATCAACTGGAGAAATACGGTATTTATCAATTCATATTGAAAAATTACATATTTTTAATAAATGCACAACTCTTAGAACCCATATGGTGTCAGTTATGCTAAGCAACAGATGAGGTCACTGCATAATGAACATCCCAACCAAACGACTGTTGTAGATTAATAGCATCTCTCTTATTTGCATAATGTATAAATGCAAAACTGAAAAATATATCTGCATTTGGCATTTTAAAAATAACCCTGCTGGGATTTACATAATGTATCCTTCAATTCTGAAAATGGTATTAACATTTTAATAAAACGCATTTCTGAAACTAGTACTCATATTTTTAACCACTTACTGGAAGAAGATAGCTGAAGAGGATTACTAGAAGCAAGCAAAATGCAACTGAAATATTCAAAACAATAGTGGTGATTTGCTTTGAATTTATATTAGGAATATAGAATGAGGAAAAAAAATTGTCCCTAAAAATTGTATGTGAAAACTGTTGTGAAGGGGTGAGTATTTCTTTTTTTGGTGTTATGAGAAAGGTTGTTGAGAAAGGGTCAAGCACAACAGTGCAATCAAACAAATAAAAAAAAAAGGCATAGAGCATAGATACAAAAAAACAGACATAATGAAACAATGGAGCAGAAATATTAATTTTGCTTTAATAAACTCTTCTAGTATAGCAAAGAGATTTCAAATACAGTGTTCCTAATTAGGAGAGATATAATCTATTCCTATCTTCTAAAGACAGAAGGAAATAGGAAAACAAATCCTTTGGTGTGTTACATAGATCAGTATCTCAGTAAATATTCCTGCCATAAACCAACACTTCCCAAACAAGAAGCATCTAGAAAAACGATAGCACAGTGATTAGTTAACTTAGCAACCATATTTTCCTATCTTCCTGAAAACAAACCATTTTGTCTCCTACAAGTCTCCTACTAATTGATACAGCTATGGTAAAAGCCCAGTTTGAAGTAGAGGTCTTCACTAAAGAAAGTAAACAAAAAAATGTGCAAACTGCTTTCATACAAATATACCTATCCCACTCTGGCTAGATGTTGTAATTTTGCTCAGTCAAATTCCAAGAGCTTCCATCTGACAGAGCCAAATACAAAATAGCCCCTGGATTTGTCTCACTCTTGTTATTTTGTTTTCTGCAATTTGCATTGTGTGTGTGGAGTGCACACTCCACTCTCTATACTAATCTGTCCAGAGTTTTCCATCAATTGAATTTACTTTTCACACTATGCCTATTTTCTGCAAGGTATGACCGCTGAAAGTTAAACACAGCCAATACAGAAATCTGAGAAAAACACCATGACTTCAGAGGTTTTCAGATATCTAAACACTGATGTCTTTTTTTTTTTTTTTTTAATGTTCTTATAAATATATATTTTATGTATCTGTCTGGTGCTGTGTCATAGCTGGGTAATGTAGATGGTGGCCTCGGGTCAATTGGCAGATATAACCTGTAACAGGTGTGACTACCATCATATGCCTATGAGCTAGGAAAAATTACTTCACTGCACACAATGCCTTCATCACACAAGGTGTCTACAATAGTTTCTGTAAGTAAGAAGTATTTGGCCCCTTCTGAAGTTTCTTTCTGTTACCCTAGCCGTTTTCTCTCTTCCCTTTCTCCCTTGGATAATTTCTAATAATGAATAAAAAAAAAAAAAAAAAAAAAGGTCTGTGCTAGTTTAACTTTGCAACAACTGGCAGTGTCAATCTTGTTAAAAGCTGTCAGTTACCTAAGCAAAAAAGGAAGAGCAGCTAAAAATTTGCCTTTTTTCAGTACTGCAACTTTTTGCAGACACTGTACACTCCACCACCAGCATGTGAATAAGTAAACCGTGAATGCGGTGTCTGTCCTTGTTATGCTGATTTCTTCTCTAGACATTTCATGGATTAAAGTAGTACTTTCATACTCTGCTTAACAGAAATGTAATTTACATTACATAGTCATGCTTTGCCTCACTTTATTACCTTGCTTCCAATTTTGAATCTTGTTAATTAGTGCACCACAGTTTCAGTGACCTAATTTATTTTCTTCCTTTCAACTACATAAGCAACCAGAGTGAAAACAGAAAATGAGGAATCAGAGACAGCTCTATTGAGAGCTATATAAGGCATTTGTTTGGCACCTTATTTCAAAAGCTTTAATCAATTTAGATGAAGCATTCTGTTCCCAGTCAAGTTTTTAGTTTTTTTTTTTTTTAATATAAACCTTAGAATCTTAACTGATTTCCAATTTTTATTCCCCCATAAATAAAGAGATCGATAGTGACCTTGGTGTGCACCATTGCTTTATGGTTCTGTCCAGTGTCATCCACCTAGCACCCCTATCAGTGGCTACCAACTTGACAGCCACAGGCTTACTTTATGTGGAAACGAGGATAAGGGAAACACTGGAGGACAGCTAAGTCTCATCTCACATTGACTTGAGACGTGGTTGCGATATGCAGCCCCTATGAGGGAGCATATCAATATCTGTGTACCCATTTGCTTAAGCATAACTTTAAAAGCTCTGTATTCCTAATTGCCAATATGGATTTTGAGAAAACCTCCACAGTGAGGAAAATTTTGGCGTGAGCAGACTTTTTTTTTTTGATGATGATGTAGAGTAGTTGTTAAATATAAGCTGTACTATTTGTAGTAATACTACTCATAAGAAGAAAGCATACCCTAGACACAGCACAGAAAATAAATAAATAAATAAAATGAATAACTCTTGGAAAAGATTTGCAAAGCTTTTAGAGAATTAAAAGCCAGAAGATGAATAAACCTTCCCCTATGCCCTTTTAAATAGTTTTATAATGTCATTATTTTAGTCAGTCTCTGACTGGCAAGAAGTAAAGGGTGTGAGCACCTAATTTTCCATGGTCTGTCTCAGAAATATTGCTGAAATGTGAACAAATATACAAATTTGAAACACACTGCATGAAGTATGCACTGTAGCATCCTGGCTATGTTTTACCTCAATGTGCCTTACAATGCAGACATGTTACAATGCAACACATACTATAATTTACTATGCGATGTAGTAAACAAGTAGGGTCTTCTAGAGTCCTCACAGACTTGGGGAAAACCCTGAAACTCACAGTGAACTCAATGCTTTTCTCCAGAATTTTTTAACCAAATTAGAATTTCACAGAAAGGGTAAAATTCTAGCTCAAATTCTTTATCTGTTTACAGAAAATTCTTGATATTTATGAGGTTCTTTAAAAAATGCACCCTTTCATGCGTTGTTTCTGTTCAGCAGTAAAGAAGGTGAGTTGATTCAGAAATTTGTATCATATTAACTCTGCACTTCAGCCTTAAAATCTGTGAGTCACAAGACATCCCTTCTCATTTTCATTCCTTACACACTGTACTTGCAGTGTCAGTTGCTGATTTTATACAGCTTCCCCAGCCTAGATTGAGAAGTAGGCTGAATCATCTAGAGAAATGAAACCAAACTGCAAATCTGAAATAAATGAAATGAAGTAGGAAATCTATACAAGAAATCTGGTTTAAATGCAGTAGTCTTAGGGATTTTTTGTGCAATTATGCCAATAAAATTCTGAAATTTTATTAGATTCTGTCAAACTGAAAGCTTCCGATGCAACTGAAAGACTGACTAAATCTGCCTATGTTTTCTCTACCTTTATCTTGGTCTAAATCCCTGAGTACTGGCACAAAGGTAATAATAGCAGGTATTTGATGAGAGTCTATTTAAATGAAATGCCCTTCCAGAACAGTGATTGCAATTCAGAGCAAACTAGTTTTCCAAATTCAAATGCTTGGGTAACTAAGCAACAAACAAATTAACTGGATTACTTGGAGGAGGAGTTACATCATCCAGAGATATTGATCAAGTACTCACCTGACAAAAGTGACTAAAGGTTACTGCAGCCAGAATGAAATTATTTTTTTAAAAAATATATGCTTAAATGTTAACAAAGATAAATATACACTAGTTTTCTCTGTTTTCTCTTGGTTCATAATCTAAACCACAGATTAAAGAACAGGATTATGGGCTCTGTCCCAATTGGCAAGGATGCTCTCAACTCTCAGAAAAATAAAGCAAGGAAAAGCATATAGAATAATTTATTATGATGTTTAATTTTATGCCTCTCATGATATCTAACTAATGCCAACAGTATAAAAGAATCTAATACCACGTTTGGGACCTACCACACGCACCTGAAGGGTTATATGATTAATCCAAAATCCAGATATGAATATGCTTTTAAAAATGATTCCTTGCTGCTGCAGCCCAGATAAGGAAGCTGTATTATCAGCATGTATTTCTGGGAATTACAATGAACTTGGCTACATTTATACCCAAAATATAAACATTGCATGGGAACATGCTCAGTTGAGATCAAATTAAATTGTATATACTGTGAAACCATTATCAGACAGTCCTTGGTTGTTTCTGGCCCAAGCCAAATAACACTCTTACAAACAGGTCACGCGAAACTTTTGGGAATTAATATGTGCAAGGGATCATTTCTAGGGGACAGGCTGCATGTAGTTGCCCTGTTGTAGGACAGAGGGCTAACAACATGAACCTGGGCTGATTCCTTTCACAGAATGGTCCTTGCCATGCTTAACTTCTTCATACAGGTGTAGCCTTTATGTCCATTAAAAATCCTTAAGGGGCAAAACAAGAGTTCACTTAAGCCCATGGAGACAGAAAGTATGTATTTTCATTAAGTCTATCCTGTAAGCCAGTTGAGCAGGGCTGTACAAAGGAAGTATGTTAAGAGTTTTATATTTAATTTTTTTTATTTTCCAAGTAATTTTTGATTTCAAGAGCATTCACATTACCTGTCCTCATCAGAAATAGATGTTAAAGCAGATGCAATATTGTAAAGTTGTTGTAAAGGTCAGGTAGTGTATGCTATTCGCCGCATTTAACATTATATCAAATTTTATACAAAAAATATTTCCAATTTTAAATTGTAAACAATAAATTATATGGTGAGGAAAGGAAAATTAACTCTTCACTCAGAGTACATCCTGAAGAAATTTACCAATGATGTTCCCCACCTCAACCTCCACACTTTTTTGAGAAATAATCTATCATCTTGGAAAAAAACAAATCCAACAGAAATTTCTCTTTATAAGTGGAGAAGTATGTGATAGCAGGCTCTAGTCTAAGATGTCCTCCCCCATCCCCCACTCTCTCAAAGCAGCTTTTCATATTTCTTTCAACAAAGCTAAATTAAGACGGCTTCTTTGTTAGTACTCTTAAATAAAAGGGTTGTAACAGAAAGGCTTTGCTAGATGTTTTTTCATCACTTCTGAGCACAGTTTAGGTAATGGTAGGAAGGACAACTTAGACTCCATTTATATTTTTAATATGAGCAATGAGATAGAGTAAGATTAAGGCCAAAATGATAAAAAAAATAAAAATCCATGGCTTTGAAATGGCAGCTTCACATGTACATGATTGCATGGTAACAGTGATCAATGTTGTCTCACTGGCCCTTCCTGCAAAATCGAGTGGAGGTATTTCACATGCATTTGTGTCAAATAGAATTGTACTCTCATCTTACCAAGAGAAGGAGAAGACATTTTCAAAATTGTATCTTATATCAGGAAATATTCCTGTGCCTTATATGCTTTTTGATCTTATCTCCCTGACAGTAATAGTTTCTGACACCAAGAACACTATTATTCTCGACAGTGTACATGTACTGCTGTCCAGTGGAGAGAATAGGAAAGGAAAATGTGTTCTGTTTCCTTTGGAACACTGATAAATTAGTTGGATTACTCTTTCAGCATAGAGTTCATTACAGTTAAAATTAAAATTCAGGTACACTATGTAGCATATCAAAATAGTCAAAACAGAAGAGATTATTGTATGGAGCATTCAGCAAGAAATTGAAGACTGCTCTTTATGGCCTGTGAATTCCTGATCGGATCAAAAAATGTTCCTAAACATTTTCTCAAATCATATCTGACAATGAGAAAGCCACCCAATGACATGACTTCGTGAATTAAAGATATTCAAAACTTAACATTTCCAAAAGAACACCATTAAAGTAACACAACAGATATTAAGCAAAGATGGCATTAAGATCAAAAGCATTTTCATGGCCTCATTAAGAGTTCCTTAAATCTCAGTGAGATTTTTCTTCCCATAACTGACAGCCCATCCTGGAACAAGCTCTTAATGCATCAACATATGCAGTACTTACCCATATAGCTTTCCATACCCAAACTTCCTCTGAACCCAAAAGAACTGAAGAGTGTGTACCAGGACAGGCATATGTAGTTCTCATTGCCTAAAATTATCACAATCAGCTGCCTGTTCATCAGGCATACAGTAAATCTTACCTTATCAAGTTCATCAGAAATAGCAATGCCTGAAAAAAAAAATAATTAAAAAAAGTAAAAAATTAGAAACATCCTTTCTAGAAATGTATTTCACTGCAGGAAATAAAGAAGTTTACTCTGAAGTTTCCATGTTGTTCTCTACCACACAATGTATCATATTTTGCTGCATTAGTGAAATTGCCTAGAAACAATACGCTCTTAACTTTCTTCAGCTGCGATGTTACCAAAATGAATTATCAAAAAACTATGGAAATGGATACAGTAGAGGTGCTAGTAAAGCTTAAGTATACTTCTACCTGCTTTCTAAAATTAAAACATCAATTTAATATTTAAATATGGACACATTATGCAAATCTCAGCCTGACCAGAATGCATAGTAGCATGATACAATTACAGGGGCAAAGGGGCATGACCCTTCTCTCTTTTCCATGGTTCAACATAAAAGTGTTTCTATGAAAACCAAAGGAACTTAAAGAGAGTAAAATCTCATAAAATTTCACAATCCAATGCAAAACAGTTTTTCTAAATCCTCTAAACAACAACTTATGTATTGCCTTCATGACTCATGCCCTTCTGCCTGAGTCTTTCCTGCGTTTGCTTTCATCATGTCACAAAACTCTTTTAACTATGGCTGTCCTGTAGCACATTAGATATGCATAGCTGGTCTCAGAATTTATGACATATCTACATGTCTCAGTCATATCACATGGTGAGATCAACTAATCACACATTTAATACTATCATATTGAAAATTCTGATTTATTGAAAGCAAAGCATTTCCCAGGTTCCCATGAGGTTTGATAAGAAAGATTACCAGCATAGAACTTCCATTCAAAAACCAAAGAAAAGCATCTCCAGGTGGTGAAAATAAAGAGTGGAAGTACCCATGCATAAAAAGAATATGTACTTAAAAGTTTTCTAATTCATATTGAGTAATCAAGACATCTTTTAAGGAATGCAACTGATGATATTGCAAAATATGTGGTTTCAGCTGAACAGAGTTATTCTTTCTAAAATCACACTAAAGATTGCAACAGTAAAAGCTTATTTCCATAACATTTTTTATTTCTCACTATTTGGTATACCTTAACTATATGATTTTTTTTTTTTTTTTACTGTATTACATCATTAACTCTATGTTACTAATTCTTAGTTCGGAAGAATACTTTCAATCATTCAGCGGTGATAAAATAGATTACACTGAACAAGATCCATTTTGTCTAACCATTCCATCCCTCACAGCTATTTGTATGTTTTAAGAACTCAAGTTTTTTATTGAGGCCAGACACTACACTATGTCCATACAGTATAATCAGCAGGTTGCACCAACCTGAATCATTCAAGAGAACTTTAATGTGTTATGAAATCTATTTTCTTCAATCCCCAGAGCTGTATGGGCACTTACTAGAGAGCAGATAAATATTTTCTTGGAGGTAGCAAAAAAATGTAATTCAAAATTCTCTTAATAACAGCCCTGAAAACTTGATTTCCATCAACAAGCTCTCCATCGCATTTGGCTTATTTTGCCCAACCATGATCAATTCATTTTACAACCACAATGCTTTCTCCAAACATACAAACTTCTCAGCAAGTTCCTATAATTTTAAGACAGTTCATTTTGTTTTGATTTGAGTTTATTTCCTCAAATTAGAGGTTGGTCCCCTTTTCATGTGCTTTCACAGAGGATGCTCTGTGAATTGGTCTTTGAAACCTGGGAGTAAACCCACAAAAGAAGCAGGTTCATTATGGAACATAGAACGGCTGCTAGAATTTAAACTATGAATAAACAGGAGCAATTTTTCCCTGTGTTGATTTACTGATTACGTATATTTATTTTCATGTATGGCAAAGGAAACTACAAAAGGTAACCATGTCATTTGCAAGACTCCATTCCAAAAAAAA
Source organism: Anser anser (assembly GCF_964211835.1). Taxonomy (NCBI): domain Eukaryota; kingdom Metazoa; phylum Chordata; class Aves; order Anseriformes; family Anatidae; genus Anser; species Anser anser. Next base: position 35,772,999 of record NC_139721.1, read on the forward strand.
TGACAAATGCTTTCACTATTCAACTGCCTATCTTGCTAATCAAAGATCAATACTGGAAGTACTGAATGACAAATTGGAAAAACTGCATGCACAACTATATGCCCCACCCAAAAAGATCTATTAGCTTCTCTGACTGCTACATGTAAACACATAAAGTGGGAAACATCCAGAGTTTGAAGGAGTGCTTTTATTACACTGCTTTTCTGCAGAAGTCCCACCATTTCCCCGGAATTTACTCTGAATTTAGAGAAGAGTAAGCTCAGTAATTCAACTTACCAGAATGCCTCAAGTTTCCTCTCTTCTAAATTGCAAGCAGTAGCTTGATAGCAAAACTAAATATATTTCTCAGATAAATGTGTAGATGTAAAGCAGTATCCAAGGACATCTTACAAAAATAAGATTTTAAAAGTTTAGAAAACTTATCTTTGCAATCACAGAACCAAACCTGAAAACCCTTTTTCTTTCTCTCTTTGATGTGGAATCAAGAGAAAAGAAAAGAGATTCTAAGGAAGAAATTTCATAAAGAGCTTGTTGCAGTAATCTTGGCATGGGGCTTTTTCTGGAGGTAGGATTTACCATACTGCCAGTCAAAAAGATCTCTATGTTATGGTTTAAGCCCCATTAATATTAACAAAACTCTATTAATTACTGGTAAAGCAACTCAATTAGCAGAGAACAAGACAAATTAAGCCATAAAAGGTGGGTTTAAAATTGCTGCTCTTTTTTTTTTCCCCCAAGATTTTACTGCATTAGTGTATGCCCACTCTTATAAATTTTCTTTTGTTGCCAAACTAACAAAATGTCATTGCTGAAATTGAGCAGAAGCACTCCTCCTGTGTGCAGCAGACAGAAAATCGTAAGAGTGAGGTGATTTTTTGGGTGCATGTGGAATAATACAGGCTCCAGTTTTCACACTGTGGTTCGTCAAGTAAAAACCCGGAATGACTGTAAAAAAAGAATATAACCTGAGGATGAAACACAGAATTAATCTCATTGTATATACTACCACAACATTAAAAAGGGAAACAGTTTAATCCATAATCCTTGAGAAAGCAACTAGAGAAATTGATATTCATAATTACCATAGAAGAGTATTTAGGATTTCTATTATTCTCTTAACTCTTAGCACACTCTTGAGATGATTCTGTGATTCTACGACTCCGTGACTTTTTGGTAGTCATATAGGTTATTGTCAGTTACACTATTTTCAAGCAGTACAGTGACAACTTCAAAAACCATTAATTCCTACAAAATAATGGTAACAATGGTTGTTCTCTCTGATTCCCATAATTACTAATATTTTGAGATCAGAATTTTTCAAACAAAACTCTTTCCACTTTATTTTGTATATCTGACAACAAATAATTGGTTATGCTCTCTGTACCTTGTACAGTTATTTCCATTGTTTCTATGTGGCTTTCATGCAATAGAAAAGAGGAAAAATGCTTTTTATATATTCTAAATAGGAAAATGTTATTGTAAATATCACAGAATGCTAGAGACAAAGGGTCAGTGTATTCCACGAGAAGGGGCCACTTCTCATCACAACTTAATCCAAATCAACAAAAAACTCTAATACCAGAGAAACTGGCATACCCAGTTTGTTCAAACTTGAATCCAACAGCTTTGTTAGAATATAAGTTATTAGGAACAATTTTTTTCTGACTTTCTTCAGTTTAAAGCATTTAAAGCCTGACTCTACGTGATGCTGAATGTAGAGAATGGAAGTTTTAGGGCTGCTTCATCATTGCTCTGCCTCAAGCCACTGACTGAGCAGTGGATAAGAAGGGGACTGTTGAAAAAGTTCTTCTCCCTTTGTTGGGGAAAGTCTTCTGATGTCAAAGGCAAATCCTTCAGAAATAAAGGAGTGTACTTTACCCTTTCTCTCAGAGCAGCTGTTTCTCATAGACAACGTTTGCTATAGTTTTATATCATACTATGATTGACAGCTACACAATAGTCCCACCATTCTTACTTTTTGCAAAGAAAAAGTGCAGTATTCTGATTAAAGGGGTGAGAGCTTTGCTTGCCACCATCAGCTTAGGTTCACAGGCAAGGTTTACAGTGGGAATTAGTTAGCTATCTGTCTGCCAGTTTTATGTCTGTAAAAATCCTCCCTTTGGTAATTAATTAAGGGTGTTGAATTTTGATCAGGCTTCACAAGGACATAGCCCACTTGGCTGTCCAGTGAATTACACAGACAGATTCAGGGCACTTGTTTCTACTTTTGAATGTAATGACTCTCTGTGCTATGAGGGTGCTGGAACAACAAAGTAATTGGTCTGAACATGCTTTCACAGTCCTTCAGAAATGCTCCACAGCCACAACTACTGCCATCTCCGATCAGTAGCAAATCTGGAGTGGGGCTGTTCATGCTGGCACAGCCAATCTCAATTAAAACACTTTCATCTTGTCAATAGCATAGTTTTTGAAAAGAATTTGAAGAACAAGGTACCTTCTGATTGCAAGAAAGTTCTGGCACAATAGGATTAAAGGAAACACATCTACAAGCCAACGTAATATAATAATGCAACTTTATACTTATACTTTAATTAGTATTATCACACCTGCATTAAGCAGATTCCCCAAAAGCATATCGCATTGTATTAACCTCGCAACTTACATTTTTGTTTGTTTGTTTTTTGTACCTAAAATATTAGACTGGTTGATTATCATGCCTTTAAAAAACAAACAAAAAACTAATAACAACAAAACAACTAATAGCAACAAAAACAAACATGGTTTATTAAATTGACCATACATGTACAAAACTCTTCTTTGTTCTTTCACAAATATCTTAGATTTCTGTTCCCAATCTTCCACCCCTATGGCAACTTTGAAACAGCAGAACAGTAAGAATGGAGAAATGAAAGTGATCATTAAAGCACCTTCTTTGATGAAAATGCCACCTCCCAAAATGTATCTGCACCATGTAATAATGAAATAAAATATATTTTTTTTCAGTTTATAAAGAGTATTTTCCACAATAAAGACCTTCTGCCTGAGACATCCTGCTTAATTTCTAGTTCATCAGGAATTAACTTTCTTTCAAAAACAAAAGAAAACATAAAACACATTGTTAATAATTCTATGAACCTTAAAAATGCCTAGCTCTTTCATATGCAGTTCTTAGCAGAACAGTTTCATTTGCTGCTGCTCCCCTGTAACAAATAAAACTAATGAAGTACATAATGTCTCTCCACTCTGTGGTATTATTCCTCTTTGGAAAGTGATTTTAAGACTTTGATGCTCAAAGTTCAATAACATAAAATTCATTTTCAAAACAGCAGGTACTGTATGAGTTCAGGTCTTTTTGAAATGGCAAGTCTTAAATTACCTGCCTGCTGCATTATTCCTGAGAAGCTTTATACTAGTTCAAAATCTTGCAATATCTTCATATTCTATACATACCTGAAACTATAGAACAGGTATTCCAATGAGAAAAAAGCTTGTGAAACTTCAGAGACATCTACCATTTTTACTTCTATTTGTGCTCCTTAAATAACTACAGGAAGAAATAACACAACAAAAATAAGCTGAGATTTTTCTAAAGACGCATATTTTCCAAATGCACAATGCATTCCTAGTCAAAAGAAAATAAAATGTTACTACTTTAACTTATGTTAGAATACCACCATTCTGCCCAATGGGAGTTACAAATAGCTTATGCATTTTCCTAAACATCCAGAAGATGGCCACAGAGCTCCCAACAGCCAGTTTTCCTACATAGCAAACAAAGCATTCTGGTTTTGATATACAGAGTTTGGAACTAAGACCTCCTAAGGCAATCCTGACTAACTTTAGAAAACTCATTCTTACGATTGGTCTAGGCCAGGGAACTTGTGGATGGCTGGACTGTCAAACTCTTAGCGCATCACAGGTTCTGTAACAAACTCCATTATTCTACCATTATTAATACTGCAGCTTTGAGCATAAACACAGGAATACGTATCATTGTATATCAACTGACCAGCAATTGACTCCCATTTACAGCAAATCAGGAGGAGCGTTTGTTCCCTTGCTGGTGGGTCAGGTCATCTCAGCTATACTTCTGTTTCCCACAGCAAAACTTCATGCACCAGACAGTTGCCATACTGCTGTTGGCAGGATAGCAAATTACTAATTATTAGCTCCTGTGCCTGTTTGCATCAAGTAGTGAACACAAGGTAAATTTAGATTTCCTATTTCACAGCATTCTTGGATTACAAAGGACAGAAAATGGTTGCTCTGGTTGCAGCAAACAAAACATTTCCCCCTGATTTGGAAAATGTACACAGGAACCAAACCAGCTCAGACACTTCTATGTAGGAACATTGTAATAGATATAGATTTGCCATTGACTGACATAATTGACATTCTTATATTATTTACATACACTGAGTCTTTTTACAGCTTTCAAAATGAGCCCTATTTCCTCCAGTAATAATTCAGTGATTTTTTTATTGCCAGTGATGCCATATATCACTATATTGTTAAGCAACTATGCATAAAATTTCTGTAGGTGTATCCATATTGAGTTAGGACAATATGCCTTTCAACATCTAGCCATACAGAAAAAAGGAAAATAGTGTCATCTACAAGGCACCAAATACTAGCAAAGCAGCACACTATACATTAGTACAGTCATCATCTAGGAAAGATGGATTTAAACTCTCTTTCCAATGGCAACTTAAAAAATAATAATAATAATTAAATCCCCAGAAAAAGAATTTGTGCTTCAGGCATGCAGCATTGTTATATCCAAATTTCTGAATGGCTCCAATGGAGAATACAAATTTCAGGATTAGGTTTAGAGAGTAATGAATCAGGCAAAAAGAAAAAAAAAAAAAAACAAAAATACAAATAAAGTATCAAACATTATGTCCCAGAAACTTTTCTAAACCGAGGTCACATCAGAAGAGAATAATCAGAGAAAGGTGTATAGTGCAGTAGGTTAGTTAATGTGAGTAGCCCAAAACAGCCAGTAGCAAAGAATATAGCCCACCTTCCTACTACCCCATGAATGCCAACCACCTTTATCTAAGGATTAGAAAGTAGCGCATCTGCAATGGCAGTCACACAAGTCCCAGTTCCACAATAGCATTAGGGAATTTTTTACCAAGCCAAATACTGTTTCAGAAAAGGCACTGTAACTCAGAAAGAGACTCTATTCCTGAAGCTTAGAGCACATTGGATCAGAATGGCAAATACCTCAACAAAGGTAATTAAAAATTTAACATCTGTAGGAAAAAAGATACTTATAAGTGAAGTCACGGTGATCTCCATGCCATATAAGTCCTACTTCATAATTGAATAGCAATAATTATGTTCACATTCTTCCCGTTTCAATCTCAGAAAATATCATTATTTTGTATTATTACTCATACATCACACTAAAAGCAAACGGATTTTATAAGCAAAAGAAGTATTGGATAACAGCTGCAGTACTGAGATAAAATTATCTTCCTTAAAGGTTTGATTGAGCTTATCTAAAAATGTCGATCTCAAAATAAATCACAAACATTGATCTCACACAAGGATAACATGATTTTAAAGTTCAGCCTGAACAGAAGAAAGAAAAAAGCCTCTACAGAATACTGATGACTAGCTTTGTGGTTCAATTAAGAGAACATATTTATGGCTAGATTCTCAACTGACTGGGTAAGTCATTTTATAGACTAAAGTGTATTTCAGACCAACAGCTATGCATGACTTAAAAATAAATAAATAAATAAATAAATAAATAAGGTATTAAGTCTTAAAACAATGCCACCTGTAAGATGTGAGTGATAAAAGTCTAGTAAGATGTCATGCAAGCTGCATTCATAGTTGTATCATCATCAGAAATATCTAGTTTCAATGGGAAATTTTAGAGGTCTCTGATAAATGTTAGTGGCATTCCATTAAAGTACATCTTCCATAAGCAGTCTGTAAATCATTAATAACTTCCTATAGTGTAGAATCTTACTAGTGAAAACCCATCCTAATGTGTTTCAGAGACTGCTAAACACATTGAAATAGTTCATGGTGTATATCCATCTTCTCACATCCCACGTACTCACAGGTTCATCCATAAACAGAACATATTTTAGTAGCTTGCTAACATATTCTGATCATTTTTTTGAACTAGTTGTACCGTTATTATGAGAGTTTTACTCTTGTTGCTTATCTTCCTCACCATAAGATCACACTTGTCTTTCTTAGGCTATATATAAACAGCAGCTGATTCTCTAACATTATAAGTAACAGTTTGAGATACTCTGGAGGGATTCAGAGTTCTTTCATTCTTGGAGATATTCAAAAGGCATCTAGACGTGGTCCTGGTAAACTAGCTCTAGGCAGGCCTGCTTGAGCAGGGGGTTGGACCAGATGACCTCCAGAGATCCCTTCCAACCTCAACCATTCAGTGATTCTACAATTCTTTATGATCCTCTTGCAACAGTATTTCCTACTAGATTGTTGGGGGCTTTCTAATGTACTGATTCATTGTTGATTACTCCCCTTCCAAACTAAGAAATACAGAATACTTTTTTTCTGTTGGCTATAGCTAGATACCATTACTTCTGGGGTTCCCTCAGACTGAGTTGGATGGATTCCCAAATAGCTTTGGTTAATGTTAACTTACTACCCTTCTTCTGACCTTAGAACACCCACTGAATTCAAAGCATAAGTTTGTTTCTTCCCTCCTAATTTGTGGTATACACCTGGATTCAACAAGAATCCAAACATTACTAACAAACCGTTGGTTAACTCTGTTAAAAGTCTATGTGTAATTATGAAAACATACCCATCTCATAGTAGAATACATTAAATGTCATGAAATGCTGTTACCATGTGTAAATGAAAACATCCAATATGCACTCAAGTCCTTAGTTGTTCACATAAAAGATGCAAAGGTGCTCATAAAGCAGTCAGACTTCATGCCTACTTTGAAGGAAACTCTTGCTAATTTGGTCCTTATTTCCCCCCACTCATAACATTCATAATTCACTGTTTTCCATCTCTTGTTATGCATCTTTCCAACCTTAGACTGGGGATTAAGACGGGTCTGTTTATGAGAAAGATCCTCAGCTATGCAGGAGATTTTAACTCTTTTTAAAAAGAAAACAGGCCAGAGTTGGAAATAGAAGAGCATACATGTGAAACAGCATGACACTTCTTATTTAGGATCAGCAAAGGAAGAAGTATGGCAATAAAGAAGAGTGGCCTCTCAATCAAAGAAAATGAAACATGCATAAGGAAAATGCAGCATATTCCTGTCGTTTCATAAACCAAAGTGTCTCCAAAATAATTGACTTGATAGTTCAAAATACACTTCAATGACACATAGGTGATTGGACAAGCAAATGAAACCCATGTTCTTGACATGGGTTGACCTCTAGAAAATGGTATACTTGAGTCACCAAGCTCCAATACACTTAGACCGTTATTATGGCCATATTCTTCTCAGGTCTCTCAATACTCAAGATATCTTTAGCATTGAGTGTGAAGTCTCTGTTGTTTTCTTGGATCTACCGGAGTACAGAATTGCTTACGTATTGTCTTGATGGTACTTGGGAAGATGATTCCAAATACAAACATAGTGTGATTCCAAATACAAACATACTGAACATAGGAGAGATGAGACATCCGACTGTCTGAGTCTCACCCTCCAAAGCTTTCAGACAGTTTTAATTTTGTGTGAGGTGCATGGGTTTCTTTCAAAGCTGAGATCTAGCAGTAGATGAAGCAATAGAAACTAGAGTTTAATTAACAAAGGCTGTGTCATCTGCATAGCAGGCAATGAAGTCTGTGGAGTCCTAGAAACTCAGTACAAGATCCAAAGCATATCTTTATCTTTAAAACTGGAAATTAATTCCAGGACTTAATGGAAAAATCATTTAATTTCAAATGGCCAACTTTATATGGCATTCTTCCCTGTTAAAATACTGAAAAATGAAATGTGTTGTAAAGAGCAATGGATAGTATGTTGGGATCCATTTGTTGAGCCCACTGCCTGTCACATACTGCTTGGAAACATGATTAATATCAAATGTAGCACTGGACTTACAGACTTGACATGCCTGTGGAATCAAAAGCAATGACTTATAAGCCAAAAGCAAGCAGTAACACAGGCTTGAAGATAGCTGTGGGACCTTGTCGTGGTTTTTGTAAAATTCACCATAAGGAATCATTGGATCTAGCACAGAATGAATTTCTCATGTCTGACTTTCAAAGCCCTGGACATGTCCCTTTGTTGAATCCCTCCACAATATTTGCTATATGCAAACTCTATTCCCTCTGGAATAATAAGACTAGTTTTATTTTCAAAATTATACCTCTTCTTTTTTCCAAACTTTTCATATATTGTAGCTTTAATTTTTATTTTATTTTTATTTTATATCATCCTAATATGGAAGGAACCACAGCAGAGAACAGATTTATTTCCTGAAATTATCTGAAAAGGAGTACAAAGACTGGAAACAGGGACATACAGTTTAGAATTAATCTGACACAAATCTTTAAATGATACAACCAAAAAGGCTAAAGTGAAAATGAGTAACAACTATCAAAGAACAAAAGTAAAGTCACAAGAAAAGATACTATAAACACATTAGGAGAGGAGGATAAAGTAAAATACAGAACTACTACATCATAGAGAAGGGACACAAACAATGGATGATACAAGGAAATCTCAATGTTCAATAGCTTCACTGCTTCAGTCTTTACAAAAAAAAAAAAAAAAAAAGAGAGAGAGAGAAAAGAAAAAAGAAAAAAAAAGAAAAGAAAAAAAAAGAAAAAAAGAAAAAAGATTAATTGTGGCCAGATGCTTAATGCTAGTGATTTTAAGATGGGAAAATTACAAGCCAGACGAGAGAAAGCTGAAAGATATTCTGATCATTTAGATACACTCAAGTTGGCAGAATCTTGTGAAATTCACTCTAAAGCACCTAACAAACTAGTTGAAGAAACCTTGGAAACATTAGCAACTGTCTATCATGAATGGAGGACAGAAAAGAGCAAATACCCCATCCTTCTTTAGAAAAGAAAAGGGGAAGACATGGGGAATTACTAATCAGCCAGCTTAAATCTGACAGCAGCAAAAATATTTGACAAAATTGCTAAATAAATTGTTTATAGATATCTAACGGATAGGAAAGGTGATAAGAACCAGCTGACACGAAGTTACCAAGAACAAATCATATCATATCAGTCTAATTGCTTTCTCAACTTGGAAACTTGCTTAGTGGATAAGAGGAAGAAGCAGATGTAAAATACTTAAGCTATTATAAGACTTTGTCTACTGTCCTAGGTGATAGCCAAATTAGAGAAATATATTCTAGGTGAAATCACTGCTAGGTAGATAAACATCTGGTGGGAAAAATGCACTTACTGAGTAGCTTTCAAGGGCTGGTTGTCAGATCTGAAATGGAATCATGAAGAGGTCTGACAATATTTCCATTAATGATCTGGATGAAGAAATAGAAAGCACATTCATGAAAGTGAACGTTACATCACGTTGCAAGTGAATTAAAAGACTCTGGAGGATAGGAGTAAAATTCTGTATTATCTTGACAAATCACCAGAAAACATCAAGTATTAGCAAGAAATAGCAAAGAATGTATCGTTTGTGACATAAATCTACAAAAACCTGACTCCAACTACATTGACCAGGTATATTCATGTTCAGTCCAAGCACAGGACTCAGAAGAGCTGCAGTGGTTTTGCACTCCAATTAGAAAACCCTTTGGCAAAAAGAGGCACAGAATGCTGCAAACTGTATTTTAAGTATAAGAATGTAGGAGCTCAGTGGAACCTACACAATATTCACAAGGACAGAAAAGACATAGGACTGAAGGGTGGATTTAGGCCTTTATTACTGAACTCTCACCTCTGACTGCTTTGTATTTCCAGACAGTGGATAAATAACTCTCTCTGAAACTGAAAAAAAAAAAAAAAGAAAAAAAAAAAGAAAAAAGGAAAAAAAAAGTTGCTTCTGAATCTGTGTTAAGCCTGGTTACAAGGAGAAAGGCTTGAAAATGACAGACTCACACATGTCACAGTAATACTGTCAGGCAATGCTGGGGCTGCAAACCAGAGATCCAGTCAGGAGTTGTTTCAAATCCTTAGAGGAGAAAAGGCAGATAGACCAGTTTATGAGAAATGTATTTGAAAAGAGACCTGTACTATACTACTATAAGTAATACAAAAATTTCTCAGAGTATAATTCATGTGATCAACCTAAAACATTTGGGAGAGAGGGAATTTGGGCAAACTAGTTTAGGGTTTTTGACCCGACTCAGAAAAACATGAAATCTCAAAATACTTAACAAAACAGATCTTCCATTCTTCATTCAGCTTTGTTTCTGATATCACCATCTGAAATTTCTTCATTGAATCAAGAAGTGCCGGGGATAAAATTTAATGAGAGGAGAAATTAAATATTTGTCATTCAAATGTCTCCCATATCCTGGCTCACAGACCACATCATACTCAGTTTTCATGTTCCATGGCTGAGTACTTTTCACACTTTGATAGTTGTTAGTAGTGTTTGTTCTCATCAACGTACTTCAGACTAACAACATACCTCAGAGCTATTCCTTACGTGAGAATGCTATTTTTAAATACTGCTCCTGTTTCACTATGTCTCTTAAGGGATAAACCTTGAGATTATTTTTTATAATTGGTTACCAAATTTCAGAGTATTTATTTAACATGCTTTAAATTATCTGAATTGCTTTTGAAAACTGTAAGGAATTAACTGGGATCAAGGATATAAAATACCTAATTGCTTTTCAGTAGCAGGTCTGATCTCCATCAATGAGGTTAAGGTTTGACAAATGTTTAAACCTACCTAACTGTTAACGCCCAAAGGAGCAGTCTCACTGCTGCATGTTCCCGCCATTTTCCTTACACCAGGTTCTTGTGTTTGATTTCTTTATGAGCTAATTCATCTCACTAAGCTAGCAGAAAACCAATGCAAGAAAAAAGGAGGTGCAGGGGAAGTAGTTTCAGTCAGCACGCGAGCTGCTAAATTGCCTCAGACATTCTGTGAACCTCCTCAACCAGAATCTAACTGCAGATGTCAATGAACTTACTCTTAATTGAATGGAAGACTACCTTCTTGATATATACTTCCAGATTACAATTCAGGCTGCACGGTTACATTAAAAAAACTAAAATCAATCAACTTACTGCGAGACAGATTCTCAAGGGCTTTTCCAAGTTTTTTGCTCTCTTGAAGAATATGATTTAGCTCATCAAAATCATGGTTCTCCGGTTTTGTCCTCCAATCCCATTTAGGATGCTCTATTGACCTTGGCACTAAATATACACAGATATATACATGAAGTTTAGATTTGGTAGTTCATACTCCTACAGCAGAAAAAAAAAAAGAAAGCTGCACAATGTGTTTACAAGCTCAAGAATCTTGAGTGGAAATTGCTTAATTATCCTATTTTAACAGCTGGAAATATTTTCTTTGGTCAATGTGAAATAAAAATGAAAACATGAACAAATGCATATGATTTTTTATGGCTGATGATTATTATGGTTGAATTAATCAGCAAACAGGAATAATTAATGCTAACAATTAAAAATAATAAAAGTAATGCAGAAACATAAAAATGAGATAAGAAGGTAGTATATGAAGGTGCTTCAACTACATCAAAATAAAAATATGTGTCTTAGGGGTCAATAAGGAAAAATGACAAAAATGAACGGTACTTTTGGCTTTGCTAGTCATTTTTTCAAAAAGAAAAAAACATTTTACAAAAAGCTTTCTAACCAACATGAAAATAAATAAATAAATAAAATCATAAAGTGTGGCTAGCACAGTCCATAAAAACAGTGAAACAAAACATATCGCTATTACTCAAGCTGTGTAGTCTTTATTCTGACAGAGTAAATAAACACAGTCTTTGGGAAGTGCAGTCCTGAGCTCAGTCTTCTACATGTTACCTATTACCAAAACCTTTGACTCAATTTTAAAATAAGTTTCTCAACTGCTGAGCTAACCTCACCTACAATAGCTGAGAAAAAGAGAAGGATTTCCATGAGGTGTTTCGGACTCACAGTACTCGGAGTTGCACTGACCAATGTGAGTATTTTAATAGCTTTTAGAAATTAAAACAAAAATAATGCTATGTCTGGAACTACTGCCTTCTCAACCAAATGAAATTGTTGTCTTCAAACACAGCATTACCACACTGAGAAATGCACATGCTGCCATGAAGATGATGATGTTTTGTCCACATTCCCAACAGAAAAAAACAGCTGCATTTATCAGTGGTTGATCACTACTCATTCAAAAATAACTTCAAAAACAAAACCTACAAAGATATGTCCAATACCTTCTTTGAAATTTTTATTTTCAATTTTGACAGCTGTCAACTAATCTATGCTTACAAACTTCATTTTCATGAAACACTAAGAAGAAACTTGCAGACTCTTGTAAGACTGCAACAAGAACAAAAACAAAAAGTGGAATCTTATGATCATTTGTAAATTCAAAGTACTTTTATGATGACACGGGGAAATTACTCTCAGACTTCAAGTTCTGGTAGCTATTGCAAAATATGTTAAATAAGTGCTGCTATTGAAATCTGCCTTATTCCTGATTGCCCTATGTGCAAATACAGAATCTGTTCCACTTTGGATCAACTCCAAAACGGAAAGTTGAAGTTCATTCAATAGCCAGATAAGGAAAAGGACAATATTATGTTTAAGTCCTTCTGTCACAAAGGATAGGATAGGATAGGATAGGATAGGATAGGATAGGATAGGATAGGATAGGATAGGATAGGATAGGATAGGATAGGATAGGATAGGATAGAAAAATGTGATTCCCTTTACTGTAGACATACACCAAATTATCTATAAACTGGACATCTATACAGAGTCTGATAACCCAGGGTTTATTCTGTAACACCTACTCAGGAACCTGAGTAAGTATTAGGAATGTGAATATATTAGACTGCAATTACAGACATTCTCAAAAACAGAAGACAAAGGAGGTTTTAAAAAGGACATACACTGAAAAGAGTAGGATGAAAGAGACACAGGAAGTCTCAGAAAGGAGAAGGGAAGTTGGAGTGAAAATGTAAGCCTGGTTCTGCATTGTCTTCAAAAAAGATGCCATGTATTTCCTTCTGACGACTGGCAATAACAAATGATCGTAGTTTCTAGTGAATAGAAAGAGACCTTAACATATTAGGGTGGTGACTGGCCTCTACTCAGATGGACAGCTTTAGAATTTTTATTACTTTTAAAAGCCAATCATTTACCTTATGATTCCTTGTTTTAGGAAGCACAACGTTCATTAGAAGTTATATAAATTTCTGTGTGACTGAAAATTCCCTCCATTCATAAGTAACTTCAACTAAACAGAACAATTTCAGTATTTCTCATCCTTTTTCTTATTTACAGAAAACAAAACGTTCCTTTTAGTATTTTTCTAAACTTTGCGAACTTCTAACTCTAAATACAAATATTTAGTAAACTAGCAAAGAAATTCTACATTTATTCTAGTTTTACTCACTTTAGTCTCATACTGAGATCACATGTGCTTTTACTGCCTACTTTTTCAGCAATCTCACCTTCTCCCTTCATTGTACAAACAATATATTCTATAACATCACTCACTCTAACCTACTTACTACCAGTTTGACAAAATTTTCTTTCTGTGTACAACACTTTACTGAACTCACCCTAGTACAGAAACTTCACAGTACCACCAAAATAAAAGCAGAAAATAATTTTGTACAGTAAAATCATGTATGAATATAGCCAAAGTTTAGAGCTTCCAAGTGCAGAAAATTTCAACAAGCTAGAATATGATATCATGTCAATTTGAGAAAAATGACATTTTTCAAAATACCAAAGGATAGATTTTTTGAGAAATCATATAATTTCAGAATAAAATTTGTCATGGGACCCATGACAGATGCTGAATGAATCAAACTTCAGTTACACTCAACAGCTGTGGAGCTTCCAGGATTAGCAGTTGTTTGATATACGAACCAACCTGCATCAGGAACATGAGAGTGTCATTACTTTATCCTTGGAAAGTAGGGAAACTTGCCCGAGAGATGATGGTCTGGTCCCTACTTACAGTGAAATGTTCCACAGACACCAGAAGGTTGGACTGTCCTGCATCTCACTGGGATGGTGGGATGGGATGGATGGTGGGAAAGCATTCAAAAGCCTAGTAGAAATTTGGTCTGCTTGTTGGTCAGTACAGTCTGTTTCAATGAAGCATTTTGTATTTCGGTGAAAATGTATCAAAACAGATATGCTGTCATGGAACACTTCTGTTTCAACAACTTATTCTGTTGAGCCAAAACTGAGGGGGAAGAAATGCAGAATTAGATCTGACTGAAACTTTTATTACTTCTAGAAGACAGTTCTTTTTACTTACCTAGTCATCCAAGTAATGAATGGATACTAAATTCTGGTCATTTAAAGTAAATGGCTTTATGTGAAGCATGCAGAACTGTATAAACACTATACGATCCTTCCTGGATATCTTTTGAAATCATAGAATCATTAAGGTTGGAAAAGACCTCCAAGATCAGATGGCCCAACTGTCCCCCAACCACCAATATCACCCACTAAACCATGCCCCTAAGCACCACGTCCAACCTTTCCTTAAACATCCCCCCCCAAGGGACAGTGATGCCACCGCCTCCTGGGGCAACCGTTCCAATGCCTGACTGCTCTTTCTGAGAAGAAATGTCTCCTAACTTCCAACCTGAACCTCCCCTGGTACCACTTGAGGCCATTCCCTCTTGTCTTATTGCTAGCTATCTGTGACGAGTCCGATCCCCATCTCCCCACAACTTCCTTTCAGGTAGCTGTAGAAAGCAATAAGGTCTCCCCTGAGCCTTCTTTTCTCCAGACTAAACAGCCGCAGTTCTCTCAGCCACTCCTCATAAGACTTGTGTTCCAGGTCATTCAGAAGCTTCGCAGTCCTTCTCTGGACACGCTCCATACACGACCTTCTTTTGTATGAAGTCCATCATATACCATTTTCATCTGCATTCTCTTCACATTTAGTAAAATCCATTCATCAAGTTCCAACCTTATTCTTTCTTTTTTTATACTCACTCATTCCTCAAAATCATGTCAGATTTGCTATGAATTCTGTCATAAATCACCTGACCATTATTTTCTATTGGATAATAGTACAAGATCAGTATTGTTTTCATCTGCATATACCTGTCTTTTCAAAACATAATTTGCAGACAGAATCGGACCAATTACTCATTAAATCCTCCAGTAGTAGGTTCATGGAAAAGTCATTCCTATGACACGGCAAGAGGCCACTTACTCATGCACATACCTGCTCATTGCAGGAGAAAAGTCCTTAGACTAGGTGCTACATTTCACTAATACGTTGTACGGCCAACTTACATCCCAAAGAACAAAAACGGAAGTGTTGTTACTGATCATAAAATTACCCAGGTATTTAAATCTTGTAAGAGCATTCAGATAAAACTGGTTTACACAGTAGCTGGATACTAAAAGGCTAAGTGAATGATGGCCTACAGTACTAGACAGACCACAGGCAATTAGAAACATACAACGCTGTAAATGGGATATGGAAACCTGGAAGGAGAATGGTGAACTGAAGCAGAGTGAAAGAATGATCTGTGATCTGATTTAATATGAAAGTGGTAAAGAAATCAACCTAATTTACCTAAGAGTAGCTTGTTGGGAAGCAAGTCTGTTTCACAAATTACTTAAAAGTTTAAAATTTATTATTCTTCAAATACAGAATGTCATCATCCAAACATTTAATTAAACACACACACACTTTGAGCCCTAGCTTCAGGACTCTTCCCTTGCCATACAACAGTAGAAGCTTAAACATGGTTTTACAAACAAATACTCAGACCCCTAAGACACCAGGCTTTCCTGTTTGTTTGTTTCAGGTGCAACTGAGATCATAACAGTCAGAAGGAGAAACTGGAGGAATCTTTGCACTAAAAAAGATGAATATATAAGAAAGAGAGATCTGTGCAGGAATAACATGCACACTGCAATCAACAACAGCTTTGCTGAAGGTAAAAATATTTAGTAATTAAATAAATCAATTCTCCTGGTGTTTTCAAAGATTCCTATGAACTGATGGTTCTTCTTAACCCTGAATAAACTTACAAGTTCAGGATCATTTGAACAAGACAGTCCTTAGACAAAGTTCTGCAACAGAACCTCTTACAACTGATGGGTTCCATTAAATTTTGGTTTTGTTTTGGCAGCTTTGGGGGGCTTTTTAGGTTGTCGGGTATGTGCTTGTAGGAAATGCGGGGAGAAGTGGGGTTTTTTTTTGTTTGTTTGTTTATTTTACACAAATCTGGGAATAAATCTTTAGATCTCAACAGGCCCCAAATATTCCATGTCTTAGGTAGAGTCCTTACTACCTCTTTGAGGAGGTTTTGGAAACAACTTACATTGAGTCCCAAAAATGTTTTGAGGTACAAGCTGAAGGCACAAACCAGATAGAATATGTTGTGAAAGTCTGGACAGAGTAATGAATTGCTACTAAACATGATTGTTTTCCACTGATCTGAGTGGCTGAAAGGGCCACTGATTATGGTGTAAACCCAGCAAAAAAGGTCAGTATTAATTTGGTTGTTGACAGAAAATAAGAGAAGCAAGACATGACAAAAAGGCACATTGCTGTGATCGCAATTTAAAAATATATAGTTTAAATACACAAGAAAATTGATTATATGCTTAATGTATTTTCAAAAAGTTGAATAGAGATATTTGCAAGGGTGAACATTTTGTGACAATAACACAAGTACACAAGGTTTACAACAGTGCTATGGATTAAAAAAGGGAAAGGGTATAAACAGGAAAGCATGGAATCAGAGGATAGTTAGGCTGGAAAGGATTTCTAAAATCATAGAATATCCTGAGTTAGAAGGGACCCACAAAGATCATAGAACCAGCTCCTCACTCTGCACAGGACAACCCAAAAATCAGACCATGTCATTTTTGTTGCCTCTTTCACTGCACACCTTCAAGAAGAATTTGGTATGTCTTCTGTACACCCTCCAATGTAATAGTTGGAGATGACAATGACATTTCTCCTTAGCATTCTTCAGAACGGACAAACCAACTTCCTTCAGCTTTTCCTTGTACTTCATGTGCTCTAGATCCCTCATCATCATGGTGCACCTCTGCTGGACTTGCTCCAGTGCCTAGTGTGACGTACTCCAGATGGCATCTCAAAATCATCAAACACTGCCGGCTACATTTGCTAATGCAGCCCAATATGCAGCTTACCTTCAGTGCTGCAAGAGTACACAGCCACAGATGTTTAGTATTTAAGTTCTTGTTTACCAGCACCCCAGGTCCTTTTCTGCAAAGCTATTTTTAGCCATTCAGACCTCAGTTTATACTATTGCACAAGGCTTTTCCATCCAAGATGCAGGATTTTGCATTTGCCTGTATTAAACATCATGATGCTCCTCTCAGTCTACTTCTCAACCTGCTGAAGTCTTTTCTGAATAGTAGCCCTGCCACCCAGAATACCAACTGATTCCCACGATTTGGTCTCATCTGCAAGCGTTCTAAGAGAACAGGCTATCTCATTGTCCAGGGTATTAATAAAGACTATTAAATAGTATTGGTCTCAGTACTGGTCCCCTAAGCATGCCACTAGTGATAGGCTTCCAACTGGACTTTGGGAAATGGCTTGGAAGTTACTTGACTCACACCACTGAGTCTGAAGCACAAGCACTGGGAGGGAAGAGAAGAACATAAAGTACAATCACAGGAGTAACTCGCACCACTCTTGGCCACCGTTTCTGTAAATCGCTGTTACCCAGAATACACCGTAGATTATGAGTGACTGTCCACTTCTATGAATATTCCTGTTTACACCTGATTTTGACCTGCTGAGATTTTCCATTGATTCCACTGAAGTCTGGACTTCCCCATCTTGTTTTTTATAGGAAAAACAGAAAGCTTTCTTTTGCAATGTACTGTTCTCACCTGGTCCACCTTATTACACTCAAAGTTATTTAAAAGATGTGGCTATTATAAATAAAAACTTCAAAAAGCTAGAACAACAAAAAAATATAACTTTGAAATTTATTTTAGATCAAAAATATTGTATACTTACATGTTTGTATACAAACACTGTATACATATGCGTGCATACATGTACAATATATATTTTTTATTTTGTGTAAAAATACTCAAGCTTAAAAACTAAATTTCTTTAATAGCCAGTATACAGAAACCACTGTATTTCATTAAGGCTTGTTGCCTCTACTTTTACTGCTTTTATTTTACAGATAATTGACAATATTCCCTTCAGTCATTCTATTCCTCAACTGCCTTTTCTTTCAGCATACATTTAGCAACTCTCAGGGCAGTATACCTGTTCTGCTGACACTGTCCCCATATTTTGAATGGTATCTGTTTGTAATTCATGGTTTTGCATTGCCTGACCCACTGAAAAAAGCTGTTATTAGGATCAGTATCAACAGAAAATATTTTACACATACAAAATGGCAGTGCAAACTAACACAACAGATCAAAACTGGTATCTGAACACAAACTTCTGCATGACACCCAGATATTTTTCTGTCTTCTGTATCTATCTATCTAGAGTTCTATTCTATCTATGGATGACAACATAGGGTATTATTAAAAATTCATAATGCAAATGAAATTAAAGCAAGGCTCGAACTCTTCTAATGTGTGTATCTAGTCATTTCAACTGCTCACAGTTCACTTCACATTTTAAGCCTAATTCAACAGAAAAAAAGAAAAACAGACTATGGGTTTAGAAATATGCATAAATTAATAATGTAGTGAAGCTTACATGACTTGGACTCTGGTGACGGTGGAGAGATGTTGGACACGGCAAGGTCACTCTTTGACTTTTTAGGCTTCTTTGCATTTACCTGCCAGGGTTTATCATAACTTCTGAAATCTCTCCTTGTTCCTTTATTTTCTGTTAAAAGAATAATATCGAGCAATTACAATATTTTTAGGGTCATTTTTCAAATACTTCATAAACAATTAATCCAGAAAATTCTAGTCTTATCAATGCAAA
Source organism: Anser anser (assembly GCF_964211835.1). NCBI lineage: Eukaryota > Metazoa > Chordata > Aves > Anseriformes > Anatidae > Anser > Anser anser. The sequence goes on from NC_139721.1 coordinate 35,792,035, forward strand.
TTGAAGTCAGCTCTTTTTGCACGATAACTTTCATATATTTCTTCATTTTCCTAAACACCAAAATTGAGAAATTCATTGATGTTTTTCACTTAAAAACACATTTTTTGTTAGGAAGCAGTCTTTAACCTCTGTTTGTTCTGTAACATTTGACTGCCTATGCTTAAAACTTTAAATTATATATAAATAAAAAGTTAATTTGTCAAGCAATTGAATATAAACAACTGTTGGAGATCTATTACAGTCTGAAACAGATCATTGGTCAATTTTTAGATACAAACCCAAACTTCTAAGAAGAGCTTGTACCAGAATATCGAAGTTAAAATTTCTACTTTAGAATCATAGTGAATATTATTTCACTTTTTTTTTTTTAATGCTTCTGAAGATCTGCAATCATAAATTATTCACAGTGGAGTTCACAACATAGTGATAGCATCTTAAGTGCTGCAATGATAGCTTGTCGAAAATGTGGGTAATAAAAAATAAAAAAAAAAGAAAAAAAAAGAGCAAAGCTCAATAGCAGCTAACTTTCACACCCATATTCACTATAAGTATACTGCTGGCTATCAGCTCAGCACATCAAATTAATTTAATATCTACTGGACAAACAGGATTTATTGTACATGCCCAAAACCAGAGTAACACCTGCTCTGTATGAACATGTACATCCAAGAAATAATCCAGGAAAAGTGTGGGAAAACTATAGTGGAGACTATCCCTTTCCAGCATACAGAACATACCTGATGTTTCACTCTCTGCCCAAAGGGCAGCAGAGCCAGACAACGTTCTCTGAAGCTGACTGCGGTTCCCTTGTTTGGACTGAAGATGATCAATTAGAAATGGGATTGGCTGGTCAGGTGTCTCTGTTATCAGCTTTGTCATCAACTCCTTCAGAAAATTTAGACAAAATGAAAAATTAATGGAATATTGCACCTAACCTTATACTTACCAAAGCAGAGGACCATTAATAAAGGAAAAGCCTGTTTGCAGGTTTTAAGAAAACATTCATCTCCCCAAACTAATGCTAGCTTTGCCCAATGAAGTGATCACATCTGAAACTATATTAGCTTGTACATACATTTACCTGGTATAATTTAGACAAAAATTTACTCGAAATAACTTGACCACTGCTACTTGCCAGAATTTACCCAGAACAACCTGTTCAATCAACCATTCAGAACAAGAACCTTTTCAGCGCAGTAAGTAGCTCTTCTCTGACCCACATAGCCAAGTTTCTTCTGCACGGAAGTTGGTATATCAGGAGGGTTGATCCATTTTTTATTTCACCCAGACGTGAAATAGTGAATATACATTCATACCTGTGAACTTCAAGGTCTGATCAAACTGAGACAGCTATCTTTTAAAGGAACTCCTCCAAAAACTTTACTGTATAGGCACAATCAAATACTTTATTACATTGGTGCACACATGGATACAAAACCAACATAGGCAGGAAACCATTGCCACCCTATGTGCTGATACTTCCTTACTACTGATACTTCCTTACTGCTGGCCTCACAGGGTTGCATAAAGAGAAACAGTCTCCATTTGTTGCTCAAATTCTTCCTGGCTCCCTACACATGAAACACAGATTAGGAATTTAGAAGGAAGATGCCGCTCTGTGCTCAGCATGTGTTCTGAGTGGAAATCAATGACTAATGTGGGAGATGACCCTGAAATACACTTACAGCAATGTACAACAAAATCAGGACAAAAAAAAAAAAAACAACACTCAAGTTATTAAGAGCAAAACAATCAAGTTATTAAGAGCATTACTATACTGGAACAGCTTGTCCAGAGAAGTTATGGATGCCCCATCATTTGAAGAGTTCAAAGTGAGGTTGGATGGGACTATGAGCAACCTGATCCAGTAAGAGATGTCCCTGCCCATGGACAGATGATCTTTGAGGGTCTCTTAAAGGGAGCTTATGATTCTCTAACTTATCTGCAAGCACAAATCTTACCAGAACTTCCATAGACTTAAGTTTCTCTCTTCATCATTTCCATGCACTGTCACTTAATGAACAATCTTTCAAATATTAGTAATTACTTGGTATTACCATCACTTAGTTGTGTTGGAAGAAGTCAGTTAAGAGTGAGCATAACAAAAATGTTTGTCAGTGTTCGAGAGGTATTTGGATAATACCTCAATAATATGCTTTAACTTTTGGTTAGCCCTGAAGTGATCAGGCAGGTGGACTTGATGATTGTTGCAGGTCCCTTCCAACTGAATTATTTTATTCTATTCTAAAAAACACTAAAAGAAGAGTAACAGCATGCAGTACTTGTAAGATGCACTAAGTTATACACCAAGACTTTCTATTCTTTTTATTCAAGTAGTGGTATAAAGAGTTAGGTATAAGTGAAAAATGAAACAGAAGCAAGCTTTCCATTTCAGAAAGAGAAATCAGATTTCAGAAAACAAAAAGGAGAAAATATCTCATCTTAAAAACACTAAATGAGGATCATCTATGATTTGATTTTTGACAACTATCTACAGGGAACCTAAAAAGGTGTAACTTCATGTAGACTCTCTCTCACCAAGGTAGGAGAAACCGTCTGATATATATATCATACAAGAAAAATCCAGAAGTTGGAGTAATTCATCTTTTGGTTGCTTAGCAACGCTCTAACAGCAAACCTTTTTTTTTTTTTCTCTGCCAAAATGCAAAATTAGCGACAAGTGGAAAGATATAATCTTGTGCTTGTAATGGGTCACCACAGCAGCAGGAATTCCACTGCAGAGGATTCTATTACAAAAGGAAAAGTGTCATTCTGTAACAGCTGACTTGTAATTTAAATCATTTCTTTGAATCACAGTCTGAAAATATAATTTTTCTGTCTTAGATTAATAAAAACAAGATGATAAGAACTGAGAGACATGCATTGATACTATTAATTTTTTAAGAGATGCATGGGTGGCAATGTTAATAATACACTACAAAATTAATGTAGCTCTAAAACAGATAACATGGAGATGCTTACATGTCAATATACAACCCATATTACTTGATTGTTATTATTATTGACTTACTTGTCATAGTAAGAAATGGTCTTACTATGGTGATGGAGAAAAAAAAGAAATTATGTTCCTTCTTTATAAAGAATCTTCATAAAATGAAAATGGTATACAGTTCAAAAAAAATAAATAAAAAAAAAAACACCACTTATTTATGTGGAATCAAAGGACCTAGCTCCATTCACTCAGGCCTCAACCTATGCTCTCCAAGCTTCTGACAACTGGAAAGATAATACTCTTGTCATCCCTAGCAAGCAGGCAATTACAAGGAAATATGTTATTTGTCTGTGTTTGGTTGCTTGGCTAAGACACGGCAGGGAGGAAAAATTTCACACAGGCAATAAATGTACTTAGCACTCAGCTCACATTTTAAAACCTCATTTCACCTCCAATCAAGTGTATATTATAGTTTAGGAATGCCTTCATTAGGGGAATTCTCATTTTACCACCATTCCCTATTAAAAGAGAAACTGTCTTTAACTTCCATTCAAATTATCTGAAGTTCATTTGATGCTCTCATCTGTTGCTTAGATGACATCTTAATAGACAGCCGGATAAATGTACTCCATGGTACTCTAAATATACTCTTACAAGTTTAAAATAGTTCAAAAAAGATGACAAAAGTGAAGTTATTAAATAGAAAACCTAAAGTGTACAACAAGTTACAAAAATAAAATTCCTTTCTGGTTAGCAGCAGTCTGATATGACTCACAATGTGCTAAGTAGATAAGTTCTCACACACACACGAAAAAAGAAAACAGACCAACATTCTCAATGAAGCCGCCTCTGCATTAACAGCAGAATAAAAATGGCACAAGATAATTAAAGCCGGGATCCATTTCTTATGAAAAATTCAACAGATAAGTTTCAACTATGCATAAAAAAAGCAACGCAAGATGTTTTTACATGTCTAAAAATATTAACTATATTTTTTGCCTTTCTAGCCCAAATTTCTACATTTTTTACTTTTTCCCAATTTCACCTAATTAAAAAACAAAACAAAACAAAAACAAAAAAAAAAACAACAAACTTTTGTCTACCTTTACAACATGTTTTTCTATATACAGTGTATCTTATGACAATGAATACAAAGTAATGGCAGATTGGGTCTCCCTGATGCCAGATGAACTGTCCATCACACATGATCTCTTTCCTCCTATCTTCTTTCCACTGCTACATCTTCATTTCAATCTATGTCCTCTTCTCGTCTCTATCAGTGGGACTCTCCTCAGCATCTATCTCCCTTCCAGCTGCATAACAGGTGAAGAAGACTGTTCAAAGGTCAGTAGATATTAAACCCCCGTGTACTCATGAGATGCTGAAGAATAAAAAAGAAGAAAAAAAAAGAAAAAAAAAAAAAGAAGTGAAAGGGAACTGCAAGATTACTACACACTACAGCACCAGGGTGAAGACATTAATTTCTGCTGCTTCCCCACTGTACTGCCCCAAATCAGGTTCTGCCCTGACCAGAACGTAAACAATGGGCAGAAAGGTGATAGAAGAAACACTGGCAGTCAATTTTTCCAAGAAGGTTAACTTGTACTGTACAAAAGTAAAATGAGTTATGTATACTTTCTTCTGTAATGTTACATTCATACACTTTTGCATTCACTAATTTTACTAAACTATATATGCTAGACTGTTTTAAAAAGTTATGGACATTTCCAAGACAGAGATTCATGCACATATTAAAAAAGGCTGCAAAAGATCTTGGGGGGGTGGGGGGGGGGGGGGGGAGTGAGGGTCCAAAGTAGTGACTTAATATATTAATTCTTTATAAAGAGAATAATTGTTCACTAGTGTGCTGTCCTGAGGTCCTCTATTAGTTATTCACTGCAGGCTCAAATTTTAATTTCCCTGTGACTGTCCATGCATTTAATACAAACGAAACAGTCTTCACAGTCTATTAATCATAGGCCCAATTACAAGAAGGCTCTAATTAGCTATGTCTAAATGTACCTACCAAGTTATTAAGTTAATTAAGAGACATTCTATCTTACGCTGTAATTGATAACAGTAACTACACAACAATCACAGGTTTTGCTTTTAACTATATAGACATTTACAGCCTACAGTACAGCATGCACAGATTTTGGCTGTACTGTGTTCTTACTTCATGGTTTAAACTGGATGTTTAAAGTACTCAGAGTGAATTGCCCTTGAAAGATGTCTGCCCCTCTCCTGATCAAATAAAGAGACTAGGTGACTTAGCTTGATCTTCAAGTTTGGGGTGAGATTCAGTTCAAAATTAAAACAATTAAATACAGTAGCCTTCACACAGATGTTAATCAATGAAGTCAAGGGAACCTAGAATGCTGCTCAGTTGACTAGCCAGCGTATATCTGATTAGGATAAGAAGAATTGCTCTCCAGGCTCTACTGACTGTACTGACTATTTACCCATTGACCACAATGGAGCTTAGACACCTAGAAGACATGCAGACATATAAACTTAGCCTTGGTAATCACTTCACGGCAGGCTGTAAGTGAACAAAGAAGATATAAAACTAAGCGAAAATCTGTGTAAGGAAGGTAATTTTAATAGACAGTTCTAGTGATTGACACATTTGTTCTCTAGAACCCCTTGCTGATTGTACAGTAATAACCCAATAAATTTTTAAAAAACAACCAAGGGGTAAAATTAAATTTTTCAATTCTTAAATGAGAATGGAAAGGTAAACATCACTGCTTCTACCACAAAAGATTATGTTCTATGGAAATGAAGGAAAAATACCAGCTTCCTTCTTTCAGAAAATAGCCAGACCTTAAACCTTCTTGAGCAATTCAGAATTAAAAACAAAACCAACCAACCAAACAAACAAAAACTTATGGAATATATTCAAAATGGACTTCAACATATTTTAAGCACTCATGAAATTATCACCTCTCTATGAAATAAATTATTCAACACAAAGCAAATCCCTGCATAAATATGGTTCGTGTCCCTGCACCATACTTGTTTCAAACTAACAGAGACAGAAGAACAGTCGAGAGGAAAGCCCTCCAGGATTAGTAGTACTATTCAGCCTGTTTGCAAAAAATATTCAGACATTTACCTAGAATTGACTACAAAATTCCAACCAACAAAAACACCTCTTTCTTTACTCAAAGCCTCAACACCACCCATTTCAGCCCTAGCTGTGCAGATGAATTCAGAATTGGCATTACATATCATGGCACACACTCCACACAGAAATTAGTTTGGAAATACAACTAAAGAGAAAGTGCAAAGCTGATATCACAGTCCTCAGAGTACTGATGCAAACAAAATTCCCCCAGAGGTGGTACTGTTAAGGAAACCCATACTATGATAACATTTTCAGACTTAGAATACTATTATTCTAAGTCTCAAGATGATTTTTTCATAGTTCAAATCAGGTCCCAACATACAAAGTTGTTAAACTTTTGGTTTGTACAATGACAGATTCCAAAAAAAAAAAAAAAAAAAAACAACACATCACTGAATAAGTAAAAGTCCTCCTTAAATGTTCATCTATTAACTATCTTTACCAGTTCCATAACAGAAGATCAGTTCCTGGGGCTATGTTACTAACCACACATTTACGGAGTCTCTGGAGAACAGAATGGACACAACATATTCCATTCACTACAAACTCTGAAAACCACATAATCAATTCCCTCAGTTGGATGAACTAGCCCTGTCCAACTCATGCACATAGCAGTTGATAAAATATGCATCACTGATCTTACTTAATCATCCAGAAACAAAAACCTTTTACATGTATGAGGTCTGGTGGACAATTTTGAAGTTCCAGTGAGTAATCTCATAATAGTTTATCAAACTCTACCACGCAGGTTATAGCATGTGTAGTAACAGCAGCAGCGGTCACCAAATGTTGAGAAGAGAGGAGCTCCGCAGAGGACCTAAGGGTCCTGGTGGACAACAGGTTGGCCATGAGCCAGCAGCGTGCCCTTGTGGCCAAGAAGGCCAAATGGCATCCTGGGGTGCATTCCTGTTCTACTCTGCCCTCGTGAGGCCACATCTGGAGTACTATGTCCAGTTCAGAACTCCCAGTTCAAAAAGATAGGAATCTTCTAGAGAGAATCCAAGGAAGGCCACAAAGATGATTAAGGGCCTGGACCACCTCTAGTACGAGGGAAGGTTGAGAGACCCTGGTCTGTTCAGCCTGAAGAAGACTGAGAGGTGATCTGATCAACGCTTATAAATATCTAAAGTGCTGGAGAATGGACCGGGCCAGCCTCTTTTCAGTGGTGTACAGCAATCAGACAAGGGGCAATGACCAAAAACTGGAACACGGGAAGGTCCACACAAACATGCATAAGAATTTCTTTACAGTGGGGATGACAGAGCACTGGAACAGGCTGCCCAGAGAGTTGTGTAGTCTCCTCCGGAGATATTCAAAACCCGCCTGGATACTTTCCTGCTCAACCTACTAGAAGGAATCTGCTTTTAGCAGGGGTGTTGGACTTGATGATGTCCAGAGGTCCCTTCCAACCCCTACAATTCTGTCAGTTCCCAGGGGGAGGCTGATGGCGTTTCTGAGACCCGGCGCTGTGGGTGCTGTGGGTGTGTAGGCACCGGCCAGCAGGTGACCGGTGTCATGAAAGGTCCAGGCAAGAGTTCAGCAGAGCCATCTAAACACATGGCCAGTTCAAAGGGCAGGAGGTCGCATGACACCTGCTCCCAGGGAGGGCCAGCACCCAGGGCCATGACCAGGGGGAGGGCAGTTGGCGCAGTTCTCATGGAAGGGTGCTCAGCTTTCCAGAAGGTGTGGGGCTGCAGCCCTGATAGAGCTGCAGACATGGTGAGCACTAGACAGAAAGCCATGCCCTCCACTTCTGTTGCTCTGGCACCAAGTAGGACCAGTCTAGCCATGCAGACGGAGCTGCAGGCAGTCCACACGAGCACCCAGCTCTCAGGCTGTGGGGTCTGTCTGGTGTTGCTCCCTGGGATGGAGGGCAAGAGCAAGCACATGTGTGAGGTGTGCCCAGGTAGATGAACTGCTCTGCCTGGTGGCCACACATCAGGAAGAGCTGGGGAGACTGAGGAGCATCTGGGAGTCTGAAAAGGTCAATGCAGACTTCTCAGGTAAGCACATGCCAACCTGGCACAGCCACCACTGAAACAGGCTTGGCATCTGATCAGCATCAGAATAAAGGCAGCAACTCGAGGGACACTGAGGAGTGGAAGTAAGCTACCGCATGGAGCTGGAGGAGGAGCCCCGTCTGCCTGCTCAGCTTCCACTACCAAGGAGGCATGAGGGTCTGGGTGTGGCAGGTGAGGGATGTGAAAAGAGGGAAGAAGAAGTATCTGTGCAAGTTCACCCTCCAAGGTCAGATCAAGAGGCCTCATAGCAAGTGTAGCATCAAGACCAGTGCCATGAACAAACAGCAGCGGGTTGTAGTCAGAGGTGGTAACTCCTTCCTCAAGGGAACAGAGGCTTACATCTGCAGGCCAGATCCTCGTCACAGAGAAGTTTGCTGTCTCCCTGGGGCTCAGATCAGGAAGCTTCTGAGCATAATACAGCCTTCAGAATATAATCCACTCCTCTTTCAAATGAGTGCCAATGACATAGCTACAGTAAGCCTAACACCTATGAAAAGAAATTTTGGGGCCCTGGGGAGACAACTAAAGGACTCAGGAGCACAGATAGTGTTTTCCTCAATACCCCCAGTAATGGCGAGAGACCAGGAAAGAAACAGGTGAGTCCAGGTCATCAATGCCTGGCTTCAAGACAGGTGCCTCCACCAGAACTTTGGGTTTTATCATCCTGGAAGAATCTTTGAGACAAAAGATTTGCTGGGGCCTGACAGGACCCACCTGTATCCATTGGGGGAATATTTCTTGGTCCGTAACCTGGTGAGACTGATTGAGATGGCTTTAAACTAAGAGCAAATTTGGAAGGGAACATTTGGAACACCGAGGATATGCCAAGTGATGATGCAGCATTGCCTGAGGGTGGAAAGGATAAGGGCAACTATGCCACTCCCAGGAGCACTGTGGGTTCAGGAGAGCATCGGAAATGTTCGCATACCAATGCACACAGTATGAGGAACAAATGGGATGAACTGGAAGCTTTGATCCTTTCCCAGAGCTACGACATCATTGGTATTAGTGAGACTTGGTGAGACAAGACCCACAACTGGAGTGGAGGGCAGGTGAGGTAGAGCTGTTGTGCTGTACATAAGGGAGCGATTAGACTGTACAACCATTGCCATTAGGGTGATGCAGTAAAGAGCCTCTGGGTGAGGATTAAGGGGATGGATTGCAAAGCAGACGTTGTATTGAGTGTCTACTATCAACCGCCCAACCAGGACAATGTCATAGATGAGCTATTCCATAGGCAAGTAAGGGAAATATCAGGATTAGTCACCCTCGTTCTTATGGAAGACTTCAACTTCCCAGACATAAACTGGGAATACCATACTGACGCAGCAAGTAAGGCTGGAAAATTCTTAAGGCAACTTCCCGTTACAAGCACTGAGTGAGGCATCTAGGAACGAGCCTTCCTGGATCTGTTGTTTGAGAACAGGGAATGGCTTGTGGGAGAGGTAACGGTAGGTGGCTGCCTTGACCACAGTGATCATGAATTAGTTGAGTTCAAAATTTTTGGTGTAAGGAGACAAAAGGTCAGCAGGGTTGCCACCCTGCACTTTATGTGAGCAAACTTAAAGCTTCTCAGTGAGCTAGTTAGCCGTGTCCCCTGCGGACCAGCTCTAAAGGATTTATGGATCCATGAGAGCTAGCCACTTTTCAAAATCCACCTTTTAAAAGCTCAGGAGGAGGAAATCCCACTGTGCTGCATGTCAAGAAAGCAAGGCAAAAGACTGGCCAAGCTTAACAGGGAACTCTGCCTAGAGCTAGGGCAGAAGAAAATATATGAGCTCTGGAAGCAAAGTCTCACTTGACAGGGAGCGTACAGAGCTGCAGTTTGCATATGCAGGGAGAAAACAAGAAAATTCAAAGCCCAATTTGAGTTGACACTGGCTGCTGTGGTGTCAGACAACAACAACAAAAAACTTCTTCAAGTAGATCAACAGCAATGGCAGGTTAACACGAAAACCTGGGCTAATACTTGGAGCAGATGGTCACCAAACAAGAAGGAAGTAAGGCATAGGCATTTAATGCCTTTTTTTTTTTTTTTTTTGCCTCAGTACTTATTAGTAATGACAGTTTTTGGGCTTCCTGGACTTCAGAGTCCGAGGATCATAACCAGGGGAGCAGTGACTTTCCACCTGTGGTCACTGGAATTGTAAGGGAACAGCTGTATAGCTCAACGTTCAACAAGTCCATGGGGTCAAAGGGTATTCACTCCAGACCGCTGAAGGAATTAGTGGATGTCATAGATAGACCCCTCTCAACAGTTTACCAAAAATCACTGGAGTCTGGGAAGGTCCCAGCTGACTGGAAGCTAGCCAACATTATACCCACCTACAAGAAGGGCATGAGAGAAGACCCAGGAACTTACAGACCTATTAGTCTAACCTCAGTCCCTGGAAAAGTTATGAAGAAGATTGTCCTGGGTGCTACTGAAAGGCACTTAAAGAGCAAAGCTATTAGCAGACATAGCCAACGTGGGCTCATCCTGCCTTCATAATTTGATCTTCTTCTGTCATAAGGTCACCCACTTGGTGGATAAAGGGAACGCAGTGGACATAATCCTTGTGGATTTCAGCAAGGCCTTTGATACTGTCCTTCACGGCATCCTGCTGGACAAATTGTCCAACTGTGAGATTAACAGGTTTACACTGCACTGAGTGATGAACTGGCTCAATGTTAGAGCTCAAAATGTAGTAAATGCAGACACTGGTGGACAGTCACCAATGGTGTTCCCCAGGGCTCAACTCTAGGGTCAGTCCCTTTCAACATTTTTATCAATGATCTGGATGCTGGACTGGAGTGCATCTTCAGCAAGTTTGCTGATGATACTAAACTGGGAGGTGCTGTTGACTCCCTGGGAGGATGAAAGGCCTTGCAAAGGGATGTAAATATATTGGAGTACTGGGCAATCAGCAACAGCACGAAGTTCAGCAAGGGAAAATTCCAGGTTCTGCACCTGTGATGGAGCAATGCTGGACACAGTTAAAGACTGGGAGATGAGCAGCTGGAGAGCAGCTCAGCAGAAAGGGACCTGGGGGTGCTGGTCAACAGCAGGCTCAACACAAGCCAGCAACATGCCCTGGAAGCCAGAAGGGCAAACTCCATTTTGGGGTGCATTAAACACAGCACAGCCAGCTTGTCAAGAGCAGTGATTCTCCTGTTATATTTAGCGTTGCTTCAGTCTCACCTTGCATATTTCATGCAGGTACTTGAAAGAATCCAGAGGAGAGAAACAAAGCTGGTAAAAGGGCTGGAAGGCATGTCCTGTGAGGAGAAGCTGAGGATACTTAGGTTGTCTGGTCTAGAGAAAAGGAGGCTGAGAGGTGACCTCACTGCTCTCTGCACCTTCCTGAGAGGAAGCGGAGAGGGAGGTGCCGGTGTATTCTCCTTGGTAACTGATGACAGAACACACAGGAACAGCACAAAGCTGTACTGGGAGAGGTTCAGACTCGACTTTATGAAAAATTTCTTTACCACAAGGATGGTCAGACACTGGAACAGGCTTCCTAGAGAGGTGGTTGATGCCTCATGCCTGTCAGTGTTCAAGAGACATTTGGACAATGCCCTCAATAAAATGATTTAACTTTTGCTTAACCCTGAAGAGGTCAGGCAGTTGGACTACATTAGCTTTGAAGGTCCCTTCCAATTGAATTATTCTTTTCTAATATCTACCTGAATCTCTTGTTGTATTTTTCCCTTTGAGGGCTTCTTCCTCACATCTTATTCTCGATATTTCAAATATCTTTGTCCCTAATTCATTATATCACTTTGAATTCACAACATAGCTTCAAACACCTTTGCTCTTTGGTTTTATTGATGAAAGTTTTCCTTTCTTCCTTTCAATCGTTTCAGACAAGAATGCTGTCAAAAGGGAGGTCACCAGTACTAACTTACTCTAAAACATTAACTACTTCATGGCAGTAGAACAAAAGGTAAAGACATGCTATCTCTTACATATGCCAAGCAGGTCAGCAGTATCGCTTTTCCTCCCTTGCTTTTCAAATCACAACAATTTTCTGTGATAGCTACCAGTTCTTTCAGCAGTCCTCTATCTCTGCATAACAATCTCACAGTTGTGGAACCATTCTTCCTATATCATTATCTGGACTCAGCAAGGATTTATCAAGCAAAGGTAGTTCATATTGAAGTAGAAACACTGTAAGGTTTCTCTCAAGTGTAATTCTATCCTGAAGACAAAGCACTTCACAGTTCAACCAAGAGAAAATGAAAACTACTGGTCTTCTGAAAGGTTTGTAGGATGTAAATCAAAAGGACAAGGGCTAAGAAAGAGTATTACAACCTAAACTGATTTCCTTAAATTACAGCCCTAAAACAACACTGACTGTGCATTCCTGTCTTTCCTAAAGCCTAGCTCAACAAGTTATAGCTGATCTTCTTCTGATCAGCTGAAGTAATCTTTTCTCATTTTCAAGGTCTAAGGTGAAGCCATTCATTCCTCAGTGTTCAGTGATTCATTACTGTAACTGTTAAAAAAAATCGCATCTTATTTCCAGTTCAAGTTTCACTGACAGTTTCTACATACCTGGAATAGACTTTTTTTTTTTTGAGGGAGGGTTATACTGGAAATTAAAGGTCGGTATTTTCATGGCTGCTAAGCACCCATCAGCTGGTCACTCACTCCTGCCCCCTGCAGAATGGGGCAGAGAACAGGAAGAGCAAAAGCAGAAAAAAATTGTGGGTAAAGATGGAGAAAACTTAGTAAATTAAGAAAGAAAAACATAAATACATAATAAGTGAATCATAGAATTATTAAGGTTGGTAAAGACCTCCAAGATCAGATGGTCCAACTGTCCCCCTACCAACAATATCACCCACTACACCATGTCCCTAAGTACCACGTCCAACCTTTCCTTAAACACCCCCAGGGACGGGGACTCCACCACCTCCCTGGGCAACCCATTCCAATGCCTGACTGCTCTTTCCGAGAAGAAATTTCTCCTAATTTCCAACCTGAACCTCTCCTGGCGCAACTTGAGGCCATTCCCTCTAGTCCTATGACTGGTTATCTGTGAGGTTGACCCCCAGCTCCCCACAACTTCCTTTTGGGTAGTTGTAGAGAGCAATAAGGTCTCTCCTGAGACTCCTCTTCTCCAGACTAAACAACCCAAATAGGTATTTTGATCCCACTGAGATATTATGAAAATGGCTGGGCTCATCCCCTCCCTGGGTGAGCACCTGCAAAGGCAATCACTCACCACCTCCCACAAGCAGACTGATGCCCAGGCAATGCCCAAGCAATGACTAGTTTGAAACAAAATAATCCCGTTTTTTACTGTTTAACATTACAATACAGTGTAGAATATCTGCTTGGTCAGCTCAGGTCAGCTGTTCTGGCAGTGTCATTTCCCAGTCTCTTGCCCATCCCAGCTTGCTCACTGAGGGGGCAGAGCAAGAAACAGAGAAGTACTCGACACTGTGCAAGCACTGTTCAGCAACAGCTAAAACATTTGTGGGGTGTTACTGATACAGTTTTAGTCACAAATCTAAAACACAGCACCATATGGACTGCTGTGAAGAAAATCGACTCCATCCCAGCCAGACCCAGTATACGGTAATGATTATTAAGGGCTTATAGTTGGAGATTAGAAGGAAAAGGTTGTATTGGAGAAAATCAATAAATAAATGACTCAGAAAAGGACTTAAGCTTAGGTAGTTTTGATGCATCAGAAGTAAATAATTATAAAGCCATGTGTCTGCTTAAAATGCCTTGATAATCAGGTCACTGTTGTGTGACTGAAAAAAATTTAAGCATTTCTTTCCTTCCAGAAGCCTATCCAAAAAAACCTTTATGTCTTTTTTAGAATTTATCTATACAAACATTTTGCAGATTGCTAACAGCTATTTCTGGATAACTTGGACAATACATATTTTCATAATGTATGCAGCAACCAACAACCCCTGTCACGTGCTTTTATGTTTTTGATGTGTTTTTTTTTTTTTTAAGCTGTATCACTTATCTCAGTAAAGTTTAAAAATGTAAGTATATGTTTCAAAACTAGATCACACATTAGATATGCTGCTGATAAATTAAAAGAAGAAAAACTTATCAGACATACATGTTGCCATTTATCAGTTCTCATATTGTGGGTTGTGGTTTGTTTTGTTTTGTTTTCTGGTTCTTATTTTCACAGTTTAGGGGAACTAAACTGGTCAATACATCAGTGCTTAAAGAAAATTACTATGTAGGACGAGATTTTGTATTTTATCCAGTAAGTGTCTCATAATACCTATGCACAATATCAGAAATATGATAGTAATAAACTTGGTCTAGGAATTAGGAGTCCCAATTTCACACTACTTAAAGTCCCAGTTTTCAACATAGTTACTCTTAAATTTTCTAGCAGAAGAAGCACCTAAATCCAAAGTTGGGCAACCTGATGTTTTATCTAAAAGTTGGTGAAAGTACTACCTAAAATTCCTTGCAAGGAACACACCCATTCCATCCATAGCCAGAAGCTGTGTTACAACCAGCAAAGAACAAGCCTACCTATAGGGCAGAAGCAACAACCCAGGTACCCCTACTTTCTTTACTCCATTATTACCTGTAAGTTGGGTGCTGGGTTTTGTTCCCTCAAAGGCAGCACAGCCTCACAGAAGGTAATGTCCAATCCATTTGGACAGAACTTCTAAGAGCTACAAGCTTGATAGACTGTTGCTGTGCTCCAGTCTCCCCCGTTTCACATGGCTGTCTACTACTTTCTACACTTTTGTCTATTGTACACATACAGCGTATACAACTAAATAATAAGATTACGGTTTTGTAGAAAATCACTAAGTGCCTAGTGGCAACACAAACTGAATATACTTGTGATCGAGTCATTGTTTTAGAGGTCCAGTGAAATTCTCATTTAGGTCAACAGTGAAAATGCTGTTAACAACAGAAGAAAAAGGAAGAGAAAAGTCAACTTCTGAAAAGCTCAGCCACATCCAAAATAAATTCATAGCCTATGTAAAGACTATTTTCTAACACCAAGAGTTTCAGCATTGCTTAATTTCACAGTGTGTAATTTTCCTAAGAAAGAAAGTGTCAGGCTAACTCAGAAAACGATCAGTGAAATATCTCAAAGCAATCTGAAATAGATAACAAATACAGGGCTTAAACACAATAACAAATTTGTTAGAGGAATAGGATTTCTTGTTCTAATGCAGAAAAAAATACATACATACCGGGGCAAAACATGCAGAGCTGGAAATACTGAATATACTCTTTTATTATCATCATTATGGGTATATGTGGAAAAAAAGTGAAATAGATATTCCAGTGTTTTGCATTTATTCAAGTGAATGTATTCATTAGAACTGTAATGACCGGACAACTGAGGTAAATAGTAATTCATATATTCATTAACGTATTCATAATACAAAATCCAAATTCCACCTAAAACATAAAAGCATAATTCCTTCTGTTTGTAGAAGACTTATTTGCTGTAAAATTACTTAAAACACAAAAAACACAAATTTGATATTACAGGCTGTGATGTATCTTCGAGTTACAAATGTGCATAGTCCATGAATTTTCCATGTAAACAAGTTAAAAACATTTGCACATAACAAAATGGTTCTTCATATACATGAAATATTGACATTCAAAATGAATAAGCTAAATTTTTTCCACTTCATATTTCATCACTTTAAAAGCTTGTCAAAATTTTGCTAGCTGTGTAAAAAAAAAAAACAAAAAAAAACCGTGATGACTAGTCACATTAGAAAGGCCTGATACTTTACTCAGACAATGTCCTCTGTAGATAGCAGTACTGGAGTGAAGAAAAAGTGATACCAGGACATTTATGACATTTACGTGTCATCTGTTAACATTAGAAATTTTGCTTAAAATCATTTTCCTACCTTTTTTTTTAAAAAATTTGCGTTTTTTAAAGCTACTAACCGTATGAAAAACTATAGCACCCAAAGCTGAACACCAGCAATAGTGAGCAGAGCTCTTCCACTCTTTTCCAAACAACAGTTTCCTGAGGAAATTACTGCAAGTACATTAATAGCACATACCACTAGAGGAATTTCCCACTGGAAACTGTTTTGCAGTCACCCATCCAGAAAAAGAGAAGGAAAGCACACTCAAAATTATGGGGTGAGCTCTGGGCGCACATAACAGAATCCCAGATCCTGCACTCAACTTGGCCATCCAGCTTTGCCTACCCATTTGTCTTAGCATAGCAGACACACAAGCAGCCATCAAATGTTTGTTTATCCAAATAATTTACCAGCAGGCATAAGGATGATTTCTAAGCCTGATGTCACACATGAATGAAGGAGATGAAAAAAACAAACAAACAAACAAACAAAAAAAAAACCTGGCAGAGGTGCCTGAAGACAGGAGGAAAGCAAATGTCATTCCTATCTTCAAGAAGGGCAAGGAGAAGGATCCAGGTAACTACAGACCAGTCAGCCTCACCTCAATCCCTTGGAAGGTGATGGAGTAGCTAATCCTGGAAAACATTTCCAGGCACATGAAGGAGAAGAAAACCATCAGAAGCAGTCAGCATGGATGCACCAAGGGGAAGTCATGCTTGACCAACCTGATAATATTCTATAATGAAATCATCAGCCTGATGGATGAGGAGGGGAGTAGTAGATATTGTCTTCCTGGACTTCATTAAGGTCTTTGGCACTGAACCCCATAAGATCCTCATAGAGAAGCTGTTGAAGTATGGACTGGATGAGAAGACAGTGAGGTAGACTGAAAACTGGCTGAACAGCTGGGCCCAGAGGGCAAGTTTTCAGTGGTGCAAAGCCTACTTAGACGCCAGTAACAAGTGGAGTACCCCAGGGGCCAATCCTGGGTCCAGTCTTGTTTAACACCTTCATTAATGATCTGGACAATGGCATAGAGTGCACCCTCAGTAAATTTGCAGATGACTAAAAAACTGGGGGGAGCAGCTAACTCACGAGGGGGCTGCATAGCCATCCAGAGGGACCTCAACAGGCTGCAGAGGTGGGCTGACAAGAACCTCATGGAAGTTCAACAAGGAGAAGCGCAGAGTCCTGCAGCTTGGAAGGAACAACTCCAGGCACCAGCACATGCTGGGGGCCGCCCAGCTGGAAAGCAGCTCTGTAGAAAAAGCCCCAGTAGACACCAAGAGGAACATGAGTCAGTAACGCGCCCTTGCTGTTAAGAAAGCTAACAGTATGCTTGGCTGCATCAGGCAAAGTATTGCCAGCAGGTCACAAAAGGTGATCCTTCCCCTCTACTCAGCATTGGTGAGACAGCATCTGAAGTGGTGTGTCCAGTTCTGGGCCCCAAATACAAGAGACGTAGAGCTACTGGAAAGGGGCCAGCAGAGGGCTATCAAAATGATCAAGAAACTGGAGCACATCCCCTGTGAGAGGCTAAGGAAGCTGTGTCTGTTCAGCCTGAAGAAAAAGAGGCTCAGAGATGATCTCACCAATGTCTATAAATACATGAAGGGGAAATGTAAAGACAGAGTCAGACTCTTTCCAGTGGTGCCCAGTGACAGCACAAGAGGCAATGGGTACAATCTGGAAAGCAAGAGGTTCCATCTAAACATCGAGAAGCACTTCCTTACTGTGCAAGTGACCAAACACTGCCCCAGGTTGCCCAGAGACATTGTGGAGTCTCCCTCCTTGGAGATCTTCAAAAGCCACCCAGACATGGTCCTGGGCAACCTGTTTTGGGTGGTCCTGCATGAGCAGAGGGGTTGGACCAGATGGCCTCCAGAAGCCTCTTCCAACTTCAGCCATTCTGGGGTTCTGTGATTTTGCAAGACTAAAAAAAAGAAATCCTAGTATTATTAAAATACCAAAGTACAAATTTCAGCATACAATTTCAGACCTTTTGGACCATTTTGAGGCTGTGACCCAACTCATGGTTTGGACTGAACTTGAAATCAAATCACTTGCATAGCAGTATTTAGGTAGTGGCTTTACTACATGAACTGTTCTGAAATTACTCATTAAACTAAGATACCAGAATCATACACTGGCCATAAATTTAGAATTAGAAATAATGTTTCTACCCACTGACATACCTACTTTATTTAATCAGGGTCCTTACAATAAATTTAATTCTGAAGTATAAGCACAATCAAATGGATGATTTTAATCTAATAGATTTTTTTTGAGCATGGCTTATTACAAAAGAGAGCGAGTGAATCTTTTTAATTTTCAGTTCAATCATTTAAAGTTTTTATTACCAGATTTCAAACAATAATTTTAAGGCTTGCAGGCTTATGCATGACTGCACTGGGGACACCATGGGCCAATAAAAGATTTCAGTATCTTAACTTGAGAGTTCAGGGAAATTTAGTTACCCCAAACTAAAATCGCATCTTGACAGTCTCCATTATATTGACACCATCTGTTTGACCTGACAGTACCCCAGGTACAGAAACTGTAAGTGAACCTCTGTAATCTGATACACTTTAGGAACGCACTTTTTTTTTTATCCAAACACTTCAGAATCAAACAAAGCCAATCATGGGGAAGTGACCAGAATGCAAGGTTGCTTTTTTAAGGTAGCTGCCTAAATAACCATACTACAGCCTGCTGACATTGCTCTGCAAGGAGGTGGGAGGTATGTCTAATCCCTGCAGGCTGAACAGGACACTGAGCACAGGATATCACAGTCTCTGAGCAAGTGAACAACAGAAGGATTCTGTTGTTATTTCTTCTAACCATATCTTAAATTTAAGAAGTAAGCTTTGATCTGTGCTTTTTTTTTTTTGTTTTTTAAGAAAGACAGTTTCTGATCTTCTAGAAAAGATGGAGTGCTCTAAAATTAAATAAAAAAATAGTAATAACAAAAATAAAAAAATCAACATAAAAACACAAACCCTGGGTAAACAGGTTCTTTGCTTTCCTAGTTAAGGCTTTGGATGGTGCTTTCATACACAAACAGGATACCTGGGGCAGAATGCTCTGAAGTATAATAAAATAACAGCTGGGAATAGACAGTGTTAGACTGCATGAAGTTACAGGATAAAAGTACCTAAGAGCTTTAGATTATTATGAACAAAATTTGTATCTTGACTGCATACAAAATTGTGGCAAGCAGCCCCAGCTGCAGGAAGAGAGAGGTGATAGTGACATTGGATTTCAGGTTTCTGAATAGGATTGGATTCATATAGATTAGCTTGAGCTTCTCAAAGTTAGAGACCTTTCAAGTATAAAAGTTCATCATTTTTAAAGACATATGAAACACACTTAACATGTTTAAAGTCTCACACTTAAACAGTAATGACTCAAAAAGAATTTAGAATATTGGTTTTGTAAGACCACTATGGGATCTTCTGTCCATATAATAGAATCCTTAGATGTAAACAGTTGTGGAGATTCGTACCTCCTCAGAGGTCTTATAGAGTTGGTGTTCTCTGACCATGCCTACTGTGTGCCCAACATTAATCCCTTAGACATGCAGTAAAGCCAAAGTTAGTGTCACACACACAAAATCTCATTCAGACATGAAAGCCATATTTTCAGTGAAGCCTTGGCCTGATCATTCCAGAATATGAAGTTTGCCTCTGCAAACTGCCACTTGAATGTCTTCCACACTTTCACCAGCCCATACAAGTAACACACAGTATATAAACCATCGGATAATGGACATCATGAAGCAGCAGACAGATGAGCCCATGATGGCAGAAAAATAAATATTCACAGCTATCAGGTGTCCACTAGCAGACACTGTTCTGATAGCTTTTGGAACAAGAGACAGTATATCTTGCTTTATCTGTAAAAGGCAAATCAATATTATTTCTCCCATGGAAAAAGGATACAAGAAACATTGTTTTACAACAACATCACATTTACTCAAGCTGTATAGAAAGATAAACATGAGATGATGTTTAAATAAATTTTACTTTCCAGTTATGTAGCCAAAGTTATTAAATATTCTGTATTAGTTCTATGTATTAAAATGATTACAAAAAATGATTTTTTTTAATCTTGACCAAAAAAAAAAAAAATTAAACTATTCATAGAGAAGTTCAAATAATAGCCAGCAATTCCAGTCATACAAAATTGAGGGCAGTACTTACCAGAGGACTAAATAGGGAAGTTCTAACACAGATTTAATTATCCTGAGTTTAGCTGTCAAAGTTAACCCTATATTTACTCAAGTAATGAAGTTAACAGATGCTCAGAATTTAAATTATGTCATTTACAGATTTTTCTCTAGTAAAGCAGCTAAATAATTGTTGGTAATAGTCTAATCACAAGTTTTATTCATGCATTTTGAAAAGATTAATATCTATGCAGATATGCATCTTAATTTCCTATTATTTACCTGTGAGAAGCTGACTTGGTCTAATAAGACTTCATACCAATTTTGTAATCAGATTTTAAAATAGAACTAAATGTTTATTATGCAACAATACAACAGAGGTTTCTGAACTAGAAAGGTCAGAATTTGTTGCCATAGAAAAATCGGGATATTCATTTTCACCACAGCAAAATACAAAGGGTTCTTTTATATCTGTAGAATTTATATACTGCAAGTGTGGCTAGAACTCCTTAAATAAAACTAAGGAGTAATGATCAGAATAGTTTTAATACAGCATGTTAAAATACAAAAGGATATTTCACATATAAACATTTACTTGAATGATTTAAAGCTACTTGTATCCTTTTTCCCTGCTACAGGAAAGGCTACTCTGATTTGCCTTCTTCAGGTAACACAAGATACACAATATCTTACCAGAGTAATCAGCAAAGCCACTGAAGACTATTTGCAAGCGGATACCCGATAGCTCTCAAATGCCTTTGGGAACACACAACCTTGTTCGGTTTGGTTCTACACAGCTCATACTCTGTGCTCATCGCAAATATAAAAATCTCCTTCTTTGCTACTATAATTTCTAAGCAACACACTTTTACATTAGTAGTAATTTAAAATGTATTCAGTTTGGTGTAGTTGAAGTTTTTGTTTAATTAAATACACATTTGTACTTTCTGGTGAAAAAAATTGCAAAACCCACAATGAAATCAGAATGAAAAGATTTGTTTTCTTTAAATGCAAGAATACAGTAATCTTTTGCCATACAGAAGCCATCAGCACACAGATATAATAATAAAGTTTGATAATAAATACATGAATTTATAATACAACAATAAGTACCTAAATAACTATGATAACAAAAAAAAAATAATCAATATTTACCTTTTTTTTTTAAACAAACAAACAAACTATACTCTAGGGTGTCTTCTATCATTTCATGTACTAACATCTATTACATGCTAGCACATGATACTGGCAACTGTTATGATATTGGTGTACCTATATTTGACTTCAGGCCCAACTGGAAAGACACATCAGTGATTCTAGTCCACTTGGAAGTAAAATCTGCCTGTGATTACTTCCATGTGCATTTTTAACATCCATCAGTTAAGTCAAAATTACTTGTATAACTTCCCCCATTTGTGAGGAAGAAGACAGAGAAGCTGCCTGAGTGATTTTTTTTAATTTATTTTTCTTAATATTGTTTTCAAAATTCAGACAGATTTCCAACATGCTTTGCCTTCACAGATAATCTCTTCATTTCAAGTTAAATTAAAATAGACACTTCTGCTGCTCAAAGCAGAGAAACCTCTGAGAACGAATAACCCATAATAGTCAAACTAAAAAACAAACTGAATATCAGGCACACACAGGAAAAAAAGACATAGGTGTCAATTTTGACCTAAGCATTGCAGGCTAGAAGTATTACGGTTTCAAGTACAACATGAACAATGAAGAATCAGATGTGAGAAGTGCACAACCAGGAGAAGGAAAGGTTATCACAGAGCTACTATGGGCCACACGTCTCCAGCCACCTTCTGGGGCTCCCAAGCTGTTTGCTGCTAGAACTACCAGATTCATTGTTCTGTCTGAGCCCGGAGAAGGTACAGGCATTGCCTCTGTCTGTGCGAACGGCCCAAGCTCATGGAACAATCCTCACACTACTGCCTGTGTCTCCCCTGAGAAGCAGGACCCTTTAGCGTCAAGGTTTGAATAAAAATATACCTGGCATGTCTGAGGATTAAATCCTGGAGAATATGGAGCCTACTGAAGACAAACAGCGAGCTGTCTAACTGTCTGCTCAGTAGAATCTACAATGGTAAATAAAATCTATGCTTGCAAAGAAGTACCCAGCTTACCTTCTGAAAAAACATGCTCCAACCATTCTTCTCAGATCCCCTCTATGCATTTATTTGCTTACCTCATCTACCAGGAGTTCTCATTTGCAATGTGTCTGGACTATTTCTAGCACTGTACAGTACCTTTCCCTTGTTGCAGCCAGCAGATGAAAATACAATATAAAGATAATGGAGTTTTTCAGCTGATATGGATTAAACTACATATAGGAAGGATAGCCTATTACCTTCCTTTTGCACATCTTGAAATATACCCAGCAAAAAAATACCACTGAATTCCTTAAAGGCATAGAAACACAGAAACTGGCAGACATAACTCAGTAGTTATATTAAGAATAATCCTGTTATCCACAGAACGTTTAGCTTTATTTAAAAAATACTGTACTTTATTCTAATCCTGGAGGATGTAATGTCAAAGATTCATTTTGAGCTCTTTTATCAGGACAGTGTGTTAATCAAGTTATTTCTACACCCAAACAATTCCCTATGCAAAAACATAGTTACATCACCTTGTAACCAGTAATAAAACTGTTGACTGTTTTTTTTTTGCTGCTGTTATTTTGTTTTGTTTTGTTTTTTTCCCCACCCAGGTTTTGCTACTGGAATCACAGTGCCAGAAAATAACTCTAACCAGCACACAATTGCATTTACACAGGTGGTGTTACAAATCAGAGAGAGATCTGATCACTATCAGAAGAGACAAGCCTCTTACCATACTCCCGTGCCTTGCAGACTCCTCCTATTACAAAGTCTCTTCCTCTGAAGCACCATGCATGAGAAGACCAGATCCCCACACAGCTTCTGCATAGAAAGAGGCACTGGAGGACATGCCTCAGACACTTCCTCCTCTCAGGCTGGATGCCCTACAATCGTGCCCAGAGAACATGGCCCCAGAAAACAACCACTCTCTTCAGCAAAAGAGAATTGATTAACTGAAGTGAAAGAACAGTGTGTTTCCTGTACCCTGCACAGGAAAATATCTAACTGTGTTGACGATATACAATAGATGTTGGATACAGTGGATTACAGCCAGGCACACATTTAACGGAGGAGATGGTCCAATGCCAACTGCACATTTCCAAACATTCACCTACACAGCTGTAGGGCTGATGCAGGCTCTGCTAAAGGCAGGGGCTGTACCTGTCCCTGAACTGTAGTGGCATATAACTGGGTTCTGTCCTCTTCATTTCTTATTTAGATAAATGTCTTGTTTGTTTTTCTTTTGCAAATCTCATTTCCTATGTTAAAAGGCTATGCTTAAAAAAAAAAAAAAGCAACCAACAACAAACAAACAAAAAAAAACACAAAACACCATACTTGAAAGGTTTATAATTGCTTGCAGAAACTTGTGGTTCATTTTGTATAAATCACAGTAATCTCATACTCTTAAAACACATTCCATAAAACTCACACAGCTTCCCTTTCAACTTGAATATCACTATTTGAACAGCTTTTGTATAAAATATAAAATAAAAAAAATATAAAATAAAAAAATATTGTATAAAATATAAAAATAACGCTCAAATACTGGCTTAAATGCAAAAATCAACCATCTGGTAGGAAGCACATATAGCGTTTCTTTTTCCCACAAATATATATATATATATATATAAATCAATATTACTGATATACATCAATAAATAATTCTGAATTCAACTGAGAAAAGAATTATGGATTGTCTAAAACTTGCAGAGCTCTCTGTAAGAAACTGATGAATTTTACCAGGCATCTAAACAAAGTCTACGTTCTTCAATGTTGCATCAATCAATAGGCCTATTACTATTACCAGATTTGGATTTAAGCACTATAATGAAGTACTACTGAAATTTGGAAACACTTTAAATGAGCCTGGGTCACGCAATTATTTTGATGTTCCAAAACACTAAAAGAAACAAACTGAGTGTTCCAATAAGAATATAGCAAAAAGATGCTAAAAGGACATTTTGATTATTATAATGGCCCTTGTTATTATCAGATCCCATTTTCTGTAATAATATGGCAATTTTTATATGCTCAAATATTAAACAAAAACACTGTAAAAGTAGTTATGGAAAAAACATTCAAGCACTTTTACAGGAGAATAGCTATTATTAACAATGTCTTAAATTCAAATGCTTCCATTTTTTTGTTTGTTTGGTTTTTTGAATCAGAAAAAGCCTCAAAATACCTAGGACTTAATTACAGTTGAACACAAATGGTAACATGACATAAACAAAGTTAAAGGAATTTATTGGTGATGACTAAATGCCCATCTATTCCCAGTCCACACTTTGGCCAAATATTCTTCTGAAAGTTCCGGGAATAGTCTTTTTTTTTAATTTATTTTAATAGTTCATCTAATTTAGTAGTTCATCTCCAGGAAAACGTAGTAACGCAGGTGTAACACTCTATTATCATGGACTTACTCAATTCTAAAGCAATATCTAGCTTTAGCCGATAGCAATGCCCACTTTATAACCAGAAGTATTAAACATTCTTAACACTGCTTCTGAAAATGAAATACTACTTCATTTGCATTCCTGTGCAGTGATTTAATTTTATATGGATGGTCTTGAGCTTGCAACCACTACTGGTCAATGCAAAAGAGAACAACGAAGAGGGAGGACAGAATAAGTGTCATTGATCTTGATGGCCTATGTTTTCCAGAAATGATTTATCGGTTTGTTCTCTACAGTCAAGCCAGAGATAGCTTGTAGGAGCTTACAGAGACAACCAAAATATCAAGCAGGTCAGCCAAGTAAGTATAGTTCAAAGTCAACTCATCACAAAAACACTGCAGGCGGCTTTAGCAAAACATTTCAATTTATTAAACTTAAAGGTTTAAAGAATCTGTGCTTTTCAACAACAAAAGAATAACAGATTTATAGTCTGCTTTAACTTGCAGGTTGCTGTCAATCACTACCTTCCAAAAACGATGGCTGTAAATTTTACACTATCAGATCAAGTGCTGTGTCCTGCCCCTGGGAAAGAGCAACCCTGGCTACACGTACAGACGGGGCAACAAGACGCTGGAGAGGAGTCCCGCAGAGAGGGATCTGGAGGTTTTGGTTGACAGCAAGCTGAATATGAGCCAGCAGTGTGCCCTGACAGCCAGGAGGGCCAACCGTATCCTGGGGTGCATCAAGCACGGCATTGCTAGCTGGTCGGGGGAAGTGATTGTCCCGCTCTACTCTGCGCTGGTGCGGCCTCAGCTCGAGTGCTGAGTGCAGTTCTGGGTGCCACAGTACAAAAAGGATGTGAAACTATTGGAGAGTGTCCAGAGAAGGGCTACGAAGATGTTGAAGGGCCTAGAGGGGAAGACGTATGAGGAGCGGCTGAGGTCACTGGGCCTGTTCAGCCTGGAAAAGAGGAGACTGACAGGAGACCTCATCGTGGTCTACAGCTTCCTCACAAGGGGAGTGGAGGGGCAGGCACCAATCTATTCTCTTTAGTGACCAGTGATAGGACCCACGGGAATGGTGTCAAGCTGCGACAGGGGAGGTTCAGGTTGGATATTAGGAAGAAGTTCTTCACTGAGAGGGTTGTCACACACCGGAACAGACT
This sequence comes from Anser anser, assembly GCF_964211835.1. Classification (NCBI taxonomy): domain Eukaryota; kingdom Metazoa; phylum Chordata; class Aves; order Anseriformes; family Anatidae; genus Anser; species Anser anser. The sequence goes on from NC_139721.1 coordinate 35,817,803, forward strand.
CCCCAGGGACGTAATCATGGCACCAAGCCTGTCGGAGTTTAAGAAGTGTTAGGACTGTGCACTTAGTCATATGGTCTGAATTTTTGGGTAGACCTGTGTGGAGCCAGGAGTTGGACTCAATGATCCTTGTGGGTCCCTTCCAACTCGGGATATTCTATGATTCACCCACATCTGCCCATCATCATAGCATTAGGAAGGAATTTAACATAGCATACCTTGCATTCTAAGGACACATGGAAACACATATGAAGACATAAGCCAAAGTATGAGTGACCCAACTACTGTTAATCGTATTATTGGATCTTTTTCTTTTGTACTTCTCAGTGTAACACCAGAACTTATGGCTGAAAATTAGATTATTCAAGTCCAGATTCATATGCAATGCTACTGGGAAAAAAAAGCTGAAATACGTATATAGTTGTACCTTCGAGATTTGTCTCATGGATTACTCCTGATTTGTTCCATCAAAAAGTTACTTGAATGCTCAAGTCTTTATGGACTCTTCACCAAAGTATGTAATGTAAAAAATCTTTCTCACACTAGCTTTCAAGAGCAGCTGAAAACTGTGTCAATACTGAACTGAAAAGAGTCCCTGAAATAAGGGGATGTTAGATACTTCTGTTTGGCCTCTGGGAGGACAAGTGCATTGGCTGCAGAGACTTAAAGCTGACACTTATCATATCGTGCCCACAAACAAAGTAGGCCTGAGATAATGGGGACAGCTAAATAAATATCAGCTTACATAATCAGAATGTACTTTTCCGTCAGTTATTTAACCTATAAGTTACATATATGAACACAAAAATAAAGCCATTTTTACATTATGCAAAGCATATGCATGAAAAAAAGAAAAATTACGAATATAGGGCTCTGTGTAATAAAAATGTAAGTTAATGACTAAATATTTTCACAAGAAAAAGATGGAAGTAAAAAGGAAAAATAACAGTATTAAAAGAAGTCATCAGAAATCATGAGCTCTAATAATTAAATTATATGGATCAATTTATTAAAATAACCATCTGGTTCAAACAAGGTAACTGCAGCATATAAACAAAACTAGTGTATTTCCAAAAATTGTCATTTGCGCCTCAAATATCTCCTTCCTGTAAACTGTCATAGGCAATCTACTCAGCGTGTCCTCGCTAGCCTACACAGGACACTAACTGCTGCATCCATAAGCTGTCCTCTGGGTTAGGTTTTCAAACAAAAGACTAGAGGACTATGTTTTACAAGAAAGCTAGAGAATCAAGATGTTGTTATTGCATATTTAAGTAAGTATTACTGTACTAATGACTGAGAACTTTCAGTTGGTAGTAAAGGTAATTTTTAAGGGAACATAACTGAGTTGTACCTTTAACTGCAGTTAGTCCATCATTTCTCATCAGATACTTCTACCGTCAAAACTGCAATGGTTTAGGCAAGTAAGAATCACTTCATCTCTAGAAGCTGAGATCTGGGTAATTTTAGAAGACATGCTAAGTTTTTGGGTTGCAGAGCTATTTTTAATAACAGCCAAAGCATTATTAATCTCATTCTCCAATGCTTTTTATTTAGAAAACAATGCATGCAAATCACTCATGTATGTTTTTGTTTGTTTCTGACACAGCACGTAACTTCCCACCTCTGACAGTGATTGTCCAATTAAAGCTTCCTGATGATTTGATTGCTGCTAATTTAATGTTAGACTAGCTCTGCCTGGTTACGAGTGAAGGCCTTACTCTTGTAAATCAGGGCCTCTGTGGCTACAGCAGAGCTCCCTGTGGGAACAGGGTATGCTCACATGGCCTGTGCTGCAGCCTTGAGACTTCTCAATACTCTGAAGGGCCACACTGAGAAGGGGAGAAGGGAGAAAAAAAGTCCAATTGAAAAAAAAAAAAAACACATGGAAACAATTAGTGGGACTAATAGCACTGTCAGGCACTGAGGCAGTACAAAGAAAGAGCAGGAAGCCAAAGGGCCATATAAGCTCAAGGCCCTGCTGTGAGAGCTCCTAAACCAAATGAGACCTGTAAGAACCAGAGGAGTCTGCAGTCTTCATGCAGATAAACAAGACAGATAAAGGAAGGGGAAAACACAAGCACAGAATAATACATGTGAGCAATGCAGCAGGACAACAGTTGCACAAGCAGGAACAGAAGCCAGATAATGGAACACCATTTCAATATCCTACCTACTGGGTGCTTTTATTTCCTCTCCTGACTCTTAAGTTCTTCGGTGTTTAAGCAAATGTTAAGTGGATCTTCATTTCTGACAACTTCATTCTTCTAATCTTTCCTCTATTACCATAGGAAAACACGGAGGAAAATATCTTGAGTTTCTTATTTACCTTTGTTCCTTTTTCATCCCTGCTATCTTTTTCTTTCAGGTATTCTTGCCTCACAGGATAAGCAATCTAGGTTTAATCTGATGCTCCAGTAATTTAGTCTTCTCCTTGTGCATCTCTCCTTTGTTCCATATTGGTAAGTCTACATTAAGCCTTCGTCTCCCAATAGCTTCAACATATTTACACATCTTAGACTACAGGCGTTGTTATCTACAGGCATTATTCTGAACTAAGGCACACTTAGGAGGAGCTCTGCAATCTAATTTTTTATTTTTATTTTTTTTTCCTGGGGGCTCTAGATCATGCAAAAGTACATGTCTTAACAAGACACTCAGTAAGTTGCAGCCTACATCCTCTACAAGGTTAGTCCTGAACAGAGTTCATCCTCAGAGCAGTTATGGATGATGCTTCATGATGGCAGACCCAGAGGGATTTCTGCATCTGCAAACTGTGTCCTTGTCCTCAGCTTGTGTATTCCTGGGCATCTCTACTTTGTTCTGATTAGAACAGTAAGGAAAAGAATCTTTAAAATACTTAGGAAGTGCAGAAAAGAACTTAAGGACCTTAAAGGATCATTCCAAATTTCTTTGAGATAGATATCTGACCAGAGAATCTTCCACAATCACCAGTTTACTCTTCTACTCATATAAATGTCAACAGAGATGCAATGCTCACCAAATTGTACTGCAACGCAATCTTGATGAAGGAGTTTGTGGTACAGCAGCCCGTGATAATATAAGTGCTAAAGACACCTTTAACTCCCTGGCAAATCTATACCCAAGCAGTATTGGTAAGATCAAGTACTAAAAGTCTGAGTCAGACACTGCAAAACATGCACATTTCTTTAGATGAGAAGTTATATGTTCCTCTATTTGCCTCTCAGCAACCACAAGAACCAGTACCTTTCTTATAAAGAAAAAATAAAAAAGCACAGATTCCACATAACTGTAGAGAACAATATTATTAGAAACAAATAGAAAAGAAAAATAATGTGTTGGTAATGCAGCATTAATCTTTGTATCCCATCCCCTTCAGCATTATTCACATGGTCCATTTCCTCCTAGTTCATTAGGCCGTCTTCTTCAGTTCCCTCTGCTGCTCCTTCACAGACGGGACTAGGCTGGGATCCGTGACATTCTCCTCACCTATGAGGAATTGCACCTTTAAAAGTCAACAGCAATATGAAGCTAACTTAAGCACATAAGCTTGTGGTACACGGGACTGAGCAGTTACTTAAACTCAGGGAGTGATACAGAGATCACTTATGCCCACCACAGCTTGCTGCTGCAGAGGAAGGCATCTGCGCTCCTCTTTGCCCTCACTCTCTGGCCACGCGCATTTTCTCTCCTGAGCCATCAGTGCACTCCTCAAGAGCCCACAGGCTGAGCCACCAAGCTAAACCAACAGAACCCTTTTCACTTTGCAGACTTCCTTTTCTTCCATTTCAACTTCCCAAACAGGACAGCTGTAGTATCAGACAACCACTACTGCTCATACTGGTGAGAGCAGCAGGACTGGGCAACCAGAGCTGAAGACACAGGACCTGCAGCAGCTGGCAATTAGATCAGCCTCTGAACCTGTGGCTCTGAGTGTGAAACTACAAGAGTTAAACAAGTACAAATGGGAGGAAAGATTTAATTAAAAAGACTCACAGCTGAAAAGACCTAAACTCTTATGATTCTTGTCCCAGATACCAGCTCCTCCAGAAGCCAACAAAAGAGCTTGATAAGCTTATTGTTCCAGCTACTATAGAGAAATCTGGTGTGTGAATAGAGTGATTTTACTCATTGAATTTTGCAGAGAGCTGGCAAAAAGCAGAGAGAGAAAGAATCCTTCATGTAAGTACACAAGAAGGTAGCAATTTCCACACTCTGTATGGACAGAAATTTTGCAAGAGGTGACTGATATAAAAGTCTTCTACTTAAGGAAAAGCAAGTTCACATGTTCTTCATTTTGTATTGGCATTTCCTATAAGTGTAGCACATTTTCTCACATTGCTATTTGGAGTTACCTTTAAAACTGAGGTGTTTCACTGGAAACTGTATGTTTAATTTATAAATGATACTTGAACTTTATGTGAATAAGGAAAGAGAAGTGCCCAAAATAACAGAAGAACAAAACAAGAGGGACATCGTAACTTCAGCCTAAGGACCCTCCCTGAACACTTACGGATGGAACTAAAAATAGCTATTCAGTGAAAAGGAGTAGCCAGAAGAGAAATTAACACAGCATGGCATAGGGTACCTGACACAAAAGTTAAGGCCATCAAAAACATGTCTGTTGCAAGCTTCTTAAAAGGGTATTACCCTCTATACTGAGAGTAGATATGGATGCTTGTGTGACGTTGGTAAGGACATAAAGAGCACAATCACCTGAAACACATACTTACCTACATCCCAGAATTAAATTTTTGTTCCTCCTGTCAAATGAGAGCTGCTTTTCACAACCTTCACTGATTACTCAAGCAGTACAATGCCTTCATCAAGACAGAAAAACATTTTTCTACCACAGTTCTATTTCAAAGTGATTTTGCTTCCAGCTAGGTTTTAACTATTTCTTGTGGTTTCAGGTAGAAAAGCATCATCTCTTAGCAGAGAAGATACCTCTCTCTCACATTTCACAGCTAGGAGAATAAGAAAAGCGTCCATCTGTACAAGGATGAAAATAGAAAATAACAGTAGATAACCTCATTTTTATCTGAATATTACAGACAATAAGGGGTTTGTGTAGTCTTTGTTCCATAAGTTGGTGAACATATAAACGCCTGAATTCGCATCCCTTTATCCAGAGATAAAGTACATCTCTTACTCATACAAATGAACATATGCTTTTCAAAAAAAAATAAATAAAAAATCACAAAACAAATCACAATAACAAATTATCAGTCTCTATCATTTATTTTTTTAATTATTCCTTTTTTGTGTCTGCAAAACCAAAAGGCAAAAGGAAACTGAGGGTGTACAGGGAGAATTTCAGAATGGAAATGCAGGTAACAGGAAAGTATGTTAGAACATAACAACAAGACAAAACTGCAGAAGAATAGCAAAGAGAGGAGATAATGAGGGGACAAAAAACAAAAAACATTTGGCTGCTGGAGGACTGGACATTCAGTGAAAGGATGTGGATATAAACAAGACAGAAAATGAGAAGGACAGAGTGGGAAGAAAAGACATTGAAAAAAGAGTGCTGATTAGACCTTCAAAATTAGAGCCAAGCTGTAATAGAACATAATGTTAAAATGCTCTTGAATATTATGTTCCTAAGTCAATTATTTTAATGCTCCAGTTTACAAAGTAACACTTTTTTTTTTTTAAAGAAGCGAGCACTAACAGCAGGCATCCTTCTAGGTGTGTCTGTTTAGTCAACATCAAAATAAAGAAGTTAACTAAGAAACACGCTTGCTCCGTAAAGTAGAGAGGCACATCACATGTAGTAGGAGTTCAGTCTCAGGTACTGGCTGCCCAACCCTTTTAGAACTGTACTCCCCCTCAGAAGCTCCAAAGCAGCCAGAAGGCTGACAGCGCTCACTCGCTGGTATGGATAGCATCTAGCACACTTGGAAAAGCATAAGTCAGTAACTACAAAGAGTACATTAGAAAGAAATTAAAGTCTGAGTTAAGGCCATTAAAGTTTTTTATTTAATATTTGACATTTACATTTGTCCTTTGTACCAAAAGATTGGATTAATCAAAAGAATCAAAACAGTTGAAGAGCTTACTTCAGGTTTAATTAACACCATGCACTAAATATCATCCAAAACTTGGAAGAGACTTCATAATGTAATAAAAAGCAAAGAAAAAAGAGCAGTTATAATAGGCTTATTTTGATCCAGGCTGACTCATTACTATAGAGATTGCCAGACAAAAATCCAAACCCATCATTGTTCCCTTGTAAGTCCTAGAGCGCAGATATTAGACTCATTTTATTTTAAACAGGAACATCTACTAGCACTAGACCTTAGCACTGAGCCGTCAGGCTCCACTGGTACTTGATGTTGAGCAACTCAATTGAGAACTATTCCTCAGTTTCCCAGCTATTTTATTTTTATTTTTTATGGCAAGATAGTTATGCCTTCTACACCCCATCTAAAGAAACAAAGTAATTGTCATGTTACGGGTTTAAAAACATTAAAAGTTAACATAAAATGAAACTATTATGCATCCTTCTTTTTGTAATTTCATATTTTAGATACAAGTCTTCACATTTGATTATTACTGTTAAGACAATTTAACTCTGACTTAATGATTTAAATCAGATTAAATCATTTAATAATGATTTCTTCATGTATCTTGTGTCCAAAAGAATTTTTAAAAGCAAATAAGAAAGCTCCTATTTCCCTTTTGGTAAAGTAATGTTTTTGGAAACAAGGTTTATGTGATTATTGTGTATGTTTGTGACCACACCTGTACCTGCGACCTCTTTCACTATCTGTTTCCAATATTTTTAAACCTTTGACTAATTTCAGTAATCCTCAAAGGAACAGACATCACAAAAATGCAAGTTCTTCCAAATGTTATGAGATTAGCTAGCCAAGTAGAAGGACCAAAACGTATCATCTCATGCAGGGAGGACCTCTTTTCTTAAACCCTGTTCCACAGGAGAGAAGAATTATGCATGTCTCATCCACAGAAAGATTTCTGACATCTGTTGCACCTTAATGGTCACAAAATTCAAGAAAAAAAAAAAAAAAAAACAAAGTTATTGGTCACGGAACTGTTTGTTAGTGAGAAAGGGTCTGTTTATGATTTGCATTTTGGTTTTTGACTTGTTTTCCCTTAAAGACAACTTTACCAAGACAATGAGTTGAAGGCATAGTGAACGCTCTGAAAAACAAAGGACATCTCTGCATCATTTTTCCATTTGACTTTCATTCCCCCTTCTTTTACTTCAGTGCACATCAAGGCTACCACAAAGTCCTACTGCAGCAGACAACAAAAAATAAAGTAATTAAAATTTACCTACGATCCCCCAGCCCCAACGTGGGTAACACTGAGGCATTTCCAGACCACTGCTAGCTTCCACACATCCTTTGAAAAACAGCTTATAGTGGCTCCTCTGAAAGACGGGGGACTGCTGGGCTGAAACAATGCTACTAGATAACCAGGTAGTACTTCAAATTATGCTCATCATGTCTAGGTACTGAAAAACTTGGTCTTTCAAAAGCTTCATCTAAATTCCTCAAACTGAATGCTTCTCTGGATAAATTCACATCATCCAGAACACAGACTCTTCCATGCTAGGGACAGAATCTAACCAATTAAGCATAACAGCAACATAAAATAAAAGATAATTTGAGCAAGCTCAAAAGAAAACAACTGTGTGAAAGCATCCCTATCAATCACATCACAGATACTGTACCTTAAAAAATAATTTGGTACTGTGAGGAATCTTAAACCGGTAACTGAGACACAGAAGTTGACTGTCCCTACATTTGTACATTTAAGAACTGAGGGCAAACGTTGCTGCAGAAGATGGCCTGTACTCCAAAATTCACTCCCAACTTTGACTAATTCAGTCACAAGGTGCACTATAAGTAGTGTAATTCACCAAACAGGTGCACTAGGGTATGTTAAGGCTTAAGTTTAAGCTAGAAACATAGCTACTTTATTTAAATTAAGTAATAGAAGTTGGTGGACAATATACACTAATAGTAATAACCCATTTAGGGAAAAAGAAAGTTTCCTATTGTATTTGATTCAGGAATTTTGTCTGCTAAAAGAAAACAAGGTAAGTGTGATCACGTGAATACAATCTTTATGTTGTTCAGAATAAAAATTATAGTTCTAAGCCCACATTACTTTGAGAAAAATCCTTAGGTATGTTTACTTCAAGAAGTTATTTTGGCATTTTATAATTTGAATTACAGTTTCCTGGTTTGCATAACAACAATGTACCTGCTTGATTCTTTTTAGCTGCAGTTCTATAAATAAGAAAACTCCCAAACACTAAATTTATCTCGGAGCTCTTGAAGATTTATTGCAAGCTGTTCTTAAGAGTGCTGATCCAGCTTTCAAATTCGTAGAAACTAACTGTCAGGTTGCCCAAATGACAACACAACTGAATGCCGAAGAGATGCAATTGCACAGAAGTCTAAATGTATAGATACTCACAGGCATTACAATTATTCATTGAGATTATTAGCACAAGAAAAGAATTTGTTGGATTGGATGCTTGAAATGCAAAGTGGGTCAATACTTCACTCAGGCAGAAATGAGTGGGTGCAGATTCTGAATACTCTGTCCCAGCCAATTTTAGGCACATACCTCCTGTTCACATTTTAGAAAGATGGAAAAAAACAACAGTGAAGCTTCATCACAGAAACAATTCAGATTTAGAATGCTTTTTACATTCCAAGACTCAAATGGAAAATAAATAAATAAAACCAGGTAGTGCTATGCTAAGTGTTGCCACAAAAATCACAGAAGAGAGGTGTTTCTAAAGGGCATTCCTCAAATCTAAACTAGGTGTCTGACCACAGTGTTCCCAGATGCCAATAAACTCTTACAGGAGATGTCTAAACTTTCAAAGTGGAAAAAAAAGAACAACAAAAAGAAAAAAATACACACACAACAGGATAGATAAGTCAGTTCCTGAAACCTGACAGAATCTGACAGAATTTAGAGGGTTAGCATAAAAGCTTACTGTCAGTACTAATAACACCTGCATGGCCTGGGTCATCTAGCAGTTGACCTATAGGTTCACAGGGAATTTTACCTGCAAAAAACTTTCAGCACCTGTAAAATGAAATGGCAGCTAAGTAGCAATTCTGACAAAAAAAATATTTCAGGACCTACATTCAACAGAGGGAGATGGGGCTGAAGTATCTAAGTTATTTTGCAATCTGTCTTAAGTCCTAAAATTGACACAGTCTCAGATGTACACACTAGTTCCCACCCACACTCCTTCCCACCTTTAAGCCATAAATAAGAATTTAACTAGTAAAAATGCTTGGAGTCAAGTGAACGTGTGTGTTACCATTCATAGCTGACTGGATAGGACTTCCTACTATCTGTTAACAGGTTCTGGTAGTCAGCAGGAGACTGATGCCTGCTGAGTCAGCCTCTGCTCATTAATTCTTTCTCCAGAAGGTTACTCCCACCTTTCTTTATAGAAACAACTCTTTTTAACAAAAGGAGGGCCTATAGTCTTCTTGCACCTCACATGCCAGTACTTCTCTTGAACACCTTCACAGCAAGATAATTCAAGTGTCAAATCATTAAAAAATTCGGTGGAGAAATAAAAGTGTACTCATCTGCATATACAGCATGAGCTGAAGGTGAAAAAAGATGAAGTCCAAAAGAACAGATGTTCTTAGATAGGTACTGCTGGTTAATGAAGTACAAAGACCTAACGATGTCAAGAGAAGGCAGGCCAGAAAGGAGAGAAGATACGCTATCAGAAGAAGCACAAGCAACTGGAACAGAATGACCGATGGGCAACTAATTGCATGCACCACCCTTGACTATAATGCAGGGGAATTACACCTTATCATCAGAAAGCCACCTAGTACTCCAGCTCACTGTGCCCGCAGAATTTTCTTGAGATCTGTGGTGTTAAGTCCTCCTGATCCCTGCATCTTCATTTCTGCAGGTCTGCAACATGATCTGGTTGCGCACCGTCACCCCTGCCTTCGCCTCAAAAGCCTCCATGTCCTCTCTGCACTTTCTTCTTTCTTGTGATTGCCCTCAATTTCACAATGTTATTGTACGCGCTCCCTAAAACGTCGGCTTGAAGCATATATTGAGCAATTACAGTCACAACCTGCTCAGCAAATAACACAGTAGAAAATTGAATCCATGTCTACTCTGTTCTGACTTGGTATTAGAAAATTAGTACTCACTGCAAAAAAAAAAAAAAAAAAGATGGCTGTCATCTATGACAACTGGTGATTAATTAGCATCAAAAACACAAGTGGTGTAAGAAAATGCTGGCTGCTTCTGAATGAAAGATTAACACAGGTCTCTCAACATATCAGAACTTTTACAGACATGAAAAACTGATGTGCTGACTGTGAGCACATGGTATTCTTATTACACCGCAATGCATATATAATAGAAATACTAATATAGAGCATAAGCTTGACCCTATGTGTAGTTTTTGATCAATTCCTGTCAACTTCAAAAACACGTAGCCCTTAGTAAGCAGAAGACAAGATCAAGCACAGGTTGTAGATCTTCAAAAAACCATTGATAATAAAAAGCACATCACCAAAATGAAATAAGACAAGTAGATCTTAAATGGATAATAAGGAAGTGGGAGAGATGAGAATTATGATCCTTTTTTCCTAGTATTATGGACTACAGTAACTTTCGACAGCTACATGAATGCTACAGCCTTGTATCCACTCCTGTATTCGGGTCTAAGTGGATTTTGCACACACACAAAATCGCTTCCTGGTGTCCAGGAGCACACTAGCAACCTGTGGACGGTCTGCAAGGTTTAAGGGATGTGAACAGCTTCCCACAGACTCTTTCAGCCACAATGAAATCCCTATATCATAGCGACGAGTGAAGTATTTTGCAACGTATGAAATGCTATAACAAACACAACTTCTTCGTTGTTTTCTCTGTCGTTGATAGCTAAAGCATCTTACTATTACCACAATAGAAATTAGCATCGTACACTACTGAGAAACTAGGCTGAAACATAAAAAAGTGATGTCAAGTCGTCTGAATTTTAATGTGTAAAACGATGTGTTAGCTAATGAAAATTTAGAAGAAAGTGACAGCTGTCAAGGCCCAACTCCTCAACAACCGCAAGGCACTTAACTCCCACCAAAAGATGCAGGAGTCAGTTACCTACACAGACCTAGCAACTGCCTTGACAGGAACAGGCTTTTGTTCAGAAATTAAACTGCACAAATGTTTCAGTTTCTGTGAATTCTCAGGCTAGAAAAAACACCAGCTGTTCCCTAGTACCCAGTTACAGTTTGATCAAATAGGATTTTATTCGTTGCAAAATGAAAACATTTAACACTTCTGACACTGAAGCAATGTATTGTGTCGTACCAGCCCCAGTCCATGCAAAATATAAAAACTGACCATCAGCAAACAGTTAAAAAAAATAATTCACCCTCTGTTATTCAGGTTGACAAAGGCTACCCAAAGCTTGTACTGATTACCAGATAGCCACCACACTATACTCTCAGTACCTATAAAGCAGAATAAAAGAGATCTCATATGTAGTGAGCTTGACTGAGAGCAAGTTCAATAGCAAGAAAGGGAGACTCGTGTCTCAGGATAACACTGCCGGAGTAGAATAATGTACGTGCATTTAGATTAAAAATCGTATGAGAAACAGGACGATGAAATGGTAATCGGCATGATTGCTCTAGTACCCTTTTAAATTCCAAGTATTCACAGCTCATGCACGGAAATAGTAAAATATGCACATCTGTGCATCTCCAAACCCAAGCGGGTGCCTCTCCGTAACACCAAGCAAAACCTGGAGCAGCGGGAAGGTTCCCAAGCGTACGCCTGCGGATAAAACCGCCCGGAGAGCCGCCGGCCACAGAGTTTTTTGTAGGACAGCCGAGTCCCGAGGGCGGGCTCCCCGGCCCGCAGCCCTCCGGCTCTCTCCCTCCCGGCCGCGTCCCCGGGCTGGGCTGGGAGCGGCACCTGCCCTCCGGCCCCGCCGGCACACGGCGGGGAGCCGGGCTGCGGGGCGCGGCGGAGGGGCGCGGGGGCGCGGCGCGGAGCAGGGCAGGGGGCCGGGGGGAGCCCGCCTCACCTCGAAGAGGGGCCCGATCTTGTTCTTCTCCAGGTAGGCTTGGATCCTGGTCTGCTGGTGAGACGCCATCAAGAGCTCCGGAGGCGGGGGCTGGAGCTCCTCTCCCCCGGCGGCGGTGGCTGCTGCGGTCCCTCCGGCTGCTCCCGGCTCTCTCCCCCCGCCGCCCAAGGGCTGCCCGAAGTCCCGGGGCCGGGGCTAACTCCGCTAACCGGGAGCAGGGGGGAGGCAGCCGGGCGCCAGCCGCCCGCTCCTCTGGGCTGGAGGCGGCGGCGGGCTCAGCCCCCCTCAGGGAGCCGCGGGCAGGCGCTGCCTGGAGCGGAGCATGGTGCAGGGAGGGGACGAGCTGCAAAGGCGGCCCCCGAGCTGCGTGTGTGGTGTGTGTGCGTGTGGTGTGTGTGCGTGTGCCCGCCTGGCAGCGCCTTGGTTACGGGCACAGCCGCGGCTGGAGCTGCCGCCCTCGCCACAGCGCCGCTCCCTCAGCCGGCGGCCGGGGGCTCCGGGCAGCACCGCGGCCGTTGGGCGCCCGTTAACGGCCGGGCTCCGGCGACAAAAGGGGGGCGGGAGGCGGGGGCTGCCCTGCCCAGCCCAGCCATGCCCTGCCCAGCCCAGCCCAGCCCAGCCATGCCCTGCCCGCTCCCCTGGCTTAAAGTTCGGCCCTGAGGGGCTTGAACGCTGCGCCCAAACTTGGGCTACCTCAGAGCGGACTGTGGGCTTGCAGGGGGACAGCCAGCGCTTTTCCTGCGTTTTTTATTGTGTTTCAACCATAAAACGCTACCTTTCTCGTGATCCTGATGAAATTCCCAGTTTGCGGCTGCGAGCATGTTAATAAAACAGTTCAGGTACCTCGGTAGATGCTCGCTGGTCACGGGTCATGTCGAGTTCTCTCCAGTAGCCAAGGGCTGGTGGAGTAAATGAGAAATTTCTAGCTGGCTTCACAGAGTAGTGAGTTAATGGCTACATCAGGATTTATTCTTTCTCCACTGGAAGTAATTAGTTCCCCCACCTTCTCCACAAGCAGGGTCTTGAACAGCTTTTTGTGTTGTTATTGTTTCTCTTTAGAGAAGAACAAACAGAAATATTCTTCTCAGGATTTGACACATCTTGCAGTGACTGTTTCTGCTGTACCAGCATTCACCTGTTTTTCATTTAAAAAAAGAAAAAGAAAAAAGGCATATCTTACATTTTCATGAGAATTTTTTAAAAGCTCAAAACAGCTTTGAAGAATGCCCAGGTATTGGAGGTATTGGGAGCATTCGGCACATCTGCTGAATCAGGCTGCCCGCTCCCAGTCAAGCTGTGCTCTGCGAACACAAGAGCACAAGCTTCTCCTGATTCAGAAACCGTTAAAGAAGGATGAATTTTGTCAGGAGTCAAAAGATCATGAGTTCTGCTCCTACACTGACTGTTGTTTGACTTCAAAGACCTCTTAACTGACCTAAAACTTGTGCCTCTACCTAGAAGGAGGTCAGGTGTAAGCCTGTTATATAGACAGTTCGCTGCATACCCTGTAACATAAGCAAAAGCTTGTAGAATCCTTTAACAGCTTTGCTGGAACATGCTCAGCTTCACTATTCATCCCAGTGAGGCAGTTTTTGTCTTCCTTGGTACTAGGAAGGATTGCCGTTTTCGTATTTGGATTTCTAATCTGCTGTTAGCGAGTCTTCTAAAATTCATATCAGCTCAAAGTTTTAGCATATTGTCTCCACTGAAGTACAGCTACCTTGGCTGGTGCTAAGCGAGTTTAATCAGTCTAATGAGGATCATACAATCATAAGGATAATTGCCAGTGATGCAGGTTCTCTATAATGGCTCTAATGATTCCCATCAGATGAGGATGTTTGTAAAATTTCACAAGTCTCTCCATAACCCAGACTGCTCCAATAGATAAAAGTCGCCCACTTTGCAAAATGATGCCTCCCTCCCACGATCCAAAAATGAGAACATATGTTTCCACAGCCCTACACAGCCTGACTTTTCAAAGCAGCAGTGCTTCTGGACCTGCTGAGACCTGACTGCACCAGGACCTGCAAACTCTACAGAGGCCAATAAGAGAAATAAAGAAACGAGACTATCTGCAATACAAGTAGGAAAGAGGACTTACTAAAGGAGATTTTAAAAACAGCTTAACTGTCTACAGTTGCATGTTGTGCAATTAGATAGAGCCCAAGATCTCAGTGTTAAAACTTCAGTGTTTTTTTTTTCTTGTTGTTGTTCATTTCAGTGTTTTGTTTCTTTTTCACAGAATCACAGAATGGCTGAGACTGAAAGGGACCTCTGGAGGTTTTCTGGTCCACACCCTGTGCTCAAGCAGGGCCATCCAGAGCTAATTGCTTATACCTATGTCCAGAAGGCTTTTGACCATCTCCAAAAATGGTGGATCTTTCTGACACCGTTTGTAATTTTTTTGTAATTTTATTTCCCTAGACATTTTCCCTCTCTAAACCATCCCCCAAACATATAATCTAGACTTTCCACGTGGCTTGGGAGACACGCTAACAATCCTGCTGTGGTGGGAAATCTTCTAAAGCAAAATGCAGAATTAGCTTTCCAAACAAACACACTCCCATAAATCCACATTTTCCCATAACACTTAACTGAGATGTTATCCTTTGATATGGATTAGGCACTTCAGTTAGGCAGTTCCTTACCAAGAGCTTCGTGTTACTGTTCTCTTGTGAAAGGTCTCCTGCAGCCCCTAACAGAAAGTTCTGAGTGCTGAAGTATGGGAGTGCAGGTATCTCCTGCAGAGAGCACAGGCTCAGTGACATGACAGAGTAGGAAAAGAAGCTTCACTGTTAGCGTTTTTTACTCTTTTTCAAAGAGAGCACTAAAACTGTTGGTAGATTTAAGATATGCCACGCTAAGACAGCTATCAATAAATGCCCATGATTCACAAATAAACACAAGAGTCAGGGTATGTCCCTTTTGCCTTCTCAGTTTATTTTAAATAGATATTAACACAGGTCTTTTAAATATGAACTTTCATTTTAATATTGAAGCATCAGATTTTTTAAAAAACAAAAACCTCCTGGATTAAAATTAATATAAATTTATAATGTCCCAATCAGCTCTCAGCAATCTTTTTTGCATGAGCAACTGAACACTCAGTTACTTCACAGCCCAGTTGTGGAATATAGTCTCTGTATTGTGCTATCCTATGATCCTTGTTTCATTTTGTAGATATTTGTTAAAGCCAAACAACATTTATTCATAGGAATGTATTTGGGTATAAAGAACAGTATACAGTATGCACATCTATGTAAAACTGGACTGAACTGTAGGAACAAAAATGACTGCAGAAATTTGCACACAGGCATCAAAAAGTGAAAGAAGTCTCAATTTCAAATCATATGCACCACACAAAGTTAAAAATATAAGATATAAAAAATGGGTATGTGTGTAATTTTAAGATGCTTGTGATGACTCTTTTCAGTTTTTATCCTTTGGCTACACCTATAATATCTGAGATCCAGACATATTAACTATTGTATTTTGGTTGTTTTCTCATCATTCCCTTTGCTCACCAAAGGAAGAAAAGTGCAGTAACATTGATATTTTGGTAGGTTCTTTTTGTTTTGATATGTTTAGTTTGAGTACGGTTCCATTAAGTAATTCCATAGTATTCTATGTAATTCCAGTCATGTCATCCATTTTTCAGGAATAAGATTTCTGCAGTTCAAACACTGACCAATGAATTTTCAAAGTTATGGGCACTTGCGCTACCCACTGCAGTTAAAATGCCCAGACTTTACCTAAAATAAAGTTGTTTTTCAGGAGAGTCAGAGCTGCCACTGCTTAAAACAAAAGGAAACTGATGACTTAGCTGTCTCTAAAGGTATTCTGTGGGTCACAAATACCCGTTGGCAAGTTAACAATTTTCTTTCTGGTGGCTAAAATTTGATCTGCGTGCCCTGTAGGAAGATTATTTTTTGAGATGGCATCTGAAGTGCAAGATACATTAATATCTAAGAGAAAGTTATAGTAGCAATATATGAGTTTATTACAGACCTTTACATGGCTTTGTAGTTCCTGGTGTTTTTTATGCTTCAACTATCAAAATTGTCACTGGAAATTCCTTAACAAAGCTTTCAAAAACAATTGGTAAAAAAGAAAACAACTAGCAGACACATTAAAAGATACAGTGCTCGTCAAAAACCTGGTCATATTTTCTTGATAAAGCTTTCAATATGTCAAAGTTTTCTATGAATGTAATAACTTTGTAACAAAGAGTTCTTCAATTTCTGTGTTCTGCTTCTATTGAGTTTGATATTCTGTGCAAAGTCATTATCTACTTCATGAAGAGGAAAGAGAGCCATTAGTCAACAGCTGACTAAATATAGCTCTTACAGTATGTTTGTATTTAAAATATGAAGCTGAAATTACCTTCAGGAAAATAAAAATCCCTCAGTTCCCGCACCTTATGCACGAGTCATTATTTTTTATTGCTAAAGCCCAGCCTTGGAACTTTACATACCCTTGTTGTAAAAAAATTCTAAAACAGCATACATGCACACTGGCTGAATATTGCAGTGCTTCAAGCTGTTTAAAATAATGGAGGTCTAGCAGTTCCTGACCTAGAAAGCTGCCATCTAGCTTTTTATTTAGTTATTCCCCTAAAAATGGATCTGCTTAGATAGTATGTTGTCAAAAGAAATTGAAACATCTTAGTTTGTTGTACTGAAATATCCAATTTGCCTTTTATCCCACATCAAGTTAGCAGACAGAACTGGGAATAACGTCACTGGAAGGGTCATGCTAATGATTTTGTATACCTAATCTTGTTTGGTGCATTTGTTTATACCTGTTCAGTAAGGATAATATCCCTACTGAGCTACCCCTATCCATATCAGCTTGAGTTTATACAACCTTGAATGTCCGTCCAATGTTTTTATATTCACTGAAAGATAAGAGCCATACAACTTCAAAATCTGGGCTGGGCTCAGGCTTATGGTAAAAACGAGGTTTCCTTTGCTTCATCACTCTCCCAGAGCATTAAACCTCTCTAAGTGTTGGATATTTTGTCCATTACATATTGTGATCTTGGCAACAAACACTCAGCCTCTGCAATAAAACATTCCTACTCCCTGCAGGACTGGAACCCTTGGGAACTTGCTTGCATTATTCTCAGGCTCTCAATAAGGATAAGAACAAACCACTAAAAAATCCCGGATTCATAAGCCCACACTGTGCTTTAGGAGGATGAGTGACTATCTCTTTGATTCCTCTTAGTCTCAGATGTATTGTGTAATTTCTTTTCATTCTTCATGTTCACCTTCCTGCTTCCAATAGCTTGTTTAGGAACACTCTTCTCTCATTCTGTTTAGAGACAAATGCATCTAAACTTCAAAAAAAAAATATGAATATCCTATTACTAATACAACCATTAATAGAAATCACTATAATTTCAAGTCATGATTGCCACTTGTATCCATTTTTAGCATGTTTATAATTGTTTTCCTTTTGGTTGGCTACACATAGTCATAACACATTAGTAAAAGGAATAGTAGCCCTGCATATAAGAACACAAATCATACAGAAGGACCCGACTGTATACATGAAGCATAGAATGGTTTGGGTTGGAAGGGACCTTAGAGATCATCTTGTTACCACCCCCCCCACCCCACCCCCCCCCGCCATGGGCAGGGATGCCAAAATGTTAAATGTGTTCCAAGGACAGATCTGCTCCAAGATCTCACAGTTCAAGTGCAGAAGACTATGGGCAGGCACTGTAAGGAAGCCAGCTTACAACTGCGAGGCAGCCTGCTAAGCAGAGCTCTCATCATCAAAATGGATAGGCCAGATCCATATCCAGCAACACTAACAGTCAGGGACTCAAATAATTAATTAAAAGATTTATAACACCAGCTGACAGTTACATTCCTCTCCCTTCCAGAGGAATACAAAGAATAAGTTAATTAAATGTTAGTGACTAAGAGTGTAAAATACGGTTCTTAAAACTATGTTCCTTTCCCTTCTGCTCCATGGCTCTGTCAGGCAGGCCACAGGAGCATCTCTCTGCACTGTTGTCATTCCAGTAGCGTGGATGGGTGACAGCGAGGACTGAAGCGAGATCTTTTGGCATGTACTGCTGTCCCCGATGTCTGATCCATTTCTTCGGCCGGTGACTGGTAACTCTCATATTGTGGAAACCAGCCACTAGAGGGGAATAAAGAGTCACACTCTGCTGCTGTGGGTTACACCGCTCGCTGCTGTGCAGGCAGGCGCTCAGGGGTGTCCACGAACAAGTGCTGTACCTGCGGCAGCACACTGCTTCGTGTCAGCTTCCATTCGTGTATGCATGTTGTACTCAGCAGGGCTTACTTAGGGGTCCATAAACCTGGAGTATATTTGTATACTCACTGCGTAATTATTAGAAATGCTTGTACTGGTAGCTATCCTAATTGCGGTGGTAAACATCATGTTTGCTCTGAACCACAAGCATTTCACCATATTTTTTTTAGCTTGAAGCATGTAAACCAGGTTGTCTTGCTTAAAGATAGACACACTTCAAGTGCTTT
The DNA here is from genome assembly GCF_964211835.1 of Anser anser. NCBI lineage: Eukaryota > Metazoa > Chordata > Aves > Anseriformes > Anatidae > Anser > Anser anser. The sequence goes on from NC_139721.1 coordinate 35,836,373, forward strand.
GCCAGATGATGACCTTTTCAATGGTAGATGGGGTGGGGGGGGGGGAGGCAGTGGGGAAGAGGGGCAACAGCAGAGAACGGTCACAGCGAGGAGTGCTGTTAAGCCTTAGCATCCTGTCAGAGGTACAGCACTCCAGCAAGCTGTTGAAAGCAGGTAAGGCTCATAAGTAAAGCTGTTAAAGGGTGTACCAGTGCAGAAGCTAATTTAGACAGAGGAAGCTTAGGACAACTAGTTTTCAAGTGCTTGAATTAGCTTTTGTGTATACAACTTGGACTTCTCTGCTCTTCACCACACAAGTTTATGCTAGTCAAGGATTCTCCTCATTCATCAGGAATCCCTAAAGAGCACAGGCAATTGTTTTCTGTATTACTTTTTGTTACCAGAACATAGCTAAGAACGAACAGGATTATGCTCAGTGAGCATACCAGTAATACCAGCTTCCAAAATTAAAAAAAAAAAAAAAAAGACTAAGCCACAATCATGAAGGGAGACCTTATAATAAACTTTAAACCTTTATATTTCACAGTTTCAAGGGCTTTGGGCCACCCCTCATTCTGTTTCCCACTCCCTGACACAAAGCTGTGATCTCTAGGAACTCATTTTTTTCTTCAGTGAAAGCAAAGATTCTGTTGCAGCCATTTGACTGCAGGAACTAGAGGCAGAAAGAAAAGGCACTACACATAAAAGGAGTAATGGTAAAGAATATATGATTTGGCAACACTGCTGTATCTTCTTTTCTAGGCTTAATGGAGCTGGATTTGAAGACAATACCCAGGGACAGGAGCTTAAAACTTGAAAATTTACTAACCTAAAGATTGCTATCTTCATGCAAAAATCCAAAGAGATATTACTTGTTTTTTAGTGAGAGGGAGGCTAGCAATAATTCCATCTTAATTTCCTGTAGTAGGAAGCTTAGCAACCATTCTGTAATAATATCTCATCCTTAGGTGATTACTGCTAATGCTTGTAGGGATGTGAAATTAGAGGAAGTCCTTGAAATATTAATGCCAATGCCCATTACAGTCCTTGAAGAGGAGGACAAGGACCTTGGACTGAATGTGCCATTGAATGCTTGCCCTTGGCAGTGTTGCAGCCGTCACACACGCAGCTGATTCTTTCTAAAGGGGGGAAATTCTTGGCTGAGGATCCATCCCCTTGGGTTTTTTTCTCATGGAAAATGCTGGACACAAGGTGACATCATCATGGCTGATTTGCTTAATTGGAAAGAGAGACTGAGATTTCTGCTATTCTGCAACTGTCTAATTTTACAAAGTTTTAACTGATTTTTCTAAAGCAACATGAGTGCAGGTCTTCATACACTACTGCCTTGCTAATGAGTTGCATTTTCCACTTGATACACCAAATCTTAGCCATACAGCTGTCTCCCCTGGCAGTTATGAACTTTGAGCATTTAAAAGAATATGCATTACAATAAGAACATACATCAGACAATTAGCAAAAAGGTAATTGAATTTGTCTCCCATCCCAAAACAGAGGGAAAAACTTGGCTTGTGATTACAAACATAACATTCCTAATAACATTTTAAAATGTAGGATTAATTTTCCAGCACTTGATAAAGCAATTTACATTTCACAAGCTTCATTGTCCTAAATAATTTTGAAATAAAGGATTATCTTCTGTAGCAAAATTGAAAGGCGTATTTGGAGACTAGGTTACCTATGTGCCTGAGCTTTTTTATGAAAAGAAGTGGCTGGTTATTTTGCTGGAAACTTTTTTCATGCAAATAGAGGAATGTATTATCTATTTTACAGAAATATATTAGGTACAGTCATTGTCTTATCAGGAAATGTAAATTCCAAACTAAGTTTAAAAATATAAATATATGGGTGGGTACTCACTTTCCCTCAAAAGAATAAAGCATGCAAATATAGGCCATGCATATTGTAGAAACAATAATTCAGTGCTTATGAACAACACTGCAATTAAAAATTAATTGTATTTTCAAGTGTTCTAGGAGTCGAGATTTTAATATTTTAGTAATTGTTGGCTGACCTTTAAATCTTGTTAGTAGAGTGTTTGCATGAATCGGGCCCCAGTTGTTCTATTCCAGTTGGATTTGTGGACTGAGTCGTGAATGGTTTGTTCTGTGGGAACCGTCTGTGCCAAATGACGCATATAAAATTATAGAGTATTTTGGATAATGCAGTATAGAAATTCAGCATAGTGGCTTTCTTTGCAACCAGAACTATTTCCTAATTGTTAGGTAAGCATTAATACATGGCTTAAAAGCTGTAATTTATAGACTTTAATACATTATCAAAGATAAGCATAAGATTTTTTTTTACATTTGTCTGGCTTTTAAGGCTTGTTTGGCTAATGCTGTAGGAGAGAGAGAGAGTTTTAAAAAAGAAATGGGGATACTCACAATTGTGCATTTACACGAGGACTTTTTGATGACATCTGAATTATGGCATGGAAGCAAACAACAGCAACAAAAAACAGAACATCGAGAAAAGCATAAGGAAATAAGGGGCTGGAAAACTATTAAAGGAGAAAATTATGCAAGTGTCTACAAAACTAACAAGAACAGTAGGAGTGAGCAAAATGCTAGGGTCATGCAGTGTACAACAGATTAGTTCTCTGGAGGATCTGGAAAGGATCATAGACCAGGTGTGAGGGTTCTTTAGAAAATGATAACTATCAAGCTCCCTATACTATTCTGTGCTGTCAGCTTTGTCAAAATACCAAAGTAAACAACACATTTGTCTACTTATGCCTAAGAAGAGACAAGAAAATTCCAAGAGTTTTTGGATCATACCTGTAAGACTGAACCTATGCCTTTAACTTTAGTGGGATCAGTATCGGGTTCACATACCATTTATTTATAAAGGGTAAACAGAACAGAAAGCCCAAAGCTTTCAAAAGAATTTTGAAAAGTTACATTTCAACAGATATAAATTGATCGCCAGATTTGTTGGTGCAGCCTTTTTCTTAAGTAGAAACATGCTGCACTTGAGAAAAGATGCTTGAATGAACAGTCTGTTCAAAATGGAGAAAATACAAGATAACAGCATTGTCAGTTATCTCCAGCAGACTGTGAGCATATACACAGGTTGCTATTATTGAGCTTTAGATAAAATACACTGTTTTTTAAAACATTTTGAAAGGTTTGGAGAATCACTTTGAATTATAGGGAATCAAGTCAGTTGTGAACATTCTCCCAAATAATTAATCCATAAGCCCATTCAGGAACCCAATACCCCTTTCCCTCAAGGGCTTTTCCCATTTCTTTTCCCCTTATTCCACTTCTTATTTATCATTTATGATTCCTTAAAAAAAAAAAAAAGTATTCAAAATAGATGAGCACATTATCTATCAAAGTAGATAAGTACATTATCTCCTTCACTGTTTATTAGTAAGGATGCTCTGCAAATTCAATATGAGAGGGGGGAAAAAAGAGAACAAAGATACTGGGTTTTGTTCTCTCTATGTACGTCATACAGAACAATCCAGATGTTCATTGACAACAAATAACATCTCTCTTGTCCTACTTTGCTCTGAAAAGGCCCTGAAATGCCACATTTCTCTTTCTACCCCCTTCTTCAGCATAACTGAAGCATTCCTCCCACTGAAGTTTTTTTGTTTATCCCAGAATCTACACTTACTACTACTCTCATGTCAGGTGCTAACATGGGTTCTAAGGATAGGAATCTCAGTTTTTGTTATTTTAGGGTGTGTTTTGGCCCCCTCATCTGTGTTTGCTGAAACATGAAGTAAGGACGCTTTTGCTAAAGGCCGCAAACCTGATATTTCAGTTCAATTATACAGAATGTAACCAAGTTCAGTACAACTTTGAATCACATTAAAAAATGGTACCTCAGCATTTTGTCTTCTGTCTCCACCATTGGTAAGATCTTGCTTCAAGAAATCACCATTTTAGTCTTTCTACTCAAGTGCCTTAGTAAGGAGAAAAAATTGTTGTTGTCCAACACCAGCTCTGTAGAAAGAAAGACTTCACTGCAGTTCTCTCTTCATCGTCAAATTCCATTCACATCAGCACTGAGTGTGAAGTTTCACTGGTTTTCAACGTTCTTCAAGCATCCTTTCCCCCACCATTCTTGACAAAATTTTTTCTGTCTCAGTCACTGCTCTTATGCAGTGTTGGTGCCCTTTCTTATCTCATCCATAGTCTGCAGTGGTGAAAAGTTGATATACTGCCTCATTTACGGGAAGTTATTATTTGGAATATTTCTTCAAATCATTTGTGTGCTAGCATCATAACAAAATTTTCACTTCATTTTAGTTTACAAATTGCCACCTGTTTGTGTCATTATGCCCTACAGCAATGATGCTATGTACAAATATATTTTCTTTATAGAGTTATGTCTGGGTGGTCCAAACTGACGAGCTGTTTTCTACTGCATTGCATTTCAACAGAAATTCAACTAGGATATACACCAGTCTAACTTAAGAAGTTAACAAATTATGTCTTTTTGTGACAAAGTGAGCTCTATATTTTCTTCTTACTTTAAAAGTAGGTTAGCAATAAGAAACTAACCTTTGAATCTGGTAGCATTTCGCATCATATGGGTAAAGAGATGTTTCAAATACAAATACCCAACCCACTATAATCATCACCTTAAACCATTACATTCCAGTCCAAAACTGGCAAGCATATGGACATCCCCTTCAAATTTTCATTCACTGAATTAAGAAACCCAAAATATTTCAAAATTATCTGGTTCTTGTTTCTGAAGGAGATCAAAATCACTCTTACATCCCATGAGGAGGTTACCTCAGAAGAGCAGGAAAGAAACTGCCACCTGAGAATTATTTTTAAAATATTTTAATGTATCTTGAAGTGGTTTTTTTTAAGTAGTTTTAGATGTTCATAGAAAGCATTGCATGGACAAAGGAAGGAAATGGAAATACTGCAGGAAAACATTTTTCTTACAAGTACAGAACAGTGTAATTTAGTTTCAGTACACATTTAAGAAGTTTGAAAAACAACGTATCAGAGATGCAAATGTATACAATATGTTTAAAGACAAATATAATGCAATTGGTCTGAGCAGTAGCTAAATCAGGAAATTGACTATAATTGTAGCTTATTTTATTAGAATATAATATAATTACAAGGCTGTTGAAAGAGAAGCTTATATACATCAAAATTACTGGATTAAGACATTATATTCTGCATATGAAATTTTGCCCTCAAACTCTAAGGTAAAGGATAAAGTGGAAGCAAGAGTGGTGATGGAGTAAAGATCCCCACAGAGCATCAGGGAAAAACAATATTGCCAACAAAGTTCAGGGCGCAGGGATGGGATGAAGGAATCAGAGCATCATTTCAAAATGACACACCACAACAGAATGGAATAAGGGAAATACTTCAGACCCACTACACACCCTTTCTTTCAACAGGCTTCAGATAAGCCCACCCCTACACACACACAGAATGCAAGTAACGAGACTGAAGATAAACACAGCCATCAGTGTCCAGCTCGGACTGGAGGATGAACTTACTAATGGGCACATAAAGACCTCCCAGTTCATGTGGAGCTTGGGGAAAAACAAATAAGGTTGTTTCTTTAGACCTCAACTATTGCAGAGAACAAGATTTGCCACCATGAATTAGCAGAATACTACTAGCACTGATCCACAAAAGCAAGAAAAATTATGCCTGTATATTTGCATGGACATTAAAGTCACCTGGATTAGTTCACCAGTCCTACGGAATTTCAATTAGATTTGTGGAGTAACTGAAATAAAAATTCTAATTTGACTAAGAAAATTTATGTGGAATACAGCGGTAGTGATGAACTGTGGAGTAACATCAGATGTGTTTCCTCACATGGCCTACTGAACAATAAGATAAGCGACCATTCTGGATATAGTCCAAGGAGCATGCCAAGCAGAGCAAAAAAAGATATGAGCTGACAGAACATTAGGAAATGAGTGACTGTGGTAAAATCAGACATAAGGTCTGTACAAAACACATGCTGCAAGAAGAGTTAGTGTGCTTTTAAGAAGTGAATTGCAACTAGGGTTTGGGGAGGTTGTCCCCATCTACTCTGTCCTTGTGTGGCCCCATTTGGAGTACTGCATCCAGGTCTGGGGCCTCCAGCACAAAGGAGAATGTGGATGTGTTACAGGAGGTCCAGAGGAGGGTCAGAGTTGTTCAAAATTGCTCAGAGGGCCGGAGCACCTCTCTTACGAAGAAAGACTGAGAGAGCTGGGCATGTTCAGCCTAGGGAGATCTCATTGCAGCTTTTCAGTACTTAAAGGGGGCTTATAAAAAAGACGGAGAGCAACTTTTTGCTCAAACAGATAGTGATAGGACAAGGGGGAATGGTTTTAAAGTAAAAGAGGGGAGATTTAGAATAGATATTAGGAGGAAATTCTTCACTCAGAGGATGGTGAGACACAGAAAGAGGTTGCCCAGAGAAGCTGTGGATGCCCAGTCCCTGGAAGTGTTGGGCTACCCAATTGAGTGGTTGGCATCCCTGCCTATGGCAGGGGGGTTGGAACCACGTGATCTTTAAGATCCTTTCCAGTCCAAGCCGTCTTTCCTATTTTGCATTAGACTAGGCCATAAGACTGCCAGGCATCTAGTCCTTTAATCTTTCAGTTATGAGGTGAAAGAAGAGCTTCTCCATAAAAATTTCTACCGGCAGCTGAGAAGGCATTCTCTATTCCAGTTCGGAATTTCTAGCATATTAGAAATCTTCCAATGAAGCTATGATGCACTGGGTGGTAGTAAAGATCTCTGATATACTCATTGCTCCTTATACCAAAAAAAAAATAAAAAGAAAGAAAAAGAAAAAAAAAGGTAGAATGTTAGAACTTTGTACATTACAAAGAGGTATGTAATCATTATACATACTTCAAAGTTTTAGCCCATCATATAAGTTAATATAGCAAATACTTGCAATAGAAATATGCAAAACAAAACAAAGTAAAACCAAGAAACTTTAAAGCTTCAGTTAGAGAAAGCCTAAAAGTCCAAGACTTTTCAGGCAATACACCTTTATTAAAAGGCAATAAGATTTTTTGTCTACCCATAAAGACATTTATGGGTAGACAAAGTGTGGAAGAAACTAAGCAGCATAGAGGAAAGTGCTTGCCTTTCACAGGTGTAATTATCACTGGATAAAAACCTACTCTCTGCCTTATTTTCCCTCTTCTCTCTCTCCAGCTGAGAGTTAGTACGAACTTCCATCTTCACAGTGAACAGCTATACCAACAATTCATCAAACTTTCCTACTCCAAATGAGTACCTTATTTTACAGCCTTTACCTTGTTAGATAATTATGCATATTTTAATATTTAATTAATGCATGTAATTAGCAAGTCCTTATGGCTCTCCTCTGTATAATATGATCATTCTATTCACTTTTTTTTTTAAATGATGGCAGAAATGAACAGTAGTAATCATTGTTCTGTAATCTCATCAGCTCATTCAAACTAATTCAGGTCAGGCTGCACCAGGTTTGGATGCTCTTCCAAAATAAAAAGAGGAGCTATTGTAGTTAAATTAGTGATTTGCAACTTGACGGTTCATCTGGTATGATTTAACACCAGATGAGCTAGAGGACACAAGATAGTTGCAGAAATTACTTGCGAGATAAAAAGTGGATTCCAGTTCCTGACCAAATTTTCCTTCCTCAGAAGTTGTTTTTTTTTTTTAACCCCCAAGTTATATCACTGTCTATAACAAATGTAATAAAAGTCCAGTATTTCCAAAAGTCCAAAAATATTTCCAGTCCCACAGAGATTCAAAATAACTGTTGAGAAAGATGCTATCTGAAACGAGTAAGGGTAGCAGAATTTGTTCCAAAGATTTAGTAAGATCTCCCTTTTAACCACATGCCTGAAGCACTGGCTGTGAGTCTCAAATACTGAGAAATAACCCCTCAAGTCTGCTCTGTACACGTGAAAGTCAGTTCCAGAACCTAAAAAGCAAGGAAAGAAAAGAATAGGGAGGCCACTTTTCCCCCAAAATCCTCAGATCTCCTATCCATTTCTGTAATGACTTAAATTTTCTATTTCACTGAAGTTTTCTGAACTGCTGTAATCTCTGGACCTTTTTGCTGCCTTTCTTTCACTTAGGATTTTTTTGAGAACAGGTCCTCAAATGTGAAATCTGCTCCCTAGCTGCAGCAGTCCAAAATAATAACTGATATATTGAATGAATATAATATCACAACAAGGAACAAGTACATTTTTTAATGGCGTTGCAGCCCATCTATAAGATGTACAGCTCTACAGATTGTGTAAATGTTGTTGAGGAATGGCTAAAAAAATGTGATTGCTATTAAGAATTTCAGAATGTCAGAGAATACGATATAAACTTTTAAGCAAATCAAGGACTAGAATATGAACTTGGATGAACAGATAGAATATTATTCAGAAATCCTCAGAACTGGGAAGGTGAATCATAAGACAAATTAAAAAAAAAAGATTTTCAATCAAGTAAAATCTAATCTACTAGCACAATAACTACTAAATTGATTCATTGTCTCATTTGTGAAATTATTTCAGCAGGTAACACAAAAATCATTGTATTATGAAAAAAAAAAAAAAACTACTTATATTCCCTGACTTCAATGAGCATTTATGCTTTTCTTTTAATGTGTATATAGGTTAATCTAAAATTCTTTAAAATCTTATTAGATAAGCGTTCTCGATGCAAGCAAAGCCTTATAAAATATAAATGCACACATATAAGTTTTAACAGAACTAATGTTTTTAATGGCAGTTAGATTTTGTTTTGGTGGGTTTGCTACATAGCTAAGCCAAACGAATGCTGCATCCTGAGGGCAAGTAATGCTTAGAAAAATAAAAACAAGTAAATAAATAAATAAAAACAAGAATCACAGAACATAATAAAATCCTAAATATACACAGATGAGAGGGAAAAGTCAGTATTTACAAATTGTGATTGAGATGAGAACAAATTTTATTGGTCAGATAGATATTTACTTAAGAATTCAGCATGGCTATAAACTCCGAGACAAAGAGGGACAAATCATTAAGGCACACAGGTAGAAATTGCTTACTGCAATTCATTGACAATCTGCAAAGACTGAAAATGTACTGTGTAAGTATTCCCGATATCTAATAAGGGAACGGTAGGAGCATATAGGCAATTAGATTAGCCTTGCTATAGTAGAAGTCATAGAAACTATAAGATCAGTTAGAAGCAATAGTCAGACATTTAAATTTAGGTGGCTAGAGACAGATGAGACCATGTTCCTGAAAGTACTTATACACCTGCTTCACTTTACTTTTTTATTATTCACTTAATAATTTCATGAGCCAACAGTCAACAGGACCTGAGTGGTCTGCTGCTCAGGAATCATGAAATCAGTTCACAGAGGAAGATGATTTGGAAAGCGAGGGCAAATAAAAGCAAAAAGAACAGATGTATACACATGCATACATGCACACACATAGTATATACACATAGACATATACATTAATGCCCAAGCAATGGAGGAAAATAAGTAAGGAAGTACAAGATTATATGTGCCTTGAAAAAATAACAACAAAGTACCGTTGGAAGCTATGGATATTCCAGAGGCTAGGCTCGGATGTAACAATCATTAATGTTTGCTATAGAGTGCAGGATACCAATACCCTTTCCAGTTCCTTTTGGTCCTGATTCCATTTTTTTTTTCCCCCCCCACAGGTAGACCTCCCATATTTCTGTTTTAACCTACATTTTAGATTTATACATTTCATACTACCCAATTTATTCGAAGTCCTGGTAAGTGAGTGGGATAATAAGAATCTTCCCAAAATCCATGGCAGCCAACAATTTTTACTTCTCTAATGCACACCCAATTGTAAAGTTAAGTGCTTATGAGTAGATAACCCTTTGGAGCAAACAGCAGTGGTTTAATTGATCTCAATAATTTTGATTTGTACCAGCTGAAAGTGGGCATCTTCATGCTTAATTTCTGTTTTGCATAACTTTACATTATCACAAAGCAACTTAGCTCAAATCTAAAATATAAATTTTATGGTAATGGTTGCTTTTGAAGTAGTTTTATGTTTCTTCTAATTGACCAGATACTATCAGTTCCAAAATGTGACTTTGAACATTCAAACTAAAGAAAGAACTATTTTCTGTTGGTGCCAGCAGATGTGCAAAACCGCAAGTGATGTAAAATGAATATTGGCTGTGTTTCATTATCAGCCTGTGGGTCAGGGCAAGCTCAGGTTCATACTAGAATGTCATTGAAACATTGAAAAATAGGGACGGAAAGGATTTCAAGAAGTCTTTTATGCTATCCTGTAGTCAAAAGGCAAAATCAACTACGTCTATATCACTTGTGACGTAGATTTGTCAAATATATTCCTAAAGACCTTCACTGTGAGAGACTGCACACCTCTCCTATTCCAGCTCTTCACATTATGACAGAAAGCATTTCCTAATTTGCACTTGTTTTTTCCCTGCTATTTGAGATCTCTCACATGAAAGACATGGAGGGGAAAAAAATATCCTCTGCAGCAGCTTTCAATATATATGAAACTCAGGTCTAGTTGAGGAAAAAAAAAAAACCTGTGAAAAAGATTTAACATAAAAATGTATTTAGAGTAAACCAACATTTCCCCCAAAATTTCCAGTTTTCTATAGAAAATCCAGATGGCTAATAGAAAAAAAAATGCTGTTTCATTGTAGGAAAGCACAAATTCACTCTTTGCTTTTTCTTTCTCTAATGATTCTTGGCTCTCTGAATCGCATTGAATCATTGTGCTGTCACCACTTGCTACACTGCAAGGATGAAAGCACGTATCCTTTATCATCACTATCTCTGCATTCTGTTATTAATTTTTCAATAGGTAACCAAGACCATTCCAAGAAGGGAGGAAGCAGAGTCTTCCAGTCCTCGTGGGGAGGCTATATTTCAGCCAGATTTCCATCTCTGCATTAAAATTCCTTTGAGGGATCCCATTCACTGTTTTTATTGGCAGCAAAGAGAACCAAATATTCAAATATTTCTCCGTTTTATATTTATATACGTTATCTTTTTTAAAGCTCTACTTTAGGACTCTGTTGTCCATCTCACATCTAGGCCCTAAAACTTAAAAGATCAAGTCACAACTTTTTCTTTATGTTCTTGGATTTATTTATTTATTTTTAATTATAGTATAGATGTTCTGACTTAGTCAAAAAATCATGTGGTATTCATGGTTTACTTTCAGTAACTGCCATAAGGTAACTGTTTGCTGGCATTGACTGTAGTTAGCAGTCTAGGACTTCTCGTTCCTCCTACTTTTGCTCTTTTTAATGCTTTTTCTAGCTCATTTAACTACAGGAAATGAAATTTCAACTCTCATGCAGGTGTCCAGGTTTATCTGAGAATGGCTGAAAATGTGTTATTAATTTCAAGATGGCATTCACCCTTCTACTGTTTTGCTTCTTAGAAGAGTTTTATCTAGAAGTGATGAAGCATTTGTATTTCTTTGCCTTTCACCCGACAGTCTAGTGAAATTGTTGATACACCAGATATTTGAAATGAATAGTTATAATCAGGAAAGTGGTATGTAATCATGTTCTTCGAATGTAAAGAACAGTAAATAAGTGCCTCCATTATCTCCGAGATCCTTAAAAGAGAGAAGATGTTGCCATAAGAACTATTGGCCATTATTAACTCAACGTCAAGCTCTACACTAGTGTTTTCTTGAGCACACTGCACTGCAGAGCAGCTGTAGCTTGGCAGGATTGCACTTACCTTGCATCTATTCGTTCCTGCACAAAGGTCTCTTTTGTAATATCATGCACTAGACACAGCCAGAGGTATCCACTTCTGCTTGAGTTCAGCAGTAATTGTTACCTGCTGTTGCTCCTCTTGCTTCTCCTGCTCAATAGTCTACACCAGTTGAAGTGCATCTGGATTTCCTTATCCTCCAGAACAAAACATGAAGCACCAGTAGTCAATAGATAGTATATAGTCAACTCAGTGCAAAACCTGGTGACTGAAATTGGCAGTGCACAGAGGAAATATTTCAACAAATAGCTCAAGTCTCTGACCACTGGACTTAGACTGTTCTAGCCAGGCTCCCTCATAAAGAGGAAGTTTTTGTCCAGAAGGTCAATGCCATTTCATGAGGACACATGGCTCTGTACTCCTGGCATGACCAGGCAGCCTCTCCAGAGACAGGCAACTGTATCCAAGGACATGGCTCACAACACCTTCAGGAAGCTTATGGAGCCCACAGCCCTTATTTGTGCTGATCAGCTGGCAGCCATCCTGGGGTCAGCATGCTGGTGGTTGAGACATTCAGCTGGTAGCTGATTGATTCATCAATCAGAGTAATTTAGGTCAAAGGGGACCTGAAAGCCATGCTAACTTCAAAGGTAGATCAGATCGTTCAGGGTGATCTCCTGATGATCACTGAAAATCCTTAAGGACTAGAGTGGATTTCACAGCCTCTCTGGGCAAATTGTCCCAGTGCTTAAGGCTGAGGTAAAAAGAATGTTCTTTCCCTCAATGCTGGTCATGCTGCATTTCCCTTATTTTAACTTGTGATCATCACATCTTGTGATTCAGCTCTGCATTTCTGAGAAGAACTTTTTTTTTGTTAACGCAACCTCCTTTACTCCTGGCCAAGCAAACTCAGATCCTTCACCTCGTGCACCATGTGCTCTAGCCCCCTGAGTTCTGTGTTGCACTGAGCTCTGAAACATCCTTCAGAGACTAAAATTTGTAGGAACCAGAATGTCTGACAATTTTGAAAACAGCACACGAAAATGATAAAGCATCTTATTTTTTTTTCCTAGTTCCCTAAGAGGGGTGACCTCTGCAACTTTAAATGCTTCATTGAAAATATAGGAATTCACTCCAAATGATCACCAACAGCCCTACATACAATTTTAGTGATTTCAGTCTCAGCTACTTACCAAATCAAGTCTTTCAGCAGTCAAGTCCTCCTCTAATAAGGAGATTCTTAATGTATTCTTTATCACAGAAAAAAAAAAAATAAAATATATATATATATATATTTTCCACAGGAGACAAACCTATTTGGTGTTGCATAAATTCCAGTAGGAAAAAGATAAAAGAAAATGTTGCAGTAAAGCAGAATCCCCCTCTTCCTGGAATTAAAGTTTTGTTCAGTATGTAGTAGCTCCCTGTTCTTCACATTTCTATGGTGCTTAGTTTACTTCTACTTATTGCAGTCAAACCTGTCCTGGTTTCAGCTAGGACAGAGTTAACTTTCCTCCTAGTAGCTGGTAGGGTGCAATGTTTTGGATTAGGATGAAAAGAGTGTTGATAACACACTGATGTTTTAATTGTTGCAGAGCGGTGCTCTGCAGAATTTTCTACTTAAGTGTTCGGGTTGTTTTTTTGTTTAAGTTTTACAGATATATAGTTTCCTTGTGCATGTTCTTCTACCACACTTTTCTCATTGCAAATTCTGAAGAATTGTTTAAAATTAATTTTAACAAATTTTTGGATACCAGACAACTACATCAAGGAAATTTCAGAAGGAATGAAAATGAACAGTCCTAAGAAGATCAAATTTAGAGTCTCCGTATTTAAAAATAAATAAATAATAATAATAATAATAAAATAAAAAGAATCTGCACATAACTAAGAGGTAACTAATGCATTAATGAGGTTTTTTTCCTAAAAAACCCATTTCACAACTTTCATACACACAAGCAGCAGTATCCAAAGCTCTCTAAATATCTAAAAAGTAGGAAGAATATTTTGTTACATGTACAGATCATAGAGACTTTTTTTTTTCCAAACAAATTAAAGCTATTATGCACTTTAAGGTTCAGTCAAATCTAAATGCCAACCACCCCATCAGCTTGGCTATCTGAGCCTGGAAGATGCTTCTGCACATTGATCATCCTCAAGGACTCTACAAAATATTCTCCAACAACAGAAAATGGTAGATAATTCCCACATACGTTTTCTTCTCCTATGATTGTATGGGTAAGCCTGTTCCCAGAAACCCCTTCAGCATTGACAACACTACAGAAATTATGTAAGTTTAATACAGCCTCTGAGCAATATAAATGGCCAAATCCTCAATATCCTTCTTTGGAGAATTACAAATTTCAATTTATACAGCTTACTCAGCCCAAGTCATGGTAAGACAACAAAGTTATATCAAAGTTACATGAGGAAATTTCATGAAAAAAAAGGGAAAAAAATCACCCTGAATGCAATCCAAAACATTTTCAAATCTATGGATATATGAAAAGGGAATCAGTTGTTCCAATTTTTCCATAACTGTTTTTCATCCATGTAACAGTAATGTATGTCATGTATTAGAGTCTGTTTTTCCTGAATATACAATGTTCTATGTTCCTTTCCATCATCAAGCCCCCACCTGCTCTGAGATCTCAAGTTTGAAAAATTTTATATTACCATTCTGATCATCCTTTTAGTTTCATCTGTAAAAGTATGAGAGCTTCATCTGCATCTTCCCATTCAAATGAAGGCTTCTTCAAAGCCACCTGAGGTGAAAAAGAGGTTTTTTCATTAATGTTACTTGGTTTTAAGCATTGCCTCTATCTAAAGAGCTTACTCATCAGCTTACTTATCTCCCCATTTTTCTTAGCTGCTCTCTCCTCTCTCACTAATTTAGGCAATTTGGAGGCACTTGGGAAAAAAAAATGTTTTGTATGCCCAGAGTATGAGGACATGCTAAATAATGAATACACTGATGTAAAACTTCACTTGTCTTGCTCACTATGTAGACAGAATACAGAAATAGCACTGAACACATTTTGTTGCAAACGAACCATTTGTTTTAATGGTTAGGGCAAAGCAGAGCTAATTATCACCAGCAGAATTATAGACTCAGCAAATTGCATAGCTTCTCTTTTGATAGGTTTAGAATAAATACCATCCTAATAGTTAGCCTGAACAGTATTGACAAGGGCCTGACTGGGCTTGTCTTGTCTATGTAAGCCCTTATTACAGGAATAATTTATAGCAATGTGGTGAAATAATTAGGGTTCATCTGTTCACGGAAGCCTCTGTTGGAAGAACTGAATCACTCAATGCACCCAACTCACTCAGACGGTGCTTCTGAAAAGACATCCACTCTCCAGAAATTCCAGACATGGATCTTCCTCTTCCACTTCCACTTAACTCTATGTAGTGCTTTACTACTAGTCACATAATAAACACAAGTAGTCGACCACCTATCCATTGGCTGACTATATCACCTCACTCCCAAGGTTGTGTGAGCTCTGATCTGACATTCTAAGAAAACTCCCACTCATAAGATATGTGGGAGAATATCTACTTTGTTTTTCCCACAAATTTAAATTGTTTAATAGGTAATGAACTACTCGCTCAGTTTTGGAGATGCCAAAAAAAGCAGACAGTTGACTGTGGAATTTTACAGGTGCAAATACCATGACTATAGAGGTTGGATGGTATTAAGAGGATCAAAAACTTGGATAATACAGATACTTGTAAGCAGCAGTTGCATCCTTTTATATTGAGAAAGAGAGAATAGAAAAAGAAGGACCTTAAAGGTTGAAGGTATAGTATTGTTCACATTTTACAGAAAAACAAAAAAGATTCTATTCAATACCTTTAGTAAGTGCACGTTTGTGGAGTTCTTAATTCCTCACCGTGGTCACAAAATGTCCTTCTTTCCTTACTTGGTTACAGTCCTGCAGCAGGGCAGACAAGCTATATATAACATTTCCATATGGATCTTAGAACAATGTAATATCTAAAGGAATGAACAACAGCACAAATATGATGACTGTATAGCGATACTTTAAGGTTATTATGGTGCCTAAGGTTATTAGGGTTTCTTTAGGGAATACTTGTTGGAGATTAGTCCTATCTTTCAACAGTGATTTACTCAAGTCCTGACCTTCCAGATTATGCACATCAAAATACATATGTATCTTTGGATAGCTGAGGTACCTGGGAGTCCTTGGTGGGACAAACGTGAGTCGTGAGGTTAGCTGTTGGTGGGAGCCAGACGGAGATCCTGTCATTAGGTGTTTAGCTGAGCCATTTTTATATTTAAGGACATTTGGAAAGAAGGTTAGAGAAGAGGAAGCTCTGAATAAAAGCCAGGATTTCTGAATAACTGATCATTTTGCCAGCAAGGATTTAAATATAACTTGTCATGCACTGGAACTGGCAGTTACAGGGAAAGGTCTCTCTACAGCAGTGACTCAGAAATTAGACAAATAGTGAATTGAACTGCAAATAAAAGGCTCTTGCTTTGATAATATTAAATACTGGAGCTTCATGTGAGTATGACTGGAAAATCATAAAGGAAAGATCTGGATTTTTTAATAAGAATTCGTATTTCATTTTGGTTCTAAAGAAAGTTTATCACACTGTGAAAATTATCTTCATCTTATATTTTACCTGTGTCTAGATGAGCCTTTTAAAGCTACCTGATTACAAATGGTGCAGATAAACTTGGGGGATTTACTAAAGCATTTTGATGCCTAACTGTCATGGGAATAATTTGGACTGGGCTTTAGAAAGCTTAAGAAGTGGTTGTCTTCAGGATTAGGTATCCAAATGTCTCTCACCCTTCAGTGACATTGATTTACAAAGATCTGTTTTTACAAGTGTCCCATAAAAAGGATTTCAGACGTGCTATGTCAGAAGAACTTGGGTATTCATTGTAAAATTAACAGAGCTGGCTAAAGGAATGGGAGCATTAGTTCTATTTTCAGAAGTGATCAATATACCTAGACATTTAGCATTTGTTGCCAACAGTGACTAAACGAACAGAAGCCAGGTTGCACATCAGAATTTAACTCCAAAGCTGGGGTAATTCTGTTGATCCAGATCTTAACCCCTGTTAAATATATGGATTCTGAAAACCCAACAATCTTGTGTTACTTTTGAAATATATGACTGAGTTTGCAATTTCACTATCTTAGATAATGATGAACTCAGTACCTATACCAGGACATAGAATCACAGAATTGTAGAACGGCTTGGGTTGGAAAAGACATTAAAGATCACCTAGTTCCACCTCCCCCCCGCCATGGGCAGGGTTGCCACCCACTAGATCAGGTTGCCCATGGCCCCATCCAACCTGGCCTTGAACACCTCCAGGGATGGGGCATCTACAACTTCTCTGGTCAACCTGTTCCAGTGCCTCACCACCTTCTGAATGAAGAATTTCCTCATAACCTCTAATCTAAATCTCCCCTCTTTTACTTTAAAACCATTCCCCGTTGTCCTATCACTATCTGCCCAAGAAAAAAGTTGCTCTCCATCTGTTTTTTAAGCCCCCTTTAAGTATTGAAAAGCTGCAATGAGGTCACCCCAGAGCCTTCTCTTCTCCAGGCTGAACAGCCCCAGCTCTCAGCCTTTCTTCACAGGAGAGGTGCTCCAGCCCTCTGATCATCTTCAGGGAAGAAGATCAGAGGTAACATCAATGAGGTAAATCATTGAGAAGATCAGAGGTACATCAATGGTAAAGCCCAAAGATATTACGCAAAACGGCTCATGAGTCTGTCTAAGCCTTTCAGATGCCTCCCTTCTGGCTAAACCCCCCTTAAGTGACTGTAGCTGTAATGTGGTATGCCTAGGGGAGATAGGGAAATAGCTTGGTGCCTAACTCTCAAGTACGTCCCTCCAGAATCTGGAAACAAAGCATGCCTGCTCTCAGGTGAACAGATTTATAACATCTAACACACAAGACTGGGCCATATGTTGAAGAGATACCAACTCTTCTTAGAGTTTTTGGCCTGGCAATCCAAAATTTTTAGTTCAGACTAAACATTGGATTCTCCTCTGCCTGTAAACAGTTGGATGTGGTTATCTCAAGGCCATCCCAGTGGCCTGGCTGTGCTCTAGAAGAGGAGCAGTTCCCTATCCCTCCTGCTGAAGCTACACACGATGCACTGGGCTAACAGGGGTACAAGCCAGAGGAGCCTTGGCGTCATCTCTGGTCTTTCCACCCACATCTTCCTGCTACTATCCAGTTGCTGAAACACTATACACTGTCACTTCAGGATGCAGATAGCAGAATATTTTTCAGCAGACTGACCATTTAGACTCAGACTGACAAAAAGTCTTATTTCCCAGTGCAGCATATTGGAATAGTCCTGGATGCGATCCAAACAGCAAGTTTAACAAATGGAGAAATCACATTTCTTCCATTTCATCCCACCTCATTCAGAGCAGACCTGCTTCTGTGTATCACAACTTTGAAACAATCTGGCACAACTTGAAATTTCTACACTGCACCAACAGACCTGCTCAGTGAAATACATCAGAACAATGCTGCATGAAACAGAAAATGGTTGTGGCTCGGTGCATTTGAAAAGCCTTTGGCACCTGTGATTTTCTTTCCTTTGAACATGAGAAGAGTCCATTTTCCATGCTGTTTTATTCTCTGGCCTCCCTACTGAGACTGCTGTGAGTTACATTCACAGGGATTATTGGTATAGGGAAATAGGACTTGGAGAGTGGAAGACCAGTAGAATGAGTTCCCCTCCTTAGATCAAGTTTTCTATTTGTAGAATTTTTTGTACTGTTCTGAACTTTACTGAAACTCTGATTATAATCAGGGATAAACCCTCATTCTTTTGATCTAATATGTCCTAAAGCAAATTTAAATATTAAGGCTATCTAGGGACAAACTAGGAATTTCCACTTTTTTTTTCTTTTTTTTTTTTTTCTTTATAAACTTTATTATTACCATCCTAAAATACGATATAAGCAGTTGCTCCACTTTTACTCTAACTGGTACAGAAGGTCTGTTTCTATTTTTCTAGCAATTAGATATATAACCATCAGCAATCTGATATTCTACTTCCACAACTGACTTTTTTTTGACTTTTTTTTTTCTTTCTATGATCATTTAGATCATAGCTAAATTCCAACAGGAACAGTGTGCATTTTTTACCAGGATTTTCACAAAAAGCATTTTGGTCACTCCAGCATCTTAAGGGTCCTCTGCGTGACTGGTCACCAGGAGGCCAAGTGCATGTAAAGGAAGCTCCATGTGAACTGTAACCTTCAAGAGAGATTCTGAAAGCACAACGTGCCCAAAACATCGATGTGACTGGAATCAGGACTTCCACTGTTCCTCTGATGGGCACCTCACCTGGCATGAACAAATGAGTTTAGTAAATGAAAGGGAAAAAAAAATAGGAAAAAGTCGTAGACTCCTGTTCAACACATTGTTTTGTTGCTGACAGTAGAGACACTGGTTATTTCCCATGTTAAAAATGAAAATAGGAGCTATGATTGGATATGGAATTTGTGGTTCTTTAAAGATAATTGTTAAGACTACAAGAGATTCTCTTTCTTGTCATGACTGTTGTGTGATGAGCAACCAGACAATGTCGTTTAGTCCCATACTACAGTTTCAAATATTAATGCTTTTTTCTCAAAGTCATGGGAACTAGTCCAGAAATGAAAGCCTACTGTCTGTTCTGTCTGCGTTGGGCCCACAAATGTACTTTAAAATTGGCACGATTATACTTATTTCCCTGTGTTTCCCAAGCTACCAGTTTTCCAGAGTGTGCTGTCAAAATTCCAAACACCTACCTTATTTCTTAACATATAAAAACTTTGTGTATTCCCCTATTTCAGAACAGCATCTAGTATATTGCTAAACATCCATTCAAGCTTCAGTCTTGAAATTGAATTCAACTATCCCTCAGTGTATCCTGAAAAGTACTACAGTACAAGGAAGCAGCACTGATCAAAATCAGACATAATTTCTCTCTCAATCTGGGTGATACTGTCATTGACTTTTGTGATGATGCAATGACTTTAGTTAATACAATACTGATGTTCATTTGTATTGGTTTAATCAGACCTACTATAAGGCTGGTTGATGACAAAAAAACATTGATTACATGTGGTCTGCTTCTCATTTCCAGTCAAGCTTTCTGTATTGAGACATGAATAGTTTCATTAATTAGGTGATCTAAACATGTTGACAAGCATTCAAGCTAGTCAGGTTCTGGCATAATAGTCCAAGTATTACAGATTCATTCTTTGTAGTCGATGAAAATTTGGTTATTCATTTAAATGAAAGCAGAATCAAAACCTATTCATGTTCCTATATTTGATTATGCTCCCAGAATATATACAGCACAATTTCCTCCTGCTTTTAGAGGCTGTTATGCTTCACAAGGAAAGACACCAATTATTTATCCCAGATATTAAGAAAAAACATTACAAAAGGAAAATCCCTCCTTCTCTGATAAAGAAATCTAAACAACAGGAACAAAACGTGACTAGCTAAAATGTAGATCTTTCTACAAAAATTACTGGCTGTACGTCACAATCGTAAGAATTCACATTGAGTTTTCTATAAAGGATGTAGTTGTTTAAAAACATATCAACTGTGCTAAATACTTGGGAAAAACTGAAGCTGAACATTCAGGAGATTTCATTCCTGTGTTGACATCATTGACACTGCACTTATCGATCTTGCATTCCTTCTCAGCAACTGACCTTTTCTTTTGTCGGGTTCTAGAGAGGCATCTTCAAATCTTTTCACCAAATTTGTGCTGTAGATCATTTTTGGATGCTACTACTCTTAGGCCCAATACTAAAATCAGTGGAAGAGGCCTCCCACCAGTCTTGTGACTGGAAATGGGCATTCTTTTGGAATGGGCCCCCAGCAGCACTCTAATCTATAAATCTGCAGCAGCATGCCAACTGTGGCAGAGCCTGTACCAGCAGCGGATGTTCTTCTCGGGGAGCAGCAGGAGCAGAGCTGCTCCCCAGGGAAGGAGCCAGGAGCTGGGGGTGACCACAGTGTGACAGCCAGCCTGAGCAGGGCCAGGGTGATGACAGGCTCTGACTAGAGCCCAGGGCCTGTCAGACAAGATGAAATATTGAATCCGGTGTGGGGTCCCTCCAGAAAGTCCTGGCAGAAACAGCAGAAGACGAGACTAGAGATAAGGCTACCCATAGTGCAGGTTTCAAGGATACTCCCAGGAATTGTATATAGAAATGTGTGTGGGGAAAAAAAATTTAAAAAATCAAATAGTATCTGAGAAAGCAGTTTTAGAGAATTAAGATTTCTACAAGCAAGAATGAACTAATTGTTAGTAATTCCACCTCGTTAGTATAAGCAAAGTGCATGCATAATCTATCCTGTTTGTGCATGACATAATGGGACACAAGAATACTCCCACTCCAATAACAATTAAATACATAGTAAAAGTGAGTTTATGAGTAACATTTAAAAGGAAATAACTTTCAAAGATTAGCTGAAAAATACTTTGAAGTGATGCAAAGATGCATTATCTTTGTTTGAATTCTGGACTCACACTGTGCCTCATCAGACCTCTGACATGGAAGTGTAGCAAGTCCCTTTGCAGATACTTTCAAAGCCTTTCACCTCATGATAATTATACTCTCACATGAAATCTGAGAAATTACTGAATACCCAAGTGCTACCCTGGCATAACTGGTATGTGTCTCAGTTATTCCCATTCTGTGCACTGATCAAGAACGTAATTCATGGTTGGATTTTGTTTCTGATGTAGACATGGTGGCAGGTGAAGACCACGGAAATGAGGAGCACTGAAAACAAACAAACAAACAAACAAACAAACAACCTCGTATAAGATGGCAGAAAAGCAGGCCGTATTTGAAATCATCTGGTCATTTCTGCTTCTTAATACTTCTCTGACATCCTGTGCTTCTATCCCCCACAGAGTTACAGGGAAAGGTTGTTTTTTTTTCTCCTGTCCTAAGTATTCTTATTTTTTGAAGCCTAACCTCTCCCCAGGATCTTCATAGTAGCTAGGAGCTAGTTCCCAATCCATTCAAAGGATCAATCATTTGTAAGTGTTCAATTAGCCTAGGGAGGGCAACACTCCGTGATATACCTGTCAGGTTATCCTTGTGCACAGCCATAAACTGATGGTGACTATTTCAATCCTCAGACACGTTGTCTTGGTTTGGGCTAGGATAGAGTTAATTTTCTTCCTAGTAGCTGGAATGGTGCTGTGTTTTGGACTTAGGATGGGGATAATGTTGATGACACACCGGTGTTTTAGTTGTTGCAGAGCAGTGCTTACACAGAGCCAAGGACTCTTTCTTCTGCTGCTTGTGCTGCCCTGCCAGTGAGGAGGCCGGGGGTGCACCAGGAGGTGTGAGGGGCACAGCCAGGACAGCTGGCCCAGGCTGGCCAAAGGGACATCCCACACCATCTGACGGAGTATGTAGAACAATAAAAGTGGGGGCAGTAGGCTGGAGGGGCTGCCATTGCTCAGGGACTGACTGGGAATTTGTTGGCTGGTAGGGAGCAATTGTGCTGGGCATCATGTCCTTCCTCCCTTCATTCCTCCCTCCCTCCTTTCCTATTAAACTGTCTTTACGCCAACCCATGAGTTCTCACACCTTCACCTTTTTCAGTTCTCTCCCCATCCCACTGGGGGCAGGGGGACCAAAGAGCTGTGTCGTGCTGAGCTCCCTGACAGGTTAAACCACGACACACGTGAATCCCAGAAACCGTGGCTGCTTTGGATCTTAGTGGAACCACTGGGCCAGAAAAACATTTTTCATGCCTGTCTCCCTTCTCTCAGCCTTCACAAAATACAGCTCCCCAAAGCCAAGGACTACTGCTCATGCAGGCTTCAGCTCTCTACAGGGGCGTAAAGATACACTTCAGTTGTCAGCAATGAACCTAGATTAGGCCTGGATTGTGATTATAAACATATATTTCTAGAAGTTTGATTTCTATTCTCCTGCAGGAGAATTCCAAGAGCAGTCACACCAAAGGGGTTAAAGACCACCAAAAACAAACAAACAAACAAACTTTTTACTTGCTTAGAAATAAGGAAATTTGCACTGGCCATATTATGAATGGTTTTTATTGCCATTTGACATTTTGTAATACATTGCTACCATTCCAGTCTTTACTATGTAGACTAAAAAAATAAATGTAGACTAAAAAATAAAAGATCTAAAAGTACACAGTATTAGTTTAACCCATAATCAATATAGCAATTGACTCAAAGTATGCTACATAGGCACTTTACAAACAGGAAAAAGTAATTTAAATCCATGTTTCAAGGATATTTAAATTCCAAAGGTTACTTCCAACAAATTCAACTACCCATAAGAGCTGCTAGTTTGACTGTTTTCAAACATAAGTTCACTGAGAGATTCTGTGTATGGATGTACTTACATTTACTATTTCAAAGGAATAATGCTCTCTTGTGCTTGTTGAGATGTTACAAATAATATATTCTTTGTTTGAAGAAACGTGTGCAATACTCAATGCAAAAATTTTTTGTTTTCTTTTGTTTTTGTCTAACGCAAGTATAACCAAATACGTACACTATTTACAGGGTGTTAAAAAGTTAATAAGACTGCTTAGTTTTCAAAATCTGACCCATTGTACAAACAGGACACACACACACACAAAAAATTGTGGATGTTCCCATAGAAGTCCCCATCTAAGTATTTTGCAAAAATGTCCCAGTTGGTTGAACACTCCATTGAACTTCCAAACTGAAGCAGAAGTTGCTTTTAAAGTAGTTCCACTCTAGCCACAGAAGATTTCTAGCATAGAGCTGTGTCTGGAGAAGAAACAAGTATTTGACTGGCCTCTGGACAATCTAAAATTTCCCATGGGTGTTAACATCTGCATGACTGTGCATGCTGTATATTCATTTACACATACATAACAAGAGAGTATCTTTTAGCAAGAAAAAGGAAACATTTCTAATGATGCATTTTCTTTATGAAAATTCAGTGGATATATACAGTGTGTGTGTGTGTGTATATACATATATAAACCCAACAACAAAACAACTGTCAGCATACAAAAATATGAGTTCAGTATCGTTTTATACCTCAAAACCTAATGGTGAAAAATCCAGGTATCCTGAGTCAGGTATGTGCTGTGCATCTAGTTTACCAATGCCAGTGTACTGCTGGAGTATAATTAGAAAAGCACTACCTGTATTTATCAACAGTTACAGAGATAAAATACATATAGCAATGCATTAACTTGAGAAACTCTCCGGTTTTCTTAACATTAAACAATAACGGTGCAAAATATGCGTAAAATGCTGGCAGACATACCCATAAAGCAGATGTAAATAAGTACAGGAACAATACGTATATATGCTAAAGTTACTGATTTCACTATTTAAATGAAAATAAATGAAAGATACTTTCCTTTCTTGAGCATCATGCTTAATCGTGATTTGTATACTCACATTCAAGCAATTGTCTTAAACACGTATATATTACATTGACAATGAATTAATAAAACAAATAAATCACTATTTCCTTATGAATTTCTCTGGCTAAAAGCAGATAAATGAAACTGGGTTGATTTTTCCCCCCCATTACGGTATTCTAATAAATGAAATATGATTACTATAAATTCTCGTCAACTTACATTTACTTTTTTTGCCTCCAAAACAGTAAAATAGCAGTTCTGATAACTGCTGACATCATTAAAAACAAACAAACAAAGAAACAACATCAAAACTTGATGCATTTACTAAAACCCAAGAAAAAATATCCAAAAAGACACAGAAGATAGCAACTTTCTCAGTGGACATACAATTAGGTGATTGGTTGAACTGAAAGAAGAATATTTATTTTAAAGTGGATTCCTAAACAACAACAAAAGTTTGACATTTAGAAACTGGAATATATATATATAAATTATATTATATTTA
Organism: Anser anser; assembly: GCF_964211835.1. NCBI lineage: Eukaryota > Metazoa > Chordata > Aves > Anseriformes > Anatidae > Anser > Anser anser. The sequence continues at coordinate 35,860,984 of NC_139721.1, forward strand.
TTTACAATCTACAGAGATGATAAGGATTATGAAATACATAATTTTGGGAACAAGACAGAATCAATACTAACTTCTTAAAAAAAAAAAAAAGATTGTTTAGTGATGATGCTTACAAAAGTAGGCCAAAGATCGAGGCTCTACTTTAAAATTAAAATGTCAATTTTCTTCCAGCATGAACCCTATGGCAACTTAAATGTTACTTGGCCCTTAACCCTCCTTTTCTAGTTGTTAAATTTCCTGTAGACTACCTGGAATTACAGCAGTTAGCATTTGGTAACACATGTTAACATCCTTGAATTTATTCCCAGGTTCATCCCTGAATTTATTCCCAGATCCTTGAATTTATTCCCAGAAGAATTACACTTGTCTCAGATGAAAAAGCAAAAATTACATACAGAATGCTTTCCCTAAACCAAACCAGTGCAACACATTCTCATAAAAATGGGCTGCATAATCTGTTGCAGTAGAGGTAAAGATTTCACAAGCTATGGGTGTTACACTTCTTGTAAATCATCACTCTTGGTCATCTCTTCCTGTCATCTCTAAGTCTAAGAGTTTATGAAAGGATAAACATACTGTGTGGAGAATTGGTTTTTTTGTTTGTTTGTTTTTTTAATTCTGCACATTGCATAAGGAATATATACACCTTATTACCACCTTGTTACCAAACAGGAGAAATAGCGGTAGTCACGAACGTATGTACATTTACAATTTATGAATGAGCTTCTTATATGTCCATCCAATGTTATTAGAGGCCAAGATTTCTGTCTGATGCACACTCATGAATCAGTAGGTGAAGAATCTGGTCCAGGGACTGGCTCATAACGATTTGTCCCTCAGTAGTTGCCAATGTCAATTACCTCCAGCTTTCAAGAGCAAAACAAAGTAGACAATTGCCATATTATACAGGAGATTGTTTTGGCATATTTGCATTTGTACAATTGTCAATGTGATAAAAAAAAGTGATATGGCCTATTACAATAACATGTGTGCATGCAGCAGCTTTTGTCCTCTAGGTTGTGTAATTTGTCTTATTATACAGGATTAGTAGCTCTATTCAGCAAAGAGCTGATTTGCCTCATAGTAAAGAAATAAAATAATATTAAATATTTATGTGGGCAAATCTCAGATCAAGATCTGAGCTCACAGCAGTGAATGACATCACAGTTCAGACCACACCACCATCGCACGGGGTCTGCGGCACCATCCTAGGCATCAGCAGGTTATGGCTTCTATGTACTTCTGATGTCTGAACAAGCAGAAACTGAAACATTTTTGGCACTTCTGCCTGGAGCGGGAGTTACCCTAGCCAATACTGCCTCTCTGAATAAAACACATTGAAAACTACGAGATTCTGACTGGAATAGCAATTCTATAAATCATGACTCATTCTTATGCATTAGGTCATCCTAAACAGAAAGGTTAAGTTATATTTTTTTTCTTTCTACACAAAAAGATTAAAGTCCCACTGCTTCCAACAAATAGTAAGGAGTGTAAACTTCAAAGCACGAAGGAGAAATTGTTACTGAAGTGTTCATTATTGCATGTTTTTGTCACAGTTTAAGGAAAACATTCTATATTTACGGTTGGACTGGTAATTGATATGACTACATATGATATATGACTACATATACACATCTTGAAACTAAAATATATGTGCAGACATATAATTCTGCGGATATATAAAAATACTTATTTTCTTAGCAAAGTTAAAGTCTGTGTAAAAACATTAAGAATACTGAAAAAGGTAGGAGCCCTAATTCCTCCTTTGGAGAAAAGTTACAAGTCCCCTAGATTTCCTATGTAAAGAACACTCTTTGCAAGAGTATATCTTCTTCTGAATCATCACTTCATTGTGGATTAATATATTTTTTGAAGACTTCATAAATAATTAGATAATATGCAAAAATTTGGCTGTGAAGTGATTGCTATAGCATAACTATAGATGGCTGTTTTACAAAAAATAAATTTTATTCAGGCAGTATATTCCCTGCTCTAATGGAATGTGTAGCTACCTACTGCTACAAGTAAAACTATTTCAGATTATAGTTTTTGCTTTAATACGTTCACACATGAAACCTCATTTAGGGGCATTTCCTCTGAAAATACTTGGGCTGAAAGAACAGCCAAATGCAGATATATATTTTTATGGGCCCTCTAAATACTCAGTACAATTTTCAGAAATAAATCTGTAACAATTATGGCCACTCCACAAGAAAGAACTGAAATGCTATACAAAACAATATGACCAAAAGAAGGGAAATGGTGGACTAAGACATCAAAACCCCAAACCATGGTTCAACTTAAAATGTGGACGTTTCCAGTTAAACATTACAATGCTGTCTCATCCTCACACTATGTAGACTTGCTAGTATAATACTGTACAAGAACATACAAAGCTATGAAAAACTCTGAAATGCAGAGGCACAATAATGTGAAACATCCACTAGACAGTCTGAAATTCAATGTAATTATAATGGCAACTGAAAAAGGGTAAAATATCACCTCATATGCCATACATGTATTCCCTCCAAAATAATATGACAATGGGCTACTTAAGACGTGGCTGAGTTTACTGTGATTACAAGTAAATGTTCATAGATGCAGTCAGTCTGTACCCATTAGGCACAGTTCAGAGATGAGTTTTAATCCTTCAACCTCACTTACATTATATCCTTGAAACATTAATGTCATTGTTCTCAGAAGTTATGATGTTGACAGGAAAAAAAAAAAAAGGATTATCAGTGCAAAGAGCCCCATATGAAGTGCATGCTCATTATCAAGCCTAGTTTATCCAGGCTTTTATTCCTTCCACAAGAACATATCCCGTGTAGCGTACAAGTGAAGCCATTCTCTCTGAACAAGACATCCGTTTTGAAGCTGCTGGCTATGTATGCCTATTGTGTGGCTGAAAAAAACACATCAAAATGAACCTGATTCCAGTGTAAAATTCCCAAGGAAGACTCCTGTTCTACTAGCATAAGGCTGGAGTGCACAGATTCCAGAAATGCTTTTCGGAAGTCGTTTTGCAATGCCAATAGAGAATATATATAGGGTATTTCTTTTTTTATCCTGAGTAAAGTTCTTTTTATATATATATATATATATATATATATTTTTTTTTTCATTTATCAAAGGCCCAGGCACATACTGCTACAGTGCAGTTAGACTTTGTCACACAGTCCCAGTGTTCTAAAAGCCATTATTTGATTGTTTTCCTCATTCTTCTCCAACTGGTGGTGGTGGTTGGCAGAGCTTGTATAATCTGACAACAACAAAAAAAAACAAAAAACAAAAAAAAAGCAATCATTACTCTGGGCTTGGTCATTATTAAAAGAAATGAAAATGTAAGGAATATGAAGGTAAATTTAAGGAATATAAACTAAATCTTAGTCTTTTATTTTACTGCAAAATAAAATATACTGAATTCAGTTTAAAAACTTATTCATGAGCATGAGGTTTACATTGACAGTGGTATTATTAAAACACACATATATGAGTAATCTTATAAAGATATCCCAGTTTAGTCAAGTTTTCATAATACTGCACCATAACACCCCTTTCAGAAGAAAGCTAAATTTCCCTAATCCAATTACCAGTTGTTGCTCTAAATCTGTAATTTGGAAAAGCTGCATGGTTAATGCAATTGCCTTCACTTTGGTGTTGTGTTGGCATTGAATCTGAACTCAGTCTAACAGTTTCCTATAAATCTGATGTTATTCAGTCTTGATGTCCAAGAACCCAAGACAGTTATCAGACACACGACATGTCATCGCGAAGACTTTGAGCTCTTACCACTGCATTTATAAAGGCTTCTGAACTTCTATTAAAGCCTTTTGCGTGGACTTAGTTATTAGCAAGTGTTAGAAAAGCTACACTTATGCTAGGAATACTGAAAATGGCAGTCATTCTGATCTCAGGCTCATTAAGAGGCATCTCTGTTCTGTAAATATAACCAGCATACAGTATCTCCCCTACAATAACAGCAATTAAAACCAGCAGTAGACATGATTTCATTTGGAGATTATATATTTTCCTCACGGAAAGGAATATCGCCAAAGGCATATCACTGAAGAAATAACAAAGTAAAGAGACTGAGTTTGGTGTGACAAGCAATAAAAGCATCAGAAACCAAAATGAAGTGACAATGACACAGCATGTGCATTAATACTTACCATGAAGAGTATTTGATACTGAAATACTAACACAAAATAAACAACAGACTTGGTAGGTCTGGCTACAAGCAGGGTTATGAATCATCCACTGTCCTGGTGGCTAGAGATATTTAAGATGCTCGGCATACCTGAGTTTTCCAAGCATATTTTGCAAATTTGCCTCTTAAACATCACATTCATTTATATGACCACATTTTAACTAATCAGGAATTCCAAAATCATACTACAAATCAACACAGAAAACAGAAACCTGGACATGTGGCTGGGCTCCACAAACAATTCAAGATCAATGGGCTGCTGCTTTCTTGGCATGACACTCTGCTGCTGAAGGTATTTGAAGCACTGTCTGTATGGCTGCCCTTTGAGAGTTGCAAGCCTTTTCAATATCAAGACACATCTTGTCAGATAAAGCATCTTGTGGCTATGCAAAAGCAGGACAGGATAGCTTCCGTTCTCTGATTTCACTTTCCATGCAAGCTAAAACCCTTGGGACACTGACAACACACCACTGTGGTGGGCTATATAGCTTTTCTCTGAAGTCCCGCTGGAAGCGATTAGCAAGCAGTACTGTTTCTGGATAGTAAGAATGAGGAGCACCACTTCTGCCAGACAGCAATTGCAAGCCTGCTTTCAAATCTCCACCATAATGCATTCTGAAGATCTTTGGATTCTTCCCCACTGTCATCTGGCAGATTCAGAAACATGGTTATTTAAGGTCACATAAGTGTTGGTGCAGATGCCAATATATTTGTTAGGGGCTATATATAAGCCAATACACATCTCTCCTATTTGTACACCAATGAGAAAATGAGATGCCCTGATTTTTATACAGCCAGGTACACAGAGAAAGGTAAAACAAGGCTTATTTGAGTTATTTGATTCTACCAGTGTAATAAAGTAGTAAAACTCAAAGCTAACAAAAGACATAGAATGACTGTCGTCAGAATCTTATCTAAGTCAGTAACTGCAGCAGGGTTAGCTCTTGATGGGGTTTTTGCAAAATCTAATTTCTATGGAACAGTGTGCAGAAAAGCTCAGCCTCAGGTACCAAGGTCTGTGTCGTCTTCAGGTTAAAATGGTAATCATTAAGGTCACTTGTCTTCAGAGCAGGTAACACGGGAATTCTGAAGCAAACTAGCAATGATGCTGCATAAATCCCTAAAGATGGTATTGATCACATACAGACTGTTCTGGGTCAATATATATGGAGCAACTGTCTGAGATGGTACAAACAGATCAGCTAAGACAGAGAACTGGCAACTGCAGAGAACTGAGAACGCTGTCAAGAACCCTTAAATAAAGCAGACTTGAATGGCCAGCCTATAGCCAGAGCATCAAAGAATTGCGAAACACAGTATTATTGTGCTGATGACTATTCTGACGTATTTGACTTCTCTCTCTATTAATACATGAAATACCACAAGCCCTGAGGCCAGTGAGATATTCCTGTGACATCGCTCTTACTGCTTACTTGTGTGTTGCATGCATCCATCTGTTCTGTGTTCTTGGAGCCATCTCATAATTTTCCTTCAACTTTTCATTGCTATATTGTGAGAGCATCAACCGGAAAGAGGTGATCTTTTCTCAACTGATGCAAAGCCAATAAATGTCTCACAGCCAACTGCTTCTATTTTTCCTTTTTCAGAACATAGATTTTCCCTTAATGACAAAAAGTTCTGTATCTTGATATCTGCTTTCTCATTTATAGGTGAGAAAAGAATGAGACCTGATTTGAGACAACTCTCCCCAGAATTTTGTCATGAAGGAGGAGTCTGATTAAGGCCAAAATCATACTGTTCAAAGAGAAGACTTCAAGCAGCTTTTACTGCATAAAATATTATTTTACTGCTTTAGGTTCCCCCAGTGCAAGACAGTTGGTCAGGCAGGTTTGGTCCTGGATTACCTCCAAGCCAATTACTACCGTGAAAAGGGATTTCCTCATCTGCCAGTAAGGTCAATGACTTTATTGCTGATAGCTTTGCTCTAGAATCAGTACTTTTGTTGGACCTTATTTCATCTACATGCCTGTAGATTTTGATGGAGAGCTCTGTCTTTGGGCAGCAGATTGCTGCAAACGCTCTTTTTCAGCATTGAGCTTGCTGGTTGAAACTCCTTCTGAACTTTTTATAATGGCATAAATGGACAAAAAGTGCTGGTACTGGTGCTAATATTATCTGTTGACTCAGCCAAACATTAGAAGTGTTCTTGGTATTTGTTGTGGTTTAACCCGGCTGGCAGCTAAACACCACACAGCCGTTCGCTCACCCTCCCCCCTCCCTCTCTGGGATGGGGGGAGAGAAACGGGAAAGTGAAGCCTGTGAGTTGAGATAAAGACGGTTTATTAAGACAGGAAAATAATAATAACAATAATAATAATAATAGTGATAATGGTAATAGTATTAACAATAATAATGTGTAAGAAAACAAGTGATGCACAATGCAATTGCTCACCACCCGCTGACCGATGCCCAGCCTATTCCCCAGCAGCCGGCCCCCCCACCCCGGCCAGCCACCCCTATATATTGTTTAGCATGACGTCAGATGGTATGGAATACCCCTTTGGCCAGTTTGGGTCAGCTGTCCTGGGTCTGTCCCCTCCCAGCTCCTGCTGCACCCCCAGCCTGCTCGCTGGCAGGACAGAGCAAGAAGCCGAAAAGTCCTTGGCCTGGTGTAAACACTGCTCTGCAACAATTAAAACATCAGCATGTTATCAGCGCTCTTCTCATCCTAATCCAAAACATAGCACCCTACCAGCTACTATGAGCTACTTAACTCTGTCCTAACTGGAACCAGGACAGTATTTATTAATACTGATGGTCACTGCCAAAGTTTTGGTGGCCAGCGTGACTGGTTGCCTTGGTCTATCTTTTTTAGTTTGCATGGAAGTGGAGCATTAGTCCTGTTTGAATAAGCCATTATATTACTGGTTTGTTTGTTTGTTTTCTAGCCATTGTTAATTACAGTCACCCAAGCCCAAGATAACCTGTACTGCTATTACATGTTTTCCTTTTCTCAACATGGATCACAAATATGGATCATCTACCCTATCTGATGGTTAAATATAATTTGGATCTATTTGGAAGAAGTCTGTAAATAAGTAGGTAGAGCTTGAATTCTTAGAGTTTATATGAGCATTAGATTTCCTTTAATATTTGTTAAATGTCCTACCTAGGAAACAAAAATGTGAGGCTCAAAATACTTCTCAGAAAGCAGCTGTAATGGTTTACATGGCAAGGTTTTAGTGGCGGGGGGCTGCAAAGGTGGCCTCTGTGAGGAGAGTCCAGCAGCTGCCCCATGTTAGATAAGGGCCAGTTTCAGCTAGCTCCAATGGGACTCACCACTGGCCAGAGCCAAGCCAGCAAGTGACATTGTTTGTGCCTCCGTGAGAGCAGATATAAGAAAGTGAAAAAAACTGCTGTGCAACAGCAGATGGTAGAGTGAGGAGTAAGAACCAGCCCTACAGCCCCCCAGGTCAGTGCAGCAGGAGGGCAGGAGGTGCTCCAGGCACGCAGCAGCAGTTCCCCTGCGGCCTGTGGAGAGGTCCCTGGTGGAGCAGGCTGTCCCCCTGCAGCCCATGGATCCCACACGGAGCAGATCTCCACGCTGCAGCCCGTGGAGGAGCCTCCGGTGGAGCAGGTGGATGTGGCCTGGAGGAGGCTGCGGCCCATGGAGAGCCCCCGCAGGAGCAGGCCCCAGGACACAGAAGAGGGTGGATGGGGGGAAGGTGTTTTTCTTTGTTTGTTTTTGTCATTACTCTAATGAAATATATTACCTATTACTAACAAGCTAATCTCCCTACGTTGAGTCTGTGTTGCCCATGACAATAACTGTTGAGTGATCTCCCTGTGCTTATCTTTCCCTTTGAACCCTTTGTATTGTATTTTCTACCCCTTTCCCTTTGAGGAGGGGAGTGAGAGAGCGGTTGTGGTGGAGCTCAACTGCCCAGCTGAGTAAAACCACCAAAGTAGATCAAATGCGAATAAGTATTTCCTAGAAGACTACTTAGCCCCTCAACTGCCGGGTTCTGTTTCACTGTTGTAAGAGAGAGGGAGTTGGAGGAGTCCGTCTACTCTATCCTTTATGGGGCAAGCAAGATGCATATATGCCCTAACAAATGCTGCTATGCAGATTTACTCATACCTTGTACACTTTCACTTTACGTATGCTCCCTTTTCTAGAATCAGATCCAGCACGGTCAAGGCACGACATGCAGTTGTTATAAACAAATTATGAGCATTTGTCTGATTCGCTACTGGAAGAAATGGGGACACCTCAGAAAAAGGAAGCAAAGCGCATGAGAAGAAAAAGTTCCCAAGTACTACTGGTCAGAATCCAGAAGACAGTCTCCCTGTGAGGCTTTGGATAGTACATACGTTCATTCACATGGTTATCTGTATAAGACATTACTAATTCACTGTTTCCTTACTGAAATTTTAGTACCACAGTGAGTCTGTAACGTATTCCACATATCTGCTGAGTTCATTCAATGTGCTATCATTAGTCAACAACAAAAAAGTTTTAAATTGGTAGAATAAAAAGTTTAAATTGGATTAATAAATTCACTAAGATAAAATTAAAAACATTGTTTTGTTATTTTCATTTAAAAGTATCATGCTTGTAAAGAAATATTTCAGGTACCTGCAATCCATCACAGAATTAAAAAGCTGGATAAATATAGAACACACGCATTTTTCATTCTAATGGATGTTTCAGAAAGTGACAAAGAAAGACTACATCATCTCTAAAAGCAACTATAACATGGTTTTGCTGAGATATTGCAGTACAGTATTACATTAAAATAGTGTAATGGATTTAGTTTGAATAATTCCACAAAACCCACTAAATATCACAAATGATGAAGGACTTAACCCAGTGTTTTCATAATTAACATGAACGAGATTTCCTTTTTTTCTAAAATGCACAGGTTTCAAAATGCTACATAGCCTAAACTTCTGCAATTAATATAATTAAAATTATATGTCTGAGAATGTAGTTGACTGTATGTACATTAAAAGCAAAATCTTACAATTTACTACACAATGTAGTAAATGCTTATTGTCTGTCCTCTTTGAAGCTGAATTTGGCATAAACTAGATCATGATCTAGGATACAATCAGTTACCTTGGAACAGATTGTGGCGTTCGATCCCTCACTCCTAAATTCTTGGCTGTGTTTTGTACTCTTGCACCCTGTGAAAAAAAAAGTAACAAGTTTATTTCATTAATTGCAGCTCAAGTTGGAAAGTTTTCTGAACTTTCTAGATGAATGTAACACTTGATTATAATTAATCAATACATATTGTCAATGTCCCAGAATAACTCTCCTCTTCGGAAGTGACAATCAAGTTATGTCATTACTTAAAAATATATACAAACAAAATGTGTGAAACCAATAATTTGCATCCAAAACTGAGCTGCACTGGTAACATGATGTAAAAATGTGTCCTAATCATTGATTCAATAGAGTAGTAGCAGAGTAAGATTAGACCCTGCATTTGACTGAACTCTGGTAACCAGATAATGGAGATGGCACTAGTTCACTCTTATAGGAGGATCAAACACAAGATAAAAAAGGCTGTCTGGTTATACACAAGTAGGTTCTCAGCATTTATGTAAATTAACACGTGCCACATGTTTCTTCACTTTTTTTTTTTTTTTTGGAGGGGGGGAATAATGAAAAGTTGAAGAAAATAACTATAGTTCCTACAAAACTGAAGGCAGAATATAAAACTATAGTAGCTTTACACCTAGCTCGGTAAGCTTGTCTCCAACACTGGCAAAAGGTGCATGACTACAGAGCAAGGCAAACATATGACTTTTTCCAGAAACTCCCCAAGAATTCAATCATTAGTCACTGGAGACTTCCTCTGTTCAGCAAAGAGCACATATTCAATCATTTTCAGTGATATCATCATTTCTTTCCCATCTCATCTTGAATCCATGAATAACCACATATATAAAATCCTTGCGGAAGAAGATCCACATCTTAGGTACAATCTTAGCTTGCTGTGTCAAGAACTACTATTTTCATTTGTTTTCAACCTGTCAGTTTCATTCGACACCTTTAGTCCTGTACTGGAGGAGACAATACTCAGTCCCTATCTACCATATCCATGCCACATGTTCTTTAGACCTGTGCCATAACCTCCTTCACTCATTAAGACTAACAATCTTAGATTATTTTGTCTATCTTTTTTATAACTATCTATAACTATAACTATCAAAGGTTAACCTTTGATCATTTCTTTCTGACCCTCTCTGAACCTTTCCCATTATGCTGTATCCTTATGGAAGAGATTAGAACATCATACAGTTCAAAATGAAGGATCACCATAGCAAGATTTCTAAATTTCTACTTTGTTGTCTATCCTCGCCTAAACCAATGTAACTTCTTATTGGCTTCATGGATAGCTACTGAGAACTGTACTGATGTTTTCTATCATATCCCGAGGTCTTGATCAGGAGATGTAATGGCCAGCTCACAGTCAACTATTTTGATTGTGGGTTTAGGGTCCCCCTCACCACGTGCACTACTCAGTAATTATATACACTGATTTTCATCTATTTTATTGCTCGATCATGAAGTCCTGTAAGATCCTTTTGTAATTCTTCATAGTTACTTTTCATCTTTAATGAAAACATGAAAAGAGTTTTTAGTAGAGAACAGGGAGGATGATTAGATAAGAAAACACAACCGAAAAAAAGAAAGGTCAGATGAACTGCTGTTCTTCTATCTAGATGAGTAATAGTTTACTAGGGAAAAGACAATCAAATACCAAAAGTCTACTGCTAAAGAGGGAGCTAAATCCAGTCTCTGAGTTCTCAGCATACAGGACAGGAAACAGGAGGCTTAAACTGTAGGAGAAGAAAAAAAAAAATACTTAAATGAGGCACCATGTGAGATAATAGAATAAAAAGGATAAAAAAACACTGGAATAGATGGCTTGGGAAGCACTGTCCAGCTCCCTCTAGATGGCATCCCTTCCCTCCAGCGTGTCAACCACACCACACAGCTTGGTGTCATCAGCAAACTTGCTGAGTGTGTGCTCAATCCCATTGTCCATGTAACCAACAAAGATGTTAAACAGCGCCAGTCCCAATACTGACCCTGGAGGAACACCACTTCTTACTGATCTCCACTTGGACATTGAGCCACTGACTGCAACTCTTTGAGTGTGTCCATCCAGCCAATTCCTTACTCACCAAACAGTCCATCTGTCAAATCCATGCTTCTCCAATTCAGAGACAAGGATATCATGCAGGACAGTGACAAATACTTTATATAAGCAAAGCTGATCCGGTGTTGGTTAAAAAGTTGGACAGGATGAGTTCAGACCCTCATCACCTTCAGTGTCCTTTCCTCACTCCCATAATGTAAAATTTTATCATAATAAAAAAAAAAAATACCATGACAGACTGCTAGTGGCTGAGATTGGTATACGATTAACATAACTGAAAGCCAAAATATACATATAGATGGGAAAACTACCAAAATTAATCACAAGTAGATCCTGAACTTCAGTGCTGTGACTACCTCTAAGAAAAAAAAACAGCCTATTTTTACTTACATCACTCACTAGATAAATTAATTTTAGTATCTTGCTCACATAATAAATCAAATGTGTTGATTTAAAAAGGAGCCTAGCTTTATACAACCATGTAATTTATAGTTTAGCAGGAGTACAAATCAGACCTTCCTTACAACCACCAGATTCTTACTTCTTTTGAAGAAAAGCCCACAAGAATTGCTATCAACTTCCTACATGCCATATCCTAGTTTCTATTGAGCACTATTACACCATTTTTATTTCAACATACTGCTAATTTATAGTCATACCCTATTATTCTAATACCTGTAATAATGTAAATATTGACACTGTTTGTCTCATATATGTATAAAAGACTGTTCTGTTTTGTGGCAGAATGCATTTCTCCGTGTACCAGTACTGCCAGAGCACTTGTGAAAGATGTCATTAGCTCTGGGGAAATGCTACCATCAATCTGGACTCTTTTATAGGAACAAGTATTCTTATTGCCATGAGAAAAAAATAATAGGTTTATTTTCAAGCTACACACTAATTTAAGGATGGCAAAAACCAGTAACATAAAGAAAATAGATTCTCTTTATGGCCCACTCCAAGAGCTCTAAATCAGCATCATTCTTATGAGAATTATTCAAAATGCAGTGCTATTATCATACTTCTGAGGAAAGGAATCTGGAGAGGCATGGAAAAATGCCTCACTCACTTAAAAGATAACAGTTTCTGTTAGCCTTTCTGCTCATAAGCTTTTTAGTTACCTTTCTTTCCCATACCCCTGTGCCCTCCTGCAGTTCCTTTTCTAGGCCTCCATCTTCGACACTTTTTGGTGTATCCTGAAGATGCACTTATGTCAGTGTGCTTTATATAGTATCTTCTAGGTACAGGTGTTTATGTGGATACACATACATTAGTAAATAAAGTTTTTGGATGATGGTTGTGATGTTTTGTCAAAATTTTTATTTTTAACATCAATCTAGACTGGATCAGCAAGTGAAAAAGAAGTCACTTAATTAAAACCATCCCACAAACCCAAGTACATACCAGCTCTCATAAGTTTGTCTCTTTTATTTAGTTCTTGCAGAACAGGTGCTTGCAAATACCTAATTATAACTGACAAGGGCAATTACTTTGAAAATTGTTCCAATACAGTCAGGGCTATTACGAGTCTTGTTAAACACAATCATGACCTCTTTCAATTTAAAAGAAAAACACACTTCTTGAGGTCATCCATTCAATTGGGTGTCTCCAGTTATTCAGTACTGGTGCCCCAAACTGGAAAAGATATCACTTTCTAGAGAATATGCCTGTGTGGAAAGTTGATGTTGCTAGGAACTGATGTTCTTCTCCAGAATACCAGATGGAATAGATGTCCTTTCATTTGCACACCCCTCTGGTTAGTCTCTTTTTTTTTTTTTTTTGTGGAATAAAAAATCAGGCTGTAAACGGAATATCAAAAGCCGTTCATACATATATACACACACATTAAGACAGGGGAAAGATGCATTTATTGTCTTTACCTAGATGTTCCACAACAAACCCCAAGAAGTTTTTTTTTGTTGTTTCTTTTTTCCACCTCCAAGTTTTATGGCCTGCATTACGCTCCTGACAGCTAAATCCTACAGATGCTTTAAACATTAAATCCAGAAAAGGTTTCTAGAAAACACAATGGAGTGCTGTTGGAATTACTCCAAAACATTTAGAATTTAATGGAGGGTTATATTTCTACTACAGACCTCCAAGACTGATTTAAAATTACAACAAAAGATTATTACTCTATTAAATGCCATAGCAGTTTCCTGCAAGAGGAAGGATGTGTGAACGAAGTCTGGCTCGATATACCAGCAGACTTTTACAGTGTCCGTGGGTGGTATTGAGATATTGGTATCTTTAACAGCTATTGATCACCTGCTGTTTTACTTCAGAGAATGTAGGCCCACTACAGGCTTTTTTCTACATCTCTTTTTGAGCAAGTCTTAGTACAGTTATAGCAGGTCTGAACCACTAGCAAGTTGCTTAAATTTTGTCTTCCATTTTCATTTGAGACCGCAGAATACCCACAAATGAATCAGCATTTCTGAAAACTTTCTAGAACTGTATATTGAAAATGTGCTGTTTGACAGAACACAGGCAGACATAATCACAACTCTACGTCCACGTTCTTTCATTGCAAAATACCCAAACCTGCCTTTTGTCTAGAACTTCAGGGGTAAACATATCAACATACAAATGCAAGTTTATCCTTGTACAGCGTTAGCTTCTTTTAATGTCAAGTTAAAGGTACAATTCCTAACAGACCTACATGGCTCAAGAACCTTGAGGGTATTTATTCACTTCAGAAACTTACTTTATGCACTAAATAAAGTGAAAGCCAGATACAAACAGGAATGTGTCTAATTATTCAGATGTACCCACGTTAGGCAGCAGATCTTACATATAAGATCAAAAATCTATGGCTTGAGATTTATATCTCAACTAATATAGAAATATCTACATGATTGCTTTAACAAACCGAAGGTGTGGCCAGGAATACATATTCTTCTATCTATGGTGAGTTACAAATACCATACAGTTGCTTAATCATTTCCATTACTAAACTGTGATTTCTGCACAGAATATATAGCAGAACTTATGAAAATAATGAAACTAAATACAAATTAAAAGCCTGAAATAATGAGTCTTGTTTTATGTGTGATAATTTAGTATCGGAGCAATTAATCTTTTTTTTTTCTTTCTTTTAATTCAAGGTTGAATTTGTCTCTCTTTGACTTCTGCATCCTCTGTCTTGTTATGCCTTTGTCATACAGTTGAAAGTTACCACAGGCTGAGATATATGTTCCACATGCACACATACTGATTAAGCCCCCACCCACTCAACCTCTCTTTGATCAACTGAATAGGTTGAGCTCTTTAATCTTCACTTCATAAGGCTTGTCTAATAACCTCTGGACCGTTCATGCTCCTCCTCTGAACTCTTTCCAAGACTCCAATCATGCTTTTGAAAGCATTTATCTGATAACAAGATATTCTAGGAGTTGTTCCATTACAGGGTAGAGTGTATTTCCCATTTGCAGTTGATATTTCCTTTAAATCCAGCATTTTTTGGTCATACCTTTGCACTAAGAGCTCATGTTGAGTTGGTTATCCGTTCACAACAGCCTCTAAATCCTAATATTCTCTTATGACAAACATGAAATACACAATTTGAAACAAGCACAATGCCCTCGGGAACCTTGCCTGCAAAGTTAAGAACCACAGTATTTATTTTCCACTTACATCCTGCCCTTCCCCTTCATTCGGTACAAGTCATTCGTTTCTTATTAACAACAGTTAATGGTCTTAAGTTATTTTTATGGATGATAATTATTAAAATAAAGATTCTCAGACTACTCTGAAGACAATACCATACCAGTTACTATACCAAAACATTCAGTAAAATCACAACCCTGTAAAAATTATGAACCATTTACACATGCACAGAAAGCAAGCATCTGGTTGAAAACAGCCTGTTCCATCATGAAAAAACAAACAAACAAAAAACCTTTGAGTCAACATTAAAAGAAGAGAATAAAACAAAATCAAAACACAGCAAAAATACCAAGCTAAGAAAACTCACACAGACAGTAACATAATGATAAGACTGGGGGTTTTAATTGTTTGGTCAAGGATTGCTAGGGAACAGCAAGATATTACCCACAGAGAGTGCCTCACCTGTTTACGCATGACATCTGTAGCTTGCATGATATAGCGAGGTGGGAGCCCATGGCTCCGGGCCAGAATGATCGCCTGCTCCAGGGTAACGCTCAGGGTGCAGCTGCAACAGAAGACTGAGGTCAGCCGTTTGCTAGCAATAGTACCCTGGAAATAATTGCCATACACTAACATGCTTTAAGAGTATGTTTCTTTTTTAAGAAGTTATAAATAAAAAGAATACACAGTAGACCTGCCCCCTAGTACCCCCAAACTCTCCAAACCTTGCAAGTATTAGCCTGGACGCAAAAAGTTTCTTAAATGCAAAGATTTTGAGCATAATGTTACTGCTGAGTTTCAACCAAAGGCATTTGCATTTTTTGTTTATTAAAAAAATAAAATAAAAAAATCCCACAATGCTAACTATGGCTTGGCAAGCACATGATAGAGTGGCAACCCAAACAGAAGAAAAATTTGTAATTGCAGAAATCCCCTTCCAGGTGACTCCCACAGAATTTTTCTCAGCCTCCACTGCAGACCCCAGCTTTGGTGCCAGGGTCCTGATCTGTTGCCATGAACTGAGCTTGGGTATTCTCATGGCACATCATTACAGTGCAGTTCAAATAAAGAGATATTTACACTTTCAGAAAATAAAAGAAAGGAATTCCTTCAAATAAATTGTCCTCTCCTACTTTGCCATCTTTTTCAAGTAAACACGTGAGGACAAAAACCTCTCCTGCTACCACATCGTAATGAAAAGGCTGTAATTGCTTTGTCAGAGCAACCAGGAAACTTTCGGAGCCAAAGATCTTTGCTGTAGGAAAACCTGTCATTACAGCAGACAAGAAGGAGTAGGGAAAGTCACTTTGGACATGCCAACTGCCTTCAGTTGTCATGGTGAGAACAAGGAAGGATAGGCAGTTTCTAACACAATCAAGACCAAAGCTATAGAAGACTTCGAGATAAAGGCAACAACACTGAGTAGGAACAGTCAGGTACTTTGTGAAAAGCACAACACGTCTGAGGGCTGCTACCACCAAAGTGGTGAGAGTGGCTGCGTTCTGTACCACTAAGCAGCCTGATGATTTTTCTGTTCACAGCCAAACAACAAGAATCAAATCCCTTTGAGCAGAAATAGGAGGTGCATAGAAAATGATCCCGCCTCAGCAGAACCTGATAAAAGCTGCATACTTCAAGTTCAAATAATAAAAACTAAGACACATGGTTCAAACATACTTCTGAGCAGCCTTTTGGCAAAATCCTGACCAAAAGATTCTGCATAGCTTATATTATGCACACAGAACAGACAATATGTTTCAATCAAACATTCATTTTGCTGAGCAGAAGATCTGTAGGAGGAAAAATGTGTCTGCACTTATTTTCCTACTGAAAAAAAAAAAATCCACCATCCTGACATGTTTTAAATACCGATAAGCAAATTTATGGACTGTAAAAAGTTTCACAGTGGTTAGTGCAAAAGATATTAAATTTGATCTTTATTAACAGCCTTTTGTTAAAAACATGTAAGCTAAATGAGTTTCTTTGGTAATGCAATCATTTTTATTCCCTGGTTTCTTGTATACACTGACCCCAAAGTTAACTTGGAGCAAAAGTCTATTGATCTTTTCTGTTATATGTTTGATTAAGGTGCATAACAGTTAAACATTAGACTAGAAATTCTCCATGTCATGTTTTCATCTTGTCTTTGAAAGGTTAAGTATTGCATAAATGAAGAAGTACATGCTCATTATACTTACAGCACCAAAATCTGAAACATCTAACCTTCAAGAACAGACTGCAAAGGAAGCTTTGTCCTATTTACAACTGGAAAAAGCAAAAGTAGCTGAAATCTAATTTGACAGATGTAATCTATGCCAGGCAAAAGCCTCTCTGTAGGTGTAATGGAGGTTAATGGGCTCAAAGTACAGCTTTCAACCAACCAGTTATTGCCAACTTTCCTATAAATCCCATCTTCCTGGAACCCAAAAGACTGAAAGAACAGAAAAATCATATTCTCCGTGCATGAATCAAAACTAACAAAGGAACACTGTAAATGAAGGTCAGCTTGAAGAATTAGACACAAACACTAGCCTTGTAATTGGAAAAGACTGCCAAACTGTTCCCTATCCAAAACCTGAAGAAATGGCCACTGACCATGGATATTGAGCCACCTGTATTTTGACAATGCCAACCACAATTCAGAAATAAGGTTGCCAAGTGTGCAAAGACCAAAGTGGAAGAAACATGGACAGAGTAAACTAGTGTAATTAAGATTTCTTTAATAGGCTACTCTGATAGTCTGTTTGTTTCAAGATTATACTGTAGTTATTGCCAAACATTGAAGAGCTCACCTCAAGGCACAAAAATAATAGTTCTAAGGATAACATTATTAACATGTTATTAGAAATTAGTAGTGAAGACACTTAAGATGACAGCAATGATGATGTTAACTATTAGCACACCTCTTTAATAAAAGATTTTATATTCAAGGTTAAATCCTACAGTAATGCTGGTTATATACATCCACTGTTTCTTTTAAAAGATTTTAACATACTTTAAGAATGTTAAAATAAGACCAGTGGCACGATTTCATTTAATTATAATATTTCATTAGAGATTGATAAATTTTGTTTCTCTTGAAGCATTTAAAAGGTCTGAGGAATGGCAGCCCTAATACCAGAATTTAAATAAAAATGATCGTATATGGCTTTTGTCCTGTAGTTATGACATAAGTATACTACTTTCTAAATACAACAAAAACAACACTGAAATAGCTTTGTTTTGGTTGTAAAGCAAATCAATAAAACATTGTCCTCCTATAAAACTGATCATAAACCTTTCCACGGTGTTATGCTGAACTGACTCATGAGTAGGCGAACATTTACATGCTGGTGCTTCCTCCCAGCTGTTTAAGTATAGTTTTTGAGTCGCTACATATTCGTTATCACAAATCAAACTGTTCTGGAAACCAGCTGTAGAAGAAACTAATCCACACACAAAACATCAGATGGTAAGATGGAAAAGTCATAACTGGAATTACCTCAGGAATAAGACTGCCAAGCACACAGAGATTAACCAAATGTAAATTTAAACCAATACAACTTGTACAATTTTATGAAAAATTTTGGGAATTCCTCATATGATAAGACTGTCCTGGTAGTCTGAGCAAGGTTCAATATCAAGGACTATCAGCAAATACATGCAATATACAGTAATTCACCCTTCTCCCCCATTTTGAGAGCTAATAAGCAGATGGCATTAAAGTTTACAAAGCAATCTGGAAGCATTTCTGACCATCAAAAGTATCTGGTCATTTGGATGCTCTCAGCCCAGACAAACCAAACAAGGAAAATATCAGGGGGGAAAAAAAAAAAAAAAAAAGAAAAGTAACCCCTTCCAATGCTCTCCTAACATTCTGTTACAGGAAGCAAAAATTCCAAATCCATATCTATTTACACTGTAAACAAATCAAAATCTGTTTTTACTCCCTCTCTTTTCCTCCTATCCCTTCTTTTATGTCAGAAAAAAACAGAAGACCCAAATTCATTATCTCAGAATTCATGTCAGTCAGAATCACAAATTCCCTGCCTTGACAGATCACAGCAGCATCACAGCAAAGGCATTTGGCTTTTCCAGTACAACTGGGCTGAGAATTCCTCATTCCACCCATTTGGTTTCCAAGGGAGAACAAAAGGGGCTGCAGCTGCTCCCAGTCACTGCCTGCTATCTCCTGTCTCCCATCAGTCATGGTAATACTGATTTGAAGATTGCATACAAACTTTTAAGTATCTTCTGTATCAGACCATCCTGAATAAAAGAGGTTAAATCATTTTCTATCACCAATAGTCCCCAGCAGAATTCATTTGTGGTTTTGGTGTGGTTTTCTTCCCTTTTTTTTTTTCTTTTTTTTGTTGTTGTTGTTGTTGGTGGTTGTTTATGGGATGTGATTTTTTACAAAAGCAAATCTACTGTATAAACATACACTGAAAAACTGAGTTGTAAAAGAGGAAAACATAAAATTTCCGAGAAATGGATTATTTCATGACAGCTTATTTAATGTCACCTGAAAGGAAAAATACTCTGAGTTCACGTACACTACCTACAGAGCTGCCACCAAGCAAAGTGTATATCTATGTTACCAGAGTGAAAAGAATCTAAATCATTCAATTCATTCCCAGGTTTCAATTAGGATTCCAGCCATCCCACATCCAAAGGTGCATCAGAGCATCTCTCAGAAAAATGCCCTAAACAGAAAAGATGAGGTAAAATGAACTGGTTTGGTAGTTACCACATCAGTTACCGCAGAGATGTCAAAATGAATTATGCTCTGGCTATGTGAACAGAAAAAAAATATATAAATGAAAAGGATGCGTGTATGCTTAGTCTAATTAAAATTTAAAGCTCCTACTCAACATGTAATTTAATGTCATTGTTATACTTCTAATTAATTTTCTTTCTATACATCATAAGCTAATTATACCCACATTTGACTACCTTTTAAGCCAGTTACACTATTAAGTATGGACTTGTTTCCGCTATCATTTAAATTAATGCTTATAGAGCAGCTATTATTTTAGGGATGATTCTCTATAATTACTAATGATGGCTGGGTAATGTATACTAATTTTGATGAGGAACCCAAAGAAGGAAATAGACCATGATAAACTAAAAAGGAAGGGAAATTACTGATAATCCTGAGCATAAGCATAAAATCTGTAGATATGTCTACCTGAAGACTCTTACAATTTCTAAACTGGTGTTATTGTGGGACTATGACTCTATGCAGGCAAAATTAGAAGTTTTCATTTTCTATGCCCATACACTGAAACTCTACTGGACATAATTTTTGTTTTTCCTCACAGGGAGAGGAAAGTTCGGCCAGCCACCAGGCATTAAAGATAAAATGTGCATGAAGTTCTGTACAATAAACTACAATATTGCAATTTACAATTACAATAAAACTTTACTGGAGTTCAGGACTTATGTTCAGGCCCTTTATGAACCTTATAATGAAGCTGAGATGTTCCCAGTGTGGATAGATCACTACTCCAAAATCAGGCTTGGATTGAGCGCATCCAATGAAGGTTTGTCCAAAACTTCTGATATTCTGCCAACATACAGCAAGACATTACCCTGTATGTGAAATATATTTATTCCTTTATGATGGCTCAGTAATAATTAACAATGCTTCAAAGAGTGACTGTCTGCGGAAAATACTACTATGCCAAAAAGAAATGAACAGTTCATAATTAAAGGGATGTCTGCCTCTTAGCTATTAAGCATCAGCATGCACAAGGTTCCTTCACGAGAGGCACCATTGTGATTAAGCAGTTGTGCAAACCTCAGAATAAATATATCCCAACTCCTTTGTTGGGCATACATTGACCATACCACAAGAGGATAATCAAAACCAGCTCTAACAGGTATTTTCAAACACAAGCCATCAACAAAGTCCTGACTTGCTGAAGTAGACCACACGGACTTAAGCCAAGGAATCAGTCCTGGGAGGTAAGTATACATCAGCCATATTTTAGACCTAATCTTGGTTAATGGCTTCTTTTGTAGTTTACAAATAATAGTTTTAATCAGGTTTATTAAATTCAACATTAGTCTTAATCCTGAAGCATGAAACATGCAGTAAGTAATGATGACTTTTTCTGTAGTTTATTTGGGAGATCACTATCTTCCAGTACATTTCCAGGAGTAAAATGAGACTGTTCTACCTTTTCTAAGATAGAGAGCTTTCTGAATAATAATGAAAAAAGCACTTCTTTTCACCATACATCTGTCAGATTTAAAAAGCTACACAGAACATCTTTTCAGAAACACTCTTCATCTAAGGTCTTGCTACCTTTAATCAAGTGGAAATGTTGCAAGAGGTCAATTATACCATTAATTATGTTTTTGTTTGATGAAAGAACAGCATTTCCAAAAGATTCAAAGTATCCCATGCCTTTCAGTTGCTTATTCTTAGTGATAATTCAAAAAAAAAACTAAAGACAAATGAAAACCAGTTTGCTGGGAAACTGGAATTTACTTCTTGTCTTGTAAGATTCTGGGTTATTCAGTTAACTCTTCCACCTCAGACTTAAAATAATAATAATAATTTGAATGATTTTGTTTAAGTTTTTAATGTTAGATTGTTCTAGACAATTTGTTCAACTTTTGCTGTAACATAGCAGTTTTTGTATGGAAGAATGAGATTGTCCCAAAAGACCTGGATTGCAGGTAAAGCAATACTGCAGGAACTGAAGAGCAAGAGAGCAAGAGGATGCTTCTACATAGCAAGGTGATCGAGTTGTGTTTCAGCTCTGTTGTTAACTGTCTATCCTGGTCCATAACATTACAAGGAACCCAAAAAGAAAAAAGAACATATTGAAATCCATATTAGTAACAAGTTAGATCCATCTATCTGTCTCATTGCATTTCTCTGCATTTTCAGATTGCATTTTAAACAGAATTTAAAATACGTAAGTGAACCCATAACTATAGTCCTTCACATACATATTAGAGATGAACAAAGCAAAAACATATAAGGTTGCCTATGAAAGGCACATACGGATCAAAATAAGATGATTATCACTGTAGAAACAATTTATTTGTGCTATATGTCTTGTTTGTACTATCTCAAGACAAATTTTTGCATATTGATTACATGAGCGGTTTGCAAATATTAACCAGCACAGAAGGAAATACTCTACTACCTTAAACAATTTTAGGAAAACAGAAATTTTATTTATGCTTCAGTAGACAAGGTATCGCAAACATACACTAATTGCAGACAGACATAATAAAACTGCAATTAAAAAAAAAAATCTTCCCTCAATGGAAAGTTAGCAGGACTAAAAGCAAAAGATGGAGAGAAGCAAGAATTAGTTCCTCAGCTCATGCTGACAGACCCCTAAGAATAGTCCTATTGACCTCAGAAATCTTTCTTACTGTGGAGCTCAGGACTTACATCTGCAAAACTTCAAGTAGATTTTTTTTTTCCTGGAACAGACTCGTTGAGCTCAGAACTAAATTCCTACTTAAAAAAAAAATAAAATAATAATAATCTGAAATAATCTAAAAGGAAGAATTCTTATCATAGAATGTCTACAATATAAAGTCAGGGTTCCTATTTTTCACCTTGTTTTATCTGATTCAAAAAAAAGGCAGCTGGCCACAATGGACAGCTTATGGTGTTACTCTGCTTCACTGTGTGGAAGATGGAGCCAGTTTAGCTGGATTTTGGGATCTGTGTCAGCTGCAGGAGACAGCATAATCAACCCTTGGCAAAACCTGCCTCATCATTCAGCTGAGTGCCTGCCAGCCAGAACCCCACCGCTTGAAGGATGGCAACGCTAAGGAGAGACTTTCTGGAGGGGAAATTAAAATTCAGAAAAGAAAATAAGACAGTGATTTTTTTCTGGGGGTTCATCAAGATTATAAAAGACTTCTCTCAATCCTTCAGGAAATGCAAAAATTTTAAACAAGCTTGGGATTTGTTTCATTTGGATGCTTTAAATGATTTCTTTGAGCCTGTAAGGCCTATGGTCCCTGAGTAGGCTTCTGCAGCTGCTGCACCTAATTTCATTTTGGCATGGAAAGAGGCTAGGGCATGTCTGTGCACTACAGTCTGCTCTTCTCCCTCAAGCAGGAGCTAGCATCATGATTCAATAAAATTTAAAAGTGCCTTTCATCACCTACATTTGTGCAGGGTGATTACAACTTCAAATAGAATGAATACAAGTAAAGAAAGCAGAGCATTGTTTATGGGGTGGCATTTGACTGGCAGGCAGAAATATAATTATGGATGACAAAAAAAAGGCAAAACAGAAATACAAACTATTGATTTCTTAGACTAATTTAGAGTTCTCCTCCTGATGTTGATCAACAAGGCGTGTTCATTTACGACAACCAAAGGGAGTTTGTAGTACTCACATCACTTTGGACAGCGAAGGTTAAAGGGACTTATTTTTTTCTCATCCTTGTTTATCTGGTGATTGAAATATATTTGAAAAGAACTGCTGTCTGAAATAGATATAGGATTTCAGACTCTCATATAAATTGGTAAACATATTGACATAATAAAAATCAAAGCAAAGCAATCACTAGCAATTCAAAATCTCCAGTATTATCTTGGATACAGGGATGAACATGTGAACTCTGTCAAGCTGTTTTAGCCTAGTGCAGTGTAAAAAGCAATTTAATATGGATCACAGACAAGTCAGAAACCAAGAAACTGCTGATCCAGAGATCAGCAATCACTGTCAAAGCAGACAAAGCTGCTGCTTCATAGTGCTTGGCCTCTTCTGCATTAGGACTGCTACCCAGCACTTCCCTTCAAGCTTTCTGGGATTTGCTTCCAGTTAGGAGAGGAAGGGTGACATCAACCCCCATTGTCAATCCATGACACCTAAGTTGAGAAAACACTGAAAAGGCTCTCCAATCAGTTCAGTAACTGACAGATAAATTGAGTGAGGGAGTTCAGGTTTAAAGTATATTAAATGATGTAAACTGACAGATGAATGGTTTGCTCAGTTCCCACTCCCCAGGAACAAAAGATGCTGACCAGCAGAGAACCCTGAACTCTTCCACAGACTCAGAGGTTCTCTTTCGTTAGTGACCAACTGCAGAAATTAGGCTGTGTTGGATTTTTTAATTTGCTTTTTCTTTTGGAAGAAACCTTGCTAGGAGTTCATTATTCTTCACTTTTAAGCTGTCAAGAAGACTGATACATGAAGAACATACTTTCAAAGTTAACCTGCAAGCACTATTCACATCGTTCCAACATCTGCTTGCCTAGTGGTATCAGTAGATAATAACAGTTTTCAACTCATTCAATACCTGTAGCATAGTGCTAAAAACTGTCAGTTGTGAGCTCTTTGGGCCTACAAAACATGGATTTCTGCAACTGGTTGCATTCAAGAACTTCATAGGATTTAGTTTATAAGAACACAGAAGGCCAGATATACCGCTGAATACAAACAGAAAAATATACCCTCTCTTACTAAAATACAGTAACATCAACTCTAAAAAATTAACTTACAATTTAAAGAACTTTACTTAGTATGATTATCTTCTCTGATTAAGTAATATCCCATCCAAAAAGCAGAAGAATTAAGCCCTCCAAACTGCAGGCAACAGGCAGAATCTTCTGTATCTATGGGACTGGATTGCATCCAGCTTTTTATTCTTCCTTTTGTCCTCCTCACAGGATTTCATGATGCTGCAAGAGAGTTTCGCTCTACAAAGCAGCAGCAAGGGGAGTAGGTTCAGAAAAACACAGCACAATTTAGCAGCAGAAATTTCAGGAACAAAATTCACCAGCATGCGTGCAAGTTGGAGACAAAACAAGCTTTCTATCTGGGCAAAGGCAATTTCAGAGTGCCAAAAAGCAGAGGATATTTAGAACTGGACTGCAGAGATGTGGTCTAGGGACACCAGAAAGAGAAAACAGCACATGATGTGGTTATACGATTTCAAATTCTAAGGAAAGACCTTTCCATCCATCCTGTTTGTATATACAACAATAACTTCAGGAAATTGTTGTTTCTTGAAAAGAAAAAACAGCTTCTTCAGCTTCTATCACTTCAAATAAAAGCACAAGAATCCCCTCCAATCTCTAAATATATGAGCTTTCTCCAGAACTTTTAGAAATTCAAAGCAAAAACTCTTTGAGAACCTATAAAATCTTATGGAATATACTCCTCTCTCCTGGAGGGCCTATCTTAAAATGTCTGTGATAATGTCAAGAGTTGATGGTTTTTTCCTCTGAACAGATGGTAGCCACAAAGGCAGTATTATTGCACAAGTGAAGTAATGGTATCTTGTACAAAAGTTCAAACGGGCTCTTCTGTAAAGCGAAACTAGTCATGCTTTACAGAAAAGTGTTTTCCACATCTACTTTACGTAAATGGTGATCTTGAACCCTTTAACATTGACATGGAGACCCACATGTAAAAACATTTAAACTCCATTCCCATTGCTTGTAATAGTGTCTTGAAATCCAATGTGTGTTGTCTTTCTAATATTTTGTGTTTTTTAAATACACTTAACTAGACATCTAAAAGTTTTAACCTTTGAATTAGCCCTAGTTTTGAGCAGAAATCTCATGAATTATTCCTTCTCATCTAAGAATTGCTGATTTTTTAAATCAAGCATGCCACCAGTTATTCAGCCACCAAATAATTCTGACTGGTTTGTGATCCATGCACTGCAGGTTAATACTTTATTGGGGCTATTAAAATTGCTCTGACTTTATTCTTAAATAGTAAGATTTTTTTGCCACAACTTTATTGGCAGGTTCAGGATCTGATCCATGAAATCAAGAGAAAACTTAGAGGAAGTTTCCTCAGTTTTATGCAAAATGGCAGAATCAAGCCCGAAGTCTTTTCTGATCATGTGAAATTTCTCTTATTCAATAAAGGGAAGTCTTCTGAAGGGCACTTGGGAATAAGGAATCTGTTCTTAAAAGCACAGGGCTTTGAGGAAATGGTAACTCATAGTAACTAACTGACATGAGGTCAGTCTAAGTATTAACGATTTTTTTTTTTCATTCTTAAGAGCTAATATTGCTTTCTTTTGTGTGCCTTACAAAGGGCTGATTTCCCACCCCCCTACAACAAATTTTGTTCACTCTCAGAGCAATGTTTATAAGCAAAAATGAGTTTAGGAAGCAGAAGTTCTGACACATGTAGAGGGACTATCTGTATCAGAAAAACTTCTTGTGAAGCTGTTTTAAACAAAGATAAAGAGCCAGAGAAAAGCTATCTTTACAGTCTTCTGAAATGACAACTTCATGCCAATCTACTCCATACAGCATTCCCATCTTCTTTGTCTAGTATTCCCATACAGTATTCCCATCTATTGGCTAGTGTTAAATAGTAGTCTTATTTAGCAATTGCCTAAAGCCTAGTACAGTAAACAGCATGTTTCATTCGCTTGTATCAATGATAAAGAGTAATACAAATAGTCTGTTGCAATCTCTGCTAAGAGAAATGGCAAGCATTGTTTTTATATAATTTAATTGTGTTGGCTGTATACAGAGCTTTTCCTGGTTTTCATGCCTGATAATCTGCGTTGTGGCTATAATGTATTTTTTTTCCCTAAGCCTCTTTTAAAGAAAAGACATTAGATAAAATTAGGGGAAAGTAATGCTCATTTTAATACAATGTATGGGTAACCAAGTCTGCTCAAATGAGGATTCATATAGGTCATATCATCACAGAATATCCCTAGTTGAAAGGGACTCACAAGGATGATGGAGTGCAACTCCCAAGGAGGATATTTTTAACGTTTTGCTAGCTGCAATCCACAGTTTGGAAATTTTATAAAGAGAGTTGTTATTTAGCATCAGATTTTTGGTAATAACTTGTTTTTGATGTTGTTGTTTTCCCCCTCTCCAATTCAGTCTTTGTTTTTTTGGTGAAATGTACATAAAATTGTATTCTGTCCAACTGGAATATAAACACTGCTGCCTTTGATAAATATTAAATACTAGTGAGCTCAATAATGACGTTACTGCCTTCTTTATTTATATCTATAGACACACATGTGTGTGTGTGTCTATTAAAATCTCAGAGTTGATGACAACAAAGCTCAGTTGATTACAGTCCAGTTCATTTTCTGGTATTGTGTTAATCACACCAGCTGTTCTATACTTCTCGTTATCGTATGGTACACCTGCAGAAAAGCATACCTCTTTTGTCTCATTTATCTTTTACTTGAAATAAGCTCTACCCAGAATACAAAGCAAATGCAAATTTCAGCATTTCTTGTCTGTATCAAGAATTTAATACAGTGTGTTATTCACCTAGGACACATTCCTTTTTCTGCCTTAGCAATTAAGACTCCTTGTATTTTACTGACTTGAATAAGGAACAATCCATCACAACTGCACAAAACAGAATCACACTGCTCATTTCTGCCTATCACTGCAAAAATACTGCCCACAATTCATCATAGATCTTTAAAGTGTATTAGATACTTAGTCACATATATGGAAAGACAGTGTAAGAACTTTCTCCAAACTGCAATGTCTGAATGACTGAGTGAAACAAAAGGAGGAAAATAAATTGCCATACCGGTGAACTCCGCTGTTGCACATAATGACGTGACAAGCTCCAAGCCTGTTGCAGAGTTCAGAAGAAACTGATAGCAATCCAACTCCAGAAGCACTGCAAGCAGTGTATGCACAGGCAGCGGTGCGCTTGGATCGGATAAATGACCCTATGAGTCGGTAAAGTTCATCCAAGCAATTGAGAGGCCTCATCAGCTGCAAAAGGGAAAAAGAAATTTAAACATTTGCTACCGAGAACATGTGAAACGCTCTTTTGGAGTAGGTCTTTACAAATACAGGTTGGAACAACAGGGCTGGCTAGGAAAGCCAAAGACAGATTCTGTAACATACATACAGATCACACGGTCTTCTGTTATGACTGAGGACAACTTTTTCAAACTTTTAAATTCTTACTGTCACTGACTTTTTCATTCTTAGTCCTGCCTACAGAGCTGTTTTTCACTTCTTTAAACTGAACAGGTCCATCAGCGCCATTTCCATTAATGGTATTTCCAAAGAAGGGAAACCACAAAGAGGCAACCTACAATTGTACAGGAGGGATGCCAAGCCTGGTTAATTGACTCACTGAGACAATCATTTTATCATTAAGGCACATTATCCTCTAGTTATGCAAATGGCTGGTTCCTAACCCGGACTAACAACATGGAAAAAGAAAAATGAACAGAAATGGCAAAACATACTACAAAACTCAACATTACTGTATGGAAAATAAATAATCCACCTAGAAAAGGCAGCTTCAAGCCTTCAAGAAGGCTGCTGTCAGAAGAGCCTTCAAGAGAAATCTGGCAATGAAAAGTAACATCTCATGGTGCTTCATGTAAAGGAGAGGTTCGCAACATGGTTTTGCAAAGCCCATAATTCCAAATTCCCTTTCTCTTTATTCCAGAAGCACTTTAAAATTCCAGCAAAACTCCATTAACCAAAGGTTAAGTCTCTTGAAAAAGAGATTCATTCCCTAGAGACATCTTTAACTAAGTAGGGAAACATCAGCCTCATTCGCCCATTTATGGAGGTAACTTCACTCAAAAAAAGCATGCAGGTCAAGTAAATCAATTATAACAACCACCATATTTAAATCTGGGCACAAATAGATTTAACTTGGTTTACCTCCTATTGATTTAACTTGCATCCATTTAAATTGATTTTAGTTGGTGCCATTTACAAATGCAGAGCTATGAAGAACATAACAGAAGTCACGCCCACAAACTGACACCATGCGCTCACTCTTAGCTTGTTCCAACTACAAAATAAATGCATTACGTTAAATTAGCATCCCTTGGTTACCTCTGGACTATGAGATGCTTTTAACTCGCCCTTGGCCTTTTTACTAAAATAGATAGGGAACAGGTTTGAGGGTAACAAGCACTCTACATGTAAGCTAATTTATCCTGCTGCAGCTGTGACTGTTTAGAAAATTAAATTTCCTGACTCACAATGGAAGGAGAGGCACATGCTCTTCCTCCTCCCCTTCCACGCGGTCCAGCACAGAGCCAAGAAACAGGAGCTATCTGTCCATTAATGATTGTGCTAGATGATACGGTCATAAAATTTTAGTCTGTCATAAAGCTCAGCTGATGATTACTATATTTCTTAAGCCACAGTAACTCAATCACTTTTGCTTGTAAGTCAGTACAGACAAGACCTTAGGAATTTCTATATTTCTCCTTATTGGTCTTCAGTAGGGGTATTAACTCTCCAACAGTAGGAGAGAGCATTAAATGAATTTTCATAGCCCCTGGGATCTCTCAGCCACAGAGGTTTAAATAAAGATGAAAGTATTTGGAGAAAGCTGAAATGAGGAGGTTCAGAAGGAAGCCTTCTGAGTAGGATGCTGAAGGAGTATTTAATTTTTAACAGCAATTCCAATTTTTGGAACAAAAAAATTCTGCCTGTATGTGCCCCCACCAGCCCTTCACCCAACCCTGTGCATGCTCCTGGTGTGATTGCATTGCTCTGACAATGTGGCAAAAAAGAAAAGCTATGGTTCTCCTTCTGAGACACGCTGATGCCCTCCAGCTTCACCTGCGGATACAGAACCTCATGGTTCAGAACCACATACCCCTAAAAGAGAGGTGCAACAGAAAGCTTCAAGAGACTTCCTCCTTTCCTTATATCCAAAGCCCCTATAGCTTTGAATTCCATTTCTGAACAGAATAAAGAACACCTCAGGAAAGGATTACAATAACACAGTGTGTAACATACAGAGTTTAATTAGGCACTTAACATTTTTATTTACCTTATCTATGTAAGCTGCTTTAGATGTTGAATTTGCAGGCAGGTTTGACTTGTCCAGGTAGAATGCTCTGAGAAAACAAACAAAATAATGGTAAGACTGTTAATTCTTTAAAGTCCCAAACAAAATGTATCTAGGTGACTATTCTTAGACATCATCCTAAGATTGGATTTTTTTTTAATTTTTTTTTTAATTCCATGATAAGAGAGGATCAAGAATTAATACAAGGGTAAATAGGCACTAACGCCCTTTCTTTAAATTAATGAGGAACATTTTTCTTGTCCTGGAGACAAACGTTTCCTCAGCCCTTTGGCAGTACAGTGCAAAATTTTAATCCCTAGATAGTACAAAGACTAGTTCTGAAAGTGATTTTCACCAAAATATTCATTTTCATCACTGAAAGGTTTGTGGCAACTGTTTTGATTTTAATAGTGACTTTGGGTAACTTGGCATGTAAACAGTGCCTGAATCTCATGCACTGAAAGTTTTTGTTTGTTTGTTTTTGTTTGTTTGGTTTGGCTTTTTAATATTAGTTGTATATAGCTGCAATAACATCAGAACAGAATCCCAAATATGAAACATAGTACTGACATTGAGGAATACATATTCAAGCTCACAATATAAAAAGAAAGAAACAACAACAACAAAAAAAGCCCTGTAAGTAGTAAATATACATCATACAAGCAAAATGGTGTTTGCAATATGTGCACTCAGGCATGCATGTGTAAATTTAAAAAACAAAAAATAAAACAAACTGCCTTCCTATACAATTTCTGCATATTTCTTTGCAAAGGAATTGGTGCATGAAAGGAGAAACTACAGAAAAATGTCATTTACCTACACAACACAAACGTGACAGAGAACGCATTCTTACTGTATCAGGTGTATATACTACAAAGTAAAGCTTTTCAGCCCACATTTCCCTAGTTTCTTCTATAACCTTTCACTTTTCAATGAATAGTACCATTAAACGTTTCTATAAAATACACAGATGCTACCTGCGCTGTTTTAAAAGACAAAGGTGGCTGATGTTTTGTACAGAGGACTTCCATGCTTCCATCCTTCTCTCCTAAAACAGGAAAAGTTCTCTTTATCAACACCAGAGAGAAAGAGCTTTAGCAATGCTAAAGCATGGGAAGCGTGGAGCTCTTCTCCTGTCTCCTTTAACTCAGAAACCCTAGACGCTTTTTATTTTTCCTGTCTGCCTTACAAGTAAATTAATTGCTCACCACTGATGAATTAACATTAAATGTTCAATAGGCAGAGGAAATATCTTACATATCACAGTGACAAGACCTCAAGACTTGTTCTGTTGTTTGAAAAGCTCCTAAAACTGCTGGGGCCACTGCAAATAGAAACATCGACTGGGACTCCTGACTAGATGAAGCCTCCAGTGAGAATCATGAAACACCTACCCCTGCAGCAGTTCTGGCCACGGTTAAAAACAAAACACAAGCACACACACAGAGAACCAAAAACAATGAATATGGAACCTTTAGGAAAAAAAAAGAAAAAAAAGATTTTCTGGTGGAAACCTCAAGATATGAACCAGGTCTAGTGCCTGTGCACAAGGAGCAGACCTGGCTAAAGGTCACAGCCAAATCTTGACCCAGGCTGAAACTGAAATCCAGCTGCCCCGTGGAATGTGGTAACTAAATTTTAACTGTAACAAAAAATGAAAATTATTTTATCCACGAGTGAAGTTATTCACACAGTTTCATATCTGCAAAATAGGGATGCAGACTGCAAATTTGCACAGCCTTTTACTATTCAACAATCTGAAATAACTGCACTGATTAAAAAAAAATCCATTCACCTCTAATTCTAGTAGATTTTGCTGCCCATAGTTTTGTAGTGTTGAAAAGCATCTTCCCCCAGATTTAAGGTATGAATTAATCCCCTTTCAAAGCACAGCAAAGAAAACTAATCTAGTTCTGTTATTCCATTAAGCCTGTGTACAATCCAGAATGTACTCTGTGTCAGAGGAAGCTGGAGACTATTGGAAGGAAAAGAGGTTTGCAGAGAAAATTACTCATAAATCACTACGAGTGGCCACAGCACATAAAAGCTACCTCAGCAGCAACAGGCCAACCTTTTCCTTTGTTAACAAAGCTAAAAACCGAAGCATCATCCTGCTATCCACTGGACATTATCAGACTAAAAGCCTCTACTCTTTTTTCCTGCTATGCTACAGGAAAATGTGCTTCATTCAGAGTCTGTTCAGTACTTCCATTCTCTTTGGGCTATTATTTCAGCAAATTCAGCTGCATTAAATGAAACCAAAAACCAAATACAGAACAGTACACACATTAATGGAGTACATGGAAAATAATCAACTCAGGGTACAGAATGAAGCAACACAGACACTAGAATAGGATATACAATTATAGGAATTACTATATTAATTCAGTCACTTGTTCATTAACCTAAAGAACAAACAAAAATCAGCTATACACAACATTAATTTTAAATATCAAAATATCCTGTTACCAATGAAACTATTCCCCCCACACAATCAGATAGCACTCCCAGATGTTTCTCAAGTGCTTTATTTTTATTGCTTTTCATAAAAACTGTCTTCAGTATTTTACAGAACATGACAAACTGTGGACAGCATATAAATTTCCAGAGCACTTCACTTAATTACTAAATGCTTGTTAAGGTCCTTAATCATATTTTATGGGAAAAGTTAATGGCAATCTTGGCACAGTGCCCAATTTGGACAATATTTTCTAATCCATTTGAAATGATCAAGAATGAAATCACAGTTCTTTGTCTGCAATTGTGATGCTGGTTTTGCTACTAAAAGCCTTACCATTTCTCTAAGTTGTAGTAGAAAAGCCTTTCTTTAAAAGAGAAAAGAAAAAAAGTAAAAACAAACAAAAACAACAACAAAACAATAAGCATTATAACAACAGGGGATTATTGCTATGTTCCAATTTTAAAGACATTTCCTATGTAAAAATGTCAAATAAAGGGACAAATATCTCAGGGAAAACTTACTATGGATTGAGGTACTAAACATCTTAGGGTTCAAAAAGAAAAACACTATCACAAAATTATTCTTTTTTTTTCTTTTTTTTTTTTTTCTCCTTTTTTCCAGAAATTCTCCTGGAACCTCCATACAAAGGAGACGCTGAAGTATCATTGTTTTTCCTAGTGAAGCAGTTTACAGGACAGCCTACAAAAATGATCTGGACACACAAAAGCTTGAAAAATTGAAAACAATAGCCCAAGGAGGCTTGACAACTGTATTTGACACATGCATTCGTAAGATCTTTGCACATTCAAAGAATTTAAGAAAAGCCAAGTTTCTAGACTTACTCTCAGACTGTTGCTCTAGGAAGCCCCTAGTTATCCTATCTGTCAATCACCCTTTCTTTGAAATATAAGAATAGCAAAGAAGTAATTGGGGGCAGAGGGGAGATAATTGGATTAAACAGCACTAAATAAAGGCAAGTTGGGCTGCTTTGCTGCTGTTACAATAAAGAATTATCTTTTATATTGTCTTCATAACTGTGGCATACATATAAAGAAATTCATACTGCCTTCAAAAGGAGGATGGAAATATCAGAGAATCACAGAATTGTAGGGGTTGGAAGGGACCTCCAGAGATCATCGGGTCCAACCCCCCAAAATATATTTGAATGCTACTTGATTTTCAGCCCCTTGGTCACAAGTTATTCAAGAAGCATGGTCAACAACATGGCAAAGAACACATCAATACAGAGGTGCAAACTTGGGGAGTGTTGGAATTGGTGTCCATTAATTTTCTTCTTCAGCTCCATATATATGTCTGTGACATAATTAATATCTCTCTGTATATGCACATAAATACACACATACCTATTTCTTTAATTAAAAAAATAAAAATAAATAAAAAAACTATATTTTGTCATCTCGTTGTTAACTATAGATGCATCCAGGTGTATAGCATGCATATATGTGTTCAAACATTTAGAAGCATATTTTTATATATACATGTGTGTTTGTATGTATATATACACATGCTTCCAAACTCAACTGTTTCTGTTGTATCAAGTACCCACTGCAGAAAACGATCTGCTGCCAGAGCAAACAAATGGCAATTGTCACATGTTTTTTCTAATAAATGGTAAATCTCAATAAATGATAAATTACCAAGCATATCTACACTCTAAACCCACACAAAGAGGTAGTGATTTTAAGCCATTTACTTGAAACCATGTATCTGAAAATATATTTTACAAATCTTCAGTTTGCAACAGTTGATACCTTGCAATGACAGAGACTGTTTAAACTGACAGTTACTTCAACACAGCATGATTCCTCCAAATTTTACTAGTGTTTCTACACTAGTTTGCAGTATTTCTGTTTCTCTATTCATGCTACAAGTCCAGAAAAAATAAAACTGTAATATTCTATCCCTATTTAGGTGCACAAGACAGGAATAGTTTTCATACACAGATAATACATTAAGATAACTCTACCAATTAAAGTCTCAGCATACTGTATTACTCCACAGAAGTTTGTACATATGAACAATCAGACAGCACAACACACAAGGACTTCCTACATTCCATGTTATACATGCCTAGAAAAATATGTATTTCAGCAAAAAGGGCAATGTAACAAGGCTCTGGTCTCATGATAAAATAAGATCATGGATGTAAAGGGGATTCTAACCCTAACGTCTTAATGATACAATCCTATGTACAGTATTATTAGGGGTTAGAGAAACGTTTAATTATTAGAAAAAATCTTCACAATAGTTTTGCAATTTTAAACTCTGAAACAGCATACATAGCAGTATTCTCACCATTCACAACTACTACTACGCAACCTGAAACACAAAACAGGAAATTTTAACACCGTGTGGCTCTGAAATTACCTTGGGTAATTAATATATTTGATGTGTAAGCCCCTCCTGGGTAACCCAGTATGCCAAGCCTCCTGCCATCTGTCTACTTCCTGGATCACTTGAAACTATCCTGTTTTACTAAGTGAAAGGGAATTTCTTGGGCCGCAAACCACTTACAGCTGCCTTTCTGCCTCTCCCATTATCTTCCTAACTGCCAATTCCACACTGAACACATTAGTACTAACTAATTGCTTCCACACTTGCCTATCACAGAGTGTATTTCCCCTTATTGGCTCATGATATTCCAGACATGGAATATACTGTTAAAATGATAACATGACACATAATCATAGGATGGTCAGCATTTCTATTACAGCTGTAGGCTTGGATTCATATCAGTAATCAGAAGTGAAAGAAAAGGCTTCACCTCTGACCACTGTAGATATACTTTCTCTACATTTGCAGAGGATAAAGAAAACAGAATGAACAAGATGTCCACCTCAGTGAGCAAAGACTCAGTGTATGTATGGGTCATTGAGGTTTTTTAGTGTAATCTGTCAAGATACATAATTTTCAATTTCAGAACATTATGTATAATAAATACCGATCATACTTTGTCAAAAGTCTGAAGATACAATGAATTTACACTCGCACAAAGAGTATATAACTGGAAGAGAAAAAAACACAAATCTAAATTCAAGCCAGCTGGGTATATCTTTTAGATCAGCAAGACAATTTAATTTACTTTGTCCAGCATCTTTCTATTCACTCTGGTCTTGCTTCACTTAGATGCAATGAATCTCAATTTCTGTTCTACCTAAAATGTTTCTCATTATGTTTGTCAGGAGACAAATTTAGCTATTATTTCCTTGTTATGTCCTTCAGAGTGAATGCTTAATTTTCAATCTTTCCTTCATAACGATTTTGCATTTAGAGAGAGTTCAGCCACAAACATCTAGTTCATTTAGAACCACATCTTAAAATTCTAAGAGGCATCAGATTTCCACTTTTTATAGTCATATAAACTACATGACAAATTAGTGTATATAGCATTGCAGTCTAGTTTTACTGTTGCATTTTTAAACACAATGCAACATACCAAATACCTGGTATTAAAAACCAGAAAATAGTATTTCACCTACTTCATAAATATCCCACTGAACTAAAAAGAGAATATTTTAATGGGATCACTCTCTGAAGCCTGTAAATCTGCTCAGGTTACTATTTTCTGAATTTGATGGCAATAGCGAAAATTGTAAATGAGCAAATCAGATAAACATGGGGGAAAGGAGAGTAAGACTAAAATCAAAGGACAATAGTGGGATGACAACAAACAGCATAAGCTTCCTAACTGCATGAGCAATTTGGTTTGGAGAAGTTCTGCACTGGCAACAGGGGGTGAAGAAATCTGCCAGTTTTATGATGGGCTTTAATGCATTACTTACAGGGTTTGATATATGATCTTGTCTTTGCGATAATGCAGGCATGGATCTGTAAGCTCGTTCCAGAAACAACCCCCTTCTCTCACTGTAATTAACTGTCTCTAAGTGGGTATGTCCTTTATGTCATTTTTACCAAAGTAACTATTAGAGAATTTTACTTCAGCCTGAAGCCATGAGTGCCATCACGTCTATTTTCTGCCTTGACTAAATTATACAGGATACAGAAAACATCACCTTGCCAAGAAGCCTGCAGCTTGAGAAGCTGCTGAGCGCATATACATGCACATATAAATAAAAAGAAGTTATATTCCACAGACATATTTTGTTCCATGCTCACAGAAATTCTAGGGGCAGAAACAGTTTCCTTGTCTTTAGAAAAGAATTCAAAAATAAAAATATTAAAACCTCATGGATTATAACAAGATATCCCTGAATAAAGGATTAAATTAAATTTGCCATCATTCTGTGGAAGGCAACTTATGCCATAAAATAGGTACAGGAGGCTTTAGAAAGAGAAACAGTTTGAAGTTACGTTGTAAATGAAACACTTTAAAATGACAAATATTACGTTCAATGTAATCAGATGTTCAGTGTAATGAGGGTAGTTAGCTAAATCATTTGTCATTAGATTCACTGATTATAATTGCTTCCTTAGCATAACAGACTTGCATTTACCTCCTAAAATTATATCAAAGGGAGCAGCAACATAGGATAAAGAAGAAAAAAAGGTCTTTTCCCTTCACTGCTTGCTTTAATTTTTCTTCTGTTATGGCTGTACAGCAGGCCACAAATGTAGCTGCCAATAACGCTGGACACAGCTGACTTCAAAGAATAGTTCCAAATCACACAGAATGGTAGGCAGGAAGGAAAGAATGCTTTTTTCAGGCCTTTTTTGTCTGTTGATGCACAGGCAAGTTAATTACTACACAGTGGTAATTATCACCCACACCAGTGGTGAGGATGGATAGCAATCCTCAGCTGCCTTTCCTGCAGCACAATCTTATCTTTGGAGTGAAGAACTGGGTCATCATATAGTCAGCGAAGTCACAAGAAAGTGCCATGCTGGGGATAAAAGAAAAGAAAAAATAAAAGGAGGCAGAGCGCTCCGAACCTCACCTTCATCTATTCCCTTGATCATTCCTCTCTGAATCTTCCCAATTCAAGCCACCATATTATTGGGAACCAAACCTCTAAAGTGTTTAGATATCTAAATGTAAGCATAGGTGCTGAAGACACATCAAAATGCCTATTAATCTAATAGCCAATGATTGCACTAATTTCTCATCAGCTAAAAATTAGCAGCATAGACAATTCAGAACCCAAATGAGTATAGTGATAAGGCACCTAAATTCCACTATGGTTTGCTCTTGGTATCAACAGCATGCTGTGGAGCATACTGCAGCCACCTCACATAGTTGGTATAGCCATGGCCCCGCACCCCCCTGAATGACCTGTGCCCCCAGCATCCCTTCCATCTTTTATATACATCATTTGTGTGCACAGACCTGGCCCAGAAAAAGCTCTTAAGAACAGATGTTCCTGGACTTTTCTGATTAAGAAGCTGACCAAGAGTACCTGTGGAAAAGTAAATTTTAATAGGAAGCTGAAGGAGGGACCCACATTTTTCTCAGAAAGATCATTTACAATGAAAGAAAAGATTAATCTGATCTGCCTGATAAAAAATGTCAAATATTTATGAAGCAGAAAAGACTGGAAGAGCAAGCTTCATTACTACTGGAAGGCCCATCCTAGGCCATCAAGCTCAAACCTCTGACACCTCAAACATTTTCTCGGTTCTCATTCCTATACTCACCAATGTCCATTCTAAAACCATCTTACTTACTCTAGGAAGCTAATCCAAAACCTGATTCTTCCAAGGGTAAAAACAGTTCTCATATCCAACTAAAGGTTATATCTTAGAGCCACTGCTCAGCCCAAAGATTGGCTGAGTTATGGTCATTCAGCTGACCTCTATGTCAGGTTTGTCCCAGCTTCTAACAGGTCTGCATTGTAACCAAACTTTTGGTCCCGGTAATGACTATATGATTTATTTCTATGCAATGTAGTAATAAATACCATAATGAATCATACCATGCAGGAAAGAGACCTTTACCAAATATAAAAATCATATTCATAGGACATAATGTATTTTAATTAAATAATTCTTAAAAGAGTAATATTTCAAAAATGATAAATTAAGTTTTCCCTCATGCTTTTACAATCATGTATGATTCAAGATGTGCAGAAGAAGATTTAACTCAACCAAGCATTTCAAGTAATTATATTGCATTCATGAATTATCATTATTCCTATCAGCATGTGTTGTAGTTAAGAATTCAAATACCATTGTTCATTGTTCCCTGCTGAAGAGAAACGGTCTCTCATATCTGTAAAAGCAAAACGACTTATTCAAGATGGAAAAAAGCTATTTGAATGACAGGGAGTAGCAAAGGAGAAAGATGGAGGAAAGCAAGAGGAGGCGGGAGAATGCAGAACATAGCCAGTTAACATCAGCCTCTGTACAGGTCAAATGCACAGGTTCTTTCCAGTCCTCTTCTAAATTAGAAGACAAATGTAGAGCTATCAAACACACAGTAATAAAGATCTTTAAAAATCTTTGCTGACTTAATTACTTTCACTTGGTTGTACTGCATGTTTCCCCATTAGCAAACAGTTTAATAAGGTTAAATTTACAATGCTGGCACTTACCAGCATCAGTGTAACTTGCAAATACAATTTGAGTATAACCTTTTTTCTTTATGAGTGTCAGAGAAGCAGAAAAGGTGAACTATAAAAATAAATGCAATCTGGCTGACTGTGAAAAAGAAATCGAGCACCATTAAGAATAATTGTGGGCCAGAAGCTGAGAATTTCCCTGCAGTTTCAGAAATTTCATAAACTGGTTTGTTTCTAAAATAACATCATATTCAGAAAAAGGACTTCCTACATATTGCAGGGGTAAGGGATGTTGCCTCAGGAATTGTAGAAAAACTCAACTTTTAGCTGTCCTTAGAATGAAAATTCCCCTATATAATTCATTAGATTCAAACAGTTACGGGTTAGTCAGTTACGGAAGGTGGAAGAATGTTCTCTTCATTCTGTATGTAACAAATTCTAAAACTGGTTTTCAACTTTCATGCATTTTCATGAAAATGATAATCTTATGATTAACATTTTGTAGTTCATGTAGTATTTTCAGAAGCCCCAAAGCAAGAACCACAAAGAGAAGTTCTTATGACTGCTCAAATGAGTGTCAAGAAGGACAATTTTGCACCTGGATTTATTATATCACTTCTGATACTGTGGAAAAGCTGGTCACAGTTCCTTAGTAATTAATGATTTTTGCAAGAATAGCTAGGATTCAGGGTTTTTTTACTTGAAGGATAAATGCTATCCTTCTTGAAATCCACTGTAAATCTACTAATGTATCTCTTAATTCATTCAAATAAATAATTTGTAAATGAACTCTGAGGTGTTCATCAGTGTCAATTCCACCCCCCCCCCAAAAAAAAAAAAAAAAAGTATTGCACTCCTCAAAAATGTTTTATGTACTCATTCTTAACAAGCCTTGACTTACAATTTAAGAATTATCTAAGCAAGGGTACCTCATATTTATTAATTTTATTGCCCACTTGAGTCCATCACAAGTCAGACTAACATTTCATTGCCAATGGGACCATACACAACCAAAACGGTCTCCTCTGGTTCACAATATGAGAATACTATTATTCAAATTAGTCACCGATAAGAGAAGCTGAACTTGCATCAAGAGTTCTCATCAATGGGTTATTCAACTGCAATATCATGACCAGCCAGTGGATTCATTCCCACTAGTCCCCCTCCTCTTCTCCCACCGAGTCTACTTTTTCCTCTGTTGTTGCTCCCCATTTGCTTTCTGCTGCTGTATCAATGAAAAGATTGTAAGATGGTCATCAGACAATCATTTCAGAAGCAGCAGTGTATTCTTTTTCTACAGAGAAAGAATGGTTTATGGATTGTGTCTTGAATGACTTATTTAATTACTGATTAGGTGGTTCTACATAGAGGATTTCTTCCACATGAAGAGTTTAATCCAGTGTTATTGCATATGCATATGTTTCCAGGGAGTA
Organism: Anser anser; assembly: GCF_964211835.1. Lineage (NCBI taxonomy): Eukaryota > Metazoa > Chordata > Aves > Anseriformes > Anatidae > Anser > Anser anser. Next base: position 35,901,074 of record NC_139721.1, read on the forward strand.
TTCAATTTCACTTTTATGTTTTTCTTTGGAGCAATTATCCAAATGTTAATAGCTTTTGCTGCTGTAGTTACTTTATTAGATTCTCCTGTCCAAACACCTACACAGGCTAGCAAATGGCAGAACAAGAACAAAGCATCTGCTTTTCTGTTTTTCCTCTTCTCTTCACATTATGTCAGTGAATTCCTGAAGCTGCTCATGCCTCATTTAAGAAACTGGTAGAGCTCACCAGAAAACAAATGGAGAGATCAATTACTGAATGTTTTCATCAGACATTAGAAGACTGTAACAAATCCGTATTTTTCCTGTTCTTTAGACTGGACAGAGCTACCATTGGTAATTTTTGTTGAATGCTAACTTTTTCATAGTATCTTTTAGCAAAACTAGGCCTTGGAGGTTAGCAACTGGTCATACCTGTGAGTCAAAATACCAGTGCTATATCTCATTAGATCCACAGAATGAGTGAAGGTCCTAACCAGAACACATGATGGTAAACAGGGTCAAGGAACACTGAAACAATGTCAGGAAGAAAATCAGACCTATTCACAGGAGAAAAAAAAAAAAAAAAAAAGGACAAAATTTTTTGCCTTGCACATCTGAGGGAAAACTCTTTCCAATGCTAGTTCATCTATGCCAAACACTGCCATGACCAAAGTTTTCTGTAAAACTTATTCGTCACATAAAATTTGTGAAATAAATACTTAGGAGGAACTTTTTTTTTTTTTCCTCTCTAAACAGTAAGGACTAACAAAAAAAAGTGGAAAACAGAATAAATAAATACTACATTTGCCATTAGGATAGAATTGCAGTGACACAGATGGATCAAAGAAAGTAAATTTACACTATTCACCAAATACAACTGGCTTTAAAATTGCTTTTGCTACAATATTGCTTGGATTAAAGCAGCATTTAGAAAGTCCACTGCTCTGATAAAATATTAGAGAAATATATTTGCAAAATCTATGAAGAAAATGTCCCAAAGACAGGAGTCGATCAACAGGTAAAGAAATTGGAAAAATAATATTGAGACTTTCACTTGTATGCTTGTCCCCACAAGACACAAGATCCTTAGATAGGATAAGGAAATATCCTCCTTCCTCCTCTTTCCTTTTCTTTGCTGTCCTTCAGCTCTTTTTATTTCCTATTCTCTGTTGTTTTTAACATGTCTAGCCAAATGGTACTATTTCCATCCAATTCAGGGATTTAAAAAGTGAAAAGATGTGAAGTTACATTTACACCTTTTTTTTCTTCAATTCGTGTATATAAGTATATTTAAACAGGTGTTTTCTACAGATACAATGAGGTGCAAGAGTGGTCTAGGTACACACCATCATTATTTTACTTCCTAACTAATAGATTAGTACACCAGAAATTCTGTCTTTATGTGCAACTTCTTAATTATTTACTAAAATACACACCTGCATAATTGTTACATATACTGGGAAGTACATACTCTGTAATCCATACCTGAAGCTGATGCAAATACCCAGAAATGTTCTTATTCCCATTAGTACTGGTAACAAACCATTTTCAGCTTTGAGGAAAACAGCACTATTTTATAAGTCCTATTCTGTAGAAATCATGTAAGTATGATCCAAAAAATCGGATCATAGTATTTAGAGATTCTGGTACACCAGTTGTGATCATGTAGACATTTCCGTTATTATATGCATTAGTAAAACAACCCTGACGCAATTACAGCTATAATTTTCACAGGAAAATGATTTAGGAAAGAATATTATTTTACTTTTTTTTTTTCAATGTAATCTTAACAGTGCAGAAATCAAAAAAGTCAGAACCATGAGTCTTGGATCTTTTTCAATCAAGCAACAAAAACAACCACCATACAATGCACTTTAGTTTAAATATGCATCATAGAAACTGGGTCAAAAAGCTGAACTTGGTAAGGTAATCTCAGGAATGTTGGTTTATTACCCACCGTAGTTTCTGGTTATACTGCTTTACTTTTTCTAGTGATGCTGCATTTATCTGAGCTTGAAATTCTTCTACTGAAACACTGTCTCTGTAGTAATATCCTTCCATGCTTTCCAATGCTATGAAAAGAGAAAGAAGAACACAGAAGAGAAAAAATCAGTATTAAACATTTATTATTCACCTTCTTTGTAGCTTGTTCACAGACTAGTGTATTACTTTTAAGCCTTGAAGCTGTGACCCCCATGGATTGCTGACCTGTTTCTATATGTCATCGAATTCATACAGATCTCCTTAAGATTTCACTCACAAGAAAAATTGTATTTCTGGCCCCGTGGAAAATATAGTTGTTCTAATTAAAGTACTCCTGCCCCTTGAATATAAATGCATTTTTTAGTTCTGATATATATACTGGAAAAAAGCAGTAGAAGAAAGAAAGGATTAATATGCAGATACTTTCATGGAGGGAGACCTAAAAACTTCTTATGAAGCCTGATTTTGGGATATGGAGCACTTAAACCCCTAGATATTTCCACTGATAATCTGAATGTCTTCTTCTGGATTAAGTAAAGTAAATTTCTCTGGATCTCTGAAATTGCCCTATAAGCTCCTTTGCAGGGATCAGGTGTGTCTCTATAGATGGACTCCTTGTCCATCTTTGTTGTATCCACTTGACAAAAGCAAGGATGAATATTGCTACAAGTATTCAGGAATCAAAAAAAGACTTCCAGCATAGGTCACTGTCCTTCTCATACAATCATTACAAAGAAATTAAAAGGAGCAAAAAAGGAATGCACAACCTTCCATTTTGGCATGTTCTTCCCAACAGTACTTTTCAAACAAAAACAAACAAACAAAAAAATAAAAACACCCCACCCCTCCTTTAAATTAGATACTTGGGGAAGTTCAATCTTTTCTTTAGCTAAGCCACACCAAATGTTTGAAAAGTCTCAAACAAATTTCAACCTCAAAAATCAAGATCTTCATATAACAAGAGCTTGTTAAGAGATTAACCTTATTATAACATAAAACACAGGCTCTTGGTGATATACATGTTTGGGGGAGGAGCACTAAAGATTTTACAATCAGGAACATTGCTACTTTAATAATCCATACTCATTCTAAGAATTCACCACCCTATCAGAAAATGCACGCAATAAGCAGATCTCCGATGGAAACATTCTGCAGTCTTACAGCTTCAGCTGCAGAGAGAATATTAATTCTGCTTGTACTGCTTAATATGACCATTTAATAAATAATTCATTCAGTGTGAAAGAACATGCAAATTGCACTCCCCTTCGGTGTTTTCAAAATTTGTAATTCTGCTTCTGTGCAAAAATATTAAATTTCAACAGAAAGACTTCTTAACTTCCTTGATGCTTTACCACACCAAAAACAAACCATGCAGAAATATCCACAGAACTCTCTAATACCACGTTACTGCACAGTTAGAGCTGATTATCTGTACATCTTGTTTTACCTGCATAAACTTGATTTTATCCAGTTAGATCACCCATGTGAGAAACTCAGTCGTCTCTCAGGACTGACTGGGGCACAGAGTTCTGCTTCTACCAGCACTATGGGGGCCATGCTCATGGTTCCTGGCAGGGAATCTCATAGTGTACACTCTAACTCTCCCATTTTTTAAAGGATTTCATGCATTTCTAGCTAATATATTAGAAAGCTCTCTTGTAAGGCAAGCTTTCCTTACAAACTGAAACATGCATTCCACAGTATTCTTCAATCAATATTAGGATATTATGGTCTGGATGCACAGACAAATGAATGGAAAAAAAATGGATGGATGGGAAGGCTTAGAGTATAGTAGGTAACGGGACATGGTCTGCACCAAGAGGGCCATAACAAGCAGAACACCATAATGATCTATATTGCTCAGTATCTTCATCACTGATCTGGAAGAGATGACAAAGTGCACTTCTGTCAAGTTTTTAGCTAAAACCAAAGTGGGGGATGCAGTGTATATACACAATTGCAGGGCCACCTAGAGGGGGACCTAGACAGGCTGGAGGAGTTGCCCAACAAGAACAATGTGAAACAGAACAAGACAAATGTCAAGTCCTCTATCTGGGAATATGGAGCCTCAGAAGAACCTGGGAGTCAACAAACCCAACATGAGTCTGCAGTGTGCCCTAGCAAAAAAGAAGACCAAGAGCATCCTGAGTTGTATTAACAGAACCACAGTCAGTAGATTGACAGAAGTGCTTATCCTTACTTTATTTAGCACTCTTTAGATAGCATCTCGAATACCTCATCCAGTTTTGGGCCCCACAATACAAGAAAGCTGTTGATCAACTGGAGAGAGTTCAGTAGAGTGCCACCAAGACGGTCATGGACTGGAACCTTATGAGGAGAGGCTAGGGAACCTCAGCTTGTTCAGCCTGTAATCGAAGGCTTTGGTGACCTACCTGCCACCTACCTAGACTTAGTTAACAGGAGGTCAAGAAAAAGACAGTGCCAAGCTCTTTACAAAGGTGCAAGGTTGCAGAACAAGAGACAATGGACATAAATTGGAACAAGAGAGGCTTTAACTGGATAGAAAGGAAACACTTTTTCATGACAAGGGCAAATAGAGGAACATGTTCCCCAAGTGGTTGCTCGATCTCTGTTCTTGTTTAGAGATCTTACTTGAAAAAACCCTGAGCAACCTGGTCTGATCTCACAGCTGACCCTTCTGTGAGCAGGTCCTCCAGGACCTCAAGAACTCCCAAGGTCTCTTTCAACCTGAATTATTCAATTATTCTATGAAAAACTAAAACATAAAAAAGAGCTTATATTATTAAAAGACTAAAGAGAAATTTTCAATAAATTGAATTTCAATTTTAAATAAAGTATATTTTAATTAAGCTTATTTATTGCTGAGATCACAATTCTAATGTAGTAAACAGAGAATTCTGAGTGCCAAGAGCTGTCAACATTCTCAGACCCCAATACTGTAAATCAGGACCCTTTTGAATGTATGGATTTAAGCATATGTTTGTACAAAACTATTCTTACAAGTGGAAAGATACATAATATTGCCTGGATAAACACTAAAACTATAAAAATGCCTGCAATCCCAATCCTGCAAATATATAGGCATGCTTAATTTTAGGCATGGAACTATGTAACACAGAATAAAACAACACAGAAACTAGCTTGTTCAGTTGACAAACTATTCCACAACCACAATTTTCTAAATGTTCAATTGAAAGCATCATAAACCATTGTATTTTTTTAGGCAGAAAATAGCTTAGCTGTGTTAAGCTTGGAAAGCAAGAATTGACTTAACAGGGGAACTTGCAGAAGATTTCTATACTCAAAGCTAATAAATTTCAGTTAAACGTGGGGATCTACTGAGTTAGTTTGATGGCAGCTCATCCAAACCTCACAGGAATGAAGTAAAAACAATAATCTCAATACATTCATTAGTAAGGGAAATATATATATTTAAACACTAGGATTTAACTTCTTATCCAGGACTTCTAATTCTTGGATTCTAATGGACTATTTTGATGGAAGACAGTTGATAATTAAAGAAATTTGGTATCAGAAAAAAAGAAGACTTTCCCATTATTGAAAATTATTAAACAGATGTGACATTCAATGAATCTTTGCCCTTTTCCTTTAGCTCACTGCAAAGTTTCTAATACTAGGACACAAATATTTTGGGCACTCTAGAAACAAAGGAAAAAAAATCTGCAGAAGAAAGTCTCAAGCACACTGAATCCCTGTCCCCAGTCCTGTGAATCTAAATGAACAGGTATTTCCAAGATTTTGTCTGAACCAAGGTATTTTTTATTCTCTTCCGTATGCCTCTTTGTCTGCTTTCTGGAAACATTTCTGATGCTCATTGTTCTCATTTCCCTCTATGACTGAACTCAATCCCTTCAAAAGAAATCCACTGAAGTCTGTCCTTTTTAGTTTATTTAAAAGTCAGGCTTCAGGGATCTTATTAAAAAAAACTGTGGGTTAGATTTGCAGTAAGTTCTGTTATCTCTTCATGTATCTTACTGTTCATGATTTCCTTTTACATCCTCCTAACTTATCAACCCTCCTTGAAATCTTCATTTGTTTGTCTTCTGCCTGTTCCGTATGGACCCTGGAAGCCTTTTGCAAGTTACAGAGTACCGTCAGCTCCTTCTGAAATGAAAGGCAGCTCAAGGCAATCAGCACCTTGCATTTACCATTTCAGTGAATCAAATTCCATGTTCCTGATGACTGTAATGACACTGGAGCTAATGCAGGCTGCCTGCAATTTATGAACAGTCTGAGCATCAGTGCCACCATTCATCACTTCAGTAATGTTTGCAGTCTCATAACTACAAAAGCCTGAAAAAGTTATTTAAGTCTTCAATACATTTTAAAGAGACATAATTCTCAGGGGATGACAATCTAATCTGTACATTTGAAGTAACAGGAAAGGTTACTACAGTATTTGGATTGCAAAATACTTTAAAAAGCAAGTTTCACGATCTGACTATCATCCACTAATAACCAAAAGAACAAAACAATACTGATGAAAGAGCATTCATTTTTTGGTGTTATATATATTATATAATATATATATATATATATTGGTGTCATATAACAAGTATAAAATTAGAAATACATATCTGTATGCCTATTTTTCACCACAAAACTCATCATTTCTTAAATTCAGTTTAATTCTAAATTCTCAATAAATGCCCATATTAAACAACTCATTTAAATACAAGAATTATGTGCTTATAGTTACAAAGGATTTAAATTAGAGTACGTAGTGCTTTAGAAATTTAAGTACTATTTGAAAGAATTGGAAAAAAATAACAAATCAAGTTACCTTGTGAAAAAAGTACTGGGTGGATTTTAAACCCCCCTCCATTCTTTAGTCTTTGAGGAAGCTGTTCAAAATGGTAACTATCAAGGTAGAAATAAACCTTCAGAGTTTGCCGGCTTCCTTCTGCTTGGTATGTGATTGGAACATCTAAGAATAAAGTCAGTGTTACTATTTCATTAAAATCAATGACATGTCCTTTCCCATAAACTGTTGCACCCGAAATTCACACGATTAGATAAAATCTCCCCAGTCACAAAATGAGTATGTGCAGTATTTTACATTTTACTCAGTGTTGCTGCAGTCACTTTTGGCCTATCCATTTTCAGGAGGTAGAAAAACAACATAAATCAGTGGCTGTCATCTTTGACTGCATGTCAATGACAGCAAAAATACTAAGCAAATAATGTAAGCTGGCAACATCCTACATTGATTTCTCTGTAAATCTGAAGAAACATCTATGTGCAGCACGTGGTTTGAAACCACTGGAAGGATGGCTAGAGCCATATTTCATATGCCTTCCTGGGGTGCATGATGTATAAGGTCAGTGTGACATATACCGCTATCCTCTCCACAGAGTCAGCATCTCTTCAGATTTGTGTGGGATAGAGCACAAGTTAAAATACAGTACTCAACAGCATGCTCATTAAAGCATTATTAAAATCAGAACTCAACAGAGAAAACAATTGTAATTTGATAGAATATAAAAAACTGTAAGAATGCACTACATTATACTTCGAGAAACTAAATGTCATAATATGTCAATTTCTGTAGAGTTCAGGGCAAATAACAGTATCATTTTGCAACTACAGAGAACCCCCAGCATACATTTTGCATATTATGCAAGGTGCTTAACACGTAATGATCATTAGCAAAAGTTGATGAAAATTTTCCATTTAGCTAAACCTCTCAGAGGAAGTCCATTTAATTCAATTTATGTCTTTTTCCATATTTCCTGTTTAAGTATCATTTCCATGAATAAGTCTCCAAGTTGAAAACAGTAAAACACTTAGCAATTTGCATTAATAATCTTATGTAGTTTTTATAGTGTGCATAAATTACTTTGTACCTAAATGGAAAATATTTTACAGGAACATTTTTCACTATTTTTGGTAATAAAATACATTTTTTCTTGCAATCATTATATGGAATCATAAATGAAAAAAAAAAAATGTCATTGAAAATTCCTTGTCTTCTGAAACCACACTCAAGATGATTGTGGCAGCAGCACTTAAGCTAAAAGGAAACAGAGTTTATCACAATCCTAGAACACGCGGACTTCCCATTTATCTCTATTTTAGCAATGACACTTCAGTCAGGAGACACAGCAATTTGAACAGTTTATGACAAAGGTATATGGTTAACTCCGCATCAGAAAGTTCTCCTGTAACTCCAGTTCCATGTTGTTACCCAGCTTGGCAGGGCTTCCTTTTAAAACAAACAGTCTGAACAGGATCCTTACTTGACTCACACAAAGTAAAAATGGTCTTATTTAGGCCAGTTCCTAGCTGACCACCAGCCTTCCAGTTGCAAATTTGTCAGCACCCTATGGGTATGGGTGTGCTTATGAATGCCCCAGAACACAGGCAACCTCTCACTAGTAGTTTTGTGGAGGAGCTTTGTTTCTTCTGGTCTTGTTTACTGCATAAGTGCTCTTATGTGTGGTCTTGATCCAGCAAGGGAATTGTTCTAGAAAAGCTTGATGTTAAGCAGACATGCTTTCCTCCCTTCCCAGGGGAAGTTCTGAGACTTGAGAAAAAATGTGTTTGTTTTTTTCTCACTACACAAAATTCACTGCAGAAAAATCTCTACTGGCTGAAAACATATAATAAAGGAGTGGCTGGAAAAGAGTGAAGGGTATAGTGTAAACAGCAGACTGTGCAGACAGTTCCTTCCTACTAGTTGGACAAGTATTAGAAGGAAGAGTTCATGTCCCTGACTGTCTCCACCACCAGGTCTCAGAGGAACCTTCTTGCACAATTAAAGCTACCCTAACAGTGTTTGATATCTCTTTTTAAGGAACTCTTCAAAGATCTATTTTTTTCACTCAGAAGGGATGAGTAACATTAAAAAGAAATGGTTTTAATGTTTCTCCACCTTATCTCAGTTGCATTTCTTTATTATGGCCTTCAAGCTTCTTTTATATACAACTCATCAATAACAACTTGATCTTCCAGGGACTTTCCTTATGCAGTCACGTAACCCCAACGGGAACTTTAATTAAGCTGACACTTTTCCCTGCTGGGTTGCTAACATCACCAGATAATCATTCTACATCATGGCTGACATTAGCTGCATTTCAGGAAATCTTAGAATATTAGGAGAGCTAATTCTCTATAATCCCAAGTTACATAACAGTTCCTATGGGAGGTAATGTTCTAGGAGACAAAAATGTTAGAAATACAGAGAATGTTTCTGAACAGTAAAACCCAGATATTAATTACAATTACTCACTTGCAACTAGTGGTTCTGGCTCTGATTGTCTGAAGTAAAAAGTAACTTTTTCCAAGTCAAACAGTGCAACCAGTGTATCTTCTAGCATGGCTTGCTCATCAGCCTAAAAAAGGCAAAATAAAAAAAAAAATGGAATGTCGTTTCAGCCAGATGTTTCCCCTACCAGAAGTAACATGAGACCAGGATATGAAAATATAAAAAAATAACTACAGAACGTTGCACAAAATTTCACTGATGCATTGTATAATATAATTAACTCCTACATAACATAACTATATTTGTGCCTATAGGTACTTTCCCTTTCATTTCTAGTCCAAGATTATTAAAATAATGGTATCATTTCACATAGTAAATTAACAGGTAATTTATAGCTACCACTACTTCTCATGGCTTTTATTCAAACAATATTGTAACTATTCTTTATGTAAGATGCCAGGCTTCAACATCTTGTCCTTGACACCAGGCCTAGCTTGCAAATTAACACAGGGCTAATTTGAAAAACAAATTCATCTTTTAGCAATTTTCTTTTAAAAATGCCATAAATTCAGTATTTAATTAAAACAAACAAACAAACAAAAACATACAAAAGTTCTTCTTGTCCACTCCAGGCATCAATAACTGAACCAGTAGCTCAGAATGAGTACAGCTCTGAGTCATTTGTACCTCCACCTACAAAAACCTAGATGCAAATAAAGTGCATAGATATTGCAACGTTGCAATTTGCACCAGTGGTTCACTCTCTGTGCTCCTGAACTAAAGAAATGGAATATCCAGCCTTATGTACCAAAAAAGCTTCAGGAAGTAAATTACTAACTTCTCAGGACAGCATACTCAAACCTTAAAAAGAGAAATAGTAATCTGCAAGGATGGTTATCTTGAGTTAAATATGCAGGTAATTATAGGAGAAATCAATGATCACTTAAAGTAACTTTATTCTTTATACAACCCTCTCCTAGCTACATTAAGCTAAATGTAAATCTGAGGCATATATTTTTCTCCTCTAAGAAGTGAAAGGCAAAGAATAATCAACTAGCTGCCTAAAAAATGAGAACTACAGCTTACTGAGTTATAGAAAGGAAAAAAACGACCATGGTTTTCCTTGATCTAAACAGCGTAATAGTATTCCCACTTGTATTTACGAAAAAGCACCTCTGCTTGAAATATTTTGTCTGCTGGTTCAATTTACGAAGTCTCTCTGGAGAAAGCAATGTTTTATCAGCAGAATAGTCTGAAAACCATTCAGTGACATGGGAAATCTTTGCACAACTGTTCATTCTTTATTGAACTCTGGCCATAATGACTATAATTTCCTTCAAATGCCATTGTTTAACATAACATGGATCATTTGTAAGCAAAATGGTCCTGAGAAGGTATTAAGAAAGTTGCCTTTGAATACTTTTCTCTTAGTTAAGAACAGTTATCACTGAACTAATTCAGCATTTCTGTGCAAATGCATATACAGAAGAGACTAAAGTTAGCGGATTTTGTTTGTTTGTTTTAATTCAGCAATGGATAGTGCTGGTATCATACTACAATTCATGCTAAGTAGCATGGGTTTTCATTACAAAGGAAGTCTCCACAATCTTGGAAGAAAAAAACAGAAGTATTCCGTGTTGTAAAGACAAAAGTTATCTTGTGATAATACAACTAAGTGCATGTTAGAACATAAAACAAGAACCAACTGAATTTGCTCTTGAACTCTGAGGACTCCAGCACCAGAGCAGTCTGGTGCTGAATCGTGCAATTACATATCCAAGAGACAACATGAGCAGGAGATCCCCTGACCATGCTTTCTCCACATGCATCTCATGTCGATAAACAGCCCCCATGTTTCTCACAGGCCCTGACTTGAGTTGCTTTCAAGCTGCATACCTTGTCCTGACATACCCTGATACACAGGTCCATGCTAGTAGCTCAACTGCCGGTGAGGTTGCTGTTCACACTAGCTCACGACAATGGTCTCAAACAACACCACAGACTTTATGATTATGATTTTAAAATATCTTTATTCTTATTGATCTCTTCTGCTTTAAAAGTTGATCAGGACAACTCATCAGCAACTTGCTTCTGAGACAGTCAAGGAAAGATAACTTTTGATAGCAAGAACATAATCTGTCATTGTGGGGGCTTCTATTCAATAAGATGTACAATTCTGACACTGGTTTGTGATGTTTGATTCCATGTCCAAGCTTAGTCAAGTAAATGAAATGTTCGCAAACATGGTATTAAATGGTCTTAAAGCTTAACAGTAAGAACACTAGCTCAAGAAAACCATGTGCCCATTATAACAAATCAGTCAATTTCACAGAGCAAATCGAGAGTTTGAGACTGCCACAGAGCAGACTCTGCAGAGTGCTTTACTCTTCTTCAGGTTAGCAGGAACAAGTCCAGTGTGAGAAGCTGCTTAAACAGCTGAAGAGGCACTTTGGATAGCTGGGGATTAGAGGACTATAACGCCATGTCCTGTTTTAAATTGTTTTGTAAGCTATGGCTCTTTTCCAAGCCTTATGAAGAAAGGAGCTAATTTCCAATTACCCCAATAGGCTACAAGGATTTGCCCTATGCCAGAAGAAAAGCAGACTAGCATATCTAGTCCTCCAGTTACTACAAACCTATTGTTTTGGAGGGAAGGGATCATTAAAAAAAAGTATCCAAACCAGGTATTTTATTTTACTTGCATTGCTGCTTATTGCTAACTCAAACTCTGGTTATCACCTAATACTACATTCACTCCTAGGGAACAACTATGATAATGGTGGGGAATCAGTATCTGCTAACTTAAAACAAATACTATCTTTGTGGATAACTTACTTCCCATACCACAAACATTTCCCATATCTGTAATTACCTGAACTGCAAACTTCCTAAATAGCAGCTAATTAAATACGCTAAGCACAAAGGACATAGAAAATCACATTTATAGCAACGACTGTTTAACCATGCTCTTGGTTTGGGGAACAAACATGGGCTGTTCCCCCCGACAAACAGCCTGGGGGTTATGTTATGTGAAGGTTCTTACCAGGTTAGGTGACAGCAGTGACTGGAAATGAAGGAGAACACCCGCACTAGCTATCTGTTCCAACCACCTTCTGCTGGCTTCCATCGTCTCCATTTCATATTCTTTGTTGTTATCAAACATCTGATTTAAGGCCACCATTAGCTGCTCTGAAAAAGCACAGACTGTGGCCACTAGACTTTGACAGAAGACCATGTCTCGCCTCAGTTGTATCTCGCTATCTGTGATGGGTAAAAGCCAAAAGAGGAGAAGCAAAGCAGAGATGGAGCAGGAGATTAATTAACAGTACAGTAACTGGGATATAATTTTTTTCTTTACTTTAAAATAACTTGTTTCCTAGTCCAACTAAATCACGAGTTTACAGTTTAATGTTATTCAAGTAAGTAGCACTCTACAACCCAAACTGCCATTTTCCATTTCAAAAATTATTTTATAATTCTAAAATTATATAGAAATGTGTTTAAAATCTGGAATTTAAAGTACTTCTTCATAAACAATGTATATTTATACTTCAGATTTTAATGTATATGCCATCAATTCCATGTACTTTTGATATTAAAAGGTGATAGATGTGATTCAGATTTCTTTGCTGCAATGTGAGAATGAGCAGGGCGCAAAAACATTTACCTTCGACGAGAAAGCAGGGACAGGCAGAATCTCTTAATATGACTGTGTCATCTGGTCAATTTTACAGCTACCAGATGGGTAGGGCAGATGAAGATTGCCTGCTACAAACTGCAGACAAGGGATGTAGAAGTGTTGCTAGCAGAACACAATCTATCCAAATACCATATATATGAATATGAAATCTACAGAGTAAGCTCAGAGCAGCAACACATATCCAGGAAGCAATAAAGATTTATGGAGTCAGGAAAGCCCAAGACAGGTCCCTAGCTAGAAGTCTACGGAACCATTAGCAACAGATTTAAAATACGTACTAGCTAACCTATCAATTTATTCTGGAGGGCACAGACATCCTATTAGCTAAAGGTCAAAACAGTTAGAAAAGGAAACGTGTTCTCAATAAAGCACAAAATCCTGGTGTAAAATATTCAGTGCTTCCTACTTCTCCCCATTTCTGAAGGTCTTCAAGTTTTTTTTTTATCATTATGAGCTATTAGGCAAATGTCAATCACAGATGGTACAGGTAGACAACGTTTCTCAGTCATGTCATCCATGACTGGATGACATCGAGGTCTTTTGAAAACCTAAACTCTGTCCCTTTGTCCTCAATTTAGATTCATTTGCCTCTAGGAGGATTATCTCCTTTACCACATTTATATGGGACTAGCAAGACTTTAGATGCCTAAGTCAGTAAAAATAATCCTGTACTTACAAAATTAATATTGACTTTAAAACTATGTTTTTCTTGGACACCAAGTATTTCTGAAAGTTATTCTGTCCATTTTCCTTCTGAGATCTTCAAACCTTTTCTCAAACTATTTATAACTCTAACCACTCTTTTACTATTCCATTTGACAGCCTCTCAGGACCTCAAGAATATTTTTCTTAAATGGTCTAATTGCTTCTGCTTCTATACTGTGATTCATTCCTTGTTATTTTGATTATTAAAATTTCACTCTGTCTCCAGTCTCTCAAGTTATGCAGAATCCAGTGCAGACAGAATTTTCATCTTGAAAAACTTGACCCACCTTCCGCTTCAGAAATCCCGCTGGCTTCTACATGGTCACAATCTCCAATATCGTAGCAGTGCTCAGGGATTTGGGCCCAAAATGCATTCTTTTGTCTTGCCTTGCTCAATTTTATCTCTATTTGTCCAACAGCAGCTGATTTCAGTACCTTCCTCTGTATTGCCTGCTTCTGAAGCAGTTCTCTTGTGTCACTGACACCTCATTTCCAAATCTCATCTAGTACTACTTGAACATCAGATACTGCACATAAGTGCACTTTGGGCTTTTTTCACAAAAAGATTTTTATACAAAATAAATTACAGTTTGTTTGTTTGTTTGTTTTTTATACACAGAATAAATTACAGAAGATTTTTATACAAAATAAATTACAGAACTTAAGAAATCATGTAACTAGGGAAAACAGCCTAAAGGGAAAAAAAATCAAGCCTGGGGTATTTTGTGAGGTCACTTCTTATTTTAACTGTCCTGAGGAATTAGTAAAATATTTTCAAAATCTGGACGAAATTTGACAACAAAGAAATATTACACTCTCTTTTATAAAATTGTTGCTATGTGTCATAAAATCACGAAATAACACATTCGTATGGTGCTGTCAGATGGTTACAATAATCAGCTTCTACAGCGAAATACGACTGCTTACTTGGTCACTCGTGCATCTACAAAACATGAACAGAATCTCCAACTACAATAGTTATTTTCTAAATACCGATTTAGTGACATTTGTTTTACAGACATATACATATTCTGTGCATTTGAGGCTGTATGAGGTGACGGTAAAGTGATACACAGAATACTCAGACCCCTTCCAAAAAGCAAGGATTTAAAAAATAAATAAATGAATAAAGTATTTAGCACTAAATCATGCTTTCTTAGGTAACACAAGAAGGATAAAAGGAAAGGTATGGGTTAGAAAAGCAAGGCAAGGCAAGAAATAGATGGGGATGAAGATGGGAAGAAAAGATTGTAATTGGGGAAGATTACAAAAGAAGGAAGACAGAAGTACTTTGCACAAGCTTAGAGATTTGGCAGCTACTTCATCTGCCAACATCCAAAGTAAATAACCAGAGAAAGCACTTTGCATTAAAAAAGTATAACATTTGCTTTAAATGTAAATGTCTTTGGAATTGTTGTGTCCTTCAGGAATCCTCCCTGTAAACACAGGGGTAACATTGTTGATTATCAGATTATCATGTTTGAGTTTTTACTCCTTTCTCTATTCTGGCCAAAATAAAACAAAAAGCAGAACAAAACAAAACAAAACAAAAAGTTCAATCCCACTTCCCAAAATAAGCAAAATTACCTGTATATTCAAGAAGTGCTAAGAGTATCCGTGCCTTCACCTCTTAAAGAAAAAAGAAAATATATTGAGGTCACCATGGTTAAAAGTGTTTTTACCAACATAATAATGCATTAGCAGTTCTGCATAAAATCAGCTTCACTCTAAGTTTTTGTGTATGCCATCGTGACTTATACCTTCAAAACAGTAGTGAATCTCAACTTCACTAAATTTTAAATTTGACTTGATAAAAACGATAATTATCAAAAGCACCAACAATAAGAAAAAAAAGAGGCAGCAGCTGCCTCAGAGTACATGTGTACCAGCTGGCCAATGCAAGTCCACGTATGAAGAACTCCAGCCTTAAAGCTTTGTAAAACAAGACGTGTTTTCACCAACTCCCACACCACCCCAATTCTTTCCTCCCCCCCACCGTTGTCCCATACTTTAAAATTTCCAGTTATCCTCATGTTTGTGCATACCAAAATATCCAGGAAAAAAAAAAAATAAAAGTACAAATTTAACAAACATTTTAATTTTTGCTTAAAAAAAGTTTTTATATGTCTTTACACTGCTTTAATAAAGGCAAAAAAAAAAAACCAGCATTTTATATGTAAAATATCCCCCTCCTCTTTTTTTTTTCTTTTGCTTTCTCAAAGTTTTCATGATGAATGAAGTGATTCTTCCCCTCTGCCTGGTACCAGAGGACAAATTTAAATGTGTAAACCATCACAGTAAGGAACAGGCAGATAAAAAAACTGCCATAACCTCAGAGTGTGTCAAACTTCCAGCATATCAGTTGTTCTACAGTAACTGCTTGTAGGAACACACCACTACTTCTCATGCTTTCACATCGTGACAGCCTTTCTTTCACACATCCAATTTTTTGTGTAGTCCTATTCCAAGAACAGGAATATAAGAGTTGTTGTGGAGTATATGGGCCAAAGGACAGTTTAGGAATGTGTTGTCTCCTACTGAAACTAATCTAATAGGTTCAAAATTTGAAACATTACATACATCCCAGAATGATGGAGTACAAGAACCAAAATTAATGGTTACTCTTTAAAATTGCCTGGTGAAAAGTCTTTGTCTTTGCCTTCTGTCATTTGAGAAAAACTTAGAGATTAATAACTTGGGATCTTGGAGACTGAACATTTGGCTTAGTAACGGAATACAATAAAGTGAAATATATTTTCTATCTGAAGAATTTAGACACATTGAGGCTATTACTTGCAGCTTGTTTTATATGAGATTTGTCAGATCTCTGAATTCAAAAGCATTTGAGGTATCTATAAATAATGATTTCCTGCTTATGGGAAAATTACAGGACAGAGCAACTTGCCTTTGTCATTGCTAGAAGTCTTCTCCATTTCAAAATATACCCTCAGGCAAGAGAGTATTTTTAGGTTTTGTATAAGTAGAGACATACCTGGGGTTAGAAGAGAACCTTGGATGTCAATCATCTGTTTTTAAATAAATTCCAAATGTTACCGAAGTTTTCACCCCTTCTTGCCACATGGCATATGGAAAGAAATAACTCTCTAGCAATTTCTCCTTAGATCGTATGCTTTTTAAAATGCTTTCAACTTTTTTTATTCTTAAGTATTCTTTTGTACTTTTTTTTTCCCAACACAATATTCTGTTTTGTTTTTTCTCCCAGTAACCCTTTTCACTCTAAGGACAGATTTTAGTTTTATTATGTTTCTCTCATCTGAAGATACTTTTGAAATAGGACTAAAGACTAAGATTTGTACTGCATATTTTATTATTTAAGTTGAAATACATTTCTGATGTCTTTAATGACTGAAGGCTCTTTCATGCCTTACTCCTAAGTTAAATTAAAGTAAGTGTGGAATTTCTCAAATGCATAGTATTTCCTGTTGAAACTTAAAATTATTGTGTTAGCAAAACAACTGCACTTCCTCATCAAGTTTAATGCCTATAAATCTGACTTGCTCTAAAACATTATTTTATATATATATATATATATATTATATATATATATATTTAGGTAGGTGGGGAGAAGGAACAACAGAGATTTATCCTCCTCTTTGCTGTCCTTAAACCTTTCTGCTGTTATACCATTGTATTGTGGTTTTGCTTTCCTTATGAAGGTTCTCTTTCTTTTCATCTGTCTGGATAATTTTCCTGGTTCCTACTCTAGTCATCACTCATTTTTTCTTCCTGTGTTTTCTGTTTCTCATCACACATCTCACATACATTCAAAATCCTGTAGCTACATCATTCTTTATCATCTATTTATTCTCTATTCATTATTCTCTATTCATCAGCTGTTCTGAATTCCTGCTCTGGCTACTGCTCTCTCCTGCAAGAAAATCAAACACTCTATCCTCAAACAACTGCCTTTGCCAAGAACTTGTCTTCATCTTTATTGGTCTAACAATCTAGTAGGCCCAGTCACTCCAAGAAATAACTTTCATCTTTTCTTTAGCTACTTAGCTGAAGATAAATCCTCCCAGAATCCGTATACTGTTTCATCAGAGAACTCTTCAAGTCCATCATCTTGATTAGCCTTCTAGGGCTCACCTTCACGGCAACCGTAGTAAACTCTTTCTCTAATGATATGGTAGGACAAATGAAATGAGACAAAGCAATCTCCACATATGTTTCAAATTACTGCCAAGGAAGGCTTTTTTTTTTTTAATTGTGCAAACAAACCTTCATAGCTTTTTGTTGTTGTTGTTGTTCTCCCAATTCCAATACTAATAAAAAGAAAACTGATAGTTCAGAACAATCATCCTCTCATCCTCCAGGCATTATGTGTTTTCCCATTTCTTCATACTTGTTAAACAAAGAAAATAAAAAGAATCTAAGATCTAGGAATTAAACATCTCATTTTTGTGGGGTTCCCATGTCTCCCTCTTCATTAAGTTGCTAATCAGTCTGATCTAATACAGCACGTTCTACAAGAGGAGTAAATAAAAAACTACAATAGCCTGCGGCATATTTTTGAAAATAAAAATGAGTCAGTTTTCAATAAGGAAATGCATTCACTGAGAGCATTCATCTTTATTTTAGCATTCATCAATAACGGGTAAATACTTTTATAAATACTGGAAATTTTATTCACAACATTTTTTTCCCCATGGTGAACATAGTTTTATCTGTGGTTTCCTTTGCCTACTTCCTATAGAACCTGATGTAAAAGACAAATATATTTGCTCAATTATTAAAACATTGCCTTTTGCTTAGGAAAAAAAAACCATGAGAATTCTTCTAACAGCTTTGTGTATTCCAATACTTTGATCAACTTGCTAAGAGAGTCATAAGCCCAACCAAGCAAATTAGGGCACATACTTTGTTTTCTCTGCATCAGGCAAATAAGGAGGAAAACAGGAAGGTAAATCATTGTACCATGCGTTAGGCTTTCAGCTAGAAACAGCTCAGGGCAATACTCATGGTTCTTCTAGGTATCCTCACCATATGTGAGGACAATACAAAATGGCAAAAGTAAAAAGAAGAAAACAAGAAGTGCAGATATGTAGGGAAAACTTAGCTGTTATAGCATTTTAACCATGCTTTGTGCTCATCTGATTTTAGTTAGATCCAGCTGCTGGTTTTGTCTCAAGTTTAATTTATACAAGCCTAAGCCTGTTTAAATGACAGCAGTCTTCCAAAACTGCCTGAGGGGTGTGTTTCTGCTCTGAATCTTTTCAACATTGAATTAAATATACCTGTCCAGACATGCCTTGTAAACTAAGGCTTGAGAAGCAATTATTCACTTCCACTGTCCTATTTCTCCTTCACGCTATTTGTGTCAGGGAAACCGCAAGAACCTTGGCTTTCAGGTATCTTTCCATCACATGAACATCTTGGTCGCACAGGTAGATCAAAATGACAATGAAGATGTGTACCACGTTCCTCTAGATTCTCAGGAACAATTATTAGTGATATCACTTTGGGGGGTGGAATAGGAATCAACTTAAAGAAAAAAAAACACCTACAGTAACGCAAAAAGCTGTGAAGACTGTTAATGGTGAATAAACAGCTTCAGCTGATAACTTCAAATGTGAAACTACTTACTTGGTTAAGAAGATGGCACAGAAGTCAGTTGTTGGAAATCTCTGACAAATGCTTAGATGCCATGAATGGCAAGGGAGAGCCAAGAATATTTAAAATTGGCAGATAAATTCGAAGACACAGTGATGAGTGAAGGTAAGTCAGACTGCATGTTCTCCTTGAACAGCACATGAATAATGCCTTTTACTGTTCAGGTCTCTGAACCACCATCATTTACAAGCACAACAGTTCCCATAAAGTTAGCTACTGTAATTTATTAACAGAAAAAAAAAATCCAAGTTTCTGAACCACAAGAAAATTGTTCAGTAAACATCAAGATTCCTTCTAATAAAGCACTATTACACTACAGTAGTATTGTAAAAAGAGAAGTTTTGTATTGTGGAGAGATGGTGAGATATTTGGACCTTGCTAAACTTTCCCATGAAATTCCGTGCTAGGTTTAAACAAATTCCTTCAAATAACATCAGCCTAATATTAAGGGTGTAAGACCAATGTTGAAATGGGTTATTAATACTCTTTACGGGTGAATGAAGTATCATTGAATCATAGAATCATAGAACTGTTTGGGCTGGAAGGGATCTTAAAGACCACCTAGTTCCAAGCCCCCTGCCATGGGCAGGGACACCTCCCACAAGATCAGGTTGCTCAAAGCCCCATCCAACCTGGCCTTGAACACCTGCAGGGATGGGGCATCCACAGCTTCTCTGGGCAACCTGTGCCAGCACCTCACCATCCTCTGATTTCTTCCTTATATCTAATCTATATCCACCCTCTTTTAGTTTAAAGCCATTCCATGTGCCTTAGCATAGTTTCCAGGAGGATCTGCTCCATGATCTAGCTGGGCACAGAGGTAAGACTGACTGACCTTTAGTTCCCTGGGTCTTCCTTTTTTTCCCTTTTAAGAAATGGGCTCATGTTTCCCCTTTCCCAGTCAGTAGGAACTTAACTAGACTGGACACAGGGGGAAACATGACTACTGAGGATAAGGAAAAGGCTGAGGTTCTTAATGACTTCTTTGCATCTGTCTTTACTAGCCAGACCACTTATCCTTGGGGTACTCACCCTCCCGACCTGGAAGTCAAGGACAGGGTGCAGAAGAACCCAGAGACCTGCTGCTCCACCTGGACTGTCACACGTCCATGGGGCCAGATGGGATCCACCCGAGGGTGCTGAGGGAGTCGGTGGATGTGATTGCTGGGCTGCTTTCCATCATCTATCAGCGGTCATGGTCATTCGGAGAGGTCCCGGATGACTGGAGACTTGCTAATGTGATGTCCATCTATAAGAAGGGTCGTAAGGAGGACCCAGGGAACTACAGGCCTGTCAGCCTGGCCTCAGTGCCAGGAAAGGTGATGGAACAGGTCATCTTGAATGCAATCACACAATGTATGCAGGATCACCAAGGGATCAGGCCCAGACAGCATGGGTTTATGAAAGGCAAGGCCTGCCTTTGAAAGAAGCTAAAATTAAATGAATGCCAAATGAAAAAAGCTAACCACAGAGAAACAATTTAAAGCTAAACCTGGCAGACTAAAGTTTTTGCTCCCACATAGACTCCTAGTACAAGTAGTTCTGTAAAGATTATTTTGCTCATTATTTCTGTTTCACTATCAAACAGTACAAGAAATAAAGCTTTCCTATTGAAAAAAACGAAAGAGAAAGAGTGCTAGAGCAAGAGAGCATGAGAGAGAGTGAGAAAGAGCACGAGAGAAAAAGAGATGGGGGGGAGGGAAGGGAGGAGGGAGGGGGGAGGACTTTCTTATGAAGCCAAGGAACAAAGCAGAAACACCAGCCCACCCTGTCACTTGGTGGTAAGGAAAAGCAGAGTACTAAGGAACTATTAGACAATGGTGGGAGGGAGGTAGAGGAAGAAGAGAGATATGGCATCAGTTGTGATGGAATGAGTGACTGAAAATCAGTGGAAGAGGTTTGTCTTCATGGCAGCAGAAGAAGAGTCATTTCAGAAGGATAACGATTCCAGATCAATGACACATAAGAACAGGAAATGGGACAGAAGTTGTCCTGCAGAGTCTTCATCTTTCCATTGAAGATAGTACCAAAAGAAAGGTGTTTAATTGGTGTATCTGTTCCGTGAAGTTCTGTGATAAATAAGTCAAGCTCACTTGACTTCAGCAGCACCTGAAATAACCCAGCACGTGCAACATATGGTTCATCTGGTTTAACTTGTCAGGAGAGACTATTTTCTCTTCAGTATCTGAAGTCTACAGAGTGAGCATCAAGCAGCTTAGGTGTACTCCACTAACCTTGTTACTACGAACACAAATAAGTCCTCAAATTCAGGCATTTTCCATTGACAGAATGGCGTTCTGCAAACCTTGCCTAGCAGCAACATGAAGCAGTTATATCTTTCCCCTTCCTCTTCCCAGGTTTTCTATCATAAACTGTTTGTTTACAGCCATGTTGTACCTACTAACCTTCAACAAATTTTCTGATATTCTGGGCAAGACTGCGGACACTGCTGGGAAGGTTCCAAGGGTCTTGTTTGATGTGGAGTCGTAGCCTCTTTGGACAGCTAAGCTTCGGTTCCATTTCCTGCTGAAACTCTATGCAAAGATAAAAATAATATTTTTTTCTGTTTAAACCTCCTGAGAAAGTCACAGGAAGACTCTTTCTTTCTAAATGTTTTCACACCTCATATAGGTTTCATCTTTTTTAACTCTAGTTAAAGTTAGGGTGACAAGTCTAACAATTGTCTAAGCTCCCTACTTTATCAAAGGAGAGAGAGAGCAGTGCTCCCAAACATGATTCTTTCTGAATGAAGTACGTAAGGTAGAAGGTGCCTGTCTCCATGGAGTAAGAGAGAGCCTAGAACTTTTAGAGGCAAACGTCAGCAAAATTAATCCAATCAGAAAATTAAACTTTCCTTAAGACAAATTTAACTATTCCTTAACCTAGTCTCTCAAATCTCGCAATGTTCCTCGTACTGCTCCTGAAGATAGCGAAGACCAAGAGTAAAACATTCAGCTTGTCCATATCTCGTGTCTAACTGATTATTTATTAAATCGCTGAAAGGTTAACATTTTGTTCTGTAAGTTTGTCATGTACTTAACCTGAAAAAATGAGAAACTTAAGTAAGCAAGCACAAATGTTCTAGGTTCATTCTCATTGGTCCCAAAATTGGAAATGAAAAAAAGTAAAGAAGAGGGAGAAGAAGAGGAAAGAGGAAGAGATTATGCTGACTTCCACACAAACTCTCTGAGGCTTGAGGCTTCATAAAACCAGGTAATTTGTGTACAGTAATTATGTTCTGTTGACTTCAGCGGGATTTTGGTGATCTATAAAAGTCAAAGATCCGCCCTCTGGCCATCTACAATTAGTTTTCTTTGCCAAAAGATATATATGCAGGCTCAATAAAATTGTAATAAAACCTACTACACAATTATGCATACTTATACAACAGTCTGTCTCCTGTTGCCCTTTTTTTTTTTTTAAGCTCAGTTCACTAGAAGTCCCTTGCATTTTTCATGACAATTTTATGGCTATCACCATTTGTTTATTTATACACTTAGACTTAGCAGCTATGTAAGTGTTAGCTGAGTATCTGAATTACATGCAAAATTTCTTTAAATAATCAGTAACACTTAAGTTAAGTACATATTTGATATAAATATGACTGTGACTATAAATTTACATTTTCAAATTATTTATAAATCAGCTTCACAAATAAAATATCTACAAAAAAATACTAAAACACTGGCATTCATATTAAAATAGATTGGAAATTGCTTGATAAGTTGAGACAAAAATGTAATAAAACACCTGCAAAAAAAAATAATCCTGCTTCTTACTTCAAAAACCTTAGCAATTCCATAGTCAATTCAGAGCCTACAGTTTAAAGCTGACTTTCCAAGAAACCTCAAATTCTTTTATATGTTGTGCAAGTTTTCCACTAAGAATACAACCTACTTGACAAAAAATTTAAAAATTGATTATTGTAGAATATGGCATGAATAAGCAAAATCAGTTTTTTAACACCCAGCTCAAGGAACACACAGCCATACCCGTATACCTTTAAAGCTTCCTTTTGATTCTGATAATAGAATTAATTTTACCTTGTAGGCCTCGGCCTGGTGTAAAGTACTTTGTCTGTTCAAAGGCCCTCACCACAGCTGGTCCTTTCAGAAGATTGACAATTGAATCGACCTGTTGGGATTAAAGTTCTGTGAGAAAAATATTTTCTATAGCAAAATTTTGCAATTCTTTCTTTAAGAAACGTGAACTAGAAAAAAGCCGCTTTGGATGCTTTCTTATCTAATAGCTATAGTTAAAGCTCAAGGCTAGATAATGTTAATAAATCTAAGGGCCTGTTTAACTTGAAATTTTGAACTATTTACAAAAAAACAGAAATAGAAGGAGTAAATACATACCATCCCAATAAACAGTGGAAAGCAAAAGTAAAAAAAAAAAAAAAAAAGTATTTGCTAAAGACATCTTAGCTCAAACATGGACATTAGTATTAAAGCCAATAAAAATCATCTCATACTTGACCAAAAAGATGCTCCAAACAGCTATGGAGCTTGTCTTGTTTATCATGAGAGATTCGAACACTTATGGGAAGCTCATCACCTGAAAAATATTTTAAAATTAAAAATTGTTTAGAAGTCTCAGCACATTTTCCAAAATCTTTATATCTTGGATAATCTGCTTTGCACACAAACTTTTACTTAGGATTATACCCATCATGGTTCTAGGCACAGAAACACAAGTCTACAGTGTGTTATTCAGAATCCTACAGCATACAACTGTTCTCCCTATGTATTTTGCATTAAGCAGTCACTGGATAATATAGAAGTAGCTCTTAGAGCTCTTATTCAAAACCCAACTGGACATGAATCTGGGGAACATGTTCTACATTACTGCTTGAGGAGGGGATTAGATTTGATGATCTCAAGAGGTCGCTTCCATCCTCAGCAATTCTACGACCAGAACACAGGATTCTTCTGTGCTGGACAGCACCATAACTACCAGACTAAACAGCTAAGGAGTGTGAAACTGTAATAATACATGAGACCACAAAGTCACTGAAATGCATTCACCATGAAATTTTTATAGGGATTGTACTGACACTTCACAATCTTAATGCTCTTACTATTGAAATCATTCTGACATTTTGGTATTAAAACAACAGTACAGTATCCAAATCTTGTATTTGATACAAAAATTTTAGTGGTACAGAGAAAAGTATTTCCCAAGACAATACAAAGGAGAGGGACTCTCCTAGGTCACTGCCCTCAGTCACTTGCACCCTCAGACAACAGGTGATGCAAGTTGAACTTTTTCAAAAACTGTGAAAAATTGAGCTTAAAACTGGTTTTCCTCCTTGCTGTTGCAGTGACAAATAACAAGTAGCCACTTGATAATTTATAACCCAAATTTATTCATGGTCAACCTAGACTCATTTTTCTTATGTCACTGAAACACTTAAATAGCACTTTTGTCTCCTTGCTTTTTCTTTTTTTTTTTTTTTTTATCTCCTTTAGATGTCCTTACAGACAGCAGTTATAACCCTACACAGGATTTTAATTGTAACAGATGGAGCACAGTGCCAAAGAGCCCTGATCTGGAGTTAGCCAGGCTAGTTTTGGAACTAGGAGAAAATTCTGTCATCGGGAGAGTGGGAGTTTCACTGAGTGGCAAAATTAATCAATGTGAACACTGTATCCGGACTTGGCTAGCAGAGATATTCTTTTAGGCACCCCAGTACCTCAGCTTGTTGCTGCATTAGGGCATATTAACTCATTCATATCCTAAGTTAAAGACCCTATGTTTCCTCTTTTATTAACAGTTGTTTATGTCCTTCATCCTTTTCCTCTGTCTGCTCCACTCTTTCCATTTCTTGAAAGTAGCTGACTAGAGTTACATTATTCAAAAGGTATCTCAGATACCTTGGGTAACATCATCAATACTTTCCTATCCCAATTGAAAATTGATGTGACCAGCAATAAAATTTGCCTTCTTTATGGCCAAGTCTCAGTGGTGGCTCAAATTCAACTAATATGCCCTGTTCTTTCTGTTCCTAAATCATTCCCAAATGATAAACTCCCAGCTTGGAGCAAATATTTTTATTATTAGTCCCTGAGTATATGACCTTGTACTCCATGCAGTTAAATCCCATCTCAGTCCTATTAGCAGCTGCATTTATTTAAATTCAATTTGTCATGGCATAAACAAGAATGTGCTTCTATGTGGTCTCACATTCCTTCCTACAAACATACACAGCCATATCCTGCATTCTGGGCACTGACGCAGGCTGGGAGAGCATTCTGGACTCACCTAAAATGCTCCTTACTCTGTGCAACATAATGTGCTGTCAAGGTCAGGGCATGAAAGTGGTTAAAAGCAGCCACTCTAAGAGCTCTAACTAATTCAGTCTATTTACAGAGATGCTGGAATGTTGGCTGTCTTTCACAGAAGGACTCTTAAGTGCAGCACTAGCTAGGCAGAAACAAAATGATACACTTCTATTACCAAGGAGGAAGCAATTTTAAAACAAAAGCAGCAACAAAACTGCCAGGCAAATGAAAAAGAATAAAACTGAGTAAAAGGAAGTGATGACAGGTTCATAGCTGACTTTTCTAGACATACCTGAATCCATTTCATCACTGTGAAAGTAAGAACTGCATTGACTGCTACAAATGCTGGTGAAGGAAGCAATGGAGTTCCTGTTGCTGTTGCAATCACTTGGAAAACAAAACAAAACAAAAGTCATGTCCTTTTACACAGGCTTTATGTCAAAGTTATGGACATTCTCTCGCTTTTCTCATTTCTGCTTTAATGATGAGATGGTCTTTACAATTGTTTATCAACAATAAAGATCCCTATACTTAGGCTATCATATAATTTGCAATCCTGGTAGGACTCAGAGGGCAAGGTTTCCAGAACAGATGATTCAGTTGTCTCCCTTCACCTTGCATGTGAACAAGTACTTTAAGACTGAAAATATACACTTTCAATTCAAACGACCAAATTTTCTTTCATGAGTGACAGTTTTTAAAACTGTGGCCTCCAACTGCTTAGTAACTCCACATTTAAATACTGTACTCCTAGTCCATAACTAATACAACATGATGAAGTACTCTGGTTTATGACTTGCAAACTACAATCCATAACAGATTTAGAACAGATTTAATCAATTTCAAATCCATTAAACTCAAGTTACAAACTACTTTTCCCTGCCAGCCAAAATATAGTCTATAATCCCATCTTTTACAACTGTTCATTCTATGAAAGATGTATAGACATTTACATCTGTGACTTCAGTACAAATTTTTAGGCATACAAAATTTCACCCATATTGCTCTAGTAAGGATATACGGGGATTAAAACTCTTTTTTTTTCTGCTATTTTCTCTGCTGTAGATATTGCATTCATTCACCTCATCCTCTCAAAAATGCCCAGAGCGGTTGTGGATGCCCCACCCATGGAGGTGTTCAAGACCAGGTTGAAAGAGGCCCTGAGGCCCTCATTTCAATTCAAATTCTTCAACAGTGAAGGATATATTCAATACATGAAGACCATTTAGTTTCACTGCAGGAAATGCTAGGGTAATTATCCAGCAGAGGGAGTCTTAAAAACCCTAGTGAACACAAGGTTATGTATAAATGTACCTAAAGCATGTTTACATGTAATAATCTGTTTCTGGTTTTATGAATGTGGTGTACCATACAGCAAGATATACATATATATATATATTGCTGCAGTTATTCATGCATCCACAAGTTCCCTACCTTTTTTTTTTTCTTTTTTTTTTTTTTTAATAGAAGTTATCTTTTACTAGTTTTGGCATACTGACTTACATTTTGGCCTTGTAGCCAGCCAGGTAAGTGAGTGGAGAAAATGTTTAAGTGAAGCAATGTTACATTATTACAATCAGATCCAATAAATAGGTGAAAAGACATCAGTAACAGCATGTTCCTAACAGAGGGTGAACAGTCCCAAGGAGTATTAAGAATTTCTGGCTGGATATTAAGAATGTTTTCTAACTAACTCTATTCACATATTAAAGTCTCCAAAGGGAAGATGAAGGTTATTTAAAACTGGATTGTTCCAAGCATGAGAAAATAAAACACATGAAAATTAGAAACAGATCAGATGTAACTACTTAGCTATATCATTTTGCATCTTTACTGTGTTGTACTGCAAGGTTTTAGAATGAGGCTCTACAACACAGAATTAGGGCATTCTAACAGTTGAAATTAGCGTACAAGTTCTTATAATGTTACAATGGCATAATGTGATCTCTTAAATTTTAAGTATTGTCTGATGTGGTTCCTAAACAAACAAACAAATCCAATCTCATTCTACCAAATGTTCTAAACTCACAGATTTTGTGATTATTCTCCATACAAAATCCTAGATTTTATCATTCCTAAATAGCCAGAGTAGACTACAAATGACTACTATCAGGATAAAGAAAATATTCTAAACAGTTAGCTATCATGTCCTAACTCACACTTTCTTTCTCTACATGTATACTCAGTGCCAACTGTGGTATTGCCCACTCAAGCAAGTGCAGGAGACTAGAGTTTGACACATCCCGAACATGCAGAAACCCCTAAGAATACTTCAGATGCAACTGCACTTTGCTCGTGATTTCCCCATCCTTAGAATGAGATGGACTTGAGCTGTGCAAATTACCTCTACAGTTATTTCTGCTCGAATTTATATCTATATTTCTATTTCTACTCTGACAAAAAGTTCCTATCAACCACGCTGCAGTAATCAAATATTAGCTTATGAAAGAGCAACACAGAGATCTCAGCAACACAGCATTCTGTAGAAAAACTGACCCTAGTGAGATTTCACTTCCCAAGCATAATAATGAACCATGATAATGAACACATAATAAAGCCTTATTTTACTTGCAGCTAAAATTTTAATTTAGATTTTATATCAAGTGTAATTAACCAATTCTCTCTAAGCATCAGAAGGTTGTGTTTATAAAGACCTATGCTTGCTATAATTACTCCTCCCTTTTCAAAATTCTTTGTATTTTAATTCACAGTAAAGGTGATGTATTATGAATTCTAGATGTGGGATGATGCTACGATATTGAGTAGAAGAAGATAATGAATCTATGTTGAGAATTAGATTAATTTTTTTTCCTTAAGATCAGCAAGAGTGGTGGCTGTGGCATCTTGCTTTCCATGGCAGATATTTGGTTTATTGTTGGGGAGCATCATAACATAAACCATTTCTGTATGTTATAAAAAGAGTAATCTAAAGAAAAGCCTTACAGCACTGGCTGCGATATCCTATTAAGGTAAAGGATACTGAGATCTAATAACTAAACTGTGATCAAAAAAGAGTTTATTTTACACACCTTGTAACATATCTTGATGACAGTTATTCCTCTGTTAGAAATGTCAGAATCATTATATTTTGAAATTCTTCATAGTCACTTGACAGTATACAAACCCACAGTCTTGACTTGGTTGACAGATGAACAAAAATAGTATTAGTAAAGTTACCTGTAAGAATCCCTGTTGCTGATGGTATCATGACCAGAATCTTCTTGTTCATCACCTGTCACACTGAAACAGACTTTCTTCCCATTCCTTTCTCCCTTTTCATTATCACTGTCTGCTGGTATTAAAGGCTCAGGCGTTTTACGTTCTGATTTGGGAGAATATGTTATTGAAGAAAGAAGGCTGTGAGACACACACACACAAAAAAAAAATCAAGATATTTTAATATTTTTCAAAAGTGAGATACCAACAGGCTATTTCTCATCAACATCCTTCAAATATTATTATAAGGTATGTGAAGGGAGTATCTTAATATGAGGAAAGATTCAAAAATCTTGAAACGAGGAAAGAAAGTGGAACATTCCGCTACTGAAAATGGTAACAGTTTATTCAATCACGGTTTAATCAACAAAACCCATCAGCATTACTAAATATTCAATTCTGTATGAAGGCAAGATTCTACTTGGGGAAGAAATACAGCCTATTCTTGAATACTTGGAGTCACATTTTATATTAAAGGAACTATTTTTAAGCATGAACCATGTACTTGTCAGCATAAACATTGAAAACAAACCAAAGAAAATATCTCTGTGAAAAACACGTATTTTCTTAATTAATAATGTAGCAGATATGACAGCCTACATCACAAGCTATTTTACTACGGCATTTTAAGAATCATTACTAACATACCTGTATATTTCCTCACGTTCAAAGTGTCTAAGCTGCTATCACTAGTAAAACTGATGATTAATCTACAAGCTTATGTGAAGAGCACAAAAATGACATCCAGTCAAGAACAGAGAACATTACAAACTGCTACATTTGGAATATGCACAGACATTGGAAGCAAAAGGTTCATATTCTTGAATGACTAATTCATACTGATAATGAGATGCTCTAATTTACTTTCAAGTTCAGAACAGCTAATACAGACAATTCTGCTTTAATTTCTATCACTCCAACACTCTGTTAGAATAACATTTTCAAACCAGTATTTGTATGGCAACATTTTTTCCTGCTAAAACTACTTTCTAAATTGTCTTTTTTTTTTTCTGAAATCAGAAGGCATTGATTTATGCTTTTTTTTTTCTGTTAAGTACTTGAACACAGTAGCAGGGTTTTAACTTAGGAGCTGTCAGAATGATCAACACTGGCAAATTCAGACCAAATGCATAGACAATCTTGTTACACATTTTTACTTCTGAAGGGAAACTACAGGAGATGCATATTTTTGTGAATAAAAGTGCTGCTTTTATTTTTATTAAAAGGTAGCATTCAGAATTCCTTCCTCTACTCATTTCTCACAATCCATTATGAAAGGTGGGGAACTCACCCATTCTTAATCTTAACAAAATGACAATTTACTTAACTTTGTTCAGCTACAGTTACACTAGTAACAAGCTATTGTTTTCTCCACTATTTTCACAAAGATAATCTACCAGAAAACAACATGATTCTAAGCTGTTCTTGAAAGCTTCAGTTTCTGGACTCAGAGCAGTGACTTTTTGCATACAAAACATGGACATTTTCTACTGTGTTCAACTACAACATTTTTGAGTACACACAGTTTTCTGACTCACAGAGTCAGGGCAAGAAATTAAGAACTCATACACCTTGGAAATGCGATAGGGTAGACTATCCCCATAACGCTGTTTGTTTAATGTGTAGCAATGAACACATAGCTCAAACAGCATATCAAGCTCTGCCTCACTGAAATCATGACGTGATAGATGTTAACATAGGGTTTGACATTAACTTGAAGGAAACAAGAATGGGAAACAAAGCTTTCTAGCAAATTCTGTGATCATTTTTGTATAGCTTGCTTCTACTAAAAGCTAACCAGAGACAATTTATCCTACATAGGATAAATTATCTCCTTTCTTAGGAGGAAATTCTTCACTCAGAGAGTTGGGGAGGCACTGGCACAGGTTGCCCAGAGAAACTGTGTATGCCCCTTTCCTGGAGGTGTTCAAGGCCAGGTTGGATGGGGCCCTGGGCACCCTGATCTAGTGGGTGGCATCCCTGCCTACAGCAGGGGTGTTGGAACTAGATGATCTTTGAAGTCCGTTCCAACCCAAGCCGTTCTATCACTTTGTAATACATATAGGAAAGGTACTGATCTGAACTGTAACTAAAATGTAGATAGATTATCTACACAAAACCCATAATTCTACAGGATTTTAAATCCACCCATCCACACTAGAGACCTATTTTGGGTCAGTTCTTCATACTTGTAAAACTGATTAATACAGAATTTTCTGAATACCAAAATACAACAAGAGTTCAAAAAGGGAGTAAATAAATTCATGGCAGATCATTCTAACCATGCCCTTAAAATAAAAGGTCAATTCCAAGAAGACCATATAGATAGCACTGTCTATTAGAAGACGAGGTGAGGTAAAAACAACGATTAATATATGCTTCTCTTTTTTCTTGTGTTCCCCTTATCATCCAGTTCTAGGAAAACAAAAATGGTCTTTGGGCAGATACATTCTAGTAACTTCTTGTGGATTTTGTTGTTGCAAGAAAGTAATTGAGAGTAAGAAACAAACAACAAGCATAATGAATTGCAATTTCAGCTCGTGAAAATATCTTCCCCTGAGTAATTATTTGTCAAGACACAGACAGACTATTATATCCTGTTCTTTTATGTGACTGTTTAGTCACTGCTGCCAAGATCTCGGTAAAAGACTGATGAAAGTAGCTGGAGCTTTTCCTAAGGGAGCTTTTCACTGTCTCCCAGCAGGCAAGCTCTTTTTCTAAGGAAAATTTTTTTGCTGAACTACCATGAACGAAAGCTGGAACTTTGGATAACAGAGTTCTGGTGCTGGTAGTTCCTGAGGTCAATGAAGTGCTTTTAGAAACCCAGTTCAGGGATCCTAAAACACACAAATCCAAACCTGGTCTCAAAAAAATCACGCACATTAATCACGCTTAAACAGACTTTTATTTTCTAAAGTGTTTCTTCTTTTTAAATATAGAATATGAACTTTGTACTTTCTTTGGAGATGGTCTACCCCCCAATAAATTATCTTAGATACATCTTAGAGGAGAAGCGTGTGTATGAGCAGTAACTAATAACCAGGAAGTCCCTTTAACTATGAAGAAAATTTCTCCATTTAATGGAGAAATTTAAAACTTCACCAAAAAATCCTCATATGTGGAAGTAATCTTATATGAAGCTCGAATCAACACAATTCTAAAAGTATGTCAGAAACTAAAACCCATTATGAACTGTCTATGCATTAAAAATAGATATCCACATGCAGTAACAAAAAACTATGCAACCTTTCCTGAGTGGAAAATGAGGAAACATTGGAAAATGTTCAAGCATCTTGTATATTCCCAACGGACATCTTTCAAAAAACACCTGGGATCGTGGGAGCATGCTGGGTCCATGTGAACCAACAACACAACAAAGTCTCCATATAAGAAAGCAACCGGAAGAAGCACTGATTCCTGCATAACACCTCCTGTTAATGGTGGGCATCTGGCAACAGTACTAAAGAAATACTGTGATATTATTAAACTACTTGAATGAAGAGTCAGTAGAGCTTTGAGAGGCTGTGGGAAGGGAACAAATGTCTTTTTGTCTGTACCTCTCTTTCTCTCTCCATCAGTACTTATTCGAGGAGCCATGGTGGATGTTGTTATGAAGATAATGCTAGCAGTATGCAATCTTCTCTTTCATATCCTTTTCCCATAATTTATAAGCTGTTACAGACCTGCTCTTCAGGTGAAACACTTCTTTTTCAGTTCTCTTTCATTCACTAACAGATAGGAGAGGTTGGACAGATAATACTAATAAACACCTAGATTTTGGGGGTAGAGAAACAGCCCGTTGCTGACCTCAGCACAGAGCAGAGACATCTAGTAACATGAAGCAGCAATAGTTTCTCAATGCTACTATTATGAAAGGTATAAAATACTCATTCAGTAGCCCAAGTTGTATCATTTAAATTTAGCATTGCGCTACTGTGTTCTTATTTCCTTTTCTGAGAAAACTACAGGAATGAGTATCGCTTATAATAGGCAATTCAGGAAATAAAGACATGAATTTCATTGTTGTCCGTGTTGCAAGAGAAAATAGATGTTCTACAGTCTTTGTAAAGTTCACAGATCAGTGTGTTTAAGCATACGCTCTTAGCTGTTGAAGTATGAATATTTCTAACTAAACCACAGCTATTCCATTATTCTACCTTATTACTCTATCTTTTGTTCTTAGTAATCCTAATGGTTCTCTCAGAAGTTAATTAGTAGCTCTAACTGTGTATTCTGATATAATACGCTATGTACTGCTTAACTGCTCACACCCAGATAGTCCTGGCTTCCTCCTTTCCTGTTCAGCACTTTTAAGTAGGTCCCTTGGCTATCCCATTGCCTGTATGGAACTGCTTTCCTCCACAACAATTATACACTAGTAGTCCACTCAAAGTCTGTGAGGAATAAAGCGTGAGAAGGCTAATCTTACAAATAGTAAAAAGTAACATTTGCTAAATAACTTTGTGTGCCTTATTCACGCTCTATTCACTGTAAGGTCATTGTATTGGAACTTTATGAAAGAAGAAAATGTGAAACCTTGTGTTTACTTTCACAACTGTGTGACTTACAGAATGAATATATATAGATATATGATATTCATGTATACACAATATGCATATGTGTCAGTAGATATACATGAGTACAAAGGAAAGGCTAATAAATTCATGTGCTTTTACATCACTAGCTCAAGGGAGTGGAAAGGAAAGGCGTGACAGACTGGTAGCTGGAGCTTCCTGAAATATTGACTGAACTTCCGTATATATATCTACTGACTTCCCTGAGGAGCAGTGACAATACAGGTTTTGTAGACAGTCATTTTTTTCACTACGCCCAAACACTGAAATCACATTAAATTTAATTAACTGATTTCATCATGATAGTTAGCAGAACTACTTAAAGGCACAGAAAGCAACTCTTTCCTTAAAAAGAAATAATAATAATCAGGCTATACTTACTTTCATTCCTATTAAAGTACAGCAATACATTACATTTACTTATTACTGTGCAACTATGACATTACTACTACAGTAATACAAAAAAAAAGAAAACTACTTAAAAATAACTATGAAAGGACAAATTGTTTTAAAGTCCTCAAAAACAACAGGAGAAGCAATGACATACCACTTGTCTAAACTCATGAAAGGTCATGAAAGATGAGCTTTTAAACTCTAAAATGTATGTAATTTATATTTTCAAAAGAAATAATTTCTGACATTTACATAAGGGATCTTTCAAAACTGAAACACCTATTATCCTCCTTCATCCTCATCCCAAGCAGTCAACTCACTTATCTCAAATCTGGAAAAGTAAGTTTAAAACCCTTGTCCTGAATTAGAACAAACTGTGATGTGACTCTGGGTATCCCACATTCAAGACAAGTGTCCTAACCACTCAAGAGTGGCTTTCTCTAGACCTAGAGTCCTTCATTAAGGCTAATTTGTTTTTGAAAAATGTCTATTAAATTAATAATCTTCCTGAGGATGAAAAATACTTTGCCTATAAATTCATCTTCAGGACTATTTAACAATATCTGATGAGTTATGTAGGAGCCATTTTTGTACCTCTGGCCTTTGTTTCCACTCCTAGTGAAATTTTAGATGACATGTGGGCCTCATATTTCTCTCACCTCAAAATTATTAGTCCATTCTATAGAAAAGCTATAAACTAATGTGGAAAAAAAATCAGGTACACTGGAAAAAAGCGAAGAAAAAAATATAAAATTAACTATGCTTAAATATTTTGCTATATCACAATTCTGTCTGTAGTCGATATTAATCCCATACTACAAAAAAGGGATACCCAGATTTATCTGTATCTTCAGTGGAAAAATTAAAGGCAAGTCCAGACAGTAATATTCACTTACTCATCTATCTGACAGACACATGTTTCCACCTCTTTCAGTGCAGTCTGTAATTTGAACAGCAATTTCTGATAGACATCTTGTGTTTCTAAATCTTCTTCTTTTAAGAGGTACCTCAGACCATGGCCCTCTTGCTGGCCAAGAGACTGTCCTGAAGGGGCAGCCATAGTAGTAATGGTGTGCTGAACATAAACCATGGGATTCAGTTTACCTGGGAATAATACAAAGAAGTTACATTGATACCTTTTTTAACATAAATTTTGAAGTTTGTAAAATATGTAATAAAATTTGAAATATTCCTGCTTGAAACTTCATGTAATTACTTAATTTTGCATTTTATTTTGCGGAAAGTCAAGCTATTTAAGGAAAAAATTGGTGTGAAATTATGACTAGCCCTTATTATGTTTCAAAACAAATCTAAGTCTTGAAAACAGGAGGATTTCATAAAGGCTTGTCCTTAATTTTAATATTTGGAACATCAACCTAAACTACTTAGATTTTAACATTCTGTATCAGAAGAATAGACTAGAATTAGTTCCTTTATTCTCAACTGGCTTACCTTGATCAGTGTTTTTATTTTCTTTTTCATGAGAAGAATGTTTTCTGCTGTCTAACTGTACACCAAAGGCACTCCCAACAGAAGTTGAGGTTTTAGGGTAAGACACTTCCATCACATTGATATGGCAATTGGTCGGACAGAAATCACTGCTGTGAAGTGGTGAAATCTTTGACTTAGCTTGCTTGAAGGTGGGCCAAGCTCTGTTTTTTAATACTCTCGAAAACTAGACGTGCGAAAGAAAACAAAATTTTGATTAGCAGCTTTTGATATGTCAGCACTTAACTGTCAAAACTTGAGTATGTAACTAGAAAACAAATGTTTAAAATACTTCAGTCATCCTGGCTAGACCAAATCATAATTTCCATCTTTGCATATGAAAGATAAAATATTTTTCATTTTATATTTCTGGGGGGTTGATTCCTTTATTTTATTTAAGTAAATGGTACCTTTTATGAATGTAAATAGCCTTGTAACAAGGAGATAGAATTTATTTTCCTCAGAACATAATAAAATATTAACAGTGTTCCTGGGGAGGAAGTCTAGAACTGCTCTATGATCCAGTGCTGTACTTCACATAACACTTATAAACATCTGCTGCCACAGGCATATTCAAGTGAATGTCTTGCAAGAATTTCTAAACTTCTAGCTCAAAACTGTAATAGAAACAGATATTGTCTTACAATATGTCTTACAGCAATTGTAAGCTATAAATTATGAATTTCATATACAGAAAGGATGAAGTACCCCAATGGTATCCTGGGCTGCACTAGGAGCACTGCCAGCAGGTTCAGGGACGTGGCCCTTCCCCCTTGCTCAGCACTGGTGAGCACTGAGAAGTACTGTGTCCAGTTCTGGGCTTCCCAGTACAAGAAAGACCTGGACATAATGGAGAGAGTCCAGCAAAGGGCCACAAAGATAATGAAGAAACTGCAGAATCTGCTGTGAGCAAAGGCTGAGAGAGCTGGGACTGCTCAGCCTAGAGAAGGATCAGGGGGGATCTCATCAATTTACTCCAAAGGAGGGCACAGAGCCAGGCACTTTTCAGTGGTGCCCAGTGACAGGGCAAGGATAAAAAAAAAAAGTCAGTATTGCATAGATCTTTGATGTTACCTCAGTTACGGAGCATGCAAAGATTTTTTTCAAAGTTAACTTGTAGAGGGTCCTTCTCTACTAAATAGCAGTACCAGTTCAAATAGTCAAGCTTTGGCTAACACTTCAGCTGAACAAAAGGTATGTCCCGAGTAATAACATTACTTTTCTGCTGGGATTTAAATTTCTGTTTATTTTGGTGTCATATTACTTCAGTCTGATGAACACTTTATTGATAAATTACATTCAAATCTTCACATTAGAACACGATCTGGAAGGTTAGAAGAAATCCAATTATGGAATTGTTGAAAGGCTGAAGAATGCACAAATAGTTAAGAAGGGCACTGAGGACATTCAACGATGAAAATGTTCCTGCAAGCAGTACATATTTCACATCTCAATCTCCCACACATCCTGCTCCAGAGAGACCAAATGCCTGGCTAAGATTTAATCAGATCATAAGTCAGGCCCAATTTTTTTTTTTTCATACATGTGTTGAGAAACATCTGGGATTCATGGCACTGGACTCCAAGTTTATTATGAGCAAAATGTTCTGATAATAATAATAGTAGGAACTGCAGAAATCTATGGGGTTTCTATTTATAGAAATCAAACTTTCACAGTGAAACCAGGAGCCAAGCCAGGCTCAGGCGTACAGAAAGTCTTCAGTAACCATGGTTACCTTTACCTTGCCAAGAAAACAGCGTATCTATCCCTGCAATTCATTGCATTATTGATTGTCATTAGAAGCTCTAACTGTGAAACTATTAATTTTTGAACGAATGAGCTTAAAAGTGCAGTTTGTATCAGCAATGTCTGCTTCTAGACAGCACAAGTACAATGCAAACTTCCCTGTGGCTGTTCAATTCATATCCAGAATAACACAATAAAATTTCATTTACTCTCTTGGCCCCCTGTAAAAGGACTATACATTATTCTCTCCCTCTTTCTTTTTTCTTTTTTTTTTTTTTTTTTTTTTTTGTTACAGGAAAGGTATAAAATACTTCATGCTACTCAAACCTTAAATATGCTATTATCAATGTTCCAAGTAACGAATTTGCTTTCAAAACAATACATTCATTTTGAATCAGTTTTGAAAACATGGAAGTCTACAGTTCAGGCAAACAACTGAAAGTCTGGATGTTAAATAATGCAGTATCAGAATCCTATTAATGTCTTCTTCTGTGACCCAGCTCCTGAGTTTATTCCATTTCTTAGCGGAGACCACCCTGAAAAGTACTCTGGAAACCAGCTTTTTGGCTTTCACGCCTTACTGAATTATCCTTACAGGTTTCCCTCCTTTTCCTTTGGAGAACAAACAAACAAAAAAGTCTTCTCTTTACCATTTAGGACAGTGTGAAGCTTCTACACTAAACCTCTCTCTTACTTGTTTAGTTTTTGGCCTGCTTAGATAAACAACTATAGGAAAATACCCTGGGGGTAGCTAGAGACCATATACTTCAGGTTATTTGTTCATTTCTATCTCCTTAATCTAGATCTCAGATGTATGGAAGTCAGAAACTTTCTGCTTATTTTGTGCTATAAAGTTTTATTAACACAGGTTAATCTAACAATTCACAGAGCTCTTAATAGGCTTGCTAGAAAACCTCATACCAATTTGAAGGGCAAACGAGATGAATAAAAGGATAACAATTTGGTATTTAAAATTAAGATAGAATTAAGAAGTAAAGTAATTTTGATATTATTGCTTCATTTTTGGTTAACATCACCAAATTCACAGTATTGGTCTAAAGCATGCTAGACCGTTTGCAGGAAATACGTAGTTGATTGTATCTACAACTGAACACCGCAAACGAGAAAGGATATGATTTACCAAGTGTATAAATCAGGGATGATAGAAAGCACAGTTTAAAAACTATTTATGCAATTTCTTAGTTTGGGCATTCACACCTTACTATAGCTAATCTTTCAGCCATACTTTGCCACCACAATAAACATTTTGAAGAATGATTCAAACTATACCGTTTTTGTCTATTTTTTCCTTAAAAGACAAATATCACACAGCTTAAGACATGCTGGTCATACCTTTTTATAACTAGAGATTCTTCGGTAAATATGCTCAATTTTCTCACTGCAAATGACACTGAATTTACTTTGAAGCTCAGTGGGGATCACTTCATTTAAGGAACTGAGGCTGTTGCAGTTCTGCACAAAATGCTCATCACTTTTTGCCAGTGCTTCCAGAATCTGAGAAAACAAAAACAAGATCGTTACTTTACAAAATGAGATGACTAAAATAATCCCTTACTTATCATCTCCTATAATTAAAGCTGAACAGTCAGATAATCAGTTGCCTTTTAACATTACAGGCAATGCTACTTCACAAAAACTAATGAAACCTGGGAAGAAACCTGAAGATGGTTTCTTTAAATTTATCCCTGGCATAAGTTGCATCCATAACAAGCACCTTCACTCGGATAATGGATTCACTACTAATGTCCTACTAA
This sequence comes from Anser anser, assembly GCF_964211835.1. Taxonomy (NCBI): domain Eukaryota; kingdom Metazoa; phylum Chordata; class Aves; order Anseriformes; family Anatidae; genus Anser; species Anser anser. Next base: position 35,939,761 of record NC_139721.1, read on the forward strand.
TGTAACCAACATGGCTCACCTGGAATTCATTATTTGCTGTATTTACAACAGCACATATTATGAAAAGCAAGACCGAAAAAAAAAAAATGAAAAAGCATACAAGAAAACAGTGTTATCCTTTTGTGTATTCTTTATATATAAAACAGGAAATAGTGAACAGAATAAGCTATACCAGCCAGCAAAGACTGAAGATCCCTGGAAGTATTCAAGACCAGGCTGGATGAGGCTTTGAGCAACCCAATCTAGTGGGTGGCATCCCAGCCTATGGCAGGGGGGTTGGAACTAGATGGTCTTTAAGGTCCCTTCCAACCCACGCCATTCTATGATATGATTCTGTTATAAGTCCTGCCATTATAGAAATAGCACTAGCAAACGATGGTGCTAGAAAACTGGAAAAAAAAAATGTGTTAAACAGATGAGGGTAGTATATAGCTCTTTTTTGAGTGAAAGATTTATTTCAGGAACTGAAATTCACTGCGACACGTAACATCGTACATCCCTATCATTGGTTGTGTCCAACTCTGAAGATGTGTTTGAAAAGCACACTCAAAGTAATATTATAACAAAAGCACCCAAAAATCAGATCAATGCACTAGAAATATGCAATAGAAAATGCAATAGAAAAGGCTTGCACTTTAGAGATACACAACTTTTCTTAGGCAGGTAACTTCTTTTAGGTGCCTAAACTATCTCAAAGCAATGTCTCTTAAAAACTGGAAAATCTTTCACTACCACAGAAGTTTAAATTTCTTTAATGACCTAATATGAAGAGATACCTTTTTCAGCTGATACCAGACTGACTGCTTCAGCCAGTCAGTCTATACAGCAATTTGACAAAAGTAATCCCATAGTGCTAATATTACACCAGCTTGCAAAGAACTATGAACAAACAATACACACAGAATTAATCCATCATAAGAATTACATCTACAATTCACTTCTGCTACAGTTCATTATTCTTCTATCCATCATTGCAGCTGTAATAAATGACTTACAATCCTGACTAATTTAGAAAGGTTTAGGGAAAAAAATTACAATCTGCAGAAATTTTGGAGTGCAAAATCTGAAGTTTTTAAGAAGTCACAAACTATGCACGACAAGACCCTGAGAGAAATTTTTCTCAGGTCTCCAGCTGGATGAATAGAGGAAAGCCTTTAACTCTTTGCTACAAAGTTTATGTATGGCATTAAAACAACACAGTCACGTTGGTTACACTTATAACTTTCAGGTTTAATTAATAATACAAATTCAACAATTCAAGATATTTTTTTTATCTGTCCATTAAATTAAATGGATTCAAAACTAGTAACTTTTGCAATACAACTTTGGTTACTTCTCATGGTAACACAGTAAAGCTTTGCATAGTATGGGAAAGCAATCCAAGATTACTTCATTCACCTACTACATATGATGCAGAATAGATATGTTTAAAAATGCAAAGCAACAAAAAATACACAGCAAGATGAGAGAGAAGGATATGGAGAGAAGCAAATTCCTAACTGAAAGTGCATAAAAGTTTATGTTTAGGATACTGAAAACCATTTGAAGACAGCTATAGTTGATAAAACATCACTACAGTTTTTATTATTGCCTTTGAGGAAAGGGGCCTGTTTTTTGTTTTTGTTTTTTTTTACCACTGGACCCTTTGTAGTCACTATCACTATACTTTTCTAACAGTCACATAATTAAAAAACAATACAGAGATGTAATCTTTAAATAATTAACCAACCTAAACCCTAAGGGTGATGACACAACATTATTTATGGCCACAATCTATATGCTGAGAGTACTTCTCTTCTTAACTACTACTCCATATACAACAATGGAAAAATATTTCTTCAGCGGTCAGTAATTGATACCTCTAATATTTTATATGAAATTGTAATTACAGCAAGAATTAACAACTTTAAAGACAGTGACTTTTGGCATTAACTTGACCAGCTCTTGCAAAGCTTGTCATGTTGGTGCAAGAAGTTATTCCCTTGTTTGTCAAACTAGTCTGCTCCAAAGAGAAGTTAGGGAAAGGAAATATGTAGCTTCAGTCATTTCAGTAAAATACCAGTATTTTAGCTTACACTTCTGATGGAAAGAAAGCAGAATAAGAAATTTGCAGATATAAATACACTTCCCCAAAGTATGGCTTTTCATACTTTTATTAAGTATATTTTTTAATATCCATAAGCGCATGAAAAGATAAAGAATACTTAATAAAAGGAGCTGTATTACTGTATTATTTGTCAATCTGACTCAGACAACACCAGCTATATGTAAAAAACCTTTATGATCACTTTCATGACAACTGCAGGTTTTACCATTTGGAAATATTCACCAAGAAAAAAACTCAAACTCTAAAGTTGCACTTGCTTTTTTCTTCATGTGTGATTTTGCCAGTGTTTGCCTCCCATACATACAGAGCTTTATTTTACTTTAAAACATACACACACACACAAAAAAAATATATAAACAAAAAATAACATATGAAGCTACTTCCATTACTGCCACTGGAAAAAAAAAAAAGATAAAAAAAAGTTGCATAGGCAATTTTGATGAGATAAAATAACATTTGGAAACTACAGCCTGCCTTCACAAAATTTTGACATTTCATTGAATCTTTGACTTTCTTTGAAACTTTATTTGATAATTAAGAGAAAAGGGAGAGAGGTAGGGAGAATAGAAGACTAAATTTCTCTAATGTTTGTTCAGTTTAGAAGCTCAATTTATAACTACACCGTAATTTACTTTGCTTCCTGAGTACACAATCATCCTTCAAAATGTCAGAGGGATAAAGGTGACCAATTACAAGATATTAAATGAAATACATATAATCCCAAGAATAAGCAGAAGAAAGATGTTGCTACATTGGTATTCAGCCAAGTAAGAATTAACACATACAATTGTTTAGTACCTTTGCAGTCAAGCTAAAAAATCCCTTTGGTTCAATCATTTTTTCTAACACATGGCACTTTATTCCAGCTGTGCTGTCATACTCGTAAACCACTCCATACTCCAGGTGAACATTGTCAACAGTCAGGCTTACATGATCTTTCTTCCCATCAATTATTGCCATAGTATTAAACTTGTCAATCACCTCTAGAATAAAGAAAGTAATACAAATCAGTTGAGGAGGGTTGGCCACTGAAAACTGAATTGAAAAAAAAAAGGGGGGGGGGGAGGCATAGGCAAACATTCTAGAAATACGTATGGTCTGACCATTCTACTTGAAAATGTACAGCACGTAACCCAGCTACCAGGTGAGTGATTTAAAATCAGAACACCAGTGGCTTTATGAATGCTAAAATACAAAATTGCTAAAGAAGCATGAACAGAAAGTCACAACAGTCTTTCTTTAGAAACAGTCATTGCTGAAAGGGACGAATTCAATTTCATTGAAAATCTAGACAGGTAAAATACAGTAACAACAAAAATACAAAAACTGAGAAATTCTAAATAAACCAGAAGAAAATTATCAGAAATGAAACCACTACCCATTTACGCAGAGAACACAGATACAGTTCACATGCTAACCACCTCTTTAATTATCATCTTTGTACAAGCACACGAATCCAGATTTATCTGAATGTCAGTTGCCTGAAAATAATCTGAAGGATACCTGATTTGTTATTTCTCATGCAGTAGTCACTAACTCATCTAATTTAGCCTTAAATGATTACTGGTGTTGAAAATAATTCGGGTAATTCCTAGGATTTCACATCCTATGAATGAAAATTGAAAAGATTTTCCCTGAAGTGTTCACAGAAGCTTTTTCTTGAAATGAGAAATGTAACAATTTTCAAGGAACAGCATGTTAAGTTTACCTCCTTAGAATACATGAAAAGGCAAATCCTTACATAAAGCACAACTTACTGTCTGCCTGCAATTTCATCTCTGAAAACAAAACCACTGCCTATATCTTCCTTGCTACTTACACCAACATTCTGAGCAACAACAAAATCAAAACAAGCCATCACATACCTTCCACTTTGCAGTCAAAGGCATCTCCTCCATCATCTCCAGAGGGCTTGGCATTTGTTTTCTGAAGATCTTCCTGTGCGCTTTCAATGCTGTTGTAAATCCACTGGATAGAATCTTGCTAAAAAAAAAAAAAAAAGGAAAATCTTTACAAGCACAATTGATAGCAACTTATCCCACTGCTCTCAAACACACAATAGTTGCTTTAATTCCCTGAATATCATATCTACTGCCTTCTGAGCTTTGAGTTCAAAATAATATTTTGAAAATTACAGAGAATTTTGGCTTTGGCTAAAACCATCTGAAGCATTTAATTTTTATTTTATTTTATTTTAAGTATATACTATCATGAGACAGTAGGAAATCTGTGGCAGTATGACATCCATCAGTTTCGTGTCTCTGCCAAAAATAATCTAAGACATTTCAAATCAAACTGCAGATTGAAAAATATTTGAGACAAGAAATTGTGAAAAAAATCAAGAGAACAGTTCCTGTCTTGCTAAATCTGCTATGTATCCACAAGACTGGAAAGATTACAGAATGCTAACTGAACATGTGGTATGTCCACCTAATCTATCACCCACGTGTCACTGGCAACAAATTTATACGCTACACCCTAAATTACTTGTATTTGTCTTTTTGATAGTTATTTTATTAGATCTGCTTTATTTTCCCACAGATTAGTAAAACATGCTAAAAGGACAGAATCTCAGGCAAGTCCAGCATTTTACGTGACTGACAGACATGTGCGTACAGGAATGGTGGCTTGGTCATACAGCCTATGAAGGAGCCACCTGTAAGCCTTACACCTCATTTTCCCCCCCTCACTTGTTTAGACATACGTCCATCACATCCTCTTGGAAGGGCCTATCAAATATGGCATCTACAGAATGCTCTTCTCTTCCCCATACATTTCAAAAGAAGATTGACACTCAATCACTCCCTCTCTAACAGCTACAGCAGAACAAATGGCACAATCATAATCATAAAATCATTCAGGTTGTAAAAAACCTCTAAGATCATCTAGTCCAGCCTTTAACTCAGTACTGACAAGTCCACCACTAAACCATGCTACTCAGTTCTAAATCAACACGTTTCTTGAAGACCTCCAGGAATGGTGACTCAATCTCTTCCCTGGGCAGCCTATTGCAGTGCCACACAACCCCTTCATTAAAGAAATTTCTCCTAATATCCAACCTAAACCTCCCCTGGAAAAACTTAAGGCCATTTCCCCTTGTCTTATTACTTGGTGCTTGGTAGAAAGGGTTCTCTTACTTCATGATTTGAATTTAAGGTGGCCTAATAGAAGGACTAGTTACTTCAACTGGAAGTCACTTGTTCAAAAGCTAACATAAGATATAATGCTATATGATTTGGAACCATATTCTCCAAATGCATTACAGGGGGACGCGCTAAGCATAAATCTGTCACATCATGATTAGTATCACTGCAGAGAAATTACATGGAATATCAGAAAGCAAAATCTGCTCTCAATTTTCTTTTTTCCAGACAAAACAACAAATACAGACATTGTCCAACAGGAGTTACACAGTTATTCCCATTGCAACCAACTGAAATGAAGCTTCATACTCCAGGCAAACAGGAAGACTCCTCACACTGAGAAGTGGAATATTCAGAACACAGAAAAAGATCCCCTTTCAATTATGCAATTGCCAACCACAGGAGAGACTGACTGCAATATTTGTGTTAATTAAACTATAGGCTAATTACTTACAAAATAGGAGAAATCCATAGTCATCTTACAAATAATTAAAAACCCACATTTCTGAATAGGAAGTGAAATTTTAGCTGTCTTGACACCAGTGGGAATACTGCCATCAGTCTAGACAGTTATCTCACACCATTTGATAGCACTACATCCTAAATGAAGGTTTTCTAAGAGATTCTTGTCAACCTGTGGTTTAGTTATATGTGATTTGCTGAACATGATTAGCTACTTTTTTAGACTGAAATAAATAATCCACATAAAAAAAACAGGTGTATCCAAGATATTACACAAGTGGATGGAAATAAAACCAAAACAGTAAATTTTCATGTGAAGACATTCATGCCAGCCAACATCAATCAATCCTCTTTGGTTGTCAATTACATCTACAGAACTCCATGCTTAGAAAAGAGAGAAAACATGCCTGGTACAATTAAAAAAAAAAAAATAAGATACTTAATCTTTTATTCCATCCATTACTTCCTCATGGAGTACCCTTTCTTTACCAGAGCCCGTATTCCTCTAAAGAATGGGTGCGCTCTATCTTGATATGTTATGTAACATCTTCAACTCCATAGTGCAGTTAAAAAAAAAAAAACACAAACATCCAGACATTTTCATGAAGACAGTATTTGCGTAACAGTTTTAATTCTTACTTATAATTCTTGTATCTATGCAGTAGGTATGAGAGAAGGATTTCACTCCTGATTTTAATTGGATTTTTCTTCTCAATTAACATGCACTGGAAGAGTCTGAAGTTAATTAATGATACCAGTTCACAGTTTCTGAAAAATTTGCAGGAACTTGGAAAGATTACATTGTACAATCCAGCTGGTTTTGGTTTTCTTCCCTACAATTTATATCTTGCAAGGCATTAGATTTTCTCCTAAACTAACGTGAGAAAGATAACAAAACTTGGATGCTTATATTAAAAAAAGGGAAATTTTGAGCCCTTAAATTTATGTTGATTTCCAAGATTGGAATGCAATGGGAACACAAAGAGACTTTTATAGGCAAAATATGTGCACTCTGCTCTCTATGTGCTGAAGTGTTACAAAATTCTGGAAGAGGATCAGCTTTTTGCATTACATTCTCATGCTGATGAGCAGGCAGTGAACTGTGTAAATCCCTCTCCATCATGATGAGAATATAGCTCGTCATGCTTTCTGCATAGAACTGCAGAAAAACTTGAAATAAGACTGTAAAAATACCATATAAAGAACTTAGCCGTAAGCTTAGATTTTTTTTAATGCAGAAATTAAAGAGACCTTGAGCATCAGCAATATATTGAGGAATGTTCAGCTTTTATAATTCAACTGGCTTCCTTCCACTTTTATTCACCACTCCTATCCCTTCATCACTCTCAATCTCAACAGGTGCATGGACAGAGATACACACCACACTGTTTACTTTGGTTGCAGAGAACATTTTACCAAAAAAAATATTTAGTCAGAAAATCTGCAAGAGTAACAAGTTAAATGTACCTGCATTGGACGCCTATACTTCCTGCATGCCGTGACATGAGCAATAACACTTGCATGAGTCTCTTTGCTGACATTAATTCCATTCACTTTGATTATGCATTGGCCAGGGTGAAGACCTGCTGCAGCTGCCACTGTTCCTATTAAAAAAATAACAATAAAAAAATCACACAGTTGACAGACTTCCTTTCCTAACCATTTCCTTTAAAGCTTAGTCCAAAAACCCAAAAGCCTCTGACCACAGAGTGCTTCTGAAGTCAGCTGGACTCCAAGAAAATAGAGTTCCAAATACATTTCTAAGGATCCTATCCATGTTTTCATCTTTTTTCCAATTCATTTATAACAGAGTGCCTTACAGTTTTAATTCAAATATCCAAAGATAACAGAGTAGAACATCTAAGCAACTTGAACAATAATAATAACAACAATAATCTTGAGTAATATATATGTATATTGTATGTGCAACATAAAACACATGGTTCAGCAATTTCTTTCCACAATAGAATAACCACCTTGGGAAAATCCTCTATCCACGGAAAAGGTACTATAAAAATAGCAGCTGTCTCCAGGTCTTTTCAGTATGATTCAAGCCTACTCCTGAAAGACAGCCTGCTGGACTATAACCATCTACCTGAACACTCACCTCCTTATGTCTCTCTTGCTATTGCTACAGAGGTGCTGGTGAAGTCAAAATCTATTGCTTAGAGAATGCTACACTGAGGTGAAGAAGCCAACTGTTAGAAAAGTCTAAACTGAATTTGTAGGGCTGACAAAAAGAAAACCATGTTATGACTTGCCAGCTGAGCATATTTGACAAGGAAATAACAAACAATATATTGTTTCAGTATTAAACAATATAAAGTAAGGATTTCCCTTATTTTAGGCACTATCAGGTTTTGGTGTTGCTTAAAAAATATAAAAACTGCAACAATAGATGATAGTTTTAAATCTAAAACCAAAGGAAGTCTTTGGAAATGATACCATTGCCAGCTATTGCAATCCACATAAGTGTGGATTTGAAAACAAAAATAAGCCTTATTAAATATCTCTCTCAAAAAAAAAAAAAAAAAGAAAAGCAGAAATTTTTTTACTTCATTAAAAAAAAAATCCAATTTGGCAGAGTATTTAAGCATATGCCTACAATCTTTCAGGTTTAGCAAACCACACAAGCAAGATTTACGTACTATTGAGGCTAATTGGAATAAAGTATGGGCTTAATGAATAAGGATAGGCAGTTGAATTGAGATCCAGGTGCAGAAATAATTATCACATCAGCTCAAGAGTCTAGTTTATTAGACTTTCTCTCGAAAATCTAATTTCTGGCACCACAGCCAAGAAAAAAAAAGTTATCAAGCTCTGTACAAATCTGTCTGCTTTGCAGATCAGTTCATTTTAAATTCCTCAGTTACAAAGGTAGGAGGAGGAGAAAGGACGCAACTGCCCCACAGTAGCTGAAAATACAGTGGTATCTGGCTTTACCATTAACAGCATGCAACAGCAACAAAAAATGTTTGAACTACTTTTGTTGCCAATGCAGCAACCCAGAATTTATCAAGTTAGGAATGGCAAGCATTCGAATAATACATCACAAAATAGAAAAAAAAAAAAAAACAAAATAAACAAAACTGCATTTAGAGGAGAGATCTGCAATTACTGTGACAAAGCAGGTCACCAGCACCACTGAAAAGGTTTGTGAAAAGGTTTGTGAAAACTGGACTTTCTGGAGAACTTTTTCAGATCATTGCAGAACTACACGGTGACCTAACAAATTAACTTTCAGGAAAAAATTCCCAGCACCCATTCACTGGAGAAAGGAATTTTGCATCTGTCAACTATTCCTCAGTCTGTGAAGTCACACCTTTAACTCACCTTACCTACTCACTGGAGCTCATTTTGATTTATCTCAGCCAGGCCATCTAGATATGAAATGTATAATGACCACTAGTGTTGACTTACCTCTCCCAACAGCATGGACGACTGATGGGCCAAAGCCCCGGATTTGGAATCCAAGTCCATCTGCAGAGTCAGGAATCTTCACTGTCCTGATACAAGCAAAAATTCAGCATGAACATAACAAAAGGTAGAATATTGTTATTTAGAATAAAAGTGGACAGCAATAAGTAGTGTGTTCTTTACGCCAGGGTGTAAAACTTCACACTGTCAGTCAATTCACAGTTTCAGATTCAGCATCATATTCCCAATCCTTTGAACAGCTTACATCAGAATTAAGAGCAAGTGGAGATACTAAAACTAACCAGAAGAAGGCAATACTATTTCACATGGAATTTCAGTATGCCAATTAAGACCAAAGCAGCACTGCAGTTTTCAAATTCCTCCCAAAGGGACTGCAATTCGGATAAGTTGTCACAAAACAGCAATGCTGAAAGCCCTGGGAAGGCAGGCAGTCTATCTGGCAAGAGCACAGAGTCTGGGGATCACAGATCATGGCAGGCCTTGTCACAAGAGCTGCAAAACACCATGGTGACTAGATCTGTGTTTGAATTTGCTAAGTTTTGCTGAAAAAAATTTATTTGGCTATATATTTGGCTACGGCTTTTCTGAGCAGCTATGCAAAGCAATGTGTTTTGTAAAGAATTGCATAGTACTGTTTATGTAACTTATAAGCACATTGTGTTACACACTTGCTTGGTCTAAGTGCAACAGTAATATGAAATATTGACAACCATGACCAACAAAAACACTGTTCTGGGTATCAAAATTCACATCTACTCCTTAAAATTAAGCCCCGATCTTGCCCAAAGTAAGCTAACATGATGTCAGCTCAGGTTCCAGAAAAAGCAACACAGCTGCATTAGCCCTTATCAAAACTGGTTAGGTCATGCATAACACTGCACTGATCTAACTTTGCAGTCTTCACTTCCAGAGCCAGTTCCGTTATTATTTAAGGGATCTTTGCACTGGACTTCACGTGCTAGTGCAAAAGCAGACAAATCCAAATTGATGGTGAAAAGTGAATTTAAAATACATTTGAACTGTATTAAGTTTGATTTACAGATAGATTTGAACAGTATCATTGCTTCATTTCTTGTACTTTCACTTTTTTCTGGTATACAGAATGTTTAGCATTTGGAGACAATTAGAAGCACACATGAGATCCAAATCCCATTGGGGCCTATAAATTTGTAGAGATTTGTACAAAAATGCATTGTGAACATGTTAATGAATAAACTATAACAGAACATCACTGGCAGTTTCAGCTAAGAATTTATGAGAGAATAGTTGTCTCTTCAGCCAACACGGTTGTGCTAGTAGCAGCTTCTGACAAAATGCAGGCAGTACAGGAAACAAGTTCTTAAACTCCTCTGAACTCCTCATTCACTACATAATCTGTGTCATCCTTGAAATTCACCTGTCTTCACTGGTGAGTTGTGAAGAAAACATGATCAGAAATTGATCCAAGATCTGCATTAAAGAAATGCTAGGATATGCTTTTTATGTTTGCTACAATACTATCACCTATTGTCTTCTTGCTGCTCTTTGATTTGGTTGCTGTTCTTTTTTGTATTACCAGTCCAGTTGATCAACTTTATGCCGTATTTCTTTCTTTGCTCTTTTTCCTGTTCTGGTTGCCCCTGTATTTCTCAAGCCATCTTCACTTATTAACAGGAGAAATACATCTCTGTTCTGCTGCTTAAGTGGAGCCATTTCCAAGGCTCACTCTTTGTGTTATCGGGCAACAGGATGGGTTCCTCCTTTCTCTGCAAAATTTGATCAGAATTTCTCCCGACTGCTGTTTCTTATTCTCATCTTCCTTCGTTACACAGAAACTATTAACAACTTTACTGATAGACCTATGTTTGTTAACATATCTACTGAACCCAGGCATTAGGCCTTACTTTGTATTTCTTTTACGTAACAAAAATTCTACTCAGATTGCAGGGGTCAAAACTTTGTGTAGAAATACAGCTGTTACACAAAGATCTGGAGTTGTTTACTTGCTACTGTTGTTTACACAACCAGCACACATACCAAAGAGGCCCATTAGATCACAAAGCCCAACTTCTGCCAAACCAGGAACTAATCCCCAGACAGAGGAACTTGTTTAATAAACATAAGTAAGAGATAAGTGATCAAAACTGTCCATGTATTCAAAGAAACCTCATTTACACTTGTGGTTTCTTCATGTACTTAACGTGGCAGACCTGATGATCCAAAGCACTTGTGTTTTGTTTTTGCTGACTGACAAATTTAGTAAAACAAAATCAAAGCAGATCAAATTGCTTGACTTTACAAAGTGAGATTCAGCAAAGCATTTAAAATAACTTTACAGTAGCACTGTTTGAAGTTCCACTTATCTTTTTAAATTTGCCTCAATTGTAGTTTCTCAAAATTCCCCCAAAGGAATGACAACTTACTCCCGTGGTTTAGTGCTCACAAGAACCCGCAGGGGCTTTCTGCTGTTTAAACATGTTTTCAGGAAGCAATCCACTTCACTAAAGGGTCGCAGAAAAACCAGGTCACCGTTAATGGCGAAGATTTTTTTTCCAACCTCCAAGCCTGCCATCTAGAAAACAATAACAGTTGTGTAGATGTTTGCCTTTTATAACCACCAACATTATGTTTTCTTCTGCTTGCATGCAACCCCAATAGGAATAATGACACACACACTTACAGAAAATTCTTTATGCCTCCTTCACAAACTACACTCAAAAGACACACAAAAAAATTGGTTCTGGAATGCGTTATAGTGACCTTAAGCATCCTGTAAACTCTCCCTCTGAAGAGACCTAATGACAAGTCCTAGTGTCAGTCAAGATTTTATTGAAGTATTACAATATTAGTTAATACCTGTAATAATTAACCCAATAGCCTTCATTGATCCAGTTGTTGGCTTTTTATTGCTATTATTATTATTATTATTATATTGTTGATGTTACCTCACTTGCCCACATGTCATTCTCCAAAGGAGCTAAAGCTTCTTTTGACAAGGAAGGACCTGATGAGTATTTTAGTAAGAGAATACCTATTAAGCTCCAAAACAGAATGGTATCCATGAAATTTTTATGGCCATACTTTTGAGCCAACAGTACAGCAACCAAATTGCACACAATCTTTAAACTATGGTCTAACAAGAAAGAAACCATTCCCAGCTGGGATGGCTGGAGTACACAGAACTGCTCAGGGCACATGCAAAGTCTTAGTGCCACCTGAGATCATGACAGAACCTGACTGCTGAAAAAGACCATATGGAATTACGAAAAGCCAACAGCAAAGTATCTCTGGATATAGTTCTGTGGTTGTATTGTATGTTGCATTGTTCTGTCGTATTTATTTTTATCACAGTTTTTATCCCACAATGAGATGTGGGGCTTAGAAATAGAATGGCTTGAAATCCAAGTCTTTTTTTTTCTCTCATAGAAGAGATTATTTCTGTATATTTACACGTATAGAGACCCCCATACAATTCACTAGAACAATATTAAATTACCCAAAGAACTAAAGCAATACTAACAAACTGAAAGGCTATGATTTATTTATTCAGATTTTTAAATTCTGGAATTGCTTGATACATCCTTTATTATGAAATACATCAACTGCAACCTACAGACTAGAGTACTGTTCTATATTCATTTCATATTCTACTGAAGGATGTTTATTCCGTTCATGAGTAATGTAATCACTGGAATATTTTTTAAAGCATTAAAATAAAACCATTACTTTTTCAAAACTCATAACAAATTACCTCTGTATAAAATAAATGTTGCTAATGGTCACAGCTCTATTTTAAACAAACAAAGCAAAACAAAACAAAAAAAGTATAATAATCATAGCTAACTTGAAAAGTTCTCTAATTATTGTATTATCATCTACTATCACACATTTTCTTAACTGATATATAAATCATACACCTGTGAGCAAGTCAATAAAACAAGAAAGATAATTTATAATATTTAATACCTCAGCATTGGATCCTTTCTCCACCACTTTAATAATTGGCACCTTATTTCTATCTTCTAAACCAAAACCATAGGTGCCTTCATTAGATTTAATCTGAAAAATAGAATTGTTCAAAATTGCTCAAAAGGTTGCTCAGAAAGGCATTTAGTAAATATAGCTCCATTAAAAAACAATACAAAGTGCTAATTTACTGTCACTACAACCAATTTTGTTTTTACTCATCAAAACATATGATAATTTGGTTTAACTCACCAATAATGACTTAGCTATGACATTTTCCACTACTTTCAAATCATGTTTCATCAGTCTGTGCTTCATATTTGACCCTTCCATTTCTTCATCCGCATAAAAACGAAACAACAGCGGTTCATCTTTAAATTCACTTTTCTCTAACACTGTATGACACAGAAACACAAACATTAATCCTGTTCTTCTTTTGAATTCTTGAATATCATGTTTTTTATGAACCACAAAATACTGAACGTGTACAAATTAAATGCTAGCAAACTACTTTGTGTGTGAAACTAGGGAAATCTTAATTTTTAGCATTAGCAACTCTCTTTTTTCTGGATCCATTATAGGTAGGTATCACTAAGTTTATTTTCAGCTACAGTATTTAGATTTCACCAAGGTTAGGAAGACTAGCTTAGCCTGAAAAGGTTTTAGCACAAAGTTTCTTCCTAAAATTGATTTAAGAATATGATTTTGAAAAGTTCTGTTGGACAGCTGCTGGAAACGCACACCACCAAGTTCTGGCACTCTTCAAGTGCATGAATGAAGTATGCCACATTCAGTATTAGAAATGGGTTTGCTGGGGATGTGGAAGCAACTAGAACAGCAGACAGATGCAGTTTGTATGTTCAAAAATCAAAGGCAAAAGTGAACACGCTCTGAGAGGAAGTTAATTCTTCCTCCTTATCGAACCAAGCTGATGAGAAAATTTCTTCTTCTTCTTTATTTCAGTAAATGACCCACTGCTTCAATCGTTTCACTGAAACCTTCCCTCTGATGGTATTAAATACAACCGTGTTCTCCTCATTTTTGGTACTCCACATATCTCTGCTCTCCTCTCCCTTCTTCTTTGTTCTCTGCTGTCTTTATTATTTTCTCATTTTTCTACAGTCCACTTTCTCTGGCTGTCACCACTTCACATATTTAAAGTCATGTTCCACCACACTTGATTCATTCCTCCAAAAATGATTCCATTTTTTCCTACATATTTCCTCAAGGTCTATCTTCAGTCTCACCTGTACAAACATGTATTACCTGCTTAAGAATTTTCTTTCAATGTGGCTCACCAAAATTCTACCCCTAAACCCTTCGGAAGATGAAACCCTCAGTATATGCTTTAAAATTGACTGAAAATAATTTTCAGAGTATACAATAGATATTTTTCTTCTTCTCCAAGATTGTAGCATAGGTTTCTCCAGTGATATAATGAACCAATTTCCTATACCTTCTGTAATATCTTTAACAGCGCCTGCATTTCCTTCCTACTATGTAGATATGGCATTAAACAAAAGGTATGTATACCTTGCATAGAATGTATTTACTTACCATGATGCATAAACCCATTATCACAAAGAGCTACGCCGAAGATCATAGCTTCCTCCCTGGTCCGGCAATCCCCCTGTTAAACCATAGCATATTTTCTTTATATTTTAATATATAAGTAAAATGGATTCTATTCACAATGGTGTAACCTCACAGGGCAAGTACAGAAGTATTGAGAATTTTTACTTCTATTTTATAAAGCTGGTACATGTTGACTGAATGAACAGGTTACCCTGTTCTTGTTCCTGAGGTGCTTAAAATAAAACAGAATTATAAAAGCAAATTGGTACTGACTTCTAGTTAGTAATTTAGAGTTTTCAGAGGCTATCCATTTCATTTTAAGCCTCAAACAATATTACATGCTGAATTACAAAGCTAAGTCTCATTAAAACATTTAAAGTTCAATTGCAAATAAGGAAGATAAGCACAAAAGGGATGAATAGCATGGCTGTTGACAGCTGATTTCTGTTACTTTACTGGTTTAAGAGGATTACACACAAACATGAGTGCATGCGCACACACACACACACTGT
Organism: Anser anser; assembly: GCF_964211835.1. Classification (NCBI taxonomy): domain Eukaryota; kingdom Metazoa; phylum Chordata; class Aves; order Anseriformes; family Anatidae; genus Anser; species Anser anser. The sequence goes on from NC_139721.1 coordinate 35,954,943, forward strand.
TCTTACACAAAGTGGATGTTATTCCACCTAATACATCACTACCTTTCAAATCATAATTTAAATGCAATATTTAGAAAAGTACGTAAATCCGAAGGTATACACTTGCCTGTGCAATCAACCAGTCTATGAGTTTGTTAGCCATGACTACAGATTTGTAGGTTCTCAGGTGATAATCTTTATCCCTGTCCAAAACAAAAATACATATGTAGGTACATATATTAAGCAAAATGTCAAAAGAGCCTAAATTAAAAACAAACAAATAAAAAACACTTATTTTCTATACAAGTTAGTACAAGCATGAATTGACCATTTTGCAGTGGTTCAGAAATAGAGCTTCAGAAGTTGCCTCTGGAGTAAAGCAAGTCAAACCTTTCAGTGTAGATAGAAAGGGGAAGGCTGACCATATCTTACTTTGCCACTGCAACATAAAGACAGTTGCCTCCCTGCAGCTGAGATTCTACAAATGAGTAATGGAATATTAGTAAAGAAGTGAGTATATTAATATCTACAGTAAGCATGTAAGCACATCTATCAGGACCTAGAAGGCTCTAAAAGTCTGGAAAAAAATATAATCTTGGACTGAGTTTGCACTCATTTTATGATGCAGTTACTCTTTTTGTCTTTATAGCCCTTCAATCTTTTTTGATTTCTCCCTAAAGACCAATCTTAGTAAGGTGGGTTAGGTTCCTACATTCAAACACAGTATCTTCAGAATACATACTTCTCTTGAATGAGTCTCTAAGGATTTCCTAACTAGACTCACCTAATTACTGGGGTGAAGAGACTGTGAAGGCGACAGTACAGTCGTACACCCTGTAAAAGAGAAAGATGAGGTTACTTATGTGGATTATAATGTCGTTACACATTCACACCCCAGAGAACATGAGAGAAATGGACACAGTAAAAAAGCTAGATGTTTTAAATGCACTTCACTTAGCTAGTAAAACAAAACTATTCAAATTTCTTTATGTGCCAAAACTTACTATTTCCAGATAACAATATTGACAAAAAAAAAAACGAGACATAAACCATTTCTAACCAAGCTTAACTGATACACATGCAAAAACGATCAGCTTTAAGATAGCATTAAAAAAAAAGTACAGTATTTTGAAAAAAAAAGTACACAAAACTTGAAAGATAAAGTAACGTTTCTATGAATTAAGGTTTTCTGAATCACTGATTGGTACTCTACATATAAAGCAAGCAACTAAAGTAAAAAAATAATAAAATTAAAAGTTACACACATAAGTACCTTTTTTTAAAAAAGTGAAATTATAACTAAACAGTAAACTTAAAAATAAAAAAGATTCAAAGATGTGAAAAGATGTAATACGTTTTCAATTGAAAACAAAACATAGAATGCTTGAAGGAATTTAAGATACTACCATCAGAAAATAGCATTAAGAAATCACGTAAGCATTCCATAGCAGACTATCAAAAAAACAATTACGCTTATAACATACAAGACGAAACATGTATAACAATAAAAAATTGCATGAAAACAGGTTCCATTCTACATTGTTGTGCCTGCTAGAATTCGGTATTGAAGATTCTTCTAGACATACATTAACAATGCCAGCAGAAAAGTGAGTGACATTGTAATGCAATATCCAAGATACTGCAGTTTTCCACTATATCAAAATCATGAGATGAGTTTAAAGGCAACTTTGTTCAATAGAAGTGTTACACCTAGTAGTGTAGATGGATACTACTACCTATGTTTAAACATCTGTGTGACTCTTGATTTACTGCCTTATTAAGTCATTAATACAAGACACTCAGATTTAATAGATTTTAAAAAAACCTATATATAAGTTCAAATCTATTAAAATTGATTGAAAATTGCAATGGACTGAAATGACAGCTTCAGAATTACCCAGAAACACAGGCAATGCATCCCACATATAAAATCATTAAGTAATTAAAATACATTTTTAAATTTCATATGTAAAATATGTAACAACAAGCCAAGATCTTCCCTTAGAACTGGAAAATTAAATTTGATTCAAATAAGTACAGAGGCAGGCAAGTGTGAAAGGATGTTATGTATTCTAGCATAACATTTTACTTTATTTCTCAAGCAGAATCTCCATTTCTGGCGCATTCTTCCTAATAATAGCAACTGCTCCATTATGTACCTTAGAAATCACTTCCTGCATCTCGTTTCTTGGATAGTATGTTCCATCATCGTATCGGAATCTGTACAGCATGTGTTCAGGTTTGAATTGGTGCTTATCTGTAACTAAATTAAAAAAAAAAAAAAAAAAGAAAAAGAAAACAGGTGTATAGCCAGGTCACTTTCCACAGAAATAGACAAAAAAGAAGGGCAAAGTCATTCCTTCAAATAACAGTCCATTACATTATAGACAGATTTCAGACAGGGAGGGTAGGAAGCATGATTAAATCATTTTCCCTAAGTTCCTTTATGTCACTGCTGATGATATTTCTCACAGCATATAAGTAGCCCACAGGAAACCAACAAATTTAAGTAATGGGGCAAAGAATAAGAATGACAAACAGCCTGGAACAGCCTAGAAAATCAGGGATTCAAGCATGTTTTAGTCTTCAGTGCACTTGCAAGTTTATCAATCAAATAGCCAAAAAGACAGCTTCTTTTGCAATTATCAGTGTATTGTTCCACATTATTCCCTGTCCAAATTCTTGCCAAGGCCAATGAGTCAATAAAGGACCCTCCATAACACATCTGACCAGTCCTGCACTTGAGAGCGAAGAAGGCCTGTCTTCCGATATATACAGCCAGCTGAAGGTCTTCAGTGCAAGAGACTTGCAATCATCATGAGGCTGTTAAGTCAACATACATGATCCACGTCGCCTAAGACCCATGGAAAAGGATCTTAGCAGGTGGATTTCTATTCAGCAGTTTCACAAGATTTCAACAACAGACCTCACAACTTCAAATATTTCATCTGAAATCACATCATATGATACAAAACTTCTGCTAACAGGACTACAGTAAGGCCTTCTGAAAAACAGCTGATTCAATTGATAGCTGAGGACAACAGGAAGCACTGGCACCATCCTGGGATGGTGTAATTATTGGTTTGCTTGAAAATGTAAGCTTTAATTTGAAAGGAAATTTGCATGGCACCTATTATTAAAGGAGGCTATCATAAGTCAAGTCTTATGAGGAGTGGCTGAGGGAACTGGGGTTGTTTAGTCTGGAGAAGAGGAGGCTCAGGGGAGACCTTATTGCTCTCTACAACTACCTGAAAGGAAGGTGTGGGGAGATGGGGGTTGACCTCTTCTCACATATAACTAGTGATAGGACAAAAGGGAATGGCCTCAAGTTGTGCCAGGGGAGGTTCAGGTTGGATATTAGGAAAAAATCCCTTCTCAGAAAGAGTGGTTAGGCATTGGAACAGGTTGCCCAGGGAAGTCACCATCCCTGGAGGTGTTTAAGGAAAGGGTAGATGTGGTACTCAGGGACATGGTTTAGTGGGTAATATTGGTGGTAGGTGGACAGTTGGACTAGATGATCTTAGAGATCTTTTCCAACCCTAATGATTCTATGATTCTTTAATATCTTTGTTTATCAGAGTAACAAACCTGATAGTGTTAGGTAATTCTTCATCCCTTCCTATACCAAGGAAGGAATATATCTATTCCTATACCTATAATATTAATCCATTATCCTCTTCAAAAATGTAGCTGAGCACCACAAACTTTGCATAGTAAGGTGTCTTCTCTAACCACTGCATCATTTTTCACACACTATCAAGCTCTTCAGTATATCCACCAATCATCTGACACATGGACATAAAATCTGGACGTTATATATACAGTGTTTTCACCAGTGTCATGTGCAGAAGAAAATAACTTCTCTACCTGCATTTGATATATCTACTGATAGTAAAGCCCAGGACATTACTCTGATTGCCTTGAAGTCATGGTTTTCTGCTGAGGCCATTATCCACAATGACCCCTTAGCTCTTTTACATATCATTAGCTCCCAATACATCAGATACACACTACAAAATTCTCATATATAATGCCTAGCATAAATATTGAAATTGATTTTACTGGACTGCGACCATTTAACTCAGGAATAAAAGATACCTTCTAGTTCTGTAATTAAATATAATGTGTTACTGTTGGAGAAAAGATATATTCCAGTAGATCAATGTACATTAAGTACATTAAGAGTTTTTAAAACCAGCAACTACAGAAGACAGGGGAAAAAAAAAAAAAAAAAAAAACATTGCCAGGATCATATTGCTTAAGGTCAAACTGTTCCTTACTGTTACAGAGATGCACAGGGAAGGAACCATGACTGCAAAGCACCTTTCCATTCTTGCATGTCCATGAAGAACAGAACAGGCTCTGCACTCTGAAGAACATTGCTTTGTAGTGTCTGTGGTCATTTGTAGTGTTCTTTGCAGCCCCTATTTACACACAGCACACCAAGAACTATTGGAGCAGGCCCACAGACTTGGCACATCCTGCACTCTGGAAAGCAAGGAAACCAAACAAGGATGCTCCTGACTCAGCTGCATTGTGTTACCTACTAAATATATCGAGGGAAGCTGTGAGGGAAGCTGTAAATCACTATTCGCTGGGTGCAAGGCGGGGCAGGTTGTTCTAGATACAGATGTGATTTGGCTCAAGAGGAAGGATAGATCATCTATCAGCTACTAGTATCAACTAGTATGAGCTGTACATTTGGGAGTCCATAGTTTCAAACAGTTAAACATGATAAAATGCTCATTAGTACTAAAATAAGGAACACCAAGTTGTTTTGTGTGTCACTACCAACCATCTACCTGTACTTTGCTTGGAGATAAATATTTTATATGGCATATGCCAAGAAAAGGGAACTGATCAGGTTTAAACTGGTCTTTACTTTTACTTTTCTGCCACGGTAATTTTTACTCAGATCAGTACACCAATCCAGGAAACTGCACAACCATATAAATACCTATTTATTTAAAATCATCTGATATTAAAAATAAGCTGATATTCAGATGATTTTTGTAACTACAAAGTTCCTTATTGCCTTGAGAGGAAGCTTCCACCTCTAACCATCATCAGCAAGTGACCAGACAAAGTACCTCAGTACATTGGCTGATCAATTGTAAGTTGTTTCAGATATAAGAGAATGCCACCAGGTGGATTTAGGATAGCAACATATAAACTGTTTTTTCCCTTTGCAAAACTGGAAAAATAAAAAAAAACAAGGAAAAGCCATAGCTTGCAAGAGTTCACACACCAGGAAGTAAAACAATGTCCATCACAGTGTGGGTCTGGCATGGCTAGAATGAAGCATATGCTAGAATATGCTAAACCTAACAAAGCCCCCTACAGCATTTGCAATGTGAGTAACAGCCAAACTTTCTTTCTCCCTTGCTCCCTCTATGAAAACAGATGGTTCATTCAACTTTATTTTAAGAGTTCTATTTTCACTGAACCACAGCTGGATCCACTATTCAAAGTAGCATGTCTGGCTCAAATTTCTATGCTCTAACATAATTACCCTTTTATCTCATGAAATTACACAATATTCATTTAACTCTGTATTGAGAAAGTCTATCAGTGTATTTGGGATGTAAATTACAAGATCAGGAGAAGAATCTTTGGCAACAGAATCATTCCATTGAAAACAATTCTGTGTGTGTAGTAAACATAATAGCATCTGACATTTGAATGATGGTTGAAGAAAATCATGTAGACTGACATTAAAGCATTAAAGACTACATGACTACTGATGAATAACTTTAATGATTTTCCTCCTACTCTGTGTATGTTCAAAATGCACACAGCCAAGTGGCACTCAGTTACTCCTGCTTTCCTTCCAGCCAAGGACACTGAAAACACGGTGGCAAAGAACTTACAAAGTAAGTATTGAATTAACTACTGGTTGAAGTATTTATGTATCAAAATGTAAATTATCAATTATTCCATCTAAATTTACACCCTGGATCTATGCCAGAACAGCACCTAACTTCGCAACTCTTTCACTAACTGATTTTTAAAGTTACTGAACCTATTATAAGTCAAAACATCTTCACAAGTGGAAGCTTCTTCATTTCACTTATATGGTCCTGCTAGACTACAACTTCTAAAAGGAATAGAGACAAGGACCTGCTGTGGTAAGAAGGTTTGATATGAAAAATGCTGCCAATGCAAATTACCTCAAGAAATCAAACCTTTTTGGCTCAAAAACTAAACCATTTCAATGATGCTTCTCTCCAGAATGAGGTTAGCAAAGACAGTTTACTGAAAATTTAAGCATAAAAATTTGAATTTTAGCAACTCTACAAAGCAGTGACGAATGGGGCCTGAATATTCAAATGTTTCAGTTTAGGAGTTCTAGGTTGGTTTTACCTGCTAAACTTGTAATTCCTAACAAAGGATCAGGCACATTTATCTGCAGCCAGCTGTAAAGTTTTTTGCTCTCTCCTATCTACAACTCTTATTGAAACATGTGTCCCTAAAAGGCCTAGCCTAAATAAAAGGCTTAAATCCTTTAAAAACATCTGCCCTCCTTTCTTCCCCTCAAATTTATTTTTGGTTACAACAGAATAGCAATGTTTCTGTAGGTCCCTGTTAGCAATGTTGTGATCCCAACAGCACAGATCTAATCTAGTTATATCAATGGAGGTTATCCAGTAAATCTTCTAGGCATGGGCAAGGGCCCCATGAGGTCCCTGTAAGGATATAATGCAGATTCAACAAGCTGCCTTGCATTAATGAGACCATCATTTTATCAAACAAAATTAAGTCCACTCTAATTACAACAATTACCTTGAAAACAAGTAAGTTAAAACTAATTATATTTACCATGATGGATAATGCCATTCTCTAATAAAGCTTGGCCAAGATGAACGCCTTCTTCGGATTTGTGTATCTCTCCAATTTCCAATAACCAGGACACAAATTCACTGAATTAAAGCAGATACAAAAGAAGAAAAATTGAAATGTCATGCCACTACATCTACTACATTTTCTTCTTAGTTGCAAGCCTAGCAGGGTTCCTTACTTAGTTAAGTGCTTCTTAAGCCAAATGACCTTTAGAATGTCGTATCATCTTTAAAAAAAAAAATAATTTCCACTTTTTATTATTTAGATATAATACATAAAGGTTTCCCTTGACATGTCTTTTCTTTTATCTCGGCACATGAATATTCCTTTGTTTTCCATGATCTTCTAAAGTAGAATAGACAAATTTGACCAGACTGTCAAATATAAGAAAATCCCAGGCACACCTACTGCACCTACACAGGACAGATATGCTCTGAAGGCAGACCATAACTGCAGCATGATAGAACAGTAGGCCTGTTATTTCTGAGACATCCTGAGCAGATAAACAAAGCATATAGTGCACATCCAAGAAACACCAAGTTTATTTCACAGTAAATCTGACGCAGTTCAGAGACATCAATGTTATGGTACATAAAATATTTGCATGTCTGTTACAAATCAGAGTAGCAGTGTAGTGAGGCAGTGCAACATCCACATTAATGGGTTTTAACTGTTGAACCAGAGACAAGCAAAAGCATACTTTGGAAGGATCCACTTCAAAGACAGAACAGAAAAGCAAACTTTTGACAGTTGGTTTAAATGTTTTACACGACTCCATACCATGAGTCTATTCTTTACCTCCTTCCAACAGCCCCTCTGAAGAGATGACTCAATCACAACTCAATAATTAATCTTAATCCTCATTTCAACTCTCACCAGCTACATGACTTTGGACAGTACATGAAAATCTCTTATTTCATTTCCTCTTTTGAACACATCAGTGAGGATCTTCATCACAATGTGCTTGTGTAAAACAATCACTGTACTATAGAAAAATACTCCATGCTAATCTGCCTTACAGTCAGATGAAATAAGGGATAAACTTTCTGCCCCCAAAACTGTTTTTCTGTAACATATGTAATATCATGGTACCTATTGCTTTCTCCTCCTCATGGATTCAGTCTCCTTAAGCCATAGGTACGTTATGACATTCTGAAGATCCTCCTCTTAACAGGGTTTAATTTTTAAACATGTAAGTTACCTTTAGTAACTCCATAACTGATATTCAGACAAGAGAAGAAAGGAAACAGTTTTAGAGACAGATTTTTAAAGTGGATTAAAGCAAATTTGGCATCAATAAAAAATGCATCAAAACAGCTGGGAATTATTTATTTAAAGGAACTATTTTATTTTATGCATTTTCTATGTTCAACATGCCTTTGCATCCTTGGACCTTTAAAAAGCTACTTTGGGATTTGAGTACATATCCATAAATTTCACGCAGACCAATTTACATTTTGGCTAAATTCTGGGAGGCAAATAGTCCTAACAGACATTACAAATAAAGTGTGGTTTTCATAAAATCCCAAAGAAGATATAAAATGTGTTTTAGCTGCTTAAAAATCATGCTATAAAATGCATGTAATACCTTCCAAGAAAGCACTTGGGAAAAGTGGTTAATTTCCTCTTCCTGTCTTTGATGAGATTCCCTTGTTTGCACATCATTTTGTATAGTCTTTCTCCTTGCTCAGAGATCATCATCCAAGTGTCTTGTTCCATGCCCAATTTTAAACCTGTCAAAAATACAATAAAATTTTATGAAGTGATATTGTCATTATATTTCAAAGTCTTCAACAAAATGGACAAGAAATACTAATATTCTACATACAAAAAAGAAAAAGGAGGTTTTTCCATTATTTTGCTCAGAATCAAGATCCATTTATGAACATCATACAACATATATGAACATCAACAAATGAACATCATTTATGAACCTTCATAAAGCATAATCAAACGATATCTATAAATTCCTCACAGTGAAGTCAAATTGTTACTGAAAATGTACACCTGTACCAACATCACCATTGATATTGCAGTAATAAATACTAATGCCGTGATTTTCAATGACTTCAGTATATGAACATTCAGAAAGGAGGAGTCTTGTCTTCACAAATTTAAAAGAAAAGGTCCATATTTTCACTCTTATCATCTGATCATAAAAATGTTTTTCACAAACATTTTTCAGTTTTTCAATTTACTGTAACTAATTATGTGTTATATACTTGTTAGTTTCATAGACGATTAATTTAGGCCTTTTCCACAAAATCCCATGCACAACTTGATTTTTATTTGTTTTGGAACTTTCTCAACAACCAAAAGCTATTGAGGGGGTTAGTTCAACATTTCTTATTTTTTCCTGTTTCCCTTCTCAAGAAAATCATTACATTTTCTGAATAACAGATGATCAAAACCAGTTTTTGTTGAATTATGTATCATACTGGCCACTCACAGAAGCTTGTTCTCCCAGGGAATACCACAGACCTTCATAACCCATGTATTTTCTCTATAAACCATCTTAATTCAGGATAAAACCACACATTTCAGGAATGTCTTATATACATGTTGTCAGCTTCTCTCTCTAGATTTGCACATTTCTAAAATTTTAACTGTACATAATCAATATGAGTAGTAGTCTGTCACTTCTATAGTTCTGAAAAAAATAGCCAGAAAAAAATGTAACACGGCATAAGAAAAAGATAACAAAGGTATTGGTCACAGATACAGAAGTGTCTCTCATTACCCATGAACTAGTTAGTGGTAATGCCACACAAACATAAAACCTGACTTATTCTCAGGAAAAGAAAATCTAGCCAGTATACTTCTTTCGGAGCTTATAGGACATTGATGTTTTTATTTGTACTGACTGTTTGAATCAGCAGCAGCATCACAGCACCATCAGCCTTGAAAATTTTCACCAGTTAAATAAATTTCTAACCTTCTGAATGCCTCAGATGGTTACATGAAAGCCCCTAAACTGAAAGAAATACTTCCTAGCAAAAAGTTTCCAATTTGGCTTGATTTCTCTTAGCAAGGAAATAAAATCTATAAAGTGGTCCTAGTTATTAATTCAATAACCACTGAAATTTCTGTTAAAGTATTTCACCTGGGGCATCCTCTCCCTTCTGTTCAGCTTCTGCTTTATGGACTCCAAATAACGGCATAGATTGAGCTTCCCTAAGTACTTTGAATCTCCAAATCTACCAGTACGAATGGCCCGGAAAGCCCCAGCTACGTGGCATACTCAAGCTGTATTTCTGTGATCCACATTCTTTATTTATCCAGTCAGGTGATCACTGCAATCCATGGTTCTGCATGAGATGTGGGGTCCACAGCACCTCTGTGAAGGAATGCCTGGGCAAGTCCTGCTGCACCATGCAGTAAGGGGGCAGTCACTCAAACAAGACTCGCTCACAGCCCCCAGATTTGCTCACAGATTTGGCAAGTGTGTACCTTTGAATCAGCTGGTGTCTCACTTGCAAAGGAGACAAAACACTGTTCTCACATGTGCAGTCACTTAGACTTCAGTGTGATTGTCTATAAATATATATGCGCATGAACAGGCTCCACATCTTATTAAGTAAATATACAATTAAAGCATCTTCATGTTCACAGTGAATAGGAAATTGCTTATAGCTACATTCAGATACAATATTTGAATTCTAAAAAGGTATCTGTTTGGTTCCTGAGTAATTTGGCAACTTGCCTGCAATTAAGTTGATGCATCCTGCTTTGTTTATACAGATGTTTTGAAAAAAATCACTGTGCTGGAGGAGATGTTATAAGTCGATGTAGTAATGGAGATATTCAAGAAATATTTTTGCAGATCCTGTGTTGCAAACTGAGTCTAAGTGTCTACCAAATCTTCTCCTGTTCTATCCTGTTCCTGTTTCTTTCATGATTGTCTCCTCAGTGGCAAATCCCTTGTGACCACCAAGAGCTAAAAAATTCCCTAATTTATAAGATGCATTTGAGAAGATAACCTCAGACCTCAAGCTTGGTAAGGTTTAGGTCAGAGACAATTCTGTTACCAGTAGAGTGTGAAATAATAAGAATACAACAACAACAAAGACTACTATTTACTCTTTGTATTTCTTACCTAAAGGTATCAAGTGTCTAAGGAAATCAAGAAACGTAAAAAAAGAGAAGTGGGATTTGTTGAAAATCTATTTAGTCAGATTCAGACAAGGCCCTAAACAGAAGCAGAGAAATCTGTTTGTTGTTGTTGTGTTTGACATCATCTCTAGCACATTTATTTTTTATTCTAAAATGTTGAGCTTTTAGACCTCTAAGGCATCTTTTTAGCTTTTCCACTATTAATTCTTGATGGCACTATTAATTAGCCAGGGCTCAGACATTCTAGTTGAAACTCTGGTCCTACAGCAAATGTTATACAAACATCCAGTATTCAACTTTAAAAGACCAAAGAAAGTATTGTTATCCTCCATTTACAACAGAGGCACAAAACAATGGCTACTGAAACAGGACACAGGAAATCTACACAAACCAGGAACAGAAACCCAGATCTGACTACACGGTCATATTTTCTTTCAGTACTGAGGCTCCATACATCCTTACTGATTAGGATATTTTAGCTTGCAAATGAAATTAGCTCCAGAAGATGATGATGCGTCATCTATTTTGTGCTGGGTTCACCTTCAATACACAAGGTTATTTGTGGTCACATTAGAGATCAGGATTATATTTCAGCCAAGTATTCTTCCACCTTAATTCAATGATTCAAAAGACAGTTGTTTGCAATGGTGATTTGTTACTTTCTTGGATAGGGGAGAGTGGATCAAAGATGGGGTTGTGGGCGTATTCACCATTTCATGTTGAATCATCTGCATGAAGAAACTTAGAAAATCTGTTTATTTCAGTGCTTCAAATTTCCATTCACAAAACGTATACAGACCCCAAAAGGCATTTAGGATAGACCCTCATATACCACAAACCACAACATTTCACAGGCCTCAATAAAATTATGATAATATTTTCTGGTTGAGGATAAGCTGCAAAATCGTAGATGAAATCATCTTCCCATTTACAAAATGACACTCACTACCAACACACATGATTCAAGTCATTATGTCCTTCCCAGTAGTAGTTTGATTTATTTTTTTCCAAGCTGTTATTCATAAAGCTTCAGTTGAACCTGATACCACAAGTTTGCCTAGCAGCTGTTTTGCTTTATATCTCAACATAAAAATACAGCGTGGCTTTCTGGCACAGCAACACAAGGAAGTTTATTAACCTACCTTTTCGTCTCTCTCGCTCTTTCAAAATAGCTTCCAGCCATTCTTGCTTCTCTTCAGGTGTTTTTGCCATGCACACAAACCATTTGTTCTTTGCTGTGTTGTGGATCTTCCAGCCATTAATGACAGTGTGGCCACTGCTGTGGTAGTCAGCTGGGAATAGATAAATTGGCTTAAAGAACAAAAGCTCTTAAAAAAGAAATAAGTAATATATTTTTTTAAATACTCCTTCTATTATTATACATAAAACTAATGAAATACAGAAGAATAAAACAGAAAGAAAAACAGAACAAATATAAAGAATGTAAAATTATCTGTGCTGATTGTGAACTGTTTTAACTTAATGAGCTGTATTTTTTACTTCTAGTAAACATAATGTGTTTTTTATAATGTGAAAGAGAATTGCCTGGCATATGGGAGCCATCAACCCTGAAGGTATTCAAAAGATGTGTAGATGTGGTGCTTAGTGACATGGTTTAGTGGTAGACTCAGCAGTGCTAGGTTAACGGTTGGACTTGATGATCTTAGAGGTCTTTTCCAACCTAAGTGATTCTATGAAGAAGGTATAAATTCAGTACTAAAACAAGCCGAGTCCTCTTAAAAGAACAGATCACTGTTATTTAGAGTACTTTTGTTTGTGCTACATAAATAATTTCATAAAAAACAGCATTGTGGTTTTGTACCTAAAATTATTCAGAACTGCTCTGCTGATTGAATGATTTACTACTAAGTTTATAAACGGACTAAATATACAGTTGGGGAAATGCAATTTTGGTTTGAAGAGTAAGCAAATCATAAATACTTGATATATTTTCACTGATATTTGATGTATTTTTATTTGCTATCTGAATAAAGAAATATATATACAGTTAGTGATTACACAAGCTGAAATATTTTTAAAAAATCATTGACTTCAAAAATATGCATAACCAAATGTGTAATTTTTGAAATATGTTCCTAACAACCCTACTTTCAGTGTGCATATAATGGGAGAGAGGTAACAATTGCTGCTGATGTTCTTAAACTTCTTTAAACAAAAAATCTTGAACTGCCTCTTAGCATGTAAACTGCTATGCTATAAAAAGCAGACAATTTACTGCTTTTTACTCCTTCTTGACTTACATGACATTTGATTTTAACATGCTAGTCTATAAATCTTATTCAGAAATTAGCTAAGCAGACTTCCTCTCTGAAACCGACACCCCTGCATGAATGTCCTTCAATAGGATTAGATGCAACTCCTGGGGGAAAATTCGTGAGGCATAAATGGCCTATGAAGCAAATACATTTTTTTGCATAAAAGACAGATTAAAACTAGAACTAGCAACTATTGTACAAATTATTACAAAAATCAAAAGGTCAGCATTCTCTCACCAAAAACTTTCATTATGAGGCAAGAAAGTCCTGGGGCCAGCCCTGAACTACTGTAATAGCTGCAGACCTCTTTACTTTGTAAATACAGCTTCATAATTCAGCCCTGTTTTGTATAATGAGATGGGATTTTCTGAAACTGAAACCCTTGCTGAAATGCCTGCTACAATTTATCATAAATCTCAGCAGACATGCTAGTATCCTTTCAATAACTCTGCATTTTAATTAGATGGAAAGCAGCCAAGTTTTGTACAGTGAGCTGGGAAATGTCAGGAACTACTAGAAAATCATGAGACTGATGGCTGATTTCTAAACCAACAAAATTTTCTCATACTCACAAGAATATAAGTGCAAGCAAGTGTAAACTACCCATCGTATCATTCATGCACCCTCAGAAAACCAAAAAGTCGGTGAAAAGAAAGAAGCCTCAGACAGAAGCTAACAGCTGACAGACTGCAGCCTCCTGGAGATCAGAGGCAGGAGGGATACTGAAGGAAGGAAAGTTAATGTCCCTCTGTATTATTTATGCATGGACTTAAAAACCTGGCAATAAAGCACTAGCTGTGCCTTTTTGTTTATTCATTTTTAAAGTTGCAGGTTAATATTGTCCTGGTATAAGAATGTTTTCCTGTGGTCTTTGGTTTCATGCATCTGTCATCAAAACCCCCTTGTTTGGCAGGGAAATATTATGATCTCTAATGCAGAGAATCGTGGCAGTTAAAATTGTGGCAAAAGATGTATGTCAAAAAGTATTCCTCGGACTCGCACACAGATTTAGACACAGGTATTTCACTTTGGACAAAATTTTGGTGCTAACTTAGTAGTTAAAAGCCCCAAAATCGGCTTATCCTACCACTTGAATATCCCAGTGTAGAGATGACATTTCAAACACGTAGCTCACTTGGCTGACGAAGTTCTGTAACTGTAGGACCCTGAGCACTGACAATGTGATAACACGTTTATCTCGTGCCGAATTCTCTGAAAAGCCCGATCACCTAGCTGGGTGCTAAGACTGCCAAATGTTATACAGATGGCAATGAGTTAAGATGGAAACTGGTACTGCCAGCAAAATTCAGACCCCTGAAGCCCTAAGGTTCCTTATACCAGAAGAGCAGATGATCCCAACAGTTACAGTAAACAACTTTAATGCTTACAGAAGCACCATGAACAATACATGAGAAAGGGTCATGCATAGCTATGAAAATATAAGCACTATGCCCCTAAGAGCTTGCACTCTAAATTAAGAATTATGGAAAATGATAGATAATTAAGGAGGGGAAAATACCAAAAAAAGCACATGCAAAGCTAACATGAATGAGGCTCAGAACACATTGCTACATTTGGGAATGAAATAAGGCAAAAAGAATGCAGCAGAGTATTATTGGGTTACAGTTCAAATGTGAATGATTACAGGGGATGAGAAACGACATCTGGGTGCCCCAAATGAGAACAGTACAGAAACCAAGACAGAAGAAGGTTAAAAAAGAGCATCATGATACGAGTGAAAGAAGTACCATCCTATAAGCATGAAGAGTGAACTGCTGACTAAAAGGAAGGAAAACAGGTTAAAAAAAAAAAGGGGGGGGGAGATATACCAGAAAAGCAAAGAAGGCTGCCACAGACCAGTGAAATGACTCAAATATTTCCATATTTCAAAAAGAACCACAGAAAGCAGGGAAGAAGCAGCAATAATTACAGTAAGATATTATTTTAGAATATTGGACAAACAGAAAAGGAGAAGGCAGGAAACCTGGGGTTGGGGAAAAAGAAGAGGTGAATACACAAAACAAAATAATAATAAAAAATAATAATAATTCATGTCTCGTAAGTGTGGAAAGTGTGGATTTTAGAAATGTTGCAAAGATCAAAGTGACAAGATTTGATATGGTGCAGGAGAGGAAGTGGGAAGGAAGGAAGATGGCCTTCAGTATTGTGTGCAAGGCTATAGGAAATGGAAAGGGTTGCTAAATTTCATTTTGCTGGAGGAAATTAGACTACTGGTATAGAGTGAGGAAGGAGATAATTTGTGTTCAGCTAAATTTTACTTGAAGATTTATTGAGGATGAAGATGAATGGGCAGGAATAAAAATGGACAGGGTGAACAAGATCAAGGAATGGAAAGCTAGAACAACCAAATGAAAGTCACGACAGACTTGAGAAATACAGGTGAAACTTGGAGGATGGAAGCAATATTTGCTAAAGACAATACTTAAAGCATATGTGGAATTGGAAACGACGAAAGAAAATGCTATAAAGTTCTTGGAATATTCATCAGGAAGAAGATGGTTGCTATAAGCTTCTGTGGCCACAGTAACACAAAGAGTTTTAAGTAAAAAGACAGCTGATTGTTTTCCTATGAAACAGAACTTTCAAAGCCATAGAAAACTGCAAAGAAAAATCTCTTTTCCAGAAAAGATATCTGGAAATCAAACATGAGTGGAAAAAAGTGGAAAATACATAAACTTATACATACATAATACACTATACTTATGCATACTAATACATACAAAAAGTGGAAATACACACTTATTGCCAAGTCTAAGAGAAGACCATATGCATATAGCAACAAAATCAGAAAACCTAAGTCACAAGATAATGGAAACACGAAAACTATCTTGTATTTCTAATGTGCATACAAGGAAGATGAAGGAAAATAAATGGATGTTAGTCAAATAATAGGTGACATAAAAGACCAAAATACTCGATTGTCTTTTTTGCATAAGCAAAATGCTAACTGAGGTTTCATATTTCTCACAAATAAAACTAACAACTAGACAGGAATACAAACTAGAAAATGGAAATAGCAGGCTAAATTATATTCAAGTCAATGAGGCCTGACGAAATTCCATGTAGTGCATTTACAGAAATCTCTACTAACCGTTTGGCCCGGTGAAGGACATAGCCCAAGCAGATGTCAAAAAGTTACTGTGAAATTTGTTCTATAAAACAAAGAAAACCTATCAAGTGTGACCCAAATTGCTATACCTTATATTTACCATTTTCCAGTAGTTTTATTGAGAAATGAAATGGTTTGTTTATGGAACCAAAGCAAGGAGAGTTGCAAGAACTCTGGGGAACAAAGTATGAATTCTGAATTCTTAAGAAATTGTAGAAAGAGTTGGTTTCCAGTAAAATAAAATTTAGTAAGGTAAGAAAGTAATTATTAGTAACTACGCATATATACTAATACAGTATAGAATATAATGGGATAGATAGCAGTACTGCACAAAAGGATCTGGTGGTACGTTAGATCACAAAGTATTAAAAAAAAAAAAAAGCCAAGCCAAGCCATTGTGGGATTACTAATAGACAATCCATGTGCAGCACCAATTATTCTGTAATTATTCTGTTCTACTTGGCACCAGCAAAGTTTCAGCTCTGGACACCACTTAATACAAAAGAGGCAAACAAACTGCGGAAAAAAATCACCAAAAGACACAAAAAAAAACAATAAAAACGTAGAAAACATGGCACATGACAAAAGGTTGAAAGACTGACAAAGAAGAGATGGAAGACAGACATAAGAGCCTTCCAATAAATAAGTGTCACAATAAGAACAGTATTCAAACTGTTCTCCATACAGTAGAGTAAGTGAACTATTTTGAAAACAAACGAACACAAAATTACAAAAAAAAGAATCCTCACTTTTAAGAAATATTTAACTTCTGTGAAGAACTGAAACAGCTTATTTAAGCTGTACAATAATTGTTATTTCGGTTCATTTTTAAATAGAAGTTACATTCATAAATGCTTGGGATCCACAGTAGGGAAAATGCTTGGGATCCACACATGGGGAAAATCTAATGCTGTTTTAAAATCAGGACAAGTAATAGATAACTTGCTGAAACTTCCTTCAGACATATATTTGCAATACCATTGCAAGTTTACTATTTTTCAGTTTGTTTTACATTAAACAGCCCCAAATATTTCAGTCTTTCTTTATTAATTATGAGGAAATAATAATCAGGGGGAAAAAAGTTTCAGAAAACTCAAGCTTATAAAATAAAAAGTAACATTTATAGAAGTATTTTGGGCTTTCATTTCTCTAACGTTTGTCAAGAAAATTTCTAGCAATCATATGGATTATATCCCTACAGGTGTTTTGAAAAACTTCATTTTTCTTAAACACTTTTATTACAATTTCAGCATTTGTAGTGTTTGAGGTTTCATCCCAACAGAAGTAACTTTCTCATCTGCTTGTACAAATACATCACATTCCTAGGGATAACCTATCTAGCAGTGCTGTAATGCTGTAAAGTGAAGTTAAATATACAATTTCAGTTGAGCAATAAATGTCACCCTATTTTATAACTCTGTTTATGTTAGTGTAAAACAGTCATCTATGACTGCCCTGCTACTAAAGTATGAAAGCAGTGAAGTGTCACAGAAGCAGAGCTTTGATAAGAGCAGACTGCACTTTTAAAGTAGCGTCTTATAATTTCTATGTACTAGAAGCCTCCATTCTCAAAGAAATCATAAAGCTTCATTTGATTTCATCACCCTGAAAGACTACTTTAGTAAACTAGCAGCAGAAATATACTCACCTGTTCCATCGTCTACATTCTCTACTTCCATCACTTCTGTGTTTATTCTGCCCCGAAAAAGGTAACGATGGCCGTCAGTAGATGCTTTGCTGTTCTTCAATCGCCTGATAAGAGAAAGAGAAGATGAGCAAGTCACCCACAACTTTGTGTTATGTTTCTATACTGCTACTTGTACATGTAGCATCCAAAGGAAACTGTAAAGGTCACAACTCATTTATACGTCTAATCGAATTGTCTCATTCCTGAATGGGACACTGATGATGCTAAAGCAAAGATGCCAACTCTGGCAAGACTAAGCTTCAAACTGGTAGATGACAAGAGTTTATCAGCAAAGCCTCACTCTAGAAGTCCTGTTCCAACACTTTGATACCTACTTGCCACACTCTGTCATTAAAGACAAAATAATGCACTGGGAGGATGTGTCCTCCTAGCTGCTTTAGCCTCCTTATATTTATCAAGAAATTCAATACAAGGTTAGCATGACTGAAAAAATGAAATAACACTTTTGGATGTAAATTTTGCCCTACACACATGTATGTTAGCCTCATATGTGGCACTTATGCATGGAAGAACTATGAACACATTTTTTCTTCCGCACTTGAAAGTTAACCAAGAATTATACTTAAGAATTTCTGATATTTTGGAGGTAGTCAAGGCCTTTTCAGACTCCCAGTCCTACGCAGCTTTTCTCATGTAAGATAAACCAGAGATGATTTTCTGTCCATTTCAGCCTGTAATGATAATACTGTATTTCAAACAAAAGTCAGTTCCTGAGAATTAATGATCATCTGAGTTCTGACCTTCACTCACTCCAGAGAGATAGTAATCTTCAGAAAATGACCTGCTTCTCAATCATTACTGTCTAATGAGTAACTCTATTACATTATAAGCTTCTTATTCAAAAACTGAATAATATATTAAAAAAATAGCAGCAAGTATAAAGGTTCAGTATATTTTTTCTCTCCAAAGTGAGTTAAATCCAATAATCCTAGAGACCTTTGTATCCATGAAACTAAAGCTTAGTGATCCATGTTTATACAACTGTGCAGCAAAAGGATGTTTAAAAATTACAAAAAATGCATTTTATTTTGGCAGGGGTATTAGAGAGCATTTCCAAGGTCTATCATGTTTCCAGGAATCTACCAAGGACCTATCTAGCAATATGTGTATTCAGTGGCTATTAAAAGCAGTTTCTGGATCAAAGAAAGAAACTCAAGCAGTTTAAAAAGGGATACCTGTACGCAGAATCCTTATTCCTCAGAAGCATAAGAGCACTGAATGAACATTAACTACAGAAGGTTGTTGCTGACCTACAGAATTACTCCCTGCAATGCAGCAAGCAGCAGCATTCTGGCTCTTTTCCCTGATTAGAAATACAAAGGCTTGAAACACTTGAAACTTTAGAGACTAATTTTATAGCATAAGCTACAATCCTAATGTGTTTAACTAAACATTCAGCCTGTTTACCCTTCCTAGAAGAGAGTGAGACCACCACATAGTACCTGTTATGGAAGTCTGATGAAACAGATTCCTTCTCCCTCTATTTCACCATTTGGTTTCTGCATTCCTACAAAATTTTTCCAATGTTTGAATTAAATGCAATTCTTAGTGGATGATGGGTTTCCTCTGAAAATATTTAAGTTTATATTGCAATTAACTACAATAAACACTTTGGTATTGTTCAAATATTGTTAAGAAAAAGCATACAGAGGACTAGCTCTACCGTAAGAAAAAACACAAATGATTTTTCAAAGTATAAATGGACCATTTACCTATGCTTTTTTTTGCAGTAGACCAAAAGGTTATCAAACAGAAAAAATATCCGCTCTTGAATATTTCCTGCTGAGATTTTCAGAAGTAGTCCACTTCGCAGCATTTCTGTGCATGTGTCAGTGATGTTGGACCCCTAAAATTAATGGGAAAGAAATCAATCATTTTTATTTTGTGTTAACTGAAGAATTCTGCAGCAAGAAAGGACAACATTTCTTATACAAACTCACAATTCTCTGAAAACACCAAGACTAAAACTTACGGTTATTTCTTAATATTGTAACTATATAATAATTTCTAATGTTTACTTAATAACATTTAACACCAGCTTTGTATTCACCTAGTACCATAATTAACTAGGAGAAGGGTTTTTTGCTTTATTGGATGTTTAAGATTCCTCATTAAAGTTTCCAAATTATGTCACGTCTGTACACAAGATCTCTCATGATAAACCAGTCCAACTTTATAAAACAAGTCTTATCCTTTGTGACTTTAATATTTAGTAAGAAAAGTCTGCAAATGAGGCTTTGAAACACATAATCTATGCCAAGATTAATTTGGAAGCTGAGGTAACCCCAAACTTGAATGTCATTAAGTGTATGTATAGTTCCATACTAAATTGAGCTAGACAGAATCAAAGTTGATAGCAGCATCTACAAGTAAGACTAGCATACTTCTTCTTAACATACTCTGAAGACATCAGAATTTTGTTAATCTTTATATGTTTGGAATGAAATTTCCCATGCCTCGTTACTGCTTGAGGCAGATTGTTTTGGTTTTGTTTTTGTGTTGTTTTGTTTTGAAAACAAGGCAGGCATTTTCAATAAGCTTAATCAAAAAGAAGCAACTTTAACAAAGAATAACATTTTCCCAAAAATATTCCTATGACAAATTCCTAGCATTTCAGTGCCTTATAAAGACAAATGAACCTCTCAAAGAAGCCTGCCTTGAAATCAAGGTCCACTTTGCTATTTCTGAAAACCATAGAATCATTGAATCATTTAGTTGGAAAAGACCATTATGACATGATTAAGATCATCAAGTCCAACTGTCAACTTTATACTACCAAGTTCATAACTAAACCATGTCCCTAAGCACCACATCTAGACATCTCTTAAATACCCCCAGGGATGGTAACTCAAGCACTTCCCAGGGCAGCCTGTTCCAATGACTGCTTGAACCATTTCTTCACCCTTTCCATAAAGAAATTCTTCCTGATATCCAATTTAAATCTCCCCTGGCACAACTTAGGGTCATCTCCTCATGTCCTATCACTTGTCACCCGGGAAAACTGACCAACACCTACCTCACTGCAATGTCCTTTCAGGTAGTTGTAGAAAGCGATAAGCTTCAGCCTCCTTTTCTCCAGACTGAACAACTCCAGTTCCCTCAGCCACTCCTCATCTTGTTTTCTAGTCCCTTCACCAGCTTTGTTCTTCTCTGAACACATTGCAGCAGCCCAATATCTTTCTTGCAGTGAGGGGCTCAAAGCTGAACACAGTACTTGAACACCAGAGGACAATTACCTCCCTGGTCCTGCTGGCCACACTATTTCTGATAGAAGCCAGGATGCCATTGGCCTTCTCAGCCACCTGAGCACACTGCTGACTCATGTTCCTGGTCCTTTTCTCCCAGGCAACCTTCCAGCCACCCTTCCCCAAGCCATCACTGCAGAGGTTGTTATGACCCAAATGCAGCACCCAGCATTTATCCATGTTGAATGCCATACAAGTCCATGCTCCTGTGGGACAGACCTTCTGTACTTGTTCTATGTGCATCAAGCCGTGCAATCCTATTGATAATTATGCATACATCCCAGCTCAAGGAGCTTCTTAATTTCAGCCAGTCAACATTCAACCTGCAAAACCTGCAAAAGCCAGGGATTTTCTTTCATCTACACATGTTCTGAATGACTTTTACTTGCAATAGCTGTAGTTACTTCCTCTTCTTGATCTAATCACAACAGCCCAAAGAAAAATGTATTCAATTAAGAGCCAAGAAGCAATCATGGGTTCCGCTCTCAGCTCTTCATCTTACCATGCATCCTTTGTACGTCACAGTCCTGAATATTGAGCAACAGCTCACTCTGCTCTAAGGAGAAAGCGGGCTATTTACAGAGATGATAAGAGAGATTGCACAACTATAACAGTGGAACATAATTCAGGTCTCTAAATCATCAACTTCAGTATCAGTGCTAACTAACCATTCTTGTTTCCATTTAGGATCAAATGAGGCAAAAATGAATGTCATCTATAGCCACTAGACCATATTTCCCTTCCTAAGACAGAATAAACACCAGAAGCTGGCATATTAATTTACAGTTGTATTTGAAACCAAACACTGAAACACCTTAGCATACACAGTAATATAAATTAAGCATAAATTAGAACTGAACTTAATTCTTGCTGACAACTACAGAAAAACAAGTTGTTTCTTTCCATTACATTTCATAGCTTTTGTACATTAAAAAGAGTAATCAATGTTATGCTGCTTTTAAAATCTGTTGGCATTTATTTTTAAAAGGCTGTATTTTTAAAAGGTTTTATTTGTTTCCTTGCTTTTACAGAAAAAATCAGCTTTGCTGGAAAATTATAATTTTTCTATGGACACCAAATATTTCAGCTTAAGGCTTCAAAACTGTTTCAGCAGTTTCAGTTTTCAACAAAAGGGTGTATTTTTTCATATAAAGCATTTCATGAAATCATTTCATCTCTTTTTATTGAAAAAAAATCATTTTCACTGTAGGAAAATATAACTTTTTCCCAACAGTCCTATTGAGTTCTGCTAGTATGCCAGAATCATGTCTTAAAATACCATGTTCTATACATATGTTAAATGTATGTAATTCAGGTTACTTGAATTCCTAAGATTTACCTAATTCATTATTTAAGTTCGACATTGCAATATGACAGTAAGTATTATCTGTATCACATTACTACCCTTTGCTATTGTTTTCCTCTTCGTTCTCCTCCTTTTCTAACACAAACTGCTAGATGATGAAAAAAACATTCTAGAAATACTTTTTTCCCCTCAGAGACCTCCCTTCCAAACACTCAACAATGTTAACTTCACTTATCCTATACCTTCTGACAAGATCACAGCCCATGGTGGTATGGCCGCAGGCCAGTGAATTTTGTTATTGCTGTTGTATTTACTGAAGTCCAAGGGAATAAGATAACAGGATCAGAAGTCACATCTGGCTGTCCTACATAACACTGCCAGTGCCGAAAAATCTTTTCTTCTGCTCCCCCCACCATGCCTTATGTATTTAACACTGTGAGGGTCAGCCTGCTCCTAGAGTTTGGATGGGCATGGAGCTGACAGGGACAAAAGAGGAAGGGTGTATTATATGGAAGTACTGCTGTCCCTACACCTGGGGTAAGCACTCCACTGCATCCCCAAGAGGTAAAAAACAGCCCAAAGAAGGATAAAGCAGACAGGACAAAGGACCACCATATCCCATACAGTTCAAAGGAGGAATGAAAACTATAAGAACTTTTTCATGAAGGATGTATCCACACTTTGAACGTGGGTTTACAGCAGGAACGCCCAAGCTACAGTTTATACCCAGAGCATTAGGATAACTCATTAATCCAGCAGCACGAGGAATTTCTCATAGGGAAGGTTCAAGGTTTCAATAATGAATGAGAGGATACTCTTGTCCCAAAAGCAGGAGAGGCTACTGGCTCCACAGCTAAAAATTAACTACAATACCTACAAGCAATATTTTAGAACAAATATTATCAAAACCTTCTGAGACAAACAAGTTTTCATTAAATGCTTAAACTCAAACTACCAAGGAAATCTCAAATGTAAGCAATTTGAATCTGAAATGCAATTCGCCTTTTTAAAGTTTTCATGAATACACACATTTATACTCATTGCTTGCACGTGAAGATCATATAGTTGCTTAACCTAAATGTAAAAGTCAGTGCTACCAGGCTACAACTCATGTTTTTATACATTGAAAGTAACTGCAATTACAGCTGCTGGGATATTTTCAGTGAAGCCAGAATTTTTGTAATATATTGATTTAAAAATTAACAATAATCAATAATTCTATTATTGTAGAAACAAACCTGTTCTAAAAATGTTCCAACAAAACATATGGATTCAGTTGAAAAAAAAAATGACCTGAAAAGCAGACTTCTACCATGAATCTAGACTTGTTTGTCCTCCATCTTTCCTACTGAGTCACTGAAGACTCCAAATGTCTAACTTTAGAGCAGTCCTTATCACGAAATAAATACATTTAAAATGCACTGGGGGGAGAAAACAATATCCCCTTCATCCTTAAGTCATTAAATACCCATCTTAGAAAGTCAAAAATGTCCTTTATTACCATGCAGTCAAAAGCAGTTATTTGTTCATTTCAGTTTTTAGAAAAATTACTTTTCCACATATTTTTGGCAAATTTCAGTCAAACATGGAGGTCTGAGTGTACTGATTCAGTGGCCACCGCTCTAACGGTGATAAAGGTCAGAAATTGCAGATATTAACTTATTTTTCAGTACCTTCATGCATGTGTGAGACATAGAAATAAACAGGGGAAAGGGCTAAAAATTCTGGAGTTTAAAACAGAAATCTCTATTAAAATACCATTTGATGATATGGTGGAATAGAAAGAGATGGAATACTTGATGCTACAGTTACTAAGTTGGCCTGTGACTCAAACTGGGTTGTTCTGTTTTCAGCTTACAACAAATGCAATAATTTTATTTTTTCTTCTCTCACTGAAACATCCACGCAAATTTTACTGACAGGCTCCTTCAGCTGCTGAGCCATTCTCCAGCTGAGACAGCCACCTACACAAGTTCTGAATTCAGGCCAATAAATTTAAACACTTAGGAAATTAAATAAGAAAGTCATTATACTCAAATTTTTTTTTCTTGAAGCAGATGTTCCATTTTTCCATGAATCTGTATTTTTATCATAACAAATGCAAGCTTCATTTTATGACACTTATGTATAGGAATTCAAGTCATGCTTTGATCAGATTCTAAAAATAGTCTTTTCTTTTTCCCCCTTTCCTCCTTCTAGTTGGGGCCAAGCAATGTGCTAAGCATTTCCTTCTGGAAGGAAATCTCCAACAAGTTTGTCTCTTTATTTTTAGGCTATGCAGAAAACCAGATGTTTATTTAATTAAATCCACTCTCATGCATCGCATTCAGAGATTTTTTGTAGTTGTTGTTGGGATTCATTCAAAATATTGTTAGCTCTCACAAATGCTCTGGAATTCTTACCATTTCAAAGATGCGTATATTAAGATCAGGGCAATTTTGCCAGATTGGGTACCCTGTGGTTGCCATATGATAACATCAAACCTGATCAGCTCAGCTATAATAAACACCACATAACTCTACTGAAAACAGACTATTTTAAGACAATGGCACTATTTCAGAGTTCAAGCACAAGTGAAATCCTAAAATTAAATCTAGGGAAAAAAATCAATGTTGGAAGGAAATTACTATGTTATGGTTCACAGAACACATTCAGAGCAGAGAGAGAATAAGTCTACGTCTTGCATGCTTCTGTCCATATTGCTTCCTTTGCCCGTTAATATATCTTCAACAGCATACATATTTACTAGTGGATTTCTTCTTAAGGAGTCAGAAGAAGCTTAATGCAGGGAAGTGGACTCCCTTTTCAGGGTTAGAACTTTGAGAACAGTCAGTTCTTAACCAAGTTACATGACTAATAATGCACTGAGTTAATCATACTATAACTTTATACTTGAGTGTGTTCATTACGATGTATTTGACATATGTATAAAACTCAAGGCACTGAAAGCAAGTAGAAAAATTTAATCACTGCAGCACTGCAGAAGACTTAATTGAAAATCTGAAAATAACAGAAGGAATAAAACCTGTGATAGGCAATAAGGATTATTTAACAAGTTTCCCTTGCCTTAAAATATTAGTAGCATAAGGATTTAACTTGCTATTTCTTCTTCCATGAAGGTGTTGCACAAGC
Source organism: Anser anser (assembly GCF_964211835.1). Lineage (NCBI taxonomy): Eukaryota > Metazoa > Chordata > Aves > Anseriformes > Anatidae > Anser > Anser anser. Next base: position 35,980,672 of record NC_139721.1, read on the forward strand.
TAAAACATGCATTTTAATGTTTACATGCCCTAATCTTTCCAAGATATAGCTGATGACCGCAAGTTCAAGGTAATTATAAAAAAGAAACTTATTTTTACATAGTCTAAACAATCAGCTGTTAAGATATTTACTTCTTTTGGAAGGTGTTAGGTCAAGTAGACTTCTCAATGATAACATTTAAAGCTTTATTTTATCCAAGTTTTCTCTTTTTAAAAATTCTGCAAACAATATCCTGGCATGACTACACACTCTATGTCATTTATTATTTGTCTTTAATGGCTTGTTTTGAGACTGAGGGTTATAACTAAAGGCAGAAAGGTTTGCCTGAATACAGACCAGCAATTATAGTTTTTGTACTTGCTAAGATTCCTTATCTTGAGGCACAGTGAATTTTCATGGAATGTATTGTATTGACAGTCCTAGAACAAGACTACCATGCTCTGAGTTCTGGCATAAGCAGATTTCTCTGCTCTAAATTATACCTACCCCAATTACAGAAATGGAAGAGCAATTCTTGAAAATGTTGTCACACAGCAAAAGGAAAAATACTGTAAGTATTTCATAAGATGGATAAGATGTATTTCAAATCCTACAGTGTACTATAGAAGCACAAAAAATTTGATTAAAGTAAAATTAGTTATTTAATCCATATTTAGAATGAATCAGATCTTCCCATACTACTCAATTAACAATAAATGAAAGGTTTGTTTCACAGATCATCAGATTACACATGCGGCAGATAGGAAAGCATCATGGACAGTATTTAGGGAGTTCTTTGTTCACAGTAATTTTTATTCTCCTTTCAGATAGTGGCTTTTCATTGAACCCTTCTGGAAGGCAGGGGGAGACTGAATCCTCTGCTGGAGAAGCAGAGGGCAACCTTATGCAAAGTAAGTTCAAGAAGCTGCAGGTGTAAGTGGGTGTATAACGTAAAATTGGGAACCTAGAGCACAAGGACAGAGTACAGAGAAACAGAGAGGAAGTTTCTGGGGGGAAACAGAAGGTCCTGTATAAAGTTTCCTGCCACTGAGAAAACACTGTATAGCATCATAGACCCACAGTCTTAGCAACAGCAGGGAGGGAACAGAGATACGTGTAAACTATTTTTTTCTCTCTGCTGGATCTATTATTATGAATGCTTAAATGACAGTTGACTATTTTTGCCTATATTCTATTTTCTGTTGTTATACTTCCTGTGGAACTCGGTCAGTTGAAGTTCAGACAGGTCCATCTCAAAGCCTCCTCTGATTCAGGCTCCCACCAGTGTCGCTAACCCTTTCTTTCCTCTGCACTGTATGAAGCCATTTCCCACTACATAGCCAAAAAATCAGATCTCAGTCTATCAGACTAGCATGCAAAAAAATAACAATAATTTTTTCTTTCTATCTTTTCCAGCCAGCAAACCTTCAGCAAAGCAAAGAGTCGTTGCCTATACACATCAGAAGTAGCACAGGATTGGAGGGGAGAGCTTCAGAGATTGCGTTAGTCCTCACTTTACAATGAGGAGCATGCGATCCTCTCACTACAGTTTGACAGCCTTCAGACTGGTCACCAGTCTTGTAGACAGCAGTCAAGTTGTTAAAGCTTTGCAGGTAGCCAGTGTGGGTGATTAACTGAAGGTCGATTATCAGACTGGACAGAGATACAGAGGCATTAGGAGATTGAGTTACTCACTGGACCAAATGTAGATGCCAGTCAATGAGGTTCTCTCATTATCAGTGGAGAGAAGCAGGGACATCCAGGATGAAACTCATCTCAGCCTAAGTACAGCTCAAAAGTATGTCAGGTAGATCTTATCACCAAATAGCCTGTTTCTCTCTATTGTTTGAAAAGGACTCAAATTAAGGCAAGATAAAACTCACTCCTGGTGTTTGGTACTACTAAGACAAAATCCCTTCCCCTATTTCTTAAGCAGCTCTCCTAGAAAGAGGAGTAGAACAGTAGTACATACTACAGTTTTCAGAAAAGCAAAGAACTACTTCCATGTTGAAATTAGACTTAAAAAACCCTGTGTATAATATTCAAAAATGACTTTTAAAAAATGTTAACACTGCTTGCTTTGTATTTATTTTACTGGGACTTCACTTGTGTTTACCTCCTACCTCTATCTGTGCAGCTCAGACATTTGGATACAAAACACCCAGAGCAACTTGAAGAAATACCTGTATCTGTATCTATATTTCTTTATAGCACTCAATATAATGTAGCACTCAATATAATGCAAAAGGAAGGTTTTGGCAACACAACTACTTCATCATGTTGCTATTTAGGGGAAAGGTTGGATCTTCTTTTGGATCTTCTACGTCTAACTCAGGAGCAGATTTACTGTCTCTGCGCAAAAATAAAATAAAGCCATAATATTTGCTAATCATTTAAAAATAAACAAAACCAAACAAAAGACCTCTTACATAGAGTCTGCTTAACACATTTATGTTACCTTAGCTCAGCTATGGAGACTAGCTACAAGCTGACAGGGTCTATGTACAAGCTGACAAAAAATAGGGATTCTTAGAGCATGATCAACAATCAAAATATTTTTCTACCAGACAAATGCTCTTAAGCAGGTATTGACAGCAGTAGAATCAGAGCAGCAGTTAAGATTGGGATTTATATAATGTATACATGTGCACACATATGTGTTGATGTAAACGACCAAGACTTCAAATAAAACACTGAACATTTGCCATCTTTCCTGGAAGCCTGCTATACAGCAGTGCTCAGTCATGGAACAACACTTAATTTAGAGAACAGATACTAAATAAAAGCTGTGATTTCACAGAAGAGGGGATTTCACAGTACCTCAGGATCACAAAAACAGTGCAATATAGGCTTGTTGAAAATTTTTACTCTCTCCTTCATACAAAGCAACACATCTTGTGACATTACCTCCCAACCTTCAACATGAGACTGCCATTCTTCCAGAAACTCTAATTTTTCCATTTGTCTTTTGGCCTCATTTATGTTGGAACAGACAGCTTTCATAGCCTGGAGGGCTTCCATTAGTGCTGCATAGTCACTGTGCTTCCTTGGAGTCCGCTTCAGTAACTCCTATTTAGACATTAAAAGAAAAAACAACTTGTCTTTGATCTCTAAATGAATATTACAAGAGGCTTAAATTGAGTAGAATACAAAATCAAAACATGGACAGACTTCTCTTTTACTGTGTGGAAAAGTAAATAAACCCTCTGGTGTTGTGTTCTAGTAGGACACTAAAACTCAGAGAAATAAATTGCTATTAATAAAAATTATCACTACATAGGAAAAAGTTGGCTACTTTTGTAGTAGTAGTAGTAGTCTGCTACTTTTCTTTCCCCAACAATGTTTCTTCATATTCGCCTTTATTGTTTTTAATACTCCATGGGATGGAATTGTTCAACAACAAAGATAACAACTCTGTTTAAAAATGTTAGTTTACTGACGTCAAAATCAACACCTGCCTTTCCTGCAACTTAGGACAAAAAAAGAAAAAAAAAAGTTTCTTTAGCCCCAGTCTATTGTTTAATCTACTGCAATACACCAGAGAAGTGAACAATAGCTTAGGTGACTCACTGATTTTGGATGGTTATTGGTAATGGCAGCGATACCGAAAACCAAAAGCGGAGTTGCCAGTATTCATTGGAGATTTCCCATCTCAAACTACCAACTCCACTTTTACAGCTGGACTGACTAAGTGCAGCCTTCAGTGCATATCCTGATGGAGGCTTGGGTACATTCTTTCTGGAGGCTTAGCAAGAAGCCTTAACCCTGCTGCCACTACACCCTGTATTGAATTTTTTTGTACATAAATATCTTCATTTCAATGTGTCCCTAGTTTAATTCATTAGTCAATTTCCCCTGCTTTGTCTGTACTCCATTCAAAAATAGAATATTTAAAAAAAAAAATTAATTTGCCAAGTGAACTGTAAAACCACAGGTACCTGGGATGATTCAAACCTCATTGCAACTGTATCCTGTAACTTGTTTAAAAAAAAAATCTTTATTTTAACACGTTTACTTTTATGTTTTTATGTCAGTGCAATGAAATGCATATGCCTCATAACTGGCAGTGTTTCAGATCTAAACTCACGCATGCATTGTGAAAAATACAGTCTAACAATCATATTTCAAGTAGCTTCTAAAGCAGAGTGTGCTCTTGCTTTTCTCTCTGTTTGAAACAATAAACAAGATTAAACTCAAATTTGTTACACATATATGTATTTTAAGTATTTACTTTCCTGATTATTATATTATTTTATTTACTAACATTAGAAAATTTCAGTAACTTCGAGATTTGAATATGTAATGCTTTTTAGTACATTTAACACATTATTTTCAGCCATAACAGTAAGATAAGCATAAACATGCAAACATGCATAAAACCACATACAGCATCTTACTGATACTCTGAAGCGTTTCTTTAAAAACATCTTCATAAATATTTTTCATTTACACTTTGCTGATGGCAGATTAGATTCAGCAAAGAATGTTGGCAACAAGCTCTGCTATCCCAAGCCTTTTAAGCAAGGACATTTTCAAACCTAGTCTCATTAAACTCACTTAAATGGTTCACTTTGATTCAACAATCAGGAGGCAACCTCACCACTAGATACAGAAGGGAGCTAATAATCTTAATTGAGCCAGACTTCTCAGTCCTTTTAATACCCATGTCAGAAGAGTTACCCTACCTTTAATGAGAGCAAGTCTGGGTCAAGTATCTGATAGAGATTATTCACTGCATAGGGAGATAGTTCTAGCTGTTCTGAAATATTCTTAGTAACCAGTTTTATATAGAGATTATGAAATCCTGGATAAAAAACTCTTAAGTACCTTCAAAAGAAGAGGATACTTGCATATTCTTTGTATTGGCGTTACTAGATACCCCTCCAATGGCACATCTGTGTTCTTACGTCCTCCAAGGAGCATGCAATTCTGAAGTGCAAAAGTTCAACAAATTATTAAAAAATCCTGAGAAAATTACACTTTCTCAAATCATGAGTTATGCAAGAGTTCAAGAGAGGAGTCTGTTACTGGTTTTAATCTCCATTAGATACCAAATTTCTATAACATAAGCAGTTGCCATTGAAAATTATCAGAAATAAAGATAAGGGCATACACACACAGCAAAAATGGCTAACCCATGTATGGATTACATGCATCTGTGTTAACTATGTGATGACGGAGGTTTGCAAGACTCTCACAAGAACAGACTTGAACTACATGCACAGACAGGTACATTGACTATCATCCATGGCAAGAAAACTGCAACGATATTATGCAGGCATCATGATGCAGGTACTCTTTCTCCATCCAATCCAACTAACAGTTGCCTTTTATTTAAATGCTGACAATAAAAGGCAATAAACAAAATGCTAAAAATACACTTTCACACTTCAATAACAACAACAACATCAAACAACTCAGAGTGATCATTACATACGTTGTTTTAGATAGAAAGTGGTATTAAAAAATGGTTTGACCTTGGTTTCAACAAGGTCATCTGAATACAATAAAGGTCTTCTGTTTACATGCTTCTATATTTAAACATGATGTGCAATGAATAAAATATACTTAGTCATGGACTAAAGAATATGTGAGTTTAGACAAGACTTCCAACCGTCAAAGCAAGTAATACATTAAATACTGGGTGGAAGCATCCATGAAAAAGCAGCTGAGAGAGAGAAAAGAGTAAGGGCTATTTGAGATAACCAAGTATGCAAGGGACATCACAGCAAATATTTGGAATTGCTGGAATTAAACTGTAAGTACATAAAGACCTACGGTAATGATGGAAATTATTTTATCAAGAGATGAGACGGAATTGTGATGCAATGGCATGAGATAAACTAAGGCTTCATAGATCAAGATATCTAAACCAAGAACAATAAACAAAAGTATTTTAACACAGCCAGATGGTATCTTGACATGGGCCACAAATCTGGATGCAGACCCGTTGTTGATGTAACAGAGGCTACAAAAGTGCCTGGCCGCTCTGCTCAGTGCCTAATACAATGTGCAATGCACATGCCCAATACACAGTGCTGCTGTGGCCGTCTGTACTCTCACCTTTAAGTGTCTGCTCTGCATTCCTGGTCAATCACCTTCTGTCCTATCCTAAAGGATCCTTTATCCTAAAGCATCTCATTTAACCTGTCAATCAAAAGCTTTACTAAAAAATGACTGACTAACTTGAACAAGATAATGGCAATGTGGGCTACAGGTTCATGTAATATTTGACTTTATACTTAAAGGCTAGAAAGTCTGCTTTCAACTCCCAGCTATTTACAGATAACCACATCTCTAATGACCTCGACTGTTCTGTCTGGCTAGAAGGCTTCAATTTTGCTTTCAAATTGAACAGTCAACCTAGAGAACCTCCTGTTCATTCTCTAGGTTAGACTGCTGCCACTTATTCTACAGACACATCCCGAATCTATGAGGAACACAAAGCTGATATGGAACCTGCTCCTGGGAATACATGACACCTACATATCATGAACTGCCACAGCTGCATAATTGGGTTCCTTTATCACAAAACAAGCTCTTTGCAATCTTTCTCCAGAATATTTTGCTCTTTGTCTCTGCAGTCAGCATTTACTCCATCCTCTTAAGTCCAGCCATACTGCTCCCAAAGCTCTCAAAATAAGAACCATGTGTGTGCCCATCCTCAAGTCTGGGGCAAGTTGAGGAATACTGTGTCAACTGCTGAGGAAAGAACAACTTTGAAGCTGTTTTTCACTATGAATGGAACACTGCTGAACAAGAGACAGTAAAGAAAGGCAGATGGAGCTTCATGTCACCCAGTACAACCCTACAATGAGGAAATTCCCACACTGCTATTAATTTGGCTGCAAGTTAATGGAGATAGGGAGTCAGAACCAGTATCTTTCCAAAATTTAGTAAGCTGCACTAGGACAATTTCACCAAGAACTCTGTCAACAGCAGCAGTGAAAGTCTACTGCACACTAAATACTAATAAATTAATAAATAAAGCTTGTGATGTTTTAAACTATATTTGTGACGTTTTGCTGATAGTGACATTTGCTTAAGTTCACTCTTAGTCCCAAAATGCAATAATCAGATCTGATCACTCTGGACTTCAGTATCATATCTGAGGGCACCTGCTCAGGTGTGTAAGTTCCAATAGAGAAGGCCACGCACTTCAAAGCTGACCTTGTTATCACAGGATGTCATGAAGGAAAACACAAAAATCATTCCATACTGAAATCTTCTTTTAACAAATCATGTCAGCTATTAGGAAACTCAGTATTTACATGCAAACTGTTTTTGCTTTAGAAAAAGAATGTGGACTCTCATGCTCAATATTTTAAAACCCCTCCTTAATTGTCTCGTAAAGCAAAAGACTAATTGTGTAGCTGTTTTATTTGACCTCTGATTAAGCCCGCGTCTAAGATCAGGATGGCTTCTCTACGATCCATAACAAACCATTTTTCTGTTTGGTACAGCCTTCGCTACAGTACCAGAATGTGTACCGTATCTTCAGAAGCTCTGCCTAAACTTTCAGATTCCTTTCTCTAATTTCATTCCCTACCACTCCTAACATATCTTATTCTATTCTTTTTTCTTCCTACAGACACAGCTGGATTTACACCCTTATTTCTAGGCCAGCAAGATCTAGGCATAATGCCTAATGCTGTGATAATGCATGGGTCCAAGGGCAGCAGTGAAAATTTGATGTACATAACCCTTCCTCTGAAAACACCACCCCCAGCTGAAACGCCCACTGCCCACTACAAGCAGGTGTGCTCATTGTTGTTACATCGTGGAGACAACAGTGCTAACCATTCACTGCCCAGTCAAAAAATACCAAGTTAGAACACCAATTCAAAGTTTATTTACCAGAAGAAATGTCCGCACTGTTCTTATTTTGTTAAGGTCAAGCAGAACTTTCTGTGCCTTCTCGTGGTTACTGCAGTATTCGTCATAGATACGAAATTTCTCTTTCTGCAGAAACAAAGAAATAGATTGTTCTTCAGTTGCCATTTGGATTTTTTTTAATTAAAAAAAAAAAACATGGAAAGCACACTTTTGAAAGCTGAACAGCTAACATAGTCATCATTTTGGAAGGCCAGCTGTTCCTCCTACATCTATTATTTGAGCTCCAGCCTTTCTTCTACTTTTTATTTCTGTTTTTAATTAGAATTATGAAGTTGAACAGTCTGGAAGCATCGCTTGAGAATTTTCTGAAAAATTTCAGAGGTTGGAATATCACCAAAACATGGGATGAAAAAAAATAAAAAGGGAAGAAAACATACAATTAGTATCTTATTTGCTGACTCAACAGCACTCCTGCAGGCCACCATCAGATACCAGTGGCCCAGTACAGGCTCCCTTCCTCTCCCACAGCCCCACATGCCAGCAGCACCCCAGCTACCACTCAGCTCTCAGGTGGCTTCTCATCCAGCAGGCCCCAGCAAGTGCAAGACCTTTGTCATTCCTTTTGCTGTTCAAAAGCAGTCGTAGGAAATGTTCAAGTTTCTGGCAGGCAAAACATTTAAGGCCATGCTTAGTTTTAAGAAAATACTTTTGACTCGTTGGCTGCAAGGGTCCTAAAGATGGGTTTATGTGAAGCCTCTGCCACAATACAAACTTACACATTTGTTTGAAGGAAAGTGTTATCACCAGCAGGTTTAACTTCTGTCGCATTTAAAAGAAAAGAAGTCAGTATTTTGTGAAAAAGCATCCCAATTCATAGCTAAAAGACATTAGAGGCTACTTTGTTGAATATAAAAATGAAGAAACAGCAAAAGCTCGCCCATTTTACATGTTCTTTCTTAATTTCTGCACCCCCCCCCCTTTTTTTGCCAATGACAGTAACCAAGAGATGACCTCAAAGTACCCTACATTATGCAATCAAGTCGTATTTTGTCCTCATGTCTATGTACCCTCATCATCATGACAGTAATTAATAAAGACAATCAGAAAAGGAAAAAAAAGTGAAATAAGGCTGTAAGAGAAGACAGCATACATAATGAAGAAAGCAAGTTCCAACTTCATGCTGCGCACTCGGTTCTGGCTGCAAGCACTCCTCCACGAGGGAAAGGAAGTTTTTGTGAACTGCAAGAATATCTTCAATATTTGAAAACAACATCTGCAAAAGAATAAAACATAGATAAATAAAACAACAGATACAAAATAAAACACATATGTAATTAGGAGACTAACCTTAACTGTCTCTTCTGTGACATTTTTATCCACTTTGGCTGTAGCACATTGGATCATTCGGTGAAGGAAAGCCTGCATGAAACAAGACAAATAGGGGAACAGTTATTTCAGGAATACTTGAATAACTTTTGGCATTTTATGCTTATAACTTGTTTCCCAAAACAACTTGTTTCTTACGCTTTGGATACAGAGTTACATTAGAACATTGTTCTGCGTTTAAACTAAGTATTTTATTTATAAAGCGTTTAGGAGCTCTGTTATCCCAACATGATAAAAAAAACCTATCTACATAGAGTACAGAAAGAGTTAAACAGTGAAATCTTGATGAAGCTGAGAAACTGAATGTTCTCTCAAATACAGCTTCCACCCTGCACTCACATTACAATCAAGCAAGAGCAAAATGAGTCACTTTCAAAATCTAGTCCTAGCACTTTACAAATTTACTGCAAGAAAAGCCAAAATGAGCCCCTAATTTCTAAATTAAAATTAGTCTGGAGACACTATTATGAAGTGCAACTTTTACCATAGTAACCACAAGTAAGGTTTCTGATGTATTAATAATCAAATCTATTGTAAAGTAAATTGGTTTAAACAACAGTCAGCTGCACCTGGTTTTGTTTAATGACAGTGTTCACTCTCCCGTCCTCAAGAAAAGCACCCTTGGGGATCAAATAAGAAGTAAGTAATATCACTAATGAAATTTAAAAAAAGAGTAAGTTCTGTTATATTTCACATTCAAGAACTGGAAACGAGAAAAGATGTACAGTAAGTCATTCCCAAAAGAAAGAAATCACATTCCAGGTCCAAAGGCTATCAATAATTTTTATGAATTCATTCCATTGCAAAGATTTAGACACATTCTGAAAATATCTGCATACTGCAGATTAAACTCTTACACTGATAATCCTTCATACAGGCACACATATTCTTCAGTCATTAAAAACAGGCACCTCGAGAGCCCAAATGTCATGTCTTTCACAACTGTTTAGCTCCAAGTCACTGTGCATTGTACACTGTACACGAACTCATCTAAATTCTGGCGTGGTGCAAATTCCATAAAAGCGGTAATAAATAACCCCTGTGTGGAAGGATAGCCGTCACAGCATGCCTTTTTTTCTCTCTGCTGGGACTTAAATATTTTCATTCCCAAGCAGGGATCCTTTCTCTGCTGAAGAGGACTATGTAACTGGGAACATTTTTATTACTGACGAAACAAATCTAGTTATCCAAGACATAAACAGAATTAAGTTTGGATTATTGCCAGTATATTACATGTTTCATATCACTTTCTACAGTGATGTAGACCTTCAGCTTTATTAAATCCCTCTTTTTCCTGACTATTTGTGCTTTCTTTCTAGCATTTTATTGATATTAAAAAAGGCCGTTAATTCATTTGTTAAATGTTGGTGGACAACAGCCCTTTATATCCTTCCTTGCTATGAATATCCACAGGGGTTATGGCAAATTTGTTGTGTGTATTGCCTGTACAGTGCATAAACAATCCCACACATAGTGAACGTCTGTTAAGCTCTATGACTTGAAATTCATTTCTGAAAGCTCTGACTAAACCAGCGCACGGTTTTAAATATACTTCCACACTGAAAAGGAAAAAAAAAAGTCACAAGAACTACCTCTAAAAATCACGTCTACTTTTACTATCTGTAATATCTCTCTGCTTGCATTATTTCCCCATAGACCAAACATGCTGCTCATCAGCATTTATGTTATCCCAAAAGATCTTCATTTCCCGTAACTCTGAAGGAAGGTGAATACTCAGCTGGCTGAAGAAGGTGAAACAGAAAACGAGCTGGGAGCTGGGGCATTAGTTATTCTTGAGTGATTCAAGATACTTGCTGAGAGTCATGAGGTCAACAAGAGTATGCATCAACTGCAATAAACAGATTCCTCACTCGTCCAAGCAGAACTGTCCCAGACCTCTCATCTGCAGAGGTTATCAGAAACTGCATCCAGGAAAATCCAAGCTCTCGCACAACCCAGCCACAGGTCACTAAGGCAGGCAGGGCTAGGGTGACTTCAGCCCTTTCCAGCAACTTGGCACAAGCTGACATGTTATGTTGCTGTCCTCATATGGCAGGGGTAGTGTAGCCACGACGCTAGTTTTTCCTAAAGATTTGCCAGCTCTTGTTCCCATCAATGCATATTTGCTTCTTGAAAAAGTTTTAACACTATGTCCCACAAAGCACTGAATCTCTCTAAGCACTTACATGAAAGTAGTAGGAAACCACACATATCTCAAAGCTATGTGAATTATTGCACCTTTCCCAGAAGAGTGGTTAGAGAGAATTCAGGGCAGTGCAAGTAGGAGACATCCATCCATCCATCCACACATTGGTCATTAACCGTAATGCAAAGCTTTGTTGGAACCTCTGGCTTTGCCCCATGTTTCCTTGATGCCAAATGCCCTTACCAACCCTCTGCCTGTAATGCCACTGGCCACTGACACTAAAACCTCTGCTCTGTGATTCTGCTAGGGAGCACAGACAGCTCTCATCAGGCAGGAGGGTGGGGAAGTAATTGCTTTTGTTACAGTATAAAATAACCTTAAGCCCGCTGTGTCAGTAGAATTTAGTCAGTCCACTGTGACCATGGAAAAATAAGTGCCTCTGAACTTACATGAACACACAGTGGGTCTGAGAGAGAAATGACTATTCAAAAGACTCCAGCATTATTTGAACATCAAGTGAGGACAGCCAGGAACAGTTCTTCGAGATCAGTAAACAAATAAAAATCAGGCCATTTGCAGACACAGCTTAAAGGAGGAACCCGGCATAGAAATAACAGACATGAAAAGAAAAATATACAGTGATACCCAGAAACTACTAAGGAGTTGACAGCTGCTGAGCTAACAGAAAAAGAAATAAAATTATAGAAGATTTTGAAGATACCCTACATAACGCATTAGCAACCACTGAAAAAGCACAGGTAAAAAAAATAAAGCAGAGTAAAATGGAGATCTCACCCAATTTATGACTCACTAAAGAATCAAGCACATAAGAAAAAAAGTCAGAAATTCCTGTTAGATAGCATTAAAGATCTGGTGTAACTCAGTATCTGCCGCTCAACGTCCGAACTCATTACTGAGCACCACGTTACATGAAGGAGCAAAGCATTACAAATCACGATGACACAGCTAAATAGCTCCTGGACTGACCCAACAACTGTAGCAACTGCAATACTTGATCGCTACGCTTATAAAAAAAAATCATCTCAAACAATGCGGTTTCATTTATCACGCACACGTCAGTAAATCGTGACTCATCTTTGTTTCCTCGAGTATGCTGCACAGCTTGCTGAGCTTACTTCAACACTCATCAACATTAGTGTAGGTCTCAGCCCAACACCAAGCAGAGAGAATAACACATTAGAGCACGTAAAGACTGAAAACCCAAATTCAAAGAATTAGAAAAGAATTTCTTCGTTGCACCAAACAACCATTGATGTGTTTGCCTGTCTGTTGATCTGCTGCCATTTTGTGAAGCATGTCTCATACACAACGCACAATGAGTTCCTGTTACGGGGATTTCACTTCTAGTCCTATCAAAATAAGAGTAGGATGGTTGTTTTTTGTTCATTTTTTTTTCCCTCCATAGTTGCTCTGTGTGTTGTTGAAAAAAATGAAAAGCACCACTGCTACGGCTTGCGCAAGAAGCTGCCAACAGCACAAATGACTTCCCTGACATCTGGAATGAAATCAAGGAAGACAAAGAAGTCTGCTTGCAGAAGATTCCCAGGGCATGAAGAGGTTTTGCCTTCCTGACAGATAAGAAATTAAGTCTTGAAATTATGTCAGAGCACCTGGATCACAAAATATAAAACTATTTTTCTAAGAGCAATCATTCTTCTTTTGTCAGGCTAAGAATAAATATTATTTTCCACTTGGAGGAAGAATTAAAGAAAAAGTCACTTTTCCTTCAAACTGTTTTTAATATCATTACAATTCCTAAATTTATATTGTCATAAGAAAAACAAGGCAGACAGCAAAAATATACAAATATTTTCAGTAAGGTCACTTCCTGTATACTTTTACTTTACGAAAACCAGCCCAACTGAAGCACCCAATCTACTGCATCGAAGTCTGCTGAATAAAGCTAGCAAGATGTTTTGTACACTAAAGCTGAATAAAACTTTATTTTTCATACTGTCAAAAAAGAAACCCTAAAAGCATGCCACAACAAGGAAACTGTTCATATATTACAATTTACCCATGTCTGTGATAATTGGCTTCCCATCATAAATTCAGAAACACAAGGCTGAAATACTCGTGTTTTCTCTTTACGTTCCTAACATATTTATAAGCGTGCTGGATGGTGGGCAGTATTTTGCTCTTTTCACAATATTCAGAGTGATCCTAGGCACCCATACTTGGGAAGAGAAATGCACATGATAACAGCTGACTAGCCAAATGCGTTTTCATATCATGCCTCATTCAGTTCACAAACATCACAGTGGTATTTTCCCCACCAGTTTGAGTTAATTAACGCGTGTCAGATTCCTGGTCCCAGAAGAACACCACGCTGGTTTTGTTGAAGCACTTTTGCTTGATTTTGCCACAAAAATAAATAAGTTAATTAATTAATTAATTAAAAACAAGCAAAAAAAAATCAGTAGAGAAGACTCCAGCAGCAATAGCAGCTGTGGCAAGCGCCATTTGCATTTCCCCTCCTCTTCCCATTAACCTGTGCCAGAAACAGTGGCAACAGCTCATCAGGCTGGCTGCTGCTGCCGAACAAAAGACCCTTCTTCTCTCTCCAGTAATTCACCAGCTGAGGCACCACCTGTTTCTCCCAACTTGCCTGCAGGACTGGATGAATCACAAGCAGCGCAGTGAACATCAGCCAAGGTCAGATAAACTGTTTCTCCCTCCTGTACCTACAGCTACTTTCAAAGCTGGCTTCGGATCCTATAAAGACAGAGGAATAGATGGACCACATCTGCAATACTTTCCACTCTAGTGCTAATTGCCTTCCCACAGCTGACCAGACTATTCCCTTCCGCATTCATACAACCAAAAGGGGCATCAATCTGCGTGAAAGAGCAACCCTGGCTTGTTTCCTTAAGTAAACACGAATTCTTAGAAATATGCACATACACACACGCAAATGTGATTGCATTGAAGAAACACAGATCTTCCTAACTAGGTCATACATGATGAATATGCTGCCACATTTTGGGGTAATCTTTCTCTTTCATGTATAATTTTTGACTTTCTGCTATAGTTGTTCTCTGTCACATCAGAAAACTTCTTCCAAGAGCAAGAAAAGCTTTTCTCACCTTGTCCTGTATCTCGATCACCTTTTCTGCATTTCCCTTGTCACTGACATTTTTCAGCTTCTTTTCACTGCCCATCTTTTTCATCCTTTCACACCCACTGAGACTCCTAACTCAGTTTCCTCCCTTGACAAGGAAATGCCCCCTCAACTGATCTCTCTCACCTTTAAAATCACCTCCCTAAGCTATGACTGTGCTTTCAATTTTGATCCGCTCCTTCCCTTCAGCTCTAGAGCAGACGAACGCACAAGATTTACAGTCCGAGTCCAGTTCTCCTCAGCCAACCCGGACATCAGATATCTCCACCCTCTTCCTTGTACTGAATCTCAACAAGATTTAGTGCAGCATTTTCCTGAACCAAATCAGAAGATATCTGCTCCCTTTTCTTCCCAGATTTCACGAATCCCGTCTGGTATCTAATAACTTCGTCTTTGGAAAGTGGTCTTCTGAGGACTAGCTATGGTCACGCTGTTCAGTACAAGTTTGTCTGATGTATAATGATAGAGTTACTCACATGTTTGCAGATCAGAACATGCCTACGGGAATTGCCAGATCAGAGGCTGGACATCAGGCTGGCTCACACATGCTGCTACGACCTGAAGCCACATGTAAAAAGCTGCTAGAAGATCATCTGATTTTTTTCTTGATTAAAGCACAGCTTAACTAGAACTTTAGAGAAAGGCCATACACTGGCAGACAGGATGAATGCCCAATCTGCAAGCTGAGCATAAGGCAGAGTCTAATATTTTTGGCAAATGTTGTATGCAACGTGGGTATTTGGTAACTGGGCCTTTATCCCAGTAAAAATGCAAATAGGTTAGATTCCAGTCTTAGCATCACTGAGTTTTTGGGAGGGCAAACAGACTGTTGGTATTGCAACAGATAAATAAACAAGAGGGGTCCATATGGATAAAGACTTCACTGGGTCCATATGGATAGAGACTTCAGAGTTTGGCTCTGTCATTCAAATGGACCTTTGTCAAGCAGTGATGAGACACTAAATAAGAAAAAAAGAGAAGGAAAAAAAAAAAAAGGAGAGAAAGTTTCCAGTGTGTTTGAGAAGTATATGATTAATCTTTATTGTATTTTGCAGATTTCCTGATGCAAAAAAGATACTCTGGAATGAAAAATGTTCACATGTGAGGAATTCCCTTTGATATACATTATATTGTCCTGTTGGTGGATTTTACAAAGGGACTAACATACTGCTAATCATACAACTGATCTTGTGATACTCAAGTGGGAATGGAAAAGAAATGACGTCTACAAACAAAGTTTACCTCTCATAAAAGTTAGCAGTTTCCTGAATTTACAGAACACTCAGTTCTTATTGGTAAATCTAAGTGAATTCTGCTGTGTTCATTACCAGCGAATCAAAACAGAAAAACTAGGAAACTCCAGAGAATTGTAGGTCTCAAAGTAACAGTATGTTCCTATTAAATTGCAATCATAATTAGAAAAGAATCTGTAAATTTTAAACCTTTATACTTCACAGAGCTGTTTTCTACTCCTTTTATGTAGTCCTGTCTGTTTATTATAATCAACAACAAAAAAATGTTCATTTAATTTCTACTCCCAAAATGATGATTCTTTTAAACTTTTTTTTTTGGTAGGTGAACACCAGTTAGGAAGAGGTCAACAATTCCAAAAATATTTTGGAGACAACTTCTAAATTCTAGACATTGAATTATATTTCTTTTAGCTTAAAGTAACTCACTACTTGCAGAAAGTGTAAAATGGTCAAGATGAGAAATCCATTTGTCACAAATGATCCGTTTGCAAGAGTCTTTAAGATTTTCTGATTCTATCTGAGGTATAATTGTTAGAAATCATGAAAATACTACAAGACAGGCTAATCTTCTCCCTTCTTTATATTTCCAAAGTTCATATAGGTGTTTGAAAACAAGTTTGACTCTTTTCTGACTCAAAAATAACCTCCAGAATTGACAACCATAATCTTTATCAAAAACTATGAGGAAAAAAAAACAGAAATAGCTTTCAGAATTAAAATTTAAAGCTTAGTTCTGAATGCCTCTGAATGAGGGAGAAGAACAGATTCAGCACCAACAAAAAGGAACTATTAAGTCCTTAATTATTAAGACAAGCAGCTAAATAAAAAAGCAACGCTTTAACCTAGAAACTGAAAAAACTTGAAACTAACAACAGGCAATCATAATGGAAGCCCACCAAACCCTTATTACATGCTCAGTTTTCAACACATAACACACTTTTTCTAATACTGGATTGCTGAGTCCTTAATTGTGAATTTGTTTAATGTGGTTAGATGCTAATTAGGAATTAGTGCATGGAAATTCTACAACTTTTATTGCCAACATTGTATAAATAAAGCGTTCTTCTCAAACAATATTCATTGTCAAGTCTGGCTGCAAGTCCCTCTTTGCAGACTTAGGTCAAGAAAAATGTGATGCAAGAGTGTGAAACGGCAGTTTTCTACAACAATTTCAATTCTTCATAACACCTACAGGGAAGTCTCAGTATAGTATTTATAAAAAGCACCTTCCTGACTACAGAAGAAAGAGCAGGTACATCCAATTTAAACTTTTTTTTTTTCTAACCTGATGAAATCAGAACACTTCCCTGCATAATGAAACCCATCTTATATGTGGGATACAGACCCCAAATTGCTATCATTTGTCATTCACATATGTGTGCCAGCATGGTCAAATGGTACAAAAACCATCACTTGTAGCACTTCCAAGTCTTAGAAAGGCAATAGTCTTATTTTCAAGAAACTCCCCAATAATGGCATATACTCTGGCCTCTCCTAAAAACATACCAAAATCAGAATTGGCATAATCAAAGACTGTACTACCTATGATGAGGCTGGTAATTAAATGCATTGTGAAACCACTTTTGTCTTTAAGGCAAAAAGAAAACAGAAAGAAAGAAACAATAAGAAAATAGAATTCATTTAAATTACCTATTGCACAGAGAATTAAGATGCTTTTGGCTTCTGAACAGATTTCAGCCATTAGCTTAGCAACATACACAGTAGTGCATAATACAAACTGTAAGTCCTTGAAAGCATAGCAAATAATCCCAGACCAAAAGCAAGGCTTAACTACTGTCAACAAAAGCTACGGAAAACAAAACAAAACAAAAAAGCATCATGGAGGGTGAGCTCCCAAGAAATACAACAAAAAATTGAAGTCATCTCACACTTAGTTATCCCAAACACACCTCTGCTCACTAATGACAATTTATGTGTCTAATAACGTTGCTATCCAAGAATACTAACATTAGCATTCCCAGATTCATTCGAAATTATTTCACTTGAGATGTTCAAGTATCTTGACTTCGTTTGTGTGCTTTAATCTTCTGCAAATCATGAAAAAAGCCTTACAACTACATGTAAAATAAACAAGTGTATTGGAACTCCAAGAAAATACTAACCTGCAAACTCTCCACTGACTTTAGATGCGTAGCATTAGCTATAAATCACTTGAATTACAATTTTGAAGAAGAGATATATCAGAAAAGCCAAAGCAGCCAGAATAGTCATTAAAGTGGGCTTCGATGATAGCCCCTGTGAGCAAAGTGGCTGAAGCATCTCTGTGAATGTGATCCTCAATTTGAAATCCAAGATTATATACCCCACACTTTGGATCAGGAGAATGATTCTGAGAGCAGATTATTTTAGCAGCGATCTTCCTTCTACGCAGACAGGCAGAGCAGTTAATTTCTGATGGAAATGTTCAAGGGCATATTTAAATTCATGCAGATAAAGAAAGCAGAAGCCCTGTACGCCCACCCTGGTAAAATTAAAGGGTTTTGCACTTTTAAACCATTTTTTTTTCCTTCCTTTTGGTAAGACAGAGAACTTCTTCAAATTTCATTGGAAAACTGGATATTCTTCACAAGAGAATTCAAACAGGCAGCAGGATCTCTTTGTAAATAGGTCAGAAAGCAGTTTCAGCTGCAATGTATCCTGCAGTAAATTTCCTGACAGGCTACTTTTGAAGATACTATTGTGACAGTGGTGGGTGGTGGGTGTTTGGAAAAAAAAAAAAAAAAAAAAAAAAAAACAGAAACACACATGCCTACTAATACATTAAAAAATATAGAGAGAATTATACTTATCTTTGCTCTACCATCACACAGTAGAAAATGTCATCGTTGGACAAATACGGTCCTATTGTACACATTAAAAAAACTTCAAATCTTTACTATTTTTTTAAACTCAAAGCTCCTGCTCTCTCTCCTAGTTTTAACACTTTAAAATTTTAAATAAAATGGAGTACGGTCATATGAATGTCCCTCCATCCCAAATGAGGAAATGCCTCATCTACAAAAGCCAAGCTACATTAACTGCTTCTGCTGCTTATGCAGCACTTGCACCTTTACCACTTTTGTGAGATGCTGGAAATGAAACCAAATGAAAGGATTTCTCATCAGCAGTGGAATCTTCTTGCCTACTGGTACACAAACTCTTCCCAGGGCAGCAAATAACACTGAACCCACAATAGCTGGTAAACAAGGCTGACCAGAGCAATTATTTCCAGCAAGGCTGACCAAAGCAATTATTTCCTTAGGGTAATTACTTAAGGCATGAAGGTCTGAAAAAAATAGTTTAAAAGGCTGAGACACAGTACTTTTTCTGTAAGAAGCTGGCAAACTCTACTTCTCCTCTTTGAATATTTTGCCTCAATTTCACCCTCTTTTTCTTGGTCATGAGTAGACACAGATTGAACAAAGTAAACCAAACAACTGGCCTACTCTGAAATATGTAAACTGGCTGCAGCAGTAAACTGAGTTTTTTTAATTTTTGTATACTGGCACAGATCCAGCACTCAGATTTGCAGGGACAGATCCCCAGCACTTCTGAATCGGGATCCCACCGGAATCAATGACATTCAGTGAAAGAACAGGACTCTGATCCACTGGATACGACTGCAGAGTTAAAAGATGAAATTCAAACCAGTATTGATGCTCCATCAAATATATCCTGGTGGCAAGAAACAGGCTTACAATTCACCTTGAAACACTTGAAGTATTTTAATTACTTTTACGGAAAACAAAACAAAACAAAAAAAGTATTTAATAAACACAGCAGTGGTACACATATACTTAAATGATTTGTGACTTTAAACTCACATTTCTGAACAAATATTTTCAAGTGTTTAAAGAAACCAATTCTTGTATCATCCAAGGCAAGAAGCACAATTATACTTATGGCAGTCTTGCAACCTGGCTTGAAAAACAAATTTTTGACTTCATACCAGGACTTAAAGAATAAAATCAGTAAATGAGGGAACTACTGGCTTCTGAAGATTAGATGTTAATGTTAGTTGTCTTAACTCCATTCCAACAAGAATACAACCATACCAAAATTGAAATTACTTTCATTTTACACACAGCTTCATACAAACACGTGATTGTTACATGCCCCTATTGCCTGTAATGAACTGGCCTTGTCAATTTCCATTTGCTTGCATGGTTATGAGGTAATTTTCATGGAAATGCAATCATTAATATTTTTCTGGCTTATATTTGATTCACAAATTGCTTCAACTGCGCAAATGCAGAGAATATTTCATCCTTTATTACTTTATTGACTTGATAAGTATCTGAAAGAATAATGATAAAAAACGTTTAGCTCTGACTTTTTTTCTTTATACTACTATGTAAACATCTGCTGAACATTAACTATATCATGGGATATTTACATGCTAATCTCAGTTTACATCCATTAAAAAGGTTTCATTTCTTGAAGGTTACAATGATCACCAAGGACAATTTTACAACAATAAAAGGAGAATCAATAAAAGGATCATCTCAAACAGAGCTGCAGGAATAAAGCCATCCCATTTGAATTTGTCCATATTAGCTCGATTGCCCTAAAGCCAAATAAACTAATAATTTCACAAAATATAATCCTGGATTCTACATGCATGCATAACCCCCTCCCCACTCAGAGACTTCCTTCTCTCACTGTTCCTTTATTTTCCCTTTCCCTCTTCAAGTACAGACTCTTTTTTTGTAGGTCTTATGTAGGTCTCCAGCCTGTCTTCAGTTTTGACGAGTTCCCAGTGTAATTGCACAATTTCATTGAACCGTCTGTGAAGCATGTGTTCTTCGGGAGCACAAAGAATGCATGACTTTTTTTTTCCCCTTTCATTAATTTTTCATAAAGGAACAGAAGACAGAAACCTGACTGCAGTATAATTTTAGTTGTTTTAATGTAATTGTTTGTTCGAATGCTGGGATCTTAAGATGAGAGAGCTTGTTATTACCTTTTCCTGAAATAAAGCCCCATTTTTTTAGGCTATAATCCAAAGACGTGCAATCATCCTCCACTTGAAGCAGGGAAGATTTGGGGATTTTTTTAGCTATTAAGTCTGCAAAAAGTAGAAGAAAAACTGCCACTCCCAGTCAGTCCACGGGGACAGTAAGAGTGCTACTTCGCTAGAAAAAGGCGTCAGCTTCGCAGCATCAAACAAACCACCCTCCTCACCCAGCTACCTGCAGTGTTAAGGCAGAGCATGCTGGTGGCAAGTGCCATCTGGTAACGCTCAGCCGGAGCTTGACAGCGCTGCATACTGTTCGTACCGGGACACGCTGCAGCTTACCAAGACACCCACATCGATTACACAAACAAACTGGAGCCTCCCAGAGTCTTTCCACACAAGGTTACCCAAGGATATGGAACGCTAGTTGGGGATTTTTTTCTTTCATTCACCAGTTTGCTGGGAGGAAGGTACTTTTAATGCCTATTTTCTAAAGAAAAAAATAAGTCTAAAATATTCAAAACCTCAGACATCAGATTTCTAGGAACACCACAAAGGAACAATGGTGCTAGTGGGATGAGGAAATCAAGAAGCCGTAAATAAATATGAAGTATTGTTTTCCAGCATCTTCAATACTTTTGAATCCTGCATTCCTTCCTCTGCGGGGGAGGAAATGACGCCACTTTTAAGTTTCCCTCACATCCGTAACAGACCATTATAGTTTGCTTTCCCTGGGTCTGAAGGCACTGAAACTCAAGCCAGCGAGCCATTTGCAGGCCTGTCCGCTGAGCAAAAAAAGCCACTGAGACCACAGGGACATTTCTCGACTCGTGCAAGGTGCTGCTCTACTGATTTTCCCCTTTTAAGGAGCAGGGTAAGGCTACGTCAGAGACAACTGATCCATCCATGGCATGGCACTACACTAATGTACTGGTAGAGACAGCTGTGAAAATACAGGCAAAGTAGTTTTCGGTGCAATACCATGGCTAGGGAACAGCTCTGGGAGGAGAGCCAACACCAAGAGCAAATCTGACCACCTTCAGGGCTATACATGACCCTCTGAGAGCTCTTCATCTTCCATCTTCCCTTAGGCCCTGCCTGGAGGAAGGACCAGTGGCTGGCAGGCAAGTGAGGCAGCGAGGCCAGGGCCGGATGTTCTCCATGAATCTGGGTGTGCGGCGTTCCCAATTTACCAAAAGTGAAGACAAAAAGAAAGAAAACTTCTGGGAAGAAGTTCACTTTAAATTAGGAAGCACAAGCACAGAGGAAGAATTAATACTTCACACACAAATGAAGCAGGCACTACCCTAACAAGCTGAAACCCCACCAGAAGGAAGCAAAAATAGAAGTAGATTGCTTGGTTTTCAGGCTTAATCTTCCTTTCATCAAACGGCCCGTTAAAAAGTTACTAATTGCTAGACTTTGATTTTTCCAGTGGCATTTGAAAGAAAGTGGGATAAGTACAGAGGAAAAGATGCCAAATCCACAGTTAGAAACTTTCCATGTTGGTTTTTTTTTTTTTTTGTCGTGTTTTCTTGTTGTTTTTTTTGCAAGTGTTGGAGTTTCATTTTAAAATATTTTTCTGGCCTCCTCTGCTGTGAAGACTGCAGTGCAATGATTTACAGAATGGATGCTATCTCTATAGCCAAAAAAAAAAAAAAAACAAAAACATCACTCCCAAGAGATTTGACCTTCACCTTCTATCCTAAAATAGTATTGCCAATTACATAGCAACAGCAGCCCACATCCTTAAAATATTTTTAACTGAATTATGGCACTACGTGCTAGTCTAGACTTCTCAAATTTGCTAGAGACTTAAACTAACTAGAAAAATATACCTCTAAAACAAACAATTATACTAGTCACAAAATAAATTCCAGTGAGTAAATGGTCATTCAGTGGTATTTACTGTTGCATTTGTTGTTCTTGTTAAAAAATAGAGATCAAAAATGCACAAACCATCTTATCGTTACATCAACTTGAGTGGTAAACTACAAGCTTCCAGGAAGTTTATCATCCTGTTTGCTGACTATAATCTGGTTGTTGTGTTTTGATATCACGTTCCTGTTCCTTCTACTCATGTCCTCCAAACAGGGCAAGCCCTGGAGTTTCGCTGCCTGTACACCAAAACTTACCCAGCCCATAAACTTTCTCACACCAATGATGCTGCAAAGTGCTGTAGGGCAGAAACAGCTTCAGATCTTCCCTCAAATCTGAGGGAAAGAGCATGTTTAGCTAGTGAAAGGTAACAAAAAAGCACCTGTGTGAAAAGCATCCTAAAAATACTGGATATTTACTGATGAAATACAGTGTAAATATGGAGACAACAGGATGCTCATCTGTTCCTTTGTCATTTAAAGAGAAAACCACTGCAGGTCCGCAAATAAAAAGATTTAGTTTACAATTAGGCCTCTATTTGATGCATGTTTTGTTGCATTTTTTGTATTATTTGAACATTATTTTAATGGAATTTCCTTTGTATTAATACAGTACTTCTCCAGAATTACCATCAACAAATCATCTGCACAAAAAAAAAATCACAAATCCACAATATAGACTCAGCCCTAATATTGCCACTATGATTTCAACTTTTTCTGCCACAAGATAACTTTTTGATGACCAACATGAGATGCTGCTCACTATACAGCTGGTACTGTTAAATGGTTTTCTGCAAATTCTGTGCCAAGTCTGGAATAATGGTACTAACTCTACCACACAAGAACTAAAAAGAAAAACTAAATCCTTATCAGTGACTCTGTAAGCCCTCTCTCAATGATGAACTCAAAAGCAACAACTTTCAATATACAATAGTAATCGCAAAAAAACAGAGATCCCTTATTAATAACATAAATCAGCTAAACAACATGAACTCACAAACTAGCAAGACAGAAAAAGTAATTTCATATTAGGGAGCATTTCCTTGTCTCTTTTGTATTCTCTGCCACTATCTACAAAGCACGGTAAGTGCACATCACATTTTACTCTGTCTAAAGAATTTTGGCATTCAGGTCTAAGACTGAACAGAAATCAAATTTCAAGGGAAGTTCAGTAACATGGCAAATATCTTCAAGCTCTCCTGCGAAACCCTAAGTGGACAGGCATACTGGTCAGATATAATAGAGAAATGCAGAGAAACAACATCAATTCTAATAGAAAACACTTTGAGAGATGCCTTCTTTTAGTATTAAGGACGATCTGGCAAGGTTTAGTGCACAGAGCTGTCATACATCAGGGTGGAAATTTCCAGATGCAGCGAGCTGCAGGGAGTTCACAGACACAGAACTCCTCCTGGAAGCACCACAAGGCCCGTCTCGCTTTCCAAAGGGATGGGTGACATCCAGATATTGTTTTTTCAACTATCCTTTTAGACGGCAATCACACTTCTTTTTCGTTGTCATCCAAAGAAACAGACCAGAGGAAAAGAGCATAATTTCCTGCCTATTTTGAAAAATCAGAGTTCACCTAAGGAACAAAGGAGGGTGGAGGCCCCACCACTACCAAATCCTTCTGAAACAGGGTTAAGTGCTCGGAAACAGGCAACACTCACAGTGTGCTGACTTACAGCAACCAGATCAGAGTCCAATAAACAAGCTTAACAGACAAATTAAAAAGAAGAAAGATGTCTCCATGTGCAGAAAAGGTGGACCAAGATGAAGGCAAAGCCCCAGTGCAAACAGAGCTGCTCTTGGCTGAGCTGCGCCCAAGCAGCTCAATACCTCAGCACACCTTGCAAGGCAAATGAAGAGAGGATCCAATGGCCAAAGTGAGATCAGCAGCTAGATCTGAGTGAGAAGTCAAGCAAAGTTACATGCCTGCCTTTCACACAGCTGGAGGGCGCACAGGTACCAGCGACTAGCACTGCTTTACAGAAGTATCTACCTATGCAACGATTTATGTTCCAGAAAACAGGACTAAGTCATTCTGTAAATACCCTACAACAATCAGTATTTTTATTTTCTATTCCAAGGCAGGACATTGATCTGAAAAGACTTCATAACATGTCCCCATTCCTCAAATGGGTAAGAATATCACAATAGCACAGCCAGCTTCTCCCACAACACCTGGTTGTTTGTGTCAAATCTCTTCTTCATGTGAAAAATTCCAGAAGCCAAGATCTGGATTTCAGCACATTGAGGATCTCCTACAATGTGTAGACGACTAGGTTGCCAAGTCCTGGATTATTTAAAACTTCTTTAGATTAGGTAATAGAATTCGTATGATTCAAAGTAACCGAGTCTGAAGGAGCTTAGCCCATCGTACTAGACCAGTGGGAGCAATGTTCCTGTGAAAGCTCCCACCAGCACCAGAAGAAAACCACCAGCAGTTACTCCAGGCCACTCCATCTCATGATTCCCAGTACTGTGAGAAGCTGCACCAATGCATTTTTTGTCTTGTTTTGGAGCTTCCTGGGCACTGGAGACAAGCCAAGCAGACACAACCCTCCCAGCTCTTATGTATATACTGTATATGTGCTTTGCAATCTCCACGAATGCCAATGGATTAATTTTCAACCATGGGAAAAACTCTCCAGGTTTACTGCTTGCCTCTGATTGGATTGAGTGCAAAACTGCAACAACTTTGATAGGAGGGAGAAGCAACACCCATCCACTTTTGCCTCACTTCCATGAACCATCTCTTGCTTTTCAACAAGTACTACGTGCCAAGTCACTGATTTCAGTGAAAAAAATGACTGTGAAAAGATTAACATTTTGTCACCTATTTTCAATGTTTATCTCAAGTTGACAGGTTTCATTTATCGACCACTTTATGAATAACTAGAATCAGATTTTGCTAAAAGATGACTTTTCATTACGCCTCAGATTGAGTACGAGACACGCTCCACTGTGCTTTGCTAGCAGTCATCACGCTCACAGATACAAAGTCAAATACATCGGCTGCTATCAGATTCACCGCCATGGTAACTAAAATCAACACATTCTACGTATAAAATAACAACAGTCTTTCTAGCAATTTAAAAGGGACCTGGGGTATGTCAGAAAAACAACTATCTGGGTAAGAATTACTAAAGCTTCAGAAGCCCACAGCAGATTTCCTGCCTAATCAGTTATTTAAAACCAAGAAATAATAATTAAGCACTTTCTTAGAATTCCTTTAACTCTATATAATGCATAAACACTACCTAAACAATCAGTTTGAATGAGCTTTCTAAAGAAGTAAATAGTACAGGGAGCACAAGCAAAGGCTGGTGCATGGGACATTAGGATCTGAATATAAAACCCTCTGTTATGTAGTCTGAAATATCAAATTCGTTACAAAGTAGAGTAACTTCTCACTAGCAAAGCCACCTTACATGGAGGCTAGACTGTCACATTATACAGATTTACAAATGCACTCACACCAGCAGACTCTACAGTTGCAGCCAGTCAATATATGATTAAAGTGATGTATAGCTGAGAGGATACACTGTTCTAAGCTTGGGTGTTGGGTTTTGATTTTTTATTTTATTTTATATTTTAGTGGTATTGTTGACACTGAAGATACAAGGTTTTCTTCCTTTGTTTGAACTTGTTAATGAATGACATATTCTACCTGTATAGTTCTGTAGTTCTCATGCTATGTGATGGACCTCAGGGGAACAAAATGAATTCAGGCACGTATTTTCCATAAACATGTATGATATTAAACTAGGCTA
This sequence comes from Anser anser, assembly GCF_964211835.1. Taxonomy (NCBI): domain Eukaryota; kingdom Metazoa; phylum Chordata; class Aves; order Anseriformes; family Anatidae; genus Anser; species Anser anser. The sequence goes on from NC_139721.1 coordinate 36,007,024, forward strand.
TTCTAAGTGGAAAAAAAATGAAGTTAGTGTTGGATTTTGTCAGGATATTGTTACTTGCAGCACTCCATCAAGTATGGACAGAATGGTAATGCTTTTTTATAATTTGATTTAGATGGCCACAGACATTTTTAAAGTCTTTTCATATGATCCCAAGCATTTGTCTAGGTATATACTGGGTATATACTATATATACTGGTATATACTTCAGGATCAAGCTATTTTGCTAATTGGGTATACCGTCATTCATTTTTTTTTGGAACAATTGACACTCTTGCTGAAACTTATTCTTTAAACATGAACTTTCAGTCAAAGCCTAGGCAAAATCCAGCAGAAATGTTTTGCTTTTTTTAGTTTATAATATTGTAGGCTGAACATACCAAATTCAAGTCTCCGAAGCCTGTAAATGTGCTGGTTAAATAAATGGGAGGCAATAGTAACTTTTTCCACATAATTTAATGTGGCAATTTGGAGAAGCGTAATTCTTGATGAAATGTATTAAATTAACTTGCAACAACTGGCTTCTTCTTGCCTCTTTTTTTCCCCACCACAACACAGTCAGGTTGTAGGAACTTACAAGGTCCATCACTTTCTTCCAAGATCTGTGAAAACAAAGCCCCAAAGAGCATTTCACTCTACTTCCTTCAGAAAGGAAAGAAAAAAAAAAAAAAAAAGGAGGAGAAAGCAGCCAGAACAATAAGAATGTGCTGATGCAAGCAGGAACTCAAACCTTCTTTTGCATGTCAGAGGAACACCCCTCTGAAAGAGGCATTAGGTCAGAGACCTCAAAGGTGAGAGGCTGGTAGCTAACCCTTAGCTGAGACAAGGTCAAGGACAATCTCTTTCTGCTAAACTAGAGCACCATCAATGCCACTGATGCAACATCAGGGCTTTAGTGCCCGTATCTCCTTCAATGGATTAGTCAATTATTTTTGCAGTTATGTAGAGTTGTGGACTAAGTCTTACAAAAATCTTAAGTCTAAATCTTAAATTTTGTGGGCTATGTCTTATAAAATACCCAAGTTACATGTTAAAAGGAAAAGAGAATTTCCTGTGGGGGGAAAAAGAATCACAAAGCAGTTACAAACAGCGCTTTCAGAAACATGCTGACAACCTAGACAGCTAAGCTTGAGGTTCTGCTTGCTGCAAGATGCTTTTCCTGGGCTCTGCTGCACTGCACTACCCAGAGGGGGGCTCAGGGAGCTGTTCTAAGGTGTCCATCAAACAGAAAAGAGCTCTGCGGTTTCAATTCTGAATGGACCCCAGGAAGTGTTCAGTAAGTGCTACAATATAGATTCGCACATTGTACTTACCCAGTGGTAAGGTTTCTTTTTTTCCCCTTCCTCCCACTCCCCCTTCTCCGTTTAAAAAAAAAAAAAACGGGGGGGGGAAGCTTCTCAATAGTTGGAGAACAATAATTTTGCCTCTGTACGGAGACACATTCATCCAGGGGTACGGAAGCACTTCACAAGCAACACACTGAGCTTCCACAACACACTTGCAGCATTAAATAACAACTTTTGCACATCATAGCTGCAGAAACTAGAAGAGAAAAGGGATGCTATCTCACTTGCAACAAAGAACAACTCCCATATATATAATCAGTTGGCATTTTTGTAAAGAGAAGTGAGTTCTCAAAAGATACAATTATAAAGGCTTAATTTCCATAAAGGATAATTGAAGTTGAGGGCAATAAGGCCACATAATTCAGTAAGTCCATGTATGTTTAACTGGAATACTTATTAAGGCCTGCATTCCCGTAACAGACCTACGTAACTCTAAGTGGACCCCAACAGGAAGTCTTCAGAGCCTAATAACTCAACTGGGGCAGAATATGGGCACGACTCTTCAGCAAAATAAACTAGAAACATCATGCCTATTCACCTTCCCACACAAGTTTAACACAGCTTCGAGAAAACGCACTGGGACCTGACAGTACAACAGACTGTCACACTTCAGTGTAAGGGTTAAGATGGCCACTTCTGCTCCCTAGGCACCAGTCGGCTCCCTGCAAGTAAGAGTCATCTAATTAGGTCATTTTAAAAAAAAAAAAAAAAAAGATATCTCACAGCGTCATAGCATAGGCAATGGTTGTACAAGAAGCATTTCCTGATGTTCCTACAGGAAATAAGGCCCATCATTGTCTCAGTCACCTTCCGCTTCAAGTGCGGAACACATTCCTCTGATTTCGTCTTCCTTTAACAAAAACATAGCAAGGAGAATATTTAAACAAGAAAATCATAGCCATCCTCCCGCAACAAAATGCTCAGCTGCACATGCTTTTCCCCTGCAGGAAAGATGAAAGAGCAAAGACCATATGACAGATGTTAGTCACATCACTTAGTGCATAAATGGAAGACACTCATCATAATGTGCACAATGTAGGAATTTACATCAGGCTAAAAACTTGAGAGCATCCCTACTACACTTGATGGGTATTTTTAGCAAATGCATTTCACAACGCATGCACACATTGAACTTCTACTGGTGCCCAAGCTTTTCAGAAGCATATAGCTTTGAAGCTTTCTTTTAAAACTTCTTTAAGTGTACACACATTAAAAGCTGGAAGAAGTCCATTTTGGAAATCCCTGAATTCTTGCATCAGAGTTAAGTTGGTTTTATCTTTTCTTCTATTTATATGGTTATTACAAAATCCACATTAAGTCTGAAATGCAAAACTTGTCAGTCCACTTCTTACCAATTGCTTACTTCATCCTTTAAACTGCGTAAGAGACAAAATCAATATCCCAGATTTCGGGTAGGCATTTCTGAAAAGTTTTAAAATCAATTATTATATTTATTTTTTTGTTTTAGAAATTAGGAGTTTCTGACTCATGACAAATCTCATGTCATTGACTTGGATAGCTGTCTTTTTTTCCCACCAATAACTACTAAGAAGTTGCAATAAAAAAATCACAGCTATGAAAAGGTGTCACAGTCATGAACCTTAACCACACTAGCAGTTACCTGCTTTCATCGAATTGTGGTAGCTGTGCACAGAATGGTGTGCTCTTCATGAATTTATACTGTCACACTGTCATACAGACAACAGACCACTGTGGATTATGTAAAACACATGGATATAGCAGAGAGGAACGTACTGTAAATCTAAAGGAAAGCAACCAGGATAATATTTTTTCTCCCATGTATAATATACTTGATGTATGGCCTTGGAAGCCAGGCATCATATTAGTCCCACCCTTTATGTAAAGATCAAGGGAACACTACAGTGGATTTTCATGTTTCATTTTCTTGCTTCACTTCCAAAACATCAATAATGCGTGAAACTGGATTCCTTCAAAGGTAAGGACTTGCTTCCAATGGCCTTCTTACCTGTGCAAAGCTGAACTTCCCAGAGCAACGTCAAATGATGGCTGCATCATCATCTGCATTATAAAAGGTCAATGTTTGAGAATTCTGCCTCAGTCTGCCTCACAGAAGAAAGACATCTGACCCTTGTAAACCAATCAATGGGGATGACCAGAACCAGCCAGGACCTGGCTAAAATGGTGGTTAGCTTACCAGATATGATCTTTAAAGTCTGAAGCCAACAGCAGCTGCTTTGGGTTTTCCCCAGAGCAACACAGCCAGCATTATCAAGTACTAATAGTCCCAGTTTCTTCCAACGCTAATGAAATCTTTTGCTATATGCCATGATCTCACGTGCACTCCTTTACAGTAGAGCCCACCGGCTGACACAGGAGGCCAATGCCGGCAAGACCTCTTTGTGAAGAGACTATGATCTCTGCCTGCCACATCTTTTGGTAGCAAGCAGGGGGGTTGCTATGATCAGAACAGGAGCTGAAGGCGTGTTACTGCTGCATGCTAGTAATTACAGTAAGAGTAATTTTCATTACTTCTTAGTAAACTCTATCATACTTATACTGACTTTCAAGCTAAAGAAAGAAAACATCATAAATCGTTACCACCTCAAAGCTAAGGGAATTTATAACAGCATATTTTTAAATAGCATTTTTATTGATGTCTACTAAATAAACGTCTTGCTTCCTAATATCACCAACATTTGCAGTATGTACAGTTAATTGTTTATGAACGTCAGACTATTAGTAAGCACATATAAACCAAGACATTTCAGAGCTGGAAGCATGCTGCACCAGCCTGGAACAGTAAACGAACCACTGAAGGAGCTATGTGATGGAATTTATCCACTGAGCCATGTATTTAAAAGCACTTTTAGTCGAGAAAAAAACTGTAAGAGAAGTTACAAAAAGATTAGGACAGGAAATAAATACTTATGAATGTTAATATTCTGCCTACGGAACAAATTCCAAAGATGATTAAGTTTAACCATAAATTTGGACTCCGTTTACTATAGCATGAACTGATCCCTGAAATAAAAACATAAATCCCTCTCTCTGAGGTCTTTTTCAGTTACCTGAACTGATTCCAATATTTTATTTTGGAAATACTTTTTCCTGTGTGCATTGCTTTAAATAGCTAGAATTTGAAGATTCAAAACTTTTCACAGTTTTTACCTCTCTAAGTGTCACCTAACGCAAAAAAAGATTGATGTAACAACATAAACCCAAGGAAAGCACACGTAGTACTAAAAAACTATGGTATCAACATTATTGCAAGTATCAGAGTTTTTTGTTTTAAAACAACTTACAGCACAAAGAACTCAGTACTTCAGCTGTGATCATCCTATGCTTGTACTGGACAACAAATGCTAAATGTAAGTTCATCTGGGTATCCTGACTCATCTTATTACAGACTTCCACAAGTGAATTAGATTTTAGTATAACTTAAGTATAACATTTGAAGTATGACTTCTTGTGTGATGCTTTTTTAGAAACCACTGCAGAAGCAAAACAAATGTTCAGTGTTGAAGTATTACAGTATTCTTAGCCTATCCATTTCCACATACATTTATGGTGCTGTGGAGTAGGATGACAGAGAAACATTTGGGATTTTTGGTGTTTTGGTTTATCTGGAAATAGCATCACAATGAAGCCTGTATCTCAGAGCAGTGAGTTTGGTGCATGTAAAGAGCATGAAGATCAGGAGCAGACTGCACTGCTAACTACACCTACTCGAATATCATGGGACCTCTGTACTGGAGTCATCTGTTAACAATTTTGTTTAGATAGCCCACAAATGCTTGAAAGTCTTCCTGCTGGAATGTCAGACACCTAATTGGATCTTATCTCTAATTCAGACTAAATTTCAATGGGACACTGTCTTCAGACTCTTGACCACCTCTGAAAAACTCTAGGCTTCATACAGAAGCACTTAAGATAAATCTTGTGAATTACAGTATTCCTTTTATAAAATAAGAAATACAGTATCATTAGCAAGAGTAAACAATATATTCTGTCCCTCAACTTCTTGGGTGCTCCACTGAATGAATATTTCAGAGATTGAAAATATTTACAAATACTGAGATACAAGTATACAATACAATACAAGCTTGTTCCTAATGTACAGGTAAGAGGCCAGTTAGTCTGTGCACTGCTCTAACAATGATTTTTTTCTTTTTGGATCATCACTAAAATAATGTAGCATCAGAATCTGTTTTACTTCACATTTGTATATTTTATTTTGCATTGCACGTGTATACGTAAATGAAAAAAAAGGAAATTATTCTCCATGCATAAGAAAGCAATAGGAAAAAAAAAATACGCAAACAACTCTGGTTTTATGAGGCATGATTTTTTGAAAGTACAAATAATGGTGACATTCTGCAACTGCCTGTTGGATTTTAGAGGGATAAAGAATTCAAGTAGTTTTACTGACACACCGAGCTTCACAAGACAATGTATGTGATTGCTGAAATCTCTGACCTTCAATTCAAGATTGATGGAATGTGAGGCATAATGAATTGCATTTCAAGTATATTAATGTGTTGGAGGCATCTTTAATGCACCACGTCTGAAAAACAGAAACTCCTGTCCAATTCATATTCTAAACTTCTGTGAAAGGACTGGAGAATCACTGCAGCCCAAATTGTGTCTCAGACAGGAAAATGACGGAACATAATTATTTTTAATTGGGTCCCACCAACAATAAGAACACTTCTTACTACTGGAAAAATATGGCAGAAATACTAGGCTAATCATCATCATCCAGGGCACTGTTGCAGACACCGTTTTGTTTTCATACACATTTTGGGGTCCTTTTTTCCCAAATGTCTTTTCTACAGGATGAAAATAATTTAAATACCACTCGATTGTGCTTCAGCACAGCGGCCTTTGTTTAAAAACAGCTCCACAAACGTTTCATTTCTGAAGACTTCCATTTTTAACCATCATAAGAAACTACCGACAGCTTCGTGCAATAGAGGGGGAGAAGCATGTCCTCAGATGGCAATAACAAACAAACGCCCTTTTGTTCTGGTCAGACCTAGTAACGATTGGGCACCACAGTACCCAGCTCATCCTATGAATTTAGATCACTAAGATCTTTTATTCTGATTCATCATCATCTTTAATTCCTTGAAATACTTAATTTTTTTCTTATGCACCGAACTCATAGCTGTAGCATTACTTGAATGTTTCTGACTGTGCTGTTTGGAAGAACTTTTAGGACCTTCACCTACCAGCCAGGACAGAAATACTCTTGAAACTGTGGTCTAGGCTCGTTCCATACGCAAAAATGTATCTACTCTAAATTGTGTAATTTCATTTTACAAAACAGCTAAGACCTAAACTAACCCAAAACCTGACTGTATACATCACACTGACCACGCTAAACAAGCCACAGAACTAGAAAAAGACAGAGTCTCTAAAGAATGCCTGTTACTCAGGCATTTGAGTAACAATGGGGAAAAATTCTGCTCACATTTATCGCGCTGCAGACCTATTCAACCCTATCCCAAGTGTTAAATTACCAGAGAAGATGATTTGCTCCACATATTTCAAGATCTGGTAAGCAGATTTATTTTCTAAGTCATGCTGACTACTTTCATCTTCAGAGCCTTAGTAGCTAGTAAGTAGTACTGATTCTTGCGATATTTTTCAACTCCCCACAGCATTTGTTGTCCTTACAGGAAACAGTTTTGTGTTCCAATTAGCAGTTTTCATCCATTAACATGACTTGGAAAAAAAAAAAAAAAAAACACAAATTAAAAATTATACAATTCTAATTAGAGATACACAAAAATGTTACATGTGAAAACAGGTATGGATAGTTTTCAAGGTCAAAAACAACACAAGCTGATTACAATCAGACCAATCATTACAGCTTTATTCGGAATGCTCCATGGAGTTTTTGTCTCTACAAAAACAAGGACAACAACACAAGCATCGCCGCCCATCCTCCAAACTGAAATCCCATTAATTAGCTAGGCAGCAAAGTTTCAAAGCATACCAACTGCTTACTAGAGCTCACTATGCTATTGTGTCTAACTTTGAAAACAAGTCATGATTAGGGAAATCTACATGGTAAGCATACTTCAGCTACAGAAAAAAAAAAAGTTTTAATCTGCCTAGAAATTGGCAACCGCTCGACGTGTTTTCTATACTTTATGTTATGTTTCGCTGCTCACTGGAACGAATTGGCTGCTATGAATGAAAAGAAACTTTTGCATCTCATCAGCGGCATGAATTTCGACTGAAAGCTGCTGTGCAGGACTTCTATGAAGAGTCTGGGCCCGGTGCCATCCTTGTGCTTGTGAATGAAGCGGCATGAGCCACACGCCCTCCTCCCCCGTGTCTCCTCCACCCCCCGGCTAGGGCCATCACCATTTCCTTTGCGACGGAGACTGGGGAATCAACTGTTTGCTCGTGAAACGAACATGACCCAGAAAGGCATTCAGTGCGATCAATGCGCTCGCTTGAGAGATCTCAGCTGTGCTTTCCATCCTGCTGCTTTCACTCCTGTTTTCTAAATCAACTTGTGAACCAATGGCGAGGCAGCCCCTGTGGCTCATTCACTTGATAAATAGGCCCCTAAACTGATCTTTGACCTTGCTGCATACTTTTCCTAAGTTACTGCTGACCCCAGAGACTCTGTACCCTGCTGCCCATACAGGTTTTCCTTTGCTTTGTACCAGGACATACTGATTGAGGAGAAAAACCAACCAAACAAGAAACTTTTATTACTGTACAATTACTCTACCAGCAAAGTCATTATTTTTCTCTTCACCTGTAAGAACTACCACGTGTTTCTGATTAAAACACTACAGCCATCTGAGTGTTCAGATGATACAATGTGCTACAAAATCTATTTAGGCTAATGGCATTTACATTTGTTTCAAAATTAGCGATAGATGTAGTCCCTACTTAAACAACCAAGTTCATAACCGGCTACATTTTAGATACAAGATTCTGCTGGATCTGGAAAAAGAACCAGCTGATGTCATGAAATTTGCTTAATTAACTTAAGAGCCAAGCCAGGCTCCAAGAAGAGGCTATTAAAAAATTCAAAGAGCAAACACAACGTCTGTTTCAGATATGTATTTGCTTAGCTCTCCTATAGTCTTTAGGTATGCTCAAATTCAATAAGGGACTCCTCAAAACAATTTTAAATAGACATACTCAAAGCAGTACAACTATAAAATGCCTCCATGTTGCACAGAATACCATATTAACTATTTTCTCTTATTTAAAACATGGATTTAACTAAACTTTCTAGCATGCAATTCAAGTTTATCACTTCAGTTTTCAGAAACTACTTGGTATAACATCCAAGTTTTCCTGTTTCAGAACAGTTCTTTTTATGTATCTACCCAAAGAAATTATGCAGTTACACTTTCATTTAATAACACTAAATCCCTGAGCTTTTGTCTTTTTCAATAAAAAACTACTTTGCTCAACTACTCAAAAAAGCATCCCAGTTTCCTAAGAAAGTTTACTCTAGTGGAACCAAGTAATCCCACACTACCTGAACAGTAACATATGAAGACCACAACAGATAAATCCAAAATGTCAAGAAATGTTCTGGCTTCTGGTACAAGGAAGGTTACTGCTCTCCACAACATGCCAGAAACCTCTTCCAAGCACTGGGCCAGTACAAGTCCAGAGGCAGCTTCCCCAGTTGCCTCTCTCCATCCAGCCAGGTAGCTCTTTGTCTCATAGCCAAGGATGGGACAGCAAACTGGGAGAGCAAGGGTGAGGTACTTTGTCAAAAGCTGAGATACAGGACTCAAAGCTGTATTTAGAGGAAGGTTTCACATCAGAGGCTATGTCTTTATCTACAATACCAAGTAGATGCTGGGAAGACAAAAAGTTGTTCCTAAGATGAGAATAACAATAACTAAGAGGAAGAGCAGCAGAGTTAGCACAACTTCAGCAGAAACCAGCAACTGGCATTGCAACACAGGCTGCTCTTGCTCTGCTGCCTCTGCCCAACTCGCTTTACATGAGCAGAGAAGTATGCTAACTTCCAGTAACAGCTCTAAGATCTTTTTTTAAACTGGAAAACATACATTCTGCCATGTAAACCAATACTCTCCTCTGCATAAGTCATTAGTCTTCACATTCGGAGCAGAAATCTCTACTAACTGGTAATAATAGTAGATAAAGTAGTCCTCAGAGTTTACCAGAGCGAGAAATTGCACTTGCCTGGTGTTTCACGACTATTTCCAAATAGCCAAGGAGCAAAAAACCTAGGAAACCAGAATTTCAGTCTGAGTTTTTTAAGCAGAGTGTGCTCAAGTGTTCTGACATACCGATTTCTGCTTGCAGTTTATTGGCATTTCCCACCTATCCCCCTGCCCTTGCTCGCTGCTTCCACACCCATCACCCACCCCAGTCTCCCAATTCTGATGATTTCTGCTCTCACACTTCTCCCTGACTCTGCATTTATCAACACACACTCCAGCCAGCCTGCTCTAAATCACCTGTCTGCTTTATGCTGTTTATTCCTCCTGACAATGCTTCATCCAAGCAGTTAATCACCCCTCTGAGCCAGCACGATGCATCCCTCTCCTCTACCCCACATTCTGGAGAGTAGGGAAAGTGGCACTGAAAGTACAGGACAAAGCCTTTCTCAACCCAGCATTAAGGTTTGGTACCAGAGGGGTCCAGGCTGTCAGAGACATAACTGCTGGGAAAATCCCACTGAGGCCGGTGGCTGTGGGCTGGAATAGGCTCCGCGGCTGTCCAGAGATGGCAGACAAACAGTGGGATCAGCGCAGCGGTGTGCAGGGTGCCAAGAACACCGAGTGCAAACGGAGACTATGGGCAGCGACGGCGCAGGCTTCCAGCAAGCCTCCACCAAGCGCTTCCAAGCTTTTCACTTGGTCGAACTGACTGCATTTGCACTCAACATGAAAATGTCTCCGACGTTAGGAAAATAACCCCACGACTTTGCCTCCCTCTCCTCAAGTTTAATAAAGTTTTATGAAACATGAAGGTGCCAGTTTCCTGACCAGACACATACAGAACTCGATTCTTGCATTTAATCTGTTTATTAAAAGCAAATGTTGTGTGCTTTACCGAGCTGGCCATGAAACTACAAAGATAAACTCCTCATTTGTGCAGAGTGCTTAAAAACACGCAGAATGAAGTTACCACTCAGTGTGCTGTACAAAGTCACCATTATCATGTTTTCTTTCTAGTATAAATTAATAAAGTATAAATCTTTAAATACCTCTTTTCACTTTAAAAACTTTAAATACTATGTCATGAGGTTTCAAATGAGAGTCATTTATTTAAAATTATTAAAGCATTATCTAGCTACCTTTTGCTAACATGGAGCACACGGCACAGGTTTGTGTTTAAACTATGAACACCTGAAGAACTCTGTTTTCTATTTCCCCAACTGTTTTCTCTATAGTACCTTCAAATTAACCAGCCCCCTTCTTTTTCTGTTGTCGACAGCATCTCAGTCAGGTTTCCAAAGCCTGCTGCTCTTTTCCCTAGCAGTATCAACAGTTAGGTTCTCTCAAACTAGTTATCCTGCTCAACAGGATGGCAGATCAGATTTTCACATTCATATTTTCTTGCACTATGGCAAGCCAATCTACCTTAGAGGTAGCTACAGATTGAATATTTCAGACACATCAGCAGGAGACAGCTAAATTCACTCTTCCTGCTATTTCCCTAAGCAAATCCAGGAAATAGTAGAAAACTTCCATAGTACATATATACACCTTCAAACTTAACGTTACCCATAATCATAATGCTCAAGCTAAGAAAATGAAATCCTAGACATTCAAGTCTCTTCTTTTGCAACTTGTTACCGGCAGCACTGGCAGCTGCCACATCATTCACCAGCCTCTTTCTCTGGTTCTTCCTATGGTTCATACAGCAGAAACGTCAGATGCCAGTCATCAGAATACCTACCCACAGCAAGAAGTGGCACCACTGACAGGAACAGCATGGTTTGAGCTCTCATCGTTGCAAATGATCAAAGCCTGAATGTACCAGGAATAAGACGCAAATCTCAGAATTTCTCACTGTGGCATTTTGAGAACACTTCCTCATTATTATCAGAATACACAATCTACAATACACATTAACAGTCTTTTTGGCTAATGTAAATTTGGACTTTCAAAGTAAATATTTATTTAATCTAAGACAAAGCACTTCCATTATAACACTAGAGTTCCAGGATAATGTTAACTTCTTAGTCCTTGTCTGAGCTAGAAGGACGTACGGTAGCTCCTGTGAAAGCCTTTGCAACCACAGACATTAAATATTCTTCTGGAAACTTAAGTATTTTATTCATTCCCACTTAATGAATTCACTTTTGTGGTTACCAAAGAGAGGTGATAAAAACTGTCATCTTTTATCCATACTAGAGACACTAAGAATGAAAGAAAAAAAATGAATATGAATAAATGAATTCTTAAGCATAAGAACAATTTTCAAGGGAAGTAGAAGTATGAAAAAATTATAGACAAATCTTATGGAAATCTTGGCTGCTGAAGTAATACCAATAAAGAAAAATAGATCATATAAAGGAAAAATCTGTTGGTCAGCATTAGGAAGGGTATTTAACTTAGTATGGTAACTGAACGAAAAAAGAGACAGAAAGCCTCTGAAGTGCTCAAAATGCACCTCAAGGTGCTCTGAATTTGTCTTTGAGGCAATTTGTCTTCCCCCATTAGCCACCTGGGTAAACAGCTCCTAAAATAGGCCCCTCTAGTAGATGTCTCAGGTTAAGACAGATCTGTTCATGTATATTAATATCTGCATATACACAGATCACACAAACGTAACTCTTATTATTCTGATTTAGCGTTGCCTTGTCAACCTCTATCTGAAAAGAACCTGGAGATAAAACTGATATTAAACAGGTTGGGATCAGCAGCCTGTTACCCTTCTCCAACCCAAAATCTAAGGTAACTATTTTCCTGGGATTTCCAGTCAACGGGACATTCCTAAGTATGAGCATACAAATTCAGAAGTTTATTGTGCAGAAGTTTGCTTACAGAAAATTAGGAGCAATCTAAACTTATCTTCAGCCTTGCAGAATCAGAGTACTGATCACTGAGGCCATTATTTCTCATTAAGGGAAAAACTGGACACAGACTTTTTAATTAAAAAAAACTAAGCCTCTGCGGGGCAAGAGCAGCAGTATCTATCTCCCCGAGGCCAGACGACAAAGTGCTGAACGGTAGTTATTAAAATAGCATTAAAAAAAAAAAAAAAGAAAATTATCTAGTGTAATTACACACAAAGCTTCAGATGAAATGTTCTGCAAAAGTCCTGTCCCCATGTGAGTAGCCAGAAGTAGCATGAGTGCTGTCAGATGAACTGCTTTCATTTTCAGAAGCACTGGGGACCTGAAGAGAATCTGAAAATTAACCAGCAAGCTGGTTCCTTGGGTCTTTGTCTTGGCCTCGGCATAGCCTCGGGCTATGCAATACTTTATGTTAATTATCCATTTTTACTATGATATTAGTCATCACCTAGCAAATAGCAGATTCACATGGGCTACTAGCTTCTTCTCTGTAGCTGTACGCAGCCCGTGCAAACCCTGACAGGCACACCAATCACTTATAGCAGGTCAGAGGAATAAAAACCAGCAGCATTATAAAATATACAACTTCAAGGGATAAAATGAAAGACTTAAAATTTGATTTAGTGGTATGTTTCTGCAACACTTAAAAAGTGATAAACTATATTCGTATGTGAGTTCTGATCATGAATCATCATAGCTTTCCAACCCACATAATATTTTGGAATAAAAAGGGGGTTATTGAAATTAAGTTTGTTTTCCTGTGCAATACAAACAGGTGTGTCTATCCAGACATTTCTCTAATACCAAAAAAGCAAGATTGTTGATTCTATATGCACTCTATTTTTTCACTCTTATGCTGTGTAAATAAAAATATGCTCTTACTCGAGATCATTATTATTTCAAATCAGCAATACTGTAGGATGAAACCAGGATCAACATGTTTTGGTAAGAACCTGAAATATTCTGATCTTTAGGAGAGCAGTACAAGATACATAGGAAGACTCAAACATACTAAGTACAACTGAAAGGACTTTTGCCCTCAAGATGTAGAAGCAACAGCGCCAACAAAGCTGCTCCTGAGCCAGATGTGCAGACCCATTAAAAAAAAAAAAAGATCCCGTTACATGAGGAGATGGATTTCTGGCACTGTCCCATCACCTGCATGCATGTTTGCTTCCTGCTTCCCATTTTTCCATTCTTTCACATTTCTATTTTTTCCTAGGCAGAGAAAATCGGAATGATCTCCACACTAGGGAAGGCCAAATAAAAATCTCCACTTGAGAAATTCCCTGCTAAGAATTTAATACCTTAAGTTTAGTCAAGTCATGTTAGACATCTCTGTGAAAATTCAGGAAGACAGTAGTTCCCTATAATCTTGTTTTTTATTGTACTAGCAGAGGCTTTTTAGAGATGAAAAATATTCTAAGATTGTCTCTGCAACAGTTATACTTCATTTTCTCTCAAAACCCTAGAAGTGAATTAGGTTTAAAATTTGGTTGCATGTGGCAAGTTTGTCATGCATTTACATTTTTCATTAACCAGAAATAAAAAAATCCCAATTTTTTCACTCTAAGATACTTCATATTGCAATAGGAATGCTTGATATGCAAATATTTGCTCCTCATCCATACTGCTGCCCTACTGCCACTAAGCGGTGCACCTTTCGGTTAAGTCTATCAAAAACAGCATTGTCTCTTCCAAAAGATAAATAGGTAAATAAAACTCGATGCACCTATCTCTGAAGTCCAGTTATCTGTTAAGAACAACACCATCTTCTGCAAGAGAAAAATAACAAAATTTGAATAGATGGAAGAATAAAGGGTCAAGTGCTGTGATATACTGGTAAATTCCTTTTGGAAGTTCATGGAGTAACTACAACGAATGTTTCATTCCATTACTACTAGCCAGCACAGGAGATAAGTTTACTGTGTAAAATTAAAAGGTTTAGAATTAAAAGGGTTAGTCAGAAGCTGATGCACTGTATTAGTCCAGACCTATTTGGTGCCTGCAAAGGAAGAGGAAGCAGAATGGAGTAACCATTATGGCCTTTATTGGACATTAAGACAAATGTGCAATACTGTATACAAAGAATGGTCTAGATACATAATAACATTTTCCCCAAATCCTGTTTTACACCCAAAAATTCTTGTAGTCAAAAGTCAAATTACAGTTGACAAGTAGGCATGGCAATTTTTTTTCAGTACGAAGATGCATAATATGAAAATGCATAGTATTAGCAGTGGCTATCATATTTTATTTTTTATATTGTAATACCATTTTGTCCAAGTCTAGTTATTCATTTATTAGTAAAAGTTACAAGTGCAAAAATTCCTTGTTTTCAGCACTCAAGGTTGTTGTAATACAGATGAAAACTAATTAATCCAGTATATTTCCAGCACACATTTTTCACAAGATGCACAAATTAACCTCATTTTTCATGATATAGCAGTTGCCAGGAGAAACAACACTAGCTCACGCATCCTGTAAAATAACCTACATAAAATCAGCTTAAATGTCAGGCAGGAAAATTTTATGTATTTTATGTAACACCACCATTGATAGCTGTTGTAAAGTGGCATTTGTATATAAAATAGGTTTGACAGAGAACTGGAGAAGCTTCAGAAGATGAAAGATGATTCGTTTTTAATGATACACCTGAAAATTTTGACTCAGACCCAAGAAAGTGTCTGAAGGGATTCTACTACCGAAAACACATCTCACTGAAGAAGTGTCCTACAAATGAATTTGGACAACTTATATTTCACTGGATTGTACACATCCTAATTTGACAACTGCATTATAAAATCTAAGTTAAGAATTTGCAAAGATTGAATACTAACTAGTCAACTTATTGACATAAAAATTGATATTGTAGCAGGTTATAAACTACTATGAAATAGAATTGTACTTTTAAATGTTTTTAACTTAGAAAAGTTTCTTCACTTGGTCTATTAAACAAAATGATAAATTGTACCGGTATTACAGCTCCTGTCAAACTTTTCTTTCATGTATTCCAACTGGAAAGAAAAACCTTTAATCATGGTTGAAGGTCATTTATACGAACTTACAGGAGTGTTTCATAATATTCATATAGGAAATTTAAGGATAAGCAATCTCTTATAAAGTCATCAGGCTGAATCTTGACTTCAAGGGCTTTTGCACTGCTCTAATCAGATCATAATCAGATCATTTGTCTTTCAGTACCTATGGAAAAACACAGCAGTATCAGTGCTTCATCCTCACTTTCACATGAAACTTTCTTTGTTGTATTTGCCATGTCACTGATTCACTAGCTTTATGATTTTTGTCCTGGCATAGCGCACCAAAAATACAGTAACAGGGCTTTTTTTTTTCAGTTCAAACTATTCTGAAAAGATTCCAAGCTTCCTATATTCCTATTCTTCTCTGCTTCCCTTTTGAGGATGTCAGTCATGCTCATAGTAGTCACAGTCACACAAGCATGAAGATTATTTAATATAACTATTTCATCAACTATGCAAAAGCATTTTAACCACAGCACAATCTATTCGAGCATTTATAAAAAGGGAACTTTAAGCTTTCCCTTCTGAAATTTACTATTTCGAATTGCAAATAAATGCTGAAATGTAAACAGGGTGGGTAGAATGGGCAGTAAATTGCCTGTAAAACATTTAAGAAAGTGAACCACTGCTTTTTGACAGAGAGCACAGCAACTTCATACACTAACAAAAAAACAGTTCTTTTTGCACTCATCCTCAAAATGAAGAAAGCTTTACCTTCCACGGGACTGAAGAACTCTTCAATATCTGCACAGCCAGAAAACAGGAAACTTTCCTTCCCTTTGTTTCTGTCCGGTCTGACTATTGTAACAGTTTGGAATAACTAAACATGGGAAAAAGTCCCTTTATTTCCTGTGAGGGCAACCTCACAGCATATGGGAAGAAATTAACACACTCATACAGAATATAACTGCCAACTTCCAGGCATTATTCTTAATAAACAGGATCTCACGCAGTGTCAAAGAGATAAATGAATGAGGAATAACCTTAAAGTAGACGAAAAATAAAGTTATCCCTATCAGGACTTCACTCTCCTTCTTCTGTCCCCATAAAGAACATTTCTAGGTGTATTACAATGCATTTAAATGTGGTAATCACATCCAATTCATTCTGTAATTTCCATTCATTAATTCCAGTATTATTTTTAGCGGTAGTTACCCGTTGTATTGTACAACTGAACTATAAAATCAACTTCTCATTAGAAAAAGAATCATTCTACTTAGAGAAAACAGCAGATGCAACCCTTCTATGGATACTTATAGGAACTATTTTCAGCATTGGGAAGAAATATACAAATTGTAACTTCCAAACTGTTAAATCAGTCATATCATCTTGAAAACACCTTTTACTTGTCAACTTGAGATTATCTAAAGACAGCTCACACTTCACCCCCCTTTAATTACAAAATGCTCAATTATCTCTTGATAATTATTGAAACTCCATATTTCAACATAAAATAAATGAAAATAAACACACTACAACCAAATGCAAAGATAATATTTTCACACCTCAGGCTGACAACATATGAAGATGTCCAAACAACTGCATTTCTGCATTACTGCTAGCCACGCTCACTTTAACCATCCAGCAACACAGGTAATTCATGGAACCATGAGTGGCACCTATTTCAACACTGCAAAAGACAGCCACATCTGTTCTACTAACACAAATACTACGTTATGAGGAAATCTCATCACATACTTGACTTGTTTTGATGGTGGTTTTCTTTTTTTTTTTCATTTTTCTTACTGTCACTGGCTGCCTCTGTCCTCTACTGAGCCCTCTTACACCATCTTTTCCCCATATACAGTTTCACACTGCAAACCAGAATGGTGAGAAAGAGTAAACGGCTGTTACAGCTCATACCTCAAGCATCATCCCCAATCTCTAAAAATACTGCTTTTGATACTTTAACATAAATAAAGAGAGGAAAGCAGGGCCTAAGTAAGGTGCTAACTACACTTTGAAAAAAAAAAAGGATAATTAGAATTCTTCGACATGTTTCGGTCCATGACAAATGACAATTCAGTACCTTGATCATCTATTACACACATTTGGCTATTTTGTTCTTACCCTTTCAAAAGTGTTGTGCAAAAGATTAAGAACAAAACCAGGGTGAAGATCAATGATACTGACACCAAAGAAATTCATCCCAAAGGATTTTGACAGATGATCAAAAGTATGGGAGGATTTATCACACTTGGATTTTCAACAAGATAAATGCTGACAGTGTGAATTTTTCAGGCAAGACAATTAAAATGAGCAAAAGGAATTATTTTCACAGAATCACAGGATTGTCTAGGTTGGAAAAGACCTCCAAGATCACCTAGTCCAACCTATGACCTAACACTAACAAGTCCTTCACTAAACCATATCACTAAGCTCTACATCTAAACGTCTTTTAAAGACCTCTAGGGATGGACTCAACCACTTCCCTGGGCAGCCCATTCCAATGCCTAACAACCCTTTCAGTAAAGAAGTTTTTCCTAATATCCAACCTAAACCTCCCCTGGCACAACTTTAGCCCATTCCCCCTCGTCCTGTCACCAGGCACGTGGGAGAAGAGACCAACCCCCACCTCGCTACAGCCTCCTTTAATGTACCTATAGAGAGCGAATATACATATATAATAAGAAAGAGAGAGAGAGAGAGAGAATATATATATTTTGTGGGAATCATAGTCAGAAGTTACTGACGTCAAAAAACTAGACTGTAAAAAAAAAAAAAAAACTTACCACACTCAGAGATTATGTCACTTGCATCCAGGCCTTCCATCCACAATCTGCAGTACCAACGGCCCCCAACCTCTGATGACTGAAGATGGGAAGAATACATCCTCCTTAAATAATGCTACCAACCACTATTACAAAAAAATGTTACTGTGATAGACCTACTATGAAATGTATCACATTAATTCACAGATTCCTTCCAACACCTCTCATTTTAGGTCTTTATCTTACACTGCAAGTTCATTTTTAAGTGGTATTGTATAAGCTTTAAAAACAAAAAACTACAGACAAGTGGAAGGAAGTAGCTATCATTATAAGTTTACGTTGGCCATTTTTACAAAGGCATTTCATGAAACAGGACGTATTTACTGTCTTCCCACTTTATGTGGCTTCTGCAAATATATCTCTCCCACAAACAACGGAAAAATAAACACGCACTGATCAGTGAGGACCATTTTACAAGTTACTCTTAAAATGACAAAGACCAACTCTACAGGTATATGCCACTACTTCCCTACCTTCTACCATGTAAAGTTTTGGCATCTTTTTAATGAAAGCCCCGCTTGTACACTACAGAGCTTCAGTTGCTTTCTCATCTGTTTAAGTCTCAAATGCCTCTGTGACTTTTAAAACAAAGTCCCTTCACCACACTCATGCTACAGAACCCAAGGACATCTCAAAGCATCATATCACATATTATTTCTTCTAGGCATCTGGATACACCATATGCTTAAATTCCTTGGGTAAGGTAACTTAGCACATACTAAGCAATAAAATGAAGTGATTTTCCAGTCTTGTTACACAAATTTATAGCATCCCAGAGATCAATCACTTGGTTATACAGTATATCATTTCAACTTTATAGCTTTGGGCTTTTAGTGCCCAATTCTTTCTAAAATGTCACAGTAGGGATTAAGAAGTAAAAGCATGGCCAATTAAGTTTACAGAAGAACCTGAGAACATCCTGGAAGTGTATTATACGCAAAGAAGAGACATCGTACTTTCCATTCTCCCATTTTGTATCTAGTACTTTCCAGCTTATTTCAATAATATAAAATAGGAAGTTCCTGATTCCTGTGGTACCTTTTTAGAAGAACATACAAACTAACGAATTATTTCAGGGGTTGCACCACTTTCATCGTGTTTTTTTCCCAATATGGATTTTTTAGCTTGTAATGGTATAAAAACAGCTTTGTTTTGGATACACATTCATCATGTTTTAAACTACCATAATTTGGGGTGAGGAGTAGCAAGGACACAAATACAGTCATCTCATCCACTTCACCAGATTGGGTCCATTACAAGATACTCAAAAACAGACACTTGGCTTCCAAACTCACCCTTTGCTGCCTAACCAGCAAACTTTTCATGAACAAGCCCCAACATACAGGTCACTGAAGGCTTTCTGAAAGCACAACTTCATGAAGTTAGTACAGCGAAGAATTAAGCTTTTCATAGAACTGGATATTTACATTTACAACAAGTATAACAATTGTAAACACAATTCTAGCCCAACTGAGAGAACTCTTTTAAAAGTTTAAACTTTTTGACTTACAGTTCTTGAAATTATGCCTCAGCCGTTTCAGCTGGGGACTTGGAGATCACAGCCACATGTATATTCCAAATGTCACCTTCAGAGCTGTTTCTCAGACTGTGGATTGTATGACACTAGTCATTGCCCATCAGTCAGCTACACCTGCCCAACCTTTAGGCTCTGAATAGCTGCTACCCAGTTATATCTTCTTGACTGTTTTTTGCGATGTAAATAAAGTATCCTTAGTATCTATCAAAAGGCTGAAGTCCCAAGTGCAGAAAGTTTCCAGTGGTCCAGCTCCCACCTAGCCAGTTACAACATGGATTAACTGCATAAACCCAATGTGTAATTCTTCCTGGCCTAGATGTTCTCCATGTTTAAAGCCTATTTCTCCTTTCCTATTCAGCCTGCCAGCCGATGGCTCTTGCCCAATCCACACTATTCATATTGATTTATATCCCTGATGGAGCTCTTAATATCCCCTATTTAAATATACAGAAGACACCCAATGCACTCCTAGCAACTCAGCTGCCCAGTACATTACCACATTCCTGCTGAGATCACCTAGAACATATTAATTACGTGGCTCCCTGGGGGGGCAACAAGTTATTTTCCAACACTTGTCTAAGAGCACTCTCACTCCACCAATGCACCTCCATCATATGCTCCTCATATCCTGTTTGATTTAGGCATAAGGAGGCTGGGACTGTTGAGTCAACTTGCAGGAACATATCCACCCCTCTCACTAGGAAGTATTCCATTTCAACAGCCTGAGAAACTACCAGTATATTTCATAGGGAAAATATATAAAAGCTGTATTTAATGTAAATTCACTTGTCAATTGATACTGGTCACTTTCTCTGGCTGTTGTAATAGACAAAACTTTATTGCAAACGTATCAATACATATAATGAATTTAAACTTCAGGTGCAAATCGCAGCAGCTACAACCAAATTTCGTTTTAAAGTGAGAATGCACAGAAAACTTCCCTTGGAAGGTCAAGGGGTGGATTATTTACTCTGCTGCATGCAAGAGATAAGATACTATCAGTCTGTCAGGGGGCCTGCATCACAGGCATGGAAATAAAGCAAGCCACATTACTGCATCTTATTACTGTTCTGTCCACTACTGCTTCTTCTACCCATTCTGCCACACTACACTCATGTTCTTGAGACTTGAAAACCACAGAAAGCCCATGATGTATGCCAGATGACTTGGCAGCCGGGATGCCAAAAGCACAAGGGAGAATCAGGAGGTCTCATAGGGTCTAGAATTATTTATTGAGAAAATAAGCATCAACCCCTAATATCTCAGTTCTGCCCCTACAGTAGGATAACTTGAGCTGTGAACAGTCTATGAGAGAATTACAGGAGCAGTAAAGCTTGCACAAAATGAAGCTGACTTTGTGAAGTTATCCGTGCAGTTTCTCAGACATTTTAAGCAGACATCCATTCTTCTACCATCAATTATATATAAAGGGAAAAGACTGTTTTGAAGTCAGACTACTGAAATGGGAATCAAGACATCAGATTATATTTCTGGCTCTGCCACAAACTTCCTCTGGGACCCAAAATCAAGTTCTGTCTCTAAGTTTCCCATTTGTACAACTACTCAGATTTGATTTATTAATGACAGTAATGCACTGAGAGATCTCCGAACAGAAAATATTACAAGAGTGCCAGGTTATCTGTCCCCTGAACATATATAATACAGTGGGAAAATTATCTGTGTATCTGAGATTTTTCTTTGATTTTGAATATTTGCTGAACAGCGTAACCTGGCCATTTGCACTGCAATTTCAGACAAAGGAAACAAAGTAGAGGTGCCAACCAGCAAAAAATTGCTTCCCTGAAGAGTTGAAATTTCAAGACAGTCTGTCTTTTTCCCTGTCACACCAAAAAAATCCAAAATTTAGGATTCATGTAAGTTGGAAGGGATCTCCAGAGGTCATGTAGCCCAGCCACTTATCAAAGCAGTGTCAGCTAGGACAGGTTGCTCAGTCTTGCCTAGCTGAGCTTTGAAGAAAATATAGATATTCCGCAGGCTATGGGCAACCCGTTCCTGTGTTTTACTATCCTCACATTAAAATATATTTTTCTCCACACATTGGGTTGGAATTTCCCATTTCCCATTGCCTCTGCTTTGTCCACTGTGCACCCCTGAGAGGAGTTTGGCTCCATCTTCTCCACATCCTCCCATCAGGGAGCTGCAGACAGCAATAAAAATTCCCTGCGACTTCTCTTCCTGAGGTACAAGAAACCTTATTCTCTCAGCCTCCCTTCACAGATAGTATGCCTCGGGCCCCTCACCAACTTGCTGGCCTTCCACAGGACTTGCTTCAGTAGACACATTTCTTTCTGGAACTAGGGAGACCAAAACTGGACTCACCAAGGTATCATAACTGCAGAATACAGGAGAAAGAATCACTTCACTTGACCTGATGGTAACAACCTTGCAACAACCCAGGATGCTGACTGCTTTCTGCACTGCAAGGATGTACTTGTGCTCAAGTTCTTCTGCACAAGCACTCCATGAGCCCCTTCTTTAAAGCTGCTTCCTAGCCCCCAGACTATACTGGTTCACAGAGTTATTCCACTCCAGGTGTAGGAGCTCTACGTTTGCTTTCATTGAACTTCATGATGCTCCTATCATTGCATTACTCCAGCCTCTTGAGGTCCCTCTGACTGCTGAAAGTGTGCCTTCCCATCACGCCAACCAGGACATTACTGAAGATGAGATTCAAAGATGAAAAAAAGGCCGCACAATAACACTGGCCAGCTCCCCCAGACGCATCCCATCTGGTCTCCTACTTCTGTATATCCATTTTCCTCAAGTACTTTGTAACTGTGCCTTCTTCTACTGAAGGCAATGGCACATTCCCACAAAATCCGCAAGCGGCCTTCAAGAGGAATACAGGAAACCCTTATCAGTGAAAACTCCAGAAGGAAGACCACAGAGAACCTCAGCCTTTTCTGTGTCCACTTTTCACAAAGTTCTCTCCCCACTGAGCAGTAGGCACACATTTTCCTTAGCCTTCCTTTTCCTACCAACAAACATTAAAGTCCTTTCTGCTGCCCTTCACACTTCTAATTTCAGTACCAGCTGAGTTCAGACTTTGCTGTCTCCATTGCTGCATGGCTTTATATTCCTCCTGAGCAGTCTGTCCCTGAGTACTCTCTTGGGTCCCACACCAATGCACGCCATCTATTCACCAAAGACAGGGACAATCCTGCTCAGTCCAAAACAGAAAACTGGACAAATATTAATGTAGTTTAGAATTAAAGTAAAGCCAGAAAAATAGTTAAACATAAATCCTGGAAAAGAATATCCATGAGTACATATGTATGCAAATTTGTTTAATATACTTAAATACAAAGGTGGAGCCTAAATTATTCTAATTATTAATTTAAATTATTATCTTGCTCAACTCTATACTTCATTCATGGGTAGCCCAATTCCTTTCCAAACACAGGGACATATACTTAACATACAGACAGATATATATATATATATATATATGTATGGTTAACAGCCTTCCACAGACTGGCAAGCTGCCCCCACCTGTATCTTAGGTCAACTATAGCCAGTTTGGATTTGTTTATTTTGGCCAAAATACAGTTCCTTTTGGTTTCCAATGTGAAGAACTTCTCAGTTCCTCCTATAGTGTAATACTGTTACTAACTTGGAATTCCTCTGCTTTGACAAAATTGTTCTTCATGCTAACCCTACCAAAAAATACTAACCCTGGAATGAATAGTTTCAAAGCACTTGCTGTTTTAAAATGGTGACAAAAATTGCTACTGAAGAGGTTTGAAAAATATGTCTCCATAAATATTTGAAATCACCCCAAACAGGATACCATTCAACAGGATTAGGCAGCATATAGTAACTTAGTCTGGATGTATCGATGGATGGTCCCTCCAAATAGTTTCTTCTAAATCAGTAACTCATTATTACAATCTTGTGAAATTTATGGTCCAGGAGAGTCAGGACTGAGATATAAGGCAAAGCAAAGGAATAAATGGAACACTACAAATACAATGATATTTATAAATACAGACGTGTAAATATAAATATTTATTGTGTAAATAATGTCCTCTTCAGCATGCTACATCTTACAATAAGCCTTACAAAGAGAAGAGTTTATTAAATGCTATGAAACAAAGATTTCTCTTTTCTGTATTTACATTTTTCACTGAATAGATTAAAAAATAAATAAATATACACTTTTCCTTAAAAAGCAGCTTTTCAAAATACAGTCTAAGTACATCTGAGAGCAGTAAGGGGAAATTCATTGAAAACTATGAAATATCCATCAATAGTGCTGTATAATTCCCTACACTTCCAAACAAGATAAGACACATGCTTGAAAATCTTTCTTAAAAATGTCTGGGTTTTGCCGTTTTGCCTACACAAGGTTCTGTGCTCAGCTAGCAGAGATGTAAATAATCTTTTCTTGCAAACACACTCTACAAAGCAAGCATTTGATGTTGGGGATGGGGTTTACAAAGAAATAAACTGCTTTTAAGCAGTTACCCTTACTCTGATAAAGACCACAGGTGGTGCCATTGATATAGCCAACCAAGCCAAATAAGAATAGAATACTATATTCTTTTTTTTTCTTGTAATGCTTAAGCAAGTTAAAAACAGCAGAAATTGGAAGTGAATGGAAAAGATATTGGCTTTCTATGGTAATTGTGTTTGCACTTCCTTTTGACTTTTTATGATGAAGTTGCCATAGAATGTTGCTTTTCTTTTCCTGAAGAGAAAGGAAATCACAGAAGCTTATCAAAAAATGCAGCCAGCTGAAACCTTTCCCTTCCATTCATTTAAATCCCTTTTACAAATGTAATTATGCAATCCATTAAGAAGTCACTAATCATTACTGTAATTGAGATATATATAACATAAATAACCTATATAACATATATTCATACATACACACAACGACACACACGTTGTATCAGACTACAGCCATAAAAGATAATTTAAAAGCGGTTCTTCTGTAAAAGGTCCAACACCCAATTGGATCATCCAGCATAACCATTTGAGGAGTTTCAGTCTAGGACACAAATTATCTATTGCTGACATGGAGTAGAAACACTGAATTTGACTAATGTTTACCTGGAGTCTCAATTAATCACTTGTCCAACTAATTAGTCTGCTCAACAATCAGAGAAATACCTACTGAGCCAAAAGAAAGGAAGGGCGCAGGGTGGCAGGGAAATACAGGACCCCAGGACTCACACAGCCACTGAGAAGGTTGGGCGATAAACCTTATAAACATTTCTTTATGCCCATTGAAAAGCAAGGATTCTGCTTGCCTTAACAGAGCACGCATTTACAGCAAACTTAACCCCCCCCCCTTTTTTTTTCTTTTTTTTTTTTACTTTAGTAAAGTGGAAAGGAGAAGATGGTACAGTAGAATCTAATGGAACTGAACTTTGATTTGAGAATTAACCGGCTGAAACGTATGTTTATTCACAGAAGAGACTCTATAAACCATACTATATTCTACACAATAAACTGGCTGTCTTTTCCTTCCAGCTGCCTCAGGATCTAACAATTTGCCCCGGCTTCGGCCATGGGGTTTTGGAAGGCTCAGGCGAGTGCTAACATCTGCTTCTATTCCCATCAACGTCAAATTTGTCAGAACACAAAACTGCAGCAGAAAAACAATCTCTGTCAAATAAAAATAAACTCTACTTCCACAGCTATCCCCTGAAGTACCAAATGCAGCAGATCTATTACATGTCCAATTTCTATTCCAAAATAAAATTTCTTTCCTTAAATACATTTTTTTTTTTTTTACCTTCTATTGTATCTAGCCTGTATCACTGCAGTGTACCTGCCTCCTAAAGCTCTTCGTGGCTTGGTTTGCCTTTTCTGGCCAAACATCAGCATGAAGAACAAACATAACAAAGCCTTAAACCAAGTCAGAAAGTGACAAATTAAGCCAGCCACCATCTAATAACTCTTTACTATTAACTACCTCCAGTTTTACTGGTCTCCTTACTACTGGTACGTTCAGATGAGTACCCTGATTTCTACAGCAAATGAACCCTTGCAAGAAAACATTAAGCTAATTAAAAAAGAAAAATTAAACATTCATTAAAAAGTCAAGTGTATTTCTCAGCATAAAATACAAGACCAATGAGAATCTTGGAAAAGTTTACTCAGTTCTATCCTAACTAGCTAATCATGCTACTACTTCTAGAGAAAAACAGGAAATTTTCACTACATTTACAGAGAGCACATCAAATATATACAATTTTTCATTTCCTGGAAAGAATGAAATAAATAAGGTATACACTGATAAATCACAAAAGAAAAAAAAAAAAAGAAAAAAAAATAGCATTTTTACCATGAACACTCAACATAATATTAATTATTCAGTTACACTGTTAGATAACGTGATTATTTTGGGGAGAGAGCAAGTATTCACCAACTGTTGCCTTCACTTCCTTCCAGCAAGAACATTTTGGTGAAAGAAGATTCTCCTCTATCCCTGCAAGTACAGCTTCCACTCCACTGGAAAACACAGCTTTCTTTCTTGTAAGATGACATGATCACCCAAGAAGTATGGCCCAGCAGCAGAAAAATCCCAACAGCTAATTTAGCCAGTAAAGAACCAAGTTTGTAAAAGTAACCTCATGTTGTAGCTCATAGTGAACTCCATTTGTAGATATGATTTTCAGAAATATTTTAGTTCCTTAGGCAAGTTCTTCTATCAGTAGATTTAATTCTTTTAAGAAACACTAAATGCTAACAAGAACAAAAACTCTAGTATTGAAATGACCCTCCAAGTGTTGTAATGAAATGTTAGAAGGAAAAGTTCAACCCTTTCTTCATAATTCCCTGTGCCTACTCCCTCTGACATTGCTGTGACTATTGGTGGACTTAAGTTTATCCACCTCATGTACGTTTACATACCTCATTGAGATGAGCACAAAATCATTGTTTCTCTGTATTATGTCTCAACATACCATGTTACCATAGTTTATTACTGGAAGATTCAGATCTGAAAGAGTAATATTAGCACAACCAGACCTTTCCACACAGATCTGACTTGTGATGAAAGCAGATTAAAAACAATATACTGAATTTATACAGTGTAAAGGCAAGAAGAGGGGAATGAACTCACATGGGAAGGACTACTCAGGTACATCTATTTAATCAAATAATGAACCTATTAAATCTTCTGCTTTGTACTTAATAGCCTTGTAGAGCCCTGACAGAATACACAAACCACTTCTCACTGCATTGATGATAATTGGAGAAAGAGGAGTCACAGAGGAGCAGGAGAGCAAAAACACTTTAAATAACCAGTGAGAAATTTGTCCTTGGTGAGATGCTCTTTAATTCCAACATAAAGCGAAGAAATAATTCTAACACGTAATAGGCATGGCTCCCATGCAGGGAAACCAGCAAAGCATTTCCCATGTAGATACACACTAGCAAAGTCACATCCTCCTTATAATCTCATTCTCCAGCCAGCCACAGGCAGTAGCAGGTAAAACACCATTTCCCCAACATGATCACATCAGCAACAGGGATCTCCTCCTCCCACCACTCAGTTAGATCAGGCTTGCACTTCACTTCCACACCTGTTTATGTTACAGACTGCCCATCATGATAACTTAGTTTTGCCTCAGCCAGAGGGGTGGGGGATGTTATCAATTCACTTCACAGGATGCACAAAGTACTCAAAAAAAGAGTTAGGTATGATATGATGAACATTATACTTCCACACAAATCCCACTTAGGTACTGTCCCTGTCCTGCACAAGAATGACTGATGGAAGAAACATGAATTTTTGTCTCTTAATATAACTGCTTCCACAACAGGACATAAGCACAAGATGAAAGGTTCAGTCCAAACCGGTGAAAAGTTAGCTCTTGTCCTCACAAATGCTAATGTACCTTTCCAAAGGAACCATACATCATGAAACATGGCATTCTGTAACTCCACAGAAGACATAAGCTCTAATCCTGAAACCACAGTTTGTTCCTATAAACTTCAGTGAAAACTGCATGTACTCCATGTAAACTGTTAAAAAGACTACAAATGGCTTCAGCTTTCCATACATAAAGGAAACCCCATTTCTACCAAAATGACCTCCACTGACAGTGTCGAGGAGACCTGGAAGCCAAACTTAACTTGTATTGGAATTACAGCATCTTGGGCTGTCTCTAGTTTAACAAGGAACCCTGCAAAATAGGATAGGGTTTGGACAGAGAAAGTCAGTGCTGGGCCCCCACGTTCTTGCCCCATCCAGATGTGCTCCAAGAGAAAAATTTGCAGTTCACTTTCATCCAAAACAAACTCAGACTTTGTGCCCTAAGACAACCTCACGCTGAGAAGATGCAGCCTCCAGATCAAGAAGTAGCCACAGGAATGAGCACAATGCCAATATGTAATAAATGTGATTGGTCTCCACACTGGCACTAGTCCAGAGCCACCCCCCTCGTAAAATCCACCACCACAGGCACTCTCAACACCAGTCCTAGCAGACAGGCAAAGGGAAAGCTCCCAAGTTGTCTCCTCAAACCAAGGACAAGGCACAGTTCAAAAGCACGACATTTCCCTGCAAAGGGTTTAGATCTCTGAGCTATCACTTGAACATTGTTCACAAACATTAATGAATATGTAAAATTTGACCTAGAACCAGGCATTTAACTCCAGCGCTCCTCCCTTTCTCCATGTGATTTATTTAGATCATCTTGATCCAAATTCTGCAAGACTAATTACTGAATTCATTACTTGCATGCAACTTGAAGTCTGTACAGAGTCTGCTCTTCAGAAGGAGCACTTACTGCTTGAACATCAGTACCCATTTTGTCTGAAACTGTGGGGTCCAAAATTAAAGACACTACAAATTCTTTAAACTTGCTGAAAAGACCTAAGAATCTGACATACACCAAATGTGGGGCTTAAGATGAAATATTGAAGCATATTCCCTTAAGATTTTTTTTTACAGTAAGTAAAATTTGATTGTTAAATAGGAACAAAGTAAAAGGCAATCGCACAGCCACCTTCTCAAGTATACATCAAATATTTTTTTAGAAATAGAAAACACATTGGACCATTTACCATTTTTCAAGGTTCTGCTGAGGATAAACATATGGAGAAAATAAGCTACTCTGTAGATCTTATTTCACTCCTGTGTCTGTGCTTTTATTCTCCCTGTCACAGCCAAGTTGAGAATTTCCTCTTTCATGATAATAAGCAGAAAGTTCACAGATCTCAAAGCAGCAAAGCAGGAAGTTTGCAGTTTGAAGGATTTCCCCTCTTCAATGGCACAGGGGAGGAGAGAAAAATACGTGGGGGCTACTGTGAAAGATCCTCAGCAAAATCAAGCAGATGAGCTGGACGTATTTATCTCATCAGGGTCCTAGAGCGATGCTACCGACACCTCGAGCAAACGAAGCACAGCACAACTGTGCTAAGTAAGAACTGTTCCTCTGGGTTTCCCAAAGAGCGCACACTCCTTCCTTTCTTATTAGGGATTAGGGCGTTACCTGGCACAGGTAACCCCACCCGCAGTGTCAGTGGGGTGTGGACGGAGGTTCACCCGCTGCAGCACAGCTCTGGCCAGGGTCAGCCTGCCCAGGCGACCCCAGCACCCACAGCTGAGCCCAGCCTCCCAGGTGGCCCCAGCCCCCCGAGGTGACCCACACCAGCCCCGCTCAGTGCTCCTCACCCTCACCCCGCTGCCCTTCAGGGGCTGCCGCCCTCCCCAGCACCCCGAGGGGCCGCTGCCCCTCCTGCCCAGCCCCGCGGGGTGCCCCTCGCTGCAGCACGACCCTGCGGGCGGGCTCCCCGGGCAGGGCGCCCCTTCCCCAGCCGCGCAGCCCGGCTCGGTGGGGCGCCGTGCCGAGCCGTGCCGAGCCGCTCACCGACACCAGGAACTCCAGCGTGCCCACGTAGTCCCGCTCGGTCTTGAGCAGCTCGTTGAGGACGCAGACGCGGAGGCGAAGCTGCTTCTCCAAGTCCTTCCCGCTCTCCCCCTTGCCTTCCCCTCTGCTCTCCTCCGTCATGGTGCGCGGCGCGGCGGAGCGCTGCCCGCGGCCCCGCTGAACCGTGAGCGGCCCGGCGCTGCGGACAAGGACAACAAAAGAGCCCGCTGGGTTACATAGCGGGCCCGGAGCCGCAGGGATGCCCTGCCGCCGAGCAGCCTCTGCCCCGGCTCACCCGGCTCCAGCCGAGGTCCGGAGGCGAGCAGCCCCCCCAGCGGGCTCCGCTTTCCCGTCAGGAAGGGGACGCGGCCCTGAGGAAGCGAGCGGTCACTGGTTCCCAGCTCGCCCTGTGAGCTGGGAGGTTGGAAAGCCGCCGCCGCAGCACAGACTTGGACATTAATCAAAAGCTTTGTATCCATGTGACTCCAACCCCTTCCCCCCCTTTCGCTAAATCTCAGGAAAAAGGAAAGGAAACAACTTCAGGGAAGATTGCGTGCCAGCAGCTGCCTGTTTCGCACACAAGCTGCGAGCTCCGGTTGGAGGCTAATTGGAGATCTCCAACAACACAGCGCAAGAATTATAAAAATGTCCCGGCAAGCTGGCCAGGGAATCAGCAGTTGGGTTGTTTTGTGCTGATCGCCAGCGAAAGAGCCAGTGCAGCTTCCCCTTGCACACCTTCCCGTGAGATGTATGTTACACACACACCGATGTGCAACCGGGAATCACAAATACAGGCTGTGACACTCTTCTGAACAAGGATGGAGGTAAGCACGTCTGTGTGCTGAGCCCATACAACCAGCATGCTTTACAACAGGTTCAGAAAAGTTCCTCTGAGGTACATTTCGTTGTGGTTTTCTTTATTGAAACACGGTTCTTTAAAATCCCTGGCATATAAATTTCCCTGTCTGCATTGGAACATATGCACGTTAAAAGAGTAGCAGAAATGCAGTAACCTTGTCAATCAGTAAGAAGTCTATAGCTACCCCATACAAGAGGAAATGCTTTCTTGAATACTGAAATATGTCAGGACGCTATCGTCTGAATTTTGAGAGCACTGATGAAAGCTGAAGGTTTCTCTCTGGCTAGCTCTTCGGTCTGTGACTGGAAAGAAAACCCAGGTGCTCAAGCTCAAGATTGATATCAAAGTAGTCCTTCTAGACCTGTAACATCCTAAAGGGAAGGAATGACATTGAAACCACACAATGTAAAACTCTTCTGTCACAGTGCAAGCTGAGGCAGCAGCAAGAGTTCTTACTGGGACAGAGTAGGGAAAGGCATTCGTATTCTGATGCTGAGAAATCCCCTAGCAGTCTGCCTCACGCTTCTGTTGGCAAATAGCAAATACAGTTTTCACAAGATGTTCCTCTGAGAGCTGAAATGAAAAAGCCTGTTTCTTTCAGTGTGTACAACTTCCCTACGTTTCGTATCCCTTTCCGAACACATACAGCACCCTCCTGTGATACCTAGGCAAGAAGCACTAGTTGCTGTGACTGCCACATGTACCCTACTCAACCATCATGTGCATGCAGACTAGCCTGCAAGCTTGCCTACTGAGAGCAGAGTGCAGCTCTTCCTTCAGTGGGACATAAGTGTGGGACTCTCATTCCAAAACCAGCCACTGATTTTCATGAAAATCACATCTCTGTGGTGTTGGGGAGCTTGCTCCCCTACCAAATCTAGTTTAACTAAACTAATGGGTTCAAAACAGACTGGGGCAAAAAAGCCAACACACTCTAAATGTTGAAGTTTTTTTCCTCAGGAGAACAGATAACCTGTCTGGTGATTATATTCCTCACTTTCTCAGGTGGACTCCACCACTGAGGTGCAGAATTGAAGTCCCAAACGTCTGTCTCACATGCCCTGGACTTGTAGAGAAGATGAAGTGCTTCAGGCTTTTTTTGCACTATCACCACGAAGGCTGATGCTATAGTGGGGAAAAAAAAAAAAAAAAGTGATCTACTGAGCCCCATGATGATACCAATTTTCTCAAGTGATAACCATCAGAGAGATCTGAAACTACTGGAGAACACTAAGCCACCACTTTCTCACTCCTCAACACATGCAGGTGTCCTTTCTCAGGCAGTCCTAGCCAGATGCGTCAAACTCATTTAATCTCTTATCACCAAGCACCATCTCTTTCCATTGGGAGTACAGTTTCTGCTTTTGGACATTCTGTGCAAAGACCAGAGCAGCAGCATAGTGTCTTTTCCTTCTCCATCACTCATAGCAGTAAGAATTCCTTTCCTTCAAATATTTGTCATCGCATTCCCAGGATCAATTAAGCCTAAGTGATCCTTGTCCCAATTTACATTCCTGCAATCCTCACATATCTGATTCTTGTTCCTTAAGTCAGGCAGGCAGCTCCAGCTATTTGGACCAGCAAAAGCATTGCTAATAATATAGAAGAGAGTTTTATGACTCATTTAAAGCCACTGAACACAGCAAAGCCCACAACAGGTGTGCAATGACAGGGAAAGTAGTTCTAAGTACCAGATGCAATCTATGGAAAACATGCATACGTACAAGCTTAGCCAATTTTCCTGACAACCTGCTTGAAGTACTAAAGACAAGGACAAATTACTCTTTTCCCCCTAGTTTCAGGAAAAAGATGGATTGCTCCAATTGTAGTTTTTACTATGCCAAAATTGAAGGAAAAAAATAATAAAGAATAAAGAAAGATACATAAAGAACAAAAAAATATATTATACTGTAATCTATCAGGGAACCTGACTAATAGATAACACTACCTGTATTAAATGCAGAAACAATTCAAAGACACAGGGAAACACATGGGTTTGAAGAAAGTGCCAAAACCAGTTTCTTCCCATTGGACAATGCTACTCTTTGGAATGCAACAAGAATTATTTTGGTCCAAAGGTACTTGAGGCCCAAGTTCTAATTTATTTAAAGAGTCCTGTTGAAAAAATGTGGTACCACACAACTTTTGGCCTATGCACAAAATCATATAATCATCGAGGTTGAACAGGACCTCTCAAGACCAATCTCTAGTCCAATCCCCTGGCTCAGGCAGAGTCCCCTACAGCAGGTTGCTCAGGACAATAGGACAAGTTTTCCAGCCTGTTTTTTTGTATCCCCACAGATGGAGACTCCACTCTGGGCACCCTATGCCAGTGTGTGACCAGTTCTTACAGCGTCTCCTTTTGCATTCAAATAGAATTTCATGTTTTTTAATTTGTGCTCATTACCTCTCACATTCTTCAGGGTATCCTATCTTGTATCACAGCGCTGTAAAGAAGGATTCTTGACTCCAGCTGGAAACTTCAAATCGTCTTCTTTTCAGAGAAAGGTGAAATAACTTTCTGAAGCTATATCAATGGATGTGATTGCTTATTTTGCAGGCTGCTCACCAGCACTGAAGACTTTTCTCTCCAAGCTTAGCTTTCCTGAAGAACTGAAAGAGGGGCAGTCTAACACAAGCCAGCCATTTCTACTCCCGTTGTAGAAGACAAGTGGTTATTTCTCTCCTGGTAATCTTGATAATGTAGCAGTTTCTCCCACTATAACCTGCTTGAACTGTCCATGCAATGCAGGAATTGCTATTGAAGCTAAAACTAGCCATTTTCCCCTAACACTACCAGAATTTACCAGAATTAAAAATACACACAAATTCTTAATTGCATTTCTTGGATGGGTCTCTTAACAAGCAACATTTTAAAAGTTCATCTGAATAAAAAGTTTGTTTACAGGTGGTTCTAAAGCTGTACTAAGCAATGAAAAGGTTAATGTCTAAGAGACTAGCTGTAAACTGTTATGAACTGAGTTCGACACACTGCTGTCTGCTCATTCACCACAGAGTTTATACTAATGCATCTTTGTGGCCACAGGTTTTGAAAAGAAGTCATTATTTGTACATACTGGACCAAAATAATCAGTTTTGTAATCTTCCTTTATGGTATTTTTGAAGGACGATGTAGGTACTTTAACCACAAGGGCATTTAAATGAACCCAAGCACCGTAAATTTGCTTACAGTGAGCTCATATATATAATCAAAAGATTTCTTCAAGTATTCTGACTACCAGCTAGTCCTTCCCCAAAACCAGACTTTTTAACTCCAAACTGCTACAATCCAAGCATAAATACACTGGCTTTCACCACACAGATTTTCCACAAGCCACTACTAATGGTACATATTTGTACGCTTGGCTTTCAACCATTTTATTCCATCCAGCACAGGGGACACAGAAAACATACATAACAAACACAAACTTAACATTCAGTTTTCCTGAGCGTATAACAAGCTGCTGCATAGTTCAAATCTGATTTATCCAAAAATAAACCTAAAAGGATACATTTTTAACTCTTAAGGAAAGGTGTGCTGGTAATTCACTTGAAGGGGTGTATTTGAAGGGGTGTATTTAAGAAATACTGCAGCAAGAAACTCCATAAATCTTATAATGGCAAGTGATCACTACAGATGCTTTTTGTTGAGAAGAAGATGTAGCATAAGTCAGCATGTCTTCTGGACCTCAAGGTAGGAATGATGCAAAATTCACCTTTGAATTTAAACTGGTACTAAAAAAAGAACATAGAATCACGAACTAACATGGCAAGATCTCCTAAAGAAACTCTATTAGTTCGGGAAGAATCTGATGTTACATGAAGCCAGCATGCCAAGTCAAAGATGGTCTCCACTGAGTTCAACTCCAGCCTAGTGCACCTAGATGAAAGCTGTTTAAACTAAAACCTCACTGTATGTTGTACCTACACGGAAGGACAGAATGGACAGCTGGGGTCAAAAACTTCACCTCAGTTTCAAGAGGGCATCTGATTACAGCTTCTTCACACTAGACATTTAACAATCTCTTCTAAAGCTCATATGAAACTAAAAGAAAATTAATTATAAACCATGCAAGCTGAAATAAACTGAATACAGTTTACAAAAGTAATCTAAAAAAACAAAACAAAAAAAAAAAAAACAAAAAAAAAACCATAGTGAGAAAGAGAACAAATAAACTGAAGAGTATACAAGATCTTTTATGTTGCTAGCCAGATTTTTATCAGTCTGGATTCTTCATGGGAAAGAAGCCATAACTGATCGATTAAAACACCTTTTTGATTTTCTCTGTGTCATGGGAGCTCTACAGAACAACCAGAGACTGAGGAACAAGGCTTTATATGGAAACTGACAGAAAAAAAACTGAATCGGTTCTTGGACTTCAGGAAAATGGACAGTAAAGCAAAACTTGATATGAAGGAAAGTGTAATGAATTTTTATTTGATTTTCTTTAGGGTATAAATAAATAATTAATCTAATAATAAAAAGATAATTAAGAGTTTTCATGAGAAAAAAATGTTAGCTGTTTTTCAGTTACAGCAAAGCATCACAACAGACATTTTAAAATTCCTCCTTGTTGGGCTGCTCATGGCACAAATACAGCCTTGAACTTTTGTTTACAGAAGTAGTGCTTAAAAACTTCCCACCAAAAATCCCACCAAAGTGGGAGCGGAGCTGATGATAGAGTGAGTTCTCCAAAGACAATAGTATGTTTCTTTGTTTGTAGCTAACCAGAGAACAGTAATCCATAAGTTTCCATATTCATAATGGTGACACCATTATGAATATGCCCAACCATTCTGCAACATGTAGGAGATAGAAACAACATTACATTCATCAGCTGGTACAAGCTATAAGATAGATGCATCTGTATCTGATTTTCACAGGCTTCCTTTATGCCTTAACTACTAGTATGTATATGTATGTATGGCTTGTGGACCAGTTGAAGGTCCTCTTTCACTCAGCTTAAAATACCCTTAAAATGTCTTAAATTTTTTTTATCTTGCTTCAATTGCTGGGTGAAGTGATACTCTTCGCCATAATACATAATACCAGAGACTCAAACATCAATCAGTTGAAAGCCCATGACAAAAAAAAAAAAATCCCACTTTGTCAGAAATTATTTTTTATGCTAGCAAATATGTGTTTGCAGTGAGGAGGACAAGGAGAGTTAACATAAAGCAGATGTTAAGAAGCAAGCTATACATACATGTAAACAGAATACAAGTCACATTGGTAACACCAGCACAAACAAACAGCACTCGATGGGCCCCAAGGTTTCCATTTTGCTTTAAGTAACTGATACTTGCACTGTATCTCTTTGCCTCTACTAAAGCAAGAGTAAATACAGACTGCTCAAGTTATGATGTGCTATAAGGTAAATGGCAGCAAAGCTTCTTTTTCCTCATAGTTGCTTTTGTCATGCAACAACTTGCACAGATAATAAAAAACAGCTGAGATACTGAGTTCACTAGTTAAAGTTGAAAGTACAGAACAAACTGCCATTGCACACCAGAGACTTAATGTTGATGATACCCAAAGCAGATATTTTTTATTTCCAACCCTCCGGAGAGTGGAACAAGGAATATTTTGAAACCATTCCAAATTCTAGCAGGACCTATCAATCAAGAAAACATAAATTTTAAATTACACTGAAAAATTAATTCTTATTTGATTATGGTTGACCCATTTTCTTTATTAAGGAGATGAAAGAATGTAAACTACCACAGAGAAACCTAAATATGTTCTTCCTTTGGTAGGATTTTTACTGTCAGAAGATGAAGATTCTGCCAAAAATGAATCCTTTAAAAATCTGTTTTTATTAGAGGTTATTACCCGAAAAACAGAGTAAGATTGGACATGTCCAGAAAACATGACTAAGTACAGCTGATCACTGCAGAATCCATTTGGTAAAAAGTTTTTATATGAAGAAATGAAACAGTTCACTTTGTAAAAGCAGAATTTTCAAAAAATCTGAATGGTATGTTTACAACAGTGACAGCTTACCATTTTATGGCAAGTTATCTTATAACTTGTAAGATTTGTATGTTCTGATGTTTTCTGTCCATTTGTCCAAACAGGGAACAAGTCAAGGCTCCGCAGTTGAAGCCATGTGCTTTCACCAAGAAATAGGAAGACACAAGGTTAGATTGTTGGCTGACATAAATCACCATAATTCCATCAGTTTAACTGACCATTAAACACTCAAATGAAATATGGACTAGCAGTCTAACCCTACTTGAACTATCTCCGATTTATTTCAGCCACCTAAGTGCAAAAAGAACAAACATATTACGAGGGAGTTGCAGTAGTTATTTGGAGGCAGAGATGTTGCTATTTTACAGCATGTTCCTAACATACTGTTCTTCTCTGGGAAGGTAGGAGAAGGACAGAAACCAGAAAAATAGAAAATCACTGCCACAAATTCTATGAACCAAGCAACACAGATTCCTTCATAAATATACTTAATTTTTCAACTATGAAGGGATTACACATTGACATTAAATGTTTGTAGAACACTTTAAATATAACATGATTTGCTCTGAATTACTCACTTTTTAACTTTCCCTTTCACTTTTACCTATCATAATAACTTATATGACCTTATCAATATATTTACCTCATTTGACACCAACAGACTACCATATTTCAACTTCACCAGTAGAAATGCAGTAAAACTTTTCTTTCAGGCAAGATTGATTGAACAAGGATGTACAACAAGGACAAATTACTTCAATCCAGCTCCTTTCCTAGTCAATAAAAATTGACTATTTGCCTACAAAAGTGAGTATTTCAGCTGGAAATACAAAACTAGTTTTATACACTGGAAAATTAAATGATTCAGGATAATGCCTACTTCTACCTAAATTTAACCTGAACACCTAGATCTTGCACTGCACACCGCTGAGAAGACTGACTCCTTTCTACACCCTCCCACTTAGGGAGCTCTAGAGAGGAGCACCAGCTCTCCTAGCCTTTAACTTAAAGGTTGAACAAACTTAGCTGATTCTCTCAGTCCCTCCTCATACAATATGTTCTCCAGCCATTTAAGCTTCCTGCTTTCCCTCTGGTGGACTCGTTCCAATATGTCAACGTCTCTCTGGTACCAGGGAGCTCAAAACTGGGCACAGTGCTCCAGCAGCAGTCCCTGAAGAGCCAGACACGGAGAAAGAATCACTTCCCTCCACCTGCTGGCTACACTCTTGTTCTTATACTCAGCCCAGTATGACATCCATCACTGAATAACGTCTCCTTAAGAAGTGAATGCAGGACTTGCTGACTATGCTGATTTTAAAACATTCTTGTTCTGCCAAGAAGCAATGCAACTTGAAACAGAGCCAAGTGGTGTCTCAATATTGGTCTCTTCTAGGTTATTAGCTAAGTTTAGCATCATTCTATGGCTAACAGAAGTGTTAAAGGTCAGCAGCAGTATAATGCTGCTCAGAGACAAAGCCCACTAGCTGCAGGATATAAAAGTGCCTGCCAGT
Source organism: Anser anser (assembly GCF_964211835.1). Lineage (NCBI taxonomy): Eukaryota > Metazoa > Chordata > Aves > Anseriformes > Anatidae > Anser > Anser anser. Next base: position 36,044,937 of record NC_139721.1, read on the forward strand.
GACAGCACACTGATTTATGACTGCTGAAAAAACAGTAATTTGAATAAAAGTTACATTTGGAACAGCAACCATTCATTAGCATCCATAAGGACTGTGAAGCAATAAGTGTGGTAAGGCAGCCATGGGAATGGATGATTGGGAATTTCCTGTGGAAGTGGCATTTTTTTCCACAGTAAGAATTCTCACTCAGACACTATAACATTGTTTGGAATCTAGAAAGTTTCCTGTACAGGTGCTCCTTGAATGCTGGGAGGAACTGCAGAAATGTTTGTGGCTAAACAGCACACAAACACATTCTATCAACAACATGGAATCACAATTAAAAAAAAAAAAAAACCTAAGAACTGAATCTGGAGTTTACCACTAATTTGTCATGTAAACACCATTAAGTCATTCCACTACATGCACCTCTGGGTTGCTACTGGCTAGTTGCTCCATTTACACACAGACTGTCATTAACCCTCAAATTAACATTGTTTTTTTTTTAGCAGTTGTTATGTTTTCATAGGTCTTCATAACTCACACTTCCTTGTTCACAGACTGTCAAAAATACCTGGGGGTATTTCCACAAATTACCTGCTGCTGAAAAGAGACATGAATCTGCTGCTGTTGTAAGCTGGAAGTGATAATGAAGGACAGCACTCTAACAGGAATTTCACCATTTCGCTAAAGAGTCCATCCATGCAAATCAATTGAATTTATGTTTGTTAGTTTTTTTCCTTCTCAGACAGCAGCATTTGTTCTGTTAGAGTAATAAAGTCACCTCAATGTTTATCTTTTTCATTATTTTTCAAATTATTGCAAGACATAAGATATTACTTTAGGAAGAGTTTTATACACAACAGTAGCACAGCTGTAAGATCTGCCATCCCACTTCCAAGATGCAGCTTCAAAACCCAATGCCTCCACTCCTTTTGGTAGAAAATATACTTTTTATTGTGTCATTTGTTAATACAGGAACTTCATCTGTTATCATTATAACAGATAAATATATATGAGACTGTTTAGCCTAGAATGGAATTGTTTAGCCTAGAGGAGAGAAGGCTCAGGAGGGATCTTACCAAAGTATATAAATATCTGAAGGGAGGGAGCAAAGAAGATGTTCAGTGGTGCCCAGTGACGCGACAAGAGGCAGTGGGCACAAACAGAAACACAGGAAGTTCTATTTTAACATCAAGAAACAATTTTTTACTACAAGGGTGACGAAGCACTTGCCCAGGTTGCCCAGAGAGATTGTGGCATCTCCATCCCGAGAGATTATCAGAAGCTATTTGGATGTGGTCCTGGGCAACCAGCTCTAGGTAGCTCTCCTTGAGCAGGGGGGCTAGACTACATGACCTACAGAGGTCCCTTCCAGCCTCAATCATTCTGTGGTTCTGTGATCCTATATCCAGGTTTGAAATGAATTAGCAGATTGTCTTCTCAGAGACACTCTTATGGGCTTAGGCATGTTTCTTTGTTGTGACATTTCCCAGAATACTTGTGTATGAACAGCAGCTTACCCTACTGATTTTGCTCTCCCTTAGTGTAGAAGTTTATCAACTTTAAAGCACAGCTGGCAGAAAGAAGAGTAGGTATGTTCATATTTTCTTTGCTAAAATTCACCATCAGGTCCAGTGATCTCCAAAAAGTAGTGCACAAGACAATCCACTGAGTTGCAGGAAGAAAAAAATTTAGTACCATTAATAAAAATAATAATAATTAAAAAAAAACATTGTTAAAATAATTCTATTTTCTCTTCATCTCACTTTTTTTAAAATTCTGTGTAGGTTTATGTTTCATAACTTATGGGATATTAATACAGTAGTACATGTATATAGTTTATATATAATAATATACTGGCCTTGAGAGCTCAAAGGCTTTTACTGTTAGAGTATGTGATCAAAAATGTTTAGAGACCATTTCTCTAGTCTACTAGAAGCCCAGACTCTCAACCCCTTCTCTAAAGAAAATGTGAACATATATTACCTTTTAACAGCTTTTCAGTAAGACAATGACGTCTTAGTAAGAAACAGACAGCTAAAGAGAAACATCGCAAACCCCAAGTGTGAAATGAACTGGGGTTCAAATGGCAGCGTTGTCATTCATGCCTGCAAAAGTTTTTTCACTGCCACACACCTGGAGAAGTATTTTATAGCTTTCATTAATCAAAGTAAATATCCAATCTATAGATACTCCCATGTGATCATCTTTAAGTTTGCTTACTACCTCATCTCACAATGGAATTCAGTGACTAAATCTCCCTCTAAGGCTGGGAGTGCCTGAAGGTGAGTAAGGGTGAAGCTGCAGAGACTTAGAGAAAGGCTCTGCACTCCATGTAATTATGTGGTTTATGTAGTAGACGCTAGCAGACCCAACATTCCTTGAATGTACTGTTTAGTGTGTCATGGCACATCAAATACAGCTGGAGAACCCAGAAAAAATATCTAAATGACAAATGATAAAGAACATAGTGGTTTTTCCGCAGTGGGGATCACCATAGATTAGCTGGAAAAAAAAAAAAAAAAAAAAAGTTGTGTAACTAAGCACCTTGTATTCAAAAAGCTGAGAAGAACTAAACCTTTAAATAAGCAAAGTAGGGCAAAAAGATAGAAGGTACCCTTACCTCTGGTTTATCCCCCCATTTGCCTCCCATTCCTGTATGGCACTGGTAATTTTAGCTTAAGTCATGGTTAACTTAAAGGTTTAGTATTTACCCTTTTAGATAAGAGTATTTTCTGCCAGTTCAAGGTACACAAGGAAAGCAAAAAGGAAAAGAAAAACAAACAAACAAAAAAGAATTATTCAATGTGGGTACTTCAATCTTTAAAGGGTTCTTCAAAAATATCTGAAGAAAGGGAGCAGCTGACAAAGTAACTTCTCTACAATCCTCTTCTCTACTTCCTCTACAAAGGAAGATTGGAGAAAGAAGGGGAATAGCTGTTAATCACTTCTTACTGTATTTAAAAAGGACAAAGACCTGGAGTTTATCAAAGATTGTGATTTTGGCTGTGGCAGCAAACATTAATAGTAACAATTAAAAAAAAAACTTAAAAGTTAAAGAAAGGATAACACAACAGACAATGCAAGAGTTCAAAACAACATGCAGAATACTTATCCAGCATTTGGGGGAGATAATTACAAGGAACATCCATAAGGTTTCTTAGAAATTAATATTTTATCAGCAACACATACCAATTTGGAATTCAGTACTTTATGAATAGACCTTCTTTAATAAAGAATAATTCTGCAAGAGTCTATTACAGTCTATAGGCTGTCATGATGAGTTCGCTAACTAGTTTATACCTGGCCTACAGACAGTATGGCAGCAAAAAGTATTCTCTGAAGGCATATTAATAATAATATAATTACTGAATTTTCTCCAGCCTGGAGTCAGCTCATTCAAAACTGCCATTCTGTTAATATTTCGAATGGTCTGAAGTTCCTGAGATGCTACACAATTACCTGCACAGAATTTACTATAGATTCCGAAGTCTTTGAAGTCTTCTGGTGATGACCACTTCAAGCAGATGCATCTACCACTCATAATGGGAGTTTATTTTTCAGCATTTGAAGAGAATCACAACACTTAAAAGCAAAGGGTCACATAACAGACCCCTAAAAAAAAAGTTTTAAAACAGTTTCAAGGCAGCTTTCTACCATGTAGATGGTTAAAATGAGGTTTGCCTGAGAAGAGATTGAAGACAATGCCCACCCAGAAAGTTGTGATTCAAAAAGATGAAAGGCAGTGCAGGATTTTAAAGATAGATAGAACTGCCTATTAATGATGAGGAATCATGTACCAGAGGTTGAGTAGACATTACAAGAAAAATGATGAAATAAAACTAGACCAAAAAAAAAACATGCCACAAAGATTTTCTGCACTGAATCAAGTGCCAGAGAACTAAAAAGGAAATCAGAGATTTGACTTATGCACTCTGTTCTAGTAAGACACTGTGTGTTCATTTTAGCATGGGGAAGAGTTGTAGAGAAAAAGGGGGAGCTGAGCCCTGAGGGGGAAACACTAGATTTCACATCTTAAAAAGTCTTCCAGCTACTTGAAGCATTGCTATTTGAAGGATATGGTCACTCCTCAGTGATTCCATGTCTGCCTGCAAACTGGAAATGAGATGACTTGCAGACCACCACCACCTATTTATACTTCCCAAAGTCTCCTTGCATTCAGAAAATGAGAAAATAGACATTAGGCCAAGTTGAAGAGCTCTTTATCCTACAAAGAAAGAAATGCAACAATACGCAAGTAAATGAGTGTGATGGCAAAGAAGATTTTAATGAAATAATTTTTCCATTGAGACTGGGCTTTCAACTTTGTGAGAGAGAAATACATGATGAATTTTGTGGCGTTTTTTTCTACCTCCTTTGCTTTCCAGGAAGAAAATAGTCAAAAAATCTCCAGATCTAGAGGTTGGTAAGGAACTTTCTACCAATTAGGTCTTCCAAATCTGATCAACTGGCTTAGCAAAACATGTTCATGCCCTGCCCTGACAAAGTCAAGAACGTGTCCTCACTATATTATTGGAACTGCTTCCTGCTGTTTTTCCAGCTTAACGTTATTCATTATCTCATAACATAATGGAAACAATTAGTTCTGAATTACAACTAACGTATCTTAAAAAAGGGAGGAAATTTATCTGAATCTTTGGATTGTCATTATGGATTCATACAACTACCCTATTTGCAAAATGCCTATACTAAGATATCTGAAGTGAACTAGTACATAGCCTCACTGTAGCTCTGGGGAAAGTTAATGCTTCTTCAGCATTTTGTAGCATGACCTCCTGCAGCTGTCAGTAAAAAAAAAAAAAAAAAAAAAAAAAAAAAAAAAAAAAAGGACTTATAGCCTGTGACAACTGTAGGAAATCACAGAAGGTTTGAATGATTGCTGTCCCTGCATCAGAAAAGCATCCTGCCCTGTAGCAGGATTCTTAGGAGTTCCACTTCAATTTGTTGTAATTGTAAAATATCCATTGCTCTTTTCCACCTTCAGAATTAGACTGACAGAGATACAGTGAGAGACGGTGTTTCTGTTGTGCTCCTCACAGGACAGCCAGTAAGGGGGAGAGCAATTCACACAGGAACTCCTGCTTTCTCCACTACTCCATGGCAGGAACTGTAGCAACTCCAGGCAGTACTCCCACACAAGGATGAACTTAGACGAATACAGATGTGTTAGGAAGTAAACAAGACTGTGTTCCTTCCCATCAAACAGCACATACAGATCTAACACAAGTTTTCATTAGCTCCAGTCCCATGGTTAATACTATGTCTGCCAGTGTAATTATTTTAACATCCCTAGGAAAAAATGCAACTTTCAAAATAAAAAGCTGGTATCAGAAGAACTATTATTACTCCATTTAACAGAACATCGTGCTTGAGAAAATAAATCCAGACACTTTGTGCAAAATAGTTCATCTTGAGTATATACAGAAAACTTAAACAGCTTAGATGAGTAGACTGCATAATGTAATTTCTGAGCTGGAGATACCAATGTAGTACTGTTTAAGCTAGAAGCAACTACGTTAATATCCTTATCTACACAAAGATGTAACTTCATATATGCAATCATGTTTTTCAGCCGTCACATTGTTCTGTAGCTTTCACTTCAAACTTCTCAAACAAAAGCAAAAAGTAGTTGAACATGTACCTTGTTAAAGCAAGATTGCCACACACTCCCCTTTGACCAAGACCTTACCATACATGATCCACTGTCAGTTCATTTGGAACTGAGACGTAGAAAAGCAATGTAACATCATGCTAGTTACTGGAGAAACACCATACAAAATCTGATTGTGATCTACTGACACAACTATCTAATGTTTAATGCCATCACCAGCATGTTTCAAAGGCCAGGTGGATGAAAGAGCACATCTGAGACATAGAACAATACATATTTCACAGCAGCAAAACTGAAGATCTACAGAATCAGCCAGCTTCAACTCTTTTTCTAGTTATCATCCACCCTCCTTGTCTTCCTCCCTGTCGTTCCTCTTTTTACTTCTCGGTTTCCTACTTCCTGTGTCCTGATCTCCTTCCCATTCAGTTTTATCTGCACTTTCCTCACTTTTCTTCCTTCCCTTCAGTATCTCAGAGCTGCCCTGTGGACATGAATATAGCTGAAGGAGACTTTGCAGAACAAAAGACATTTTGGTGCTGAAAACTTGTAAGAACATTTAGGTTTCTCATCTTTCAAATGGCCATTTAACACTTGAAATAGAAATATTCTGGATTTTAAGAAAGATAGCCCTGGTGAGACAAACCCTATCGCATAAAACTTCATTACTGGTTCTTCATTCCAGCTGGCACAACTTCTCACATCACAAGCAACAATATGGCTTACAGTATCATCAGCTCCCTCAAAGACAGCAAGCAAGAATGTCTGCTGTTTCCAGTACATATTCATTTGACCTCCAACACTCAGCAATCCTTAAATAGACCCATCTAGCAAATGTGTACATATGACTCAAAATATATGTGATAGTATTGAATATAGACTGTGTCCTTCTGATCCATACAGGCAGAAATCTATCTTTCATGTTCTCCTACCAGTAAATCAGAACTTCAAATCAGTGCCTGGGTGCAAATCTATTGGTAAATAAAGCAAATATTTAACTTTAGCACATAACATACAACACTTACGTGATTTCTGTCAACATATTTTCTGTAGGTACTCAATGTCAGCAGGCTAGCTACATGAAAACAAGAAACATCCAGCTCATATATGAGGATCCTGGACTCTCTTAAATAGACAAGTTTCTAATGTGTCCTATACTCATCCAACACCTGCAGGGAAATACCAGCACAAAAGAATATCCTGCAAAGGTTCTTTTGTATTCTGATTAAGGTGTTTTTTTCCTCCTTTGTTTTCTTGGCAAGGAAAAAAAAAATCACAAGGAAGTTTCTTGTGTACCCTTTAGCAGCCAAAACTTCTCCAGTTCCCTATAAAGTTCCCAGGTCTACACAAAGAAATTACTTATCTTGTCAAATAGTCTGGATTACCCTTCTTCAACAGGTATCCATTCCATTTTTGCTGTCATCCAGAAGTCAATATTAGGACTTACCAAATTTGCAAGCATTATGTTTGAAAGACAGACAAGTGTTGCCCTTTTCAAGGGCAGAATCATAGAGTCTTAGAATCAGAATAATTAAGGTTGGAAAAGACCTCCAAGATCATCTGGTCCAACCATCCCCCTACCACCAATATCACCCACTAAACCATGTCCCTAATCACCACATGCAACCTTTCCTTGAACACCCCCAGGGATGGTGACTCCACCACTTCCCTGGGCAACTTGTTCCAATGCCTGACTACTCTTTCTGTGAAGAAATTTCTCCTAGTTTCCAACCTGAAGCTCCTCAGGCACAACTTGAGGCCATTCTCTCTAGTCCTGTTGCTGCTTATCTGCGATAAGAGGCCGACCCCCAGCTCCCCACAACTACCTTTCAGGTAGTTGTAGAGAGCAATACTGTCTCTCCTGAACCTCCTCTTCTCCAGACTAAATAACCCCAGTTCCCTCAGCCGCTCCTGATAGGACTTGTGTTCCAGGCCCTTCACCAGCTTCGTAGCCCTTCTCTGGACATGTTCCAGGGTCTCAATGTCCTTCTTGTAGTGAGGGGCCCAAAGCTGAATACAGCACTCGAGGTGCAGCCCTATCAGACCAGAGTACAGGGGGATGATCACCTCTAGGGTCCTGCTGGCCACACTATTCTTGATACAAGACAGGATGCCGTTGGCCTTCTTGGCCACCTGGGCACACTGCCAACTCATGTTCAGGCGAGCACCAGACAGCACCCCCAGATCTTTTTCCTCTGCACAGCTTTTGAGCCACTCTGCCCCAAGCCCATAGCATTGCATTGGGGTTCATTGTGGCCAAAGTGCAGGACCCGGCACTTAAGTCATGTTGAACCTCATCCCACTGGCCTCTGCCTATTTATCCAACCTGTCCAGGTCCCCCTGCAGGGCCTTCCTACCCTCTGGCAGATCAACACTTCTCCCAACTTGGTGTCGTCTGCAAACTTACTGAGGGTCCACTCAGTTCCCTTGTCCAAATCATCAATAAGCTATTAAAGATGGGCCCCAACACTGACCTCTGGGGAACATCACTGGTGACTGGTCACCAGCTGGATTTCACTCCATTCACCATCACTCTGGGTCCAGCCACCCAGACAATTTTTAACCCAGACAGTTTTTAACCCAGACAATTTTTAAGCAGTTAAAGAGTGTACCTGTCAAAGCCGTGGGCTGCTAGCTTCTCCAGGAGAATACTGTCAAAGGCCTTGCTGAAGTCTAGGTAGGCTATGTCAACAGCCTTTCCCTCATCCATCAGGTGGGTCACCCGGTCATAGAAGGAGATGAGGTTGGTCAGGCAGGACTTACCTTTCATGAACCCATGCTGACTGGGCCTGATCCCCTGGTTGTCTTGCACATGCTGTGTGATTGCATTCAAGATGATCTGCTCCATAACCATCCCTGGCACTGAGGTCAGGCCTGTAGTTCCCCGGATCCTCCTTATGACCCTTCTTGTAAATGGAACCCAGCCATGACCTCTAGTCCTTCTCCTTCACTTGTGGGATGGGTGCAAGCCGGTGAGGCTCTTGCCCAGCCAGCTGTGTCACCTCCATGATGGCACCCCCAGTTCGATATCCCCTGGGCTGCAGCCAGGCCACACTGCTCCCTGGCACACCTCAGGGCCTGGAAGTCCAAAGCAAAGTTTCTGTCCAGGTCTCCATGGCTCTCAGGGGCTCTGTGTACATGCATTTCATAACAGGCTTACACTCTCTCATCATCTGCTGCATTTTTATTCCTGTACTCAAAATATTACTGATGCTGCCACTGCAATGTGTTTTTCATGTGCAGTTTTATGCTTTCTTGAAAAGTAATCACTTCTGTCTTTTTATTCTCCTCTAAGTAATCTGTGTATGCTTAACAGCATTAGTAAAGATCACAGAAATGAAACTAGAAAGTGCTTAGAAGCTTCAAGTGTTGAGCAATCTGTGAAAGACTGCTCAAGTTGAAAGGCTCATCTCCCAGAGCTTTTTTGCTTCACAAGTAGAAATGTTTTTTTCTTTATCACCTTTCTCCCAAGCTTATTTAACCTGAAGACTCAACTTTGCTGATAACCATCTTTCAGCTTCCAGAAAACAGGTGTTTTTTCTTCACAATCATTTTTTCACCTGCTACTTGCACATCTGCTAAAAATGGCAACATTAAACAATTTCCCACTCTAAAAATGTAATTATACCTTTTATTTATAAACAGAAAGGCAAATGTGTTATTTGTCAAATTAAGATTTTTCCTTTAAGCTCTGCATAAATACAGCTATGCTGTGTACTACTGTTGTTCTTACACACAGAAAATGGGAAAAAACAGGACTGTCACTTAATGCCAACACAGCTTATCCTCCAGATCTCAATGTTTTGTTTAAAGTAATTAATAAAAAAGACAGAAATAAATCATACTAAAGAAAGAAATATCAAATTTATAAATCAATCCTTGTACAAAATATGCAACCAAGATCCCTTGAAGTCAGTATGGACCAAGTCACACAACCCTTCTTCCACAAACAGTGAAGTCAACAAGAGAGCTTTATGGTAGATGTATATTGTTCATCTATCAATCAACATACGTGCAAGTACTTTCCTAAATACGTTAAGTATTAAATATATGCTGGAATGTTTAGTTAGCATCACTAGGATAAAATCTTAAGCATTTCTCTTAGTCTTCAGAGTAGCTGCCTTCAGAACAGAAAAAAAAATGACTGTATCACTATCATTAGAGCATGATTGTAGACTACTTACTAAGATCAATAATGTGTTTCTTATAAGGCATTATCAAGATAATTTTTTTACAGTCAACTTAGGGTTCCAGAGATTTTGCTGTGTTTTACCCATGTAAATGACATATACCTATCCAGAGGATATTTCCAGGGGAGAAATAGAAAACAATTCAAACATTGGACAGTGTTATGTATTGAAGAGCTATATAAATTGATCTGTATTTTTATGTTATAAAAATGTGGTCTGTATTTAAAAAGAGTTATGCAGAATATACTCACTTTCAATGAAGGTTTTGTCTTGTTTGGGGGGGGGGAGGGGAGGCAGGGCAATATATATTCTTTCACATGATCAGAGAATTACAGAATTGTTGGTTGGGTTGGAAGGGACCTCTGAATGTCATCTGGTCCAACCCCCCTGCTCAAGCCTGGCCACTAAGAGCAGATTTCCCACAACAATGGCCAAACAGCTTTTGAATATCTTCAGGGATGAAGACTCTACAACCTTTCTGGACAACCTGTGCCATTGCTTCCGTTACTCTCCCAGTAAAGAAGCTTTCATACAGTACATAGCATAAGAATTATTCTCTCTAATTGAATGCCATTGGATTATTATGTGGCTTAATTTTTATTTCTATTTACCAGCTAATTGGCAAACAGCACTTCTGATAATAAAATTATTTTTATGCTTATTGAAAGATTAAATGTGACTCCCTTGTGTGCAAAAAGTGTCTGGAAGAAAGCAGAAGCTCAGAGATTCCCATGTGGCACCAGAGAGTGAGAAAAGTGTAGATCTGAAGCAGAAACAGTTGTCATGATCACCACCACAGTTCACAAAACTAAAAATACACAAGAACCATCAAAAATGTTCATGAGGAACATTTGAGTAAATCACAGAACAAGTTGAGTCATTCTGTGGAACACAACTGAAATAACAAGAGCTCATTGATATGCCACTGGAAAATATGTCTTAAATGTAGATGATCCACTGCCAATATTGTAATATTGTCTTAGCAACTCCAATTAGGACAGAATAACATTTAAGAACATACGAATATGAAGTACTAAAAATGCGTGAAGTGGTGATGGTGCCTCTCTCTGGTCATTAGCTGTGTATCAGATACTGTTTGATCACACCTTTCATAGATTCCAGGCTGCTTTAAACTATATAGGAATTTGACCCACAACATTTTAGATATCAATCATCAAATCCCTTCAAAATGTATTTTAACATTATTTGATTTCCCAGTAGAGAAACAGACACATCCAGTGTATTTATAGATCATCCAGAGCTGTCTACTCTGGGAAATAAACCATCTATCTAAAGTATGTATTTGTTTTGGTTATATTTCCAAACTGATGACTGAATTGTTTTAAATACCTAAACAACAAATAAGCATTTTTTTGACATTTTCTCACAAAAAAAACCCTCTCTGCGATGTGTATGAACACAAATTGTTAGCATCAACAGCTGAAGATCAAGTAAAAATAGACATGCAGATAAGAAATTAAAGCTGCCCAAATATTATTTGCCATATTCTTCCATATTTTCAACAGAACATAGCTTGTTTTCTGTAATCTTGAGTTACGTCTAGTCTCTAAGCTCATGCTTCATTACAGATAACAGTTTTGTTTTCAACATAAATTAAAGTATGATCTCACATCTTCTTATCTTATATATTTTATCTTTTTTTAACAGATTGGCTATAGAGTCCTTATTAAGGATGGAAATACACATTAGCCATAGTGTTGTCAGCTCCATCAACTTTTACAAGTGTACTGCGTCTAGCTGGGATGGAGTTAATTTCCTCCATAGCAACCTATATGGTGCTGTGTTTTAGACTGGTGACCAAATAGTATTGATAACAAATCAATGTTTTAGCTAGTGCTGAACATTTGCAAAGTGTCAAGACTTTCTCTGTTTCTCACTCTTGCTCTCGGTGAGCAGGCTGGGGGGTGGGAAAGAGGCTGGGAGGGGACACAGGCAGGACAGCTGACCCAAACTGAGCTAAGAGATATTCCATACCATATGATATCATGCTCAGCAATAATACTAGGGGTAAAGTTTTCCAAATAGCCGTTGCTCAGGGACTGACTGGGCAATCTGCTCATGCTGGTGAGTGACTGCTTTTGCATCACTTGTTTTCTTTACATTTCCCTCCTCCCCCTTCATTTATTAGACTGTCTATATCTCAATCCATGAGTTTTTGTCTCGCCTTTTGTATTCTAATTCTCTCTTCCATCTCTCTGTGGGAGAGTACACAAGCAACTGGGTGGGGACTTACCTGCCAGCCAGGGTCAGCCCACCACAAGTTTCACATCTCATTGTATTTATTTTTTATTGTCCAGTGTTTCCACTGATGGAAAATTACCAAATTATAGTTATATAATTCAAGGGTATTATTAAATTTCAAAAAATCCAGAAATTTAGTCAAATATTTTTTTTTCCTGATTTTCATAGGCCATCTTTCTAGCTCTTGACTGTTGAGATATTATAATATTACATCATACAATGTTGTGCTTTCAGTGTGAGCTGGAGCACTGAAGTTTTCTTCCCATAGTTTTAAGCTGCCCTGTTTTACCATAGGTTCAGAGAACATCTGGAGACTGATACTCTGACTTTAGATATCTATACTGAGTTTTATCTCTACCTAAAACAGTAACACCACTGATTTTAAAGAATACTACTCATATCAGTAAACAGATACATAACTAGTGACAGAGATACATTCAAAACAATTAATTTGCAGTAAGATATTTCTCGGTGTAGCTCGAAAAGCTACTTGTGCTCTTATGCAAAAGGGAAACAAAGCAATGAAAACAGAGAAAGCCAAACACTCATAACAGAACCCAGTTTTAATAGATGTAAGTGTTCAATATATATAATATGTTTTTAATCATACTTTTCAACATTTACCCGTTAATTATTTCAAAGGAACCAAGAACAGAGAAAGAACATGGCAGCTCAGTTTTGTTTACATTAGACTCCTCACTCATATAATTGTTTTTAAAAAATAATTAAATTAACATTCCTTGGCCAAGGATGGCATTCAGCTCATTGTTTGATCCTAAGTTTTTAACCATTTCCTTTGAACAACTTTTCTTAAAATTCTGAAATCAAGTCCTGGAAAATCATGAAATAACAGAGATTCATATCTGACCAAGTTGGCTATGTTTCTATGTGCTGAATTGCTAGCCATTAACATTAAAAGCTGAACTCTGATTTTTTAGTGCTTTTGGGAAAAGATGCTGCTCAAATAAACTTGTACCCATTTATGAACACAAAGAACACAATATATTCACCAAGTTCTTTGCTAACCACATTAAGATTTTTTTTTAACTGTTACAGTCTTTATTGTAAGGCAAGCGTTCATTCATTCCAATAACTATAATTCATCCATTACACCAACAAAATATTAAGAGCTTATCCAGTAAGACATGACATAAAGCTCTAGACAGTGCCTGTACCAGCACTAACTACTTTATGGCCATTACATGCATCTGTAACCATATGATACTGTGTCACCTGGGTCTTTATACAGATTTATGACTCCACTGCCTCTTTCAATCCAATATCTCTTACCTCAAGTGAAATGTGTTCAAATTTACATCAAACTGTCTTAAGGTCACAAACCACAGAAATAACAGCTAGAGTTAGATTTGTCTTGCTATTTTCAAACACTATTCACTTCTAGAGCCACCAACAGAAACCTACACTCCTGATGCCCAGAAAGGCACAAGCAGATATATGCATAGCTGGAAAGACAGCTCCATTCAGGAGATAAAATTCACCCTTTCACACATAGCTGCTGCAGAAAGGATTTGTGTTATAAATCTGAAGGAAAATGTCTTCCCTGAGGAAAGAAAAAAAAAAAATTTACATATTTAGTACAAGGGCCCCTGAGTTTAATTCTTCAATTACATTACTCTGTACCTAGAATTGAATGGAATTCATCATAGAATCATAGAATCAAAAGGTTGGAAAAGATCTTCAAGATGATCTGGTCCAACCATCCACCTACCACCAATATCACCCACTAAACCATGTCCCTATGCACCACATCCAGCCTTTCCTTAAACACTCCCATAGATGGTGACTCTAAAAGTGGGCTAAAAGTGCTGTTCCTTTCACAACAGAACAAGAGAGCTGAGGAAAACTCAGTGTGCCTAAGTAAAGAACATTACTTACTTTTTCCAACCTTATCAGCTAGTCTAATTCTCTTTTTCAAACATTGCTTCATTAAAACCCTCATAGTCATGGCCACAACAGTTATTAAGGGTGTGGCATCATGAGGTTGTGGTCTCACTCTTCTCTCATTCTTCCCTCCATCTCTACAAACACAGGATCTGTTTTGGTTTACTCTGGTTATTATTCTGTACTTTTGTCTTGCTCAATGTATCTCTTCCACCTACAGAAACCATGACAAAAACAACACTGCCACCTCTATACAGTCATACCCAGATACTAATTTCTTTACCTACTTCAAATAGGAATGACTCAGAAAAAATATATATTTCTTCTGGAACAGTTCCGTCTGTTTACTTGTACTGCCAACAGTGATTAGAAGAATGATTTCTATGAATGGTCTGCAGCTTAAACTACATGTATCAAACTCAATACAATATTCTCTTTTCATTACTATTTTTGTATGATTTTCGTTAGGACTTCTTATATTAACTTATTTCTCCTTTAATGATAAAAGTATGCCTTAATGTCACTTACAACGTTATTGAGGAAAAGGAAGAAGAAGTCAGTATCTTACATAATTTACAATTTCTTTTGATTAATCATATTCTGTAGGCAGAACTGCTCATCTTTCATGTAATAAGTTGGGCACGTTAGGTAGTTCTACTATACTGACACCATAGAAAAGCTGCTGATCAATTATTCATACACAGATTAAAGTGAATTAAAACTGCAATCTTGGAACATCAGGAAAATATAAAATGACCAAGAATTATTAATACAAAAACCTTCAAAGAAGCTATGAAAGTCAAATTGTCGGCTGCAAGCCTACTGTTACATTTTTGGTCAAAACAAAAAAAAAAAAAAAAAGAAAAGAAAAACTGCTTTTTTCTTTCTTATATGGTCATTCATTCTTTCACAGTTTCAATTACTTCTGCAAAAGATTTCAGAGAATCTTGTTCTTTTTTAATTAGACCATTTCAGAGGAAAAATTACAGATGTAGTTGACAGGATAGGTTCACAGTTTCATGCTGACCTCAAGCCCTATGAGGTTCTTTCAGGGGTAAAAAAAGCATTCTGAATCTAAACAGTTCCTTCTCTGCTCATAGTGTTTAAGATCCGTAACATCTCCATCTTCAGTTTTATGTCACCAATTTGGAAAAAAAAAATAAAATAAAAGATAGCGTACCCGGCATTGTGGGTGCATGTGATAACATCATTCTGTAATAAAATATCCAAAGAGTCAAGCCTTGCCTTTTTCAACTCAGCATTAAGTTTTGGCACTCATTTCAGTGGGACTGAGAATATCATTCAGAAAATCCAGATAATACACATCCAGCCTCTCATCTGACAAATAGTTTTTCACAGGGTCTGCTATGATGCCAGTAAGAAAGGCACTCAGATTCTGTAAGGTATCATTTGAAATGCTATTTGATAGAGCTAACACTATAAGGAGAAAAAAATAATCTTATATTTTTTTAGATGCTAGAAACTCCAAGTGGTGTAGCATCAAATGAGGCTCTGATCCACACGCAGCACGTTGTATAGACACTGTCCGTAGATGTTCTCCCATTTTGCTCATTTGAGGTATTACGGGATTTTTCTTACAAGAAAACAACCCTATTAATCATTTCTATTGTCAAACAAAAAAGATGTTCGCATGAGAACTTGCTGCACATTCAGATAAAGGCAAGGCCATGCAGGTGGCGTAATCACCAGTACCCGGTGGGAGCTGCCTGCAGGCTCTTCTCTGACAGCGACCTGGCTGAGTCTATCGTGCAGCCAAAGGATTTGTGCAGCACAACACAGGCTGTGTTTGCTGAAGGCAAAGCCACATGTGCAGCACGGCACAGCGCAGCACAGCCCAGGGCCTGCTCAGGATAACTGCTTTGTGGATCACCAACTCCTCCACGTACAGTGGTCGTCTGGGCAGAATCACTACACGCATCCCTCAGTCTGTTTCCTCTAGCACATTTGTGGAGCTTATGCTGTATTTTCTACAGAAGGAGTGTTTACTTCCAAAAGTGATTTACATTTCCCCCCAGAAGTTGAATGTACCCATCGTCAAGGCTCCCTCTCTCACAAATGCTACCCGGCTGCAGAGAGCAGAGGTCTCTTCATGGCGTGCATATATGACCAACAAAAATTCTGCTTCCACTCTCGCTTCTCCTTTCCTGTAACTGTGTATCATATACATCACACATAAATTAGCAGTAAGTGATTTTATTTGCATGAGCACATAGCTAATTCTTTCCTCACTTACTTGTTCAGTTGCGCTCAACACTTACACTTCTGGAGCTTTTTACTCATTTTTAGCCTTTCCATCCACTCCTTTCTGAAACATGACACACTCCTTATTTCTACCAGCCATTTCTAGTTGGATGCCGCTCCATCCATCCTAGCCTGGCACAAACACAGGTTTGTGTACATGCACACCTCACATACTCACAGCCCCTCCATCTGAATACCCATCCTTCTTCCCTTCCGTCTGCAAGACAAAATACAGAGAGAGCATATGGTGTTGTACGAATGTGTGTGTATATATGTGTCTGTGTGTGTTATTGTGTGTATTTATCTACAAGGGCACGCACACATGCACGTGCATTTGGCTGGGTTCTGGCGTGGATACAGATAAGCTCAAAAGGACACAAAAACACATCCCAGCAGGGAGTGAAGGAAACAGAGTTGTTTCTCCATCTGTAAACTGTGACATGGAGGATCCTTATCACTGCTGCAGAAAGGGCTGAGCAGAGCTAAAATCCAAGCATAAATTAAACCTTCCAACAGCATAACCAAAGTCTGGGAACAAGGATGGGTGAAGTCCTGCACCCAGAACTCCCTGTACCGGGCCCCAGGGAGGATGAATTTGATGTCCTGCCTATACCAGTCACTGTCTCTTGTACTAATATTCAAATCACAGAGCACCAGAAGCAGCCATAGAGTAAACACTGCTGAACTCCGTGCAGAGCACATATAAACAACCATGGCCATGTTGCAGCTTGCCCTGCCCTGGACACTTAAAGCAGCCATGGTGACTGTTGTGGCATTTGCACACGAGAGACCAGCACTGGGTAAAACAGCCTGCTGCACAAGGCAGACACATCTTGCTCAGTCCAGAGAGAGACGTTGTCAGAAAGGCTAAATTAGGAACCTCTGGCTGGAATCTACAGCTGCATTCTCATACCTGCTCTCAGAGAAAATAAACTTCAAGGCTAATTTGTCACAAGTGAGGTATGCCATCTTCTACTGGGGAAAAGAAAAGTAAGAGGAACACACAAAAATGCATGTTATGTCTGCAAAAAGCTTAAAAGACCACATGAGATTTTTGGCTTAGTTCTTTTTTTATTTAGTTTCATTAGCTCATTGACTAAGTAATATTGAGAAAGTCACCTTTTATAAGGGAAGAATGTGAAATATTTAGGTGTTAGCTCACGGATAAATTTCAATCCATTAATACTCAGTAATAAAACAATTCAACCACAAATGAATACAGATTTTTTTTTTTTTTGTACATCAGGTACATCGTCACCTTTTCAGCATCACCACATTACAAAGCCAATGTGTTATTGTCACAAGCATAGGTGATTTAATTTTTAATTAATGTAATGCTGCATTCAGAAACATAGCATGCCAAGCTTTTGGGTCTATAGGAGAAACTCCAATCAGGTTTAAATAGTTCAGCTATTTCAGTTTTTGCAACAGTCTTTGAACTCATGTTTTTTAATAAGATAAGGCAATCTGTGTACAAAACCATACGTACTGTAGCAACTTACCAGTTGCCTAATTCTTCATGCTATTTCAAGTCTTGAAATAGCTGCCAAGCTTGTGACAATTTTATTATCATTAATTTTCACAATTTTTATTTCACTACATTTTTTTCCATTATAGCCACAGCACCTTTAGTATAATAATTATTGTATAAATCCAGTGTTTCCATCCTCTTTGCAGTAAAAGTACAGCACTTGCAGTTGTGAAAACAGGCACTGAGGATACGAGCAGCCTCCAATGTCAGAAGACAAAGCTCACCTAAAACTACAGTAACGGTCAGAATTTTTGTAGACTCGACCCAAGATTTTTCTAACGCTCTACGAGCAATGTTATGGTCCGGCTTCATTCTTTCTGATTGCTTGGGTGCTGCCCGAGGCTCCCTGCAGTAAGCTGCGTCTGCCTTTACCCTTGCTGTGTACTGCCCTCTCGTGGATCTGTGTTAGAAAAAAAAAAAATATATATATATATAAAGAAAATATTAAAAAAATTAAAAATATAATATAAATAATATATAAAATATATAAGAAAATATAAAAAATATAAAAATATATAAAAGAATATACACATACGAAATTGTTTTCCCAAGCTGTGTAAAACAAACTTGAATTCAATCACAGAAGTGGGTCCACCGGAATTCATACTTACGTATCTTACATATATATATGCATTTATAGAACTGATCTCTAATTAGGCAGGGATAAATGTATTAACAACACTTTGCATTGTGTATACTTAAATTCACATTATAGTTCTTCATATCAGTGAATACTTATTTATGGTTTTTACATTAAAATGTCTGATAGATTGGAACTTGATAATATCTGCCACAAAACTTTATGTTTTGAGAAACTTTATTTGAAAACCATTATTATTATATTATGAAAACCATTATTATATATATATGTGAGAAATTATAACTGAAAAACATAATTGAAATGTGTACATTTTCAAACAAAACTTTATAATTGAAACACATTTTAACTAAAGAAGGCCTATTTCATAACCTACTTCAGAATCAAGCCAGGAATTTTAAAATTGAACCAAAGTCTGCAGAGATTTTAACAGGTATTTATAAGTAATGTAGATAATTTATAACGAATAAAGATTTATTATATACATTTTTAGGCCAAGACTGTTAAACATCCAAATTTTTACATCCTTTTTTAGAAGAAACATTTATATAAACTGCAGGAGAGTTATTTAAATGCAATTAACACATTGAGCAAGACAGATCTGTAAATATTCTCAAAAAAAAAAAGACTGAACATCAACACTGTCATTCACTCCATCTGAAAATATGAGTTTCTCTACAATTCAACCTAATCCCCCAAAATCACAAGTTCCTGTGCTTCGTTTGTTTTATTTTGTTTTGTTGTATGTTTGTTTTTTATCATTCAAGCTAGATAAGTAATTTATCTCTGAATATGGAGTTTAATGGCAAGCTGAGCTGCCTTTTAAGGCAAAATAGTATGTACTCAAAGAGATGCCACAGGAAGGGTGCTTCAGTATGTAAAATGTATGACTAAAAGTCATTTGTCAATAACCACATTCATCCCAGTCAAAAAAAAAAAATTCTCCTCCACTTCCTACACCAATTAATTGATTTGCAACTAACTCTGAGAGTCATAAGGAAAAAGATCACAAGCTCTTAATTAGCATGGCTTACTATAGCATGAGCAAATAAGCCCTGCCACTGATCAAGGAATAATATACATACATTGTTTAAATTATTCTTCATAAATTCTTGGTAAATTATTCTTTATTTCTCCCCTACCAAAAAAAAAAAACCACAAAGTACTCTTTTAAAATGGGCAGATGAACATTTGACAGGCAAATAAAATTCTCGTAGTCTAGGTTTTTAATCTATGCAGTTAACTCTGTTACCACTGAAATCAAGAAATCTTGGCAAATAACATTGATAGTAATAAAATCAAGCCTGTATTAGAGATGAACAGCTACATTGCATGACTGTCTCCAGACATGATGAGGAGAGTTAACTCAGTTAGGAGTTCAATGATGTAGTAAAACTGAAGATTCAGCCCACAATCTAGATACATCACCAATATCTAAGGGCAGATCAAGAGTATGAACTGCCTCATGCCAGCAGCATATCCTTCTTTACAATGCTTATTGCTACAGTGCCGCAAAATGCTCTGCTAGAGCTCTCCTGCTACTCAGCTGAGTTGTGCTTCAGCACGACTGCCTCATTCTTCCGAGTCCCAGGAACCAGAATATGCAGTGCTTTTCAATTGCTTCATTCAGGATTTAGCTTTTGTGGCATTGCCCATTTTTAAACACACATCAGGGAACAGATGGATAGGATGACAATTTTGCATGTCAGTTGTAATACAATTCTTTATGGAGCAAGCTGCCAGATTTTAGTATTTCTAATTTACAAGAATGCTTTTATACCTTTCATCAGCACCAGCCATTGAAGCTCAAATGTAACTTTCAGAAGCAGCTAGAAGTAAATAACTACAGAGTTTAGAATGGGTAGAAGAGGAATGTACTTCAGGGAACTTCGAATTCAATAGAAGTCTATTTGAGCTTTTGGTTCTTTTATCCAAGCACCTTTTAGAGCCAGCTAGGAAGGCTTCAGAATGGGCACAGGAAAGTTTTCCCTCCCCAGTAACCCAATCAAACTGACTAGGTCAGCTTTAGAAAGGAAAGCGTTCTTCTGTTTCCCTTTGAGACTCATACTCAAGCATTGATGTGATATTCTGTCTTGTGCCTGTTTTCTAGCACAAGAGGACCAAGGCTCAAGAATACTGGTCTTTTGTTTGATCTCCCTCACAAGAGTAAAATCAGAGCAAAAGCAGGGTTCAGCAGAAGAAAGGGTCCATAAAGAGCTTTACAGACTTGTGGATTCCACTGATTTCCATGGCAGTAGAAGAAAACAAGATCAGCCCTATTCAATTTCATTCCATAGTGCATTGCTTCATTCCTATGGTAGATGGCACTAGCAGAACCTATTATCAAGCTTACAGAACACTTCCCACCTAAATTGCTGGTTTTAATTGTTGGTGGTTTTGCCAAGTATCAGTGGTTTGCCTGCCCTTCTATTTTGTGTTCAGGCCAAGTATCATGTCAGCTTGAAATCTGGAGAGGAGGGACAAGAGAAGGAAAGGAACAGATTTCAATAAAAATAGGTTAGCTGGATAGTCAGAATTGGCTGAGGGAAAGAAATGTGGGTTTGCCTATGTTAAATATATATATATTATGTTGTTGTTAAAAGTTGTAGCAATTTGTTCTTTGAAGCAGGGACCTGAATTTCAGGTGGGAAGCAGGGAGTGCCATCCATTGAAGGCTCTGAAGGAAATGGATGAGGATCAGGGAAAACCCAGAGTCAAAGAGAAGTGCAAAATGAGTATGAGATTATGGGATGATCTGTCTGTGGGCAAGATAAGAAACTTGAATTTTCAGACCCCTCGGGGTCTGAAAGCTGGATTTAAACAAGCACAGGTGCTAAGTACAGTGATACATACACATATCTCAAGATATTCAGACAGCTGTCACTCAGCATTAGAGAGACAAAAAAAAGACTGCTTTGTCACCAAAATGTTTGCAGCGGAACACTGGTATAGCACTGAACAAATAACAGCCTTTTGACCCTGCTTTGATACATGAACAATGTTGTCTTAGTCTTTTCTCCAGTAGCATGCTGTTACTGACTAGCTAACACCAAAAGCTTTGTGTTCGTAGAATCATAGATTCACAGAATATCCCAAGTTGGAAGGGTCCCACAAGAATGATTGAGTCCAGTTCCCAGGTCCCCAAAGGACCACCCAAAAAATCAGACCATGTGTCTGAGAGAGTTGTCCAAACACTTCTTGAACTCTGACAGGCTCAGTGCTGCGACCGCTTCACTGGGGAAACACATTTTCTTTTTTATTCAACACACATTTTCTTTTGGACCCCATTTTGGGGTGCTTGATTTTCATGTGTATTGAATAAGAAGCCTCAGCACATAACACAGGACTGAGAATTTCATGAAGTGGCAGCCAGCCAAACAAGGGAGCTGTTCCCACACAATGTTAAACTGACCAAGTCTTTTTGTGAATAGAGATTTGGGTCTGGGAGGGAGGAGGCACAGATACATCGACAGTGACTGAGAAGGACACTATCTCCAGGTGGCAGAAGGGACACATGGAACCAACAGATAAAGAAAGCTGAGATAGAGCAAAGAGCCAAAATGCATCCAGAGAGTGCGTGGGACTGAGAACAGATGAGGAGCAAGACTCAAACACTCTGAAAGACAGAGAGGAACAGACACTGGCAACAAAAATGAATCTGATTTGGAGGTTGGGTACAGGGAAAGGGGAGGAGAGGCACTGGCTGAACCAGTTCCATCTCCAAAGCTGAAGTATCCACTATTACCAGTACCGATTTGTTTTCTGAACTTCTTATTCTCCTTCTCTTTATTTTAGGGGCAGGTGGGTCTGTTTTTCACCCTCACTGAGGTGTACCACTTTCCTCTTCATGGTCAGGGAACCTTTCCTCTGAAGGAAAGGAGGGACTGGCAAGTTGTACCCACCTCAAGCCTGTAGGCAAAGTTCAGAACACAGCACTATCAAGAAGAAAAACAGCATATGCCATTCTGTTTGAGATGTGTGAGAGCTACATAGGACAGTTTTGTAACTTCTGTTAAGCTTAACATGGTGTCAAGGTGAGATGCCATGGTTGGAAGCAGCAGCTCTTTTCATTTCAGTCAGATGAACAACCTCAACCCCTATTTCCAAGCAGATGCTACTTACCAATACTGCTCACATTGCTTTTAAGAAAGCCCTCCTGCTTGGAAGCTGCTTTTCAAACACTGCAGTCAGTATAAATGCCTCCAGCTCTTCCCTTGTGATTCCTCAACATTACTACTTCGCACTGATAGGAGAGCAGTAAACAGTCTCAGCCTGTCTTTTGCACTAATTTCAGAACAGGAGGAGGCACTAAGTACACTAACAGATTTTATTCATCAAGAAGAACCCTGTTACACATGCATACCTTCACACACATGCCTTGATTGGAATTATGTACTTTGGAGGGAATGTTTGCTAGCATTTCATTTGAGACAAGGAAAACTTGGAACATCTTCAGTGGTGATTATATTAGAGTAATTGTGTAAATCTAACACATATGATTCTTTATTTCATTAAAAATGTATGACATTATGTGTTGCTGGCATATAAAACTTAGTGGGACTCCCATTTTTAAAGAGCTGCTGCTCTTCTGTTGTAAACATGAGCAAGCCTACATATTTGTCTAGCAATACTGCTCAGAGCAATGAGATCTGCAGCCTTGCAAGGAAATACCGAGTCTCACTGAGGTGAAAATATGGCATGGTAAAAATAACTGCACAAGTGCCAGTAAATCAACACCTATAAATGATAATCTGAAAAGTGAAATGTATTCAAAGGGGATATTTCACAGAAGTGATGGAATGGTGATCAAAATAGCTTGTAATGTTCCCAGGAGTTTTGAAAAAAGTGGGCTGTGACAAAAATCTTGAGAGTACTTTGTTCAGATGAGAGCTCCAAGCAATTTGGAAAGCGACAAGCAAAATATGAAAAACAGTGACTAAGCTCTTTTCTCCAAAGATGAAACAAACAAGTTCATCAGAAAAAATGAGGTCTACTGAGACTACGCATTGCTGGAAAGTTCTTTAGCAACATCGTTAGATCAGCAAAGGTTTTATACCGACGGCTCTTGAAAGTCAGGTAAACAATCTAGGAGTACTGCTGACAGGTTCAAAGAACCACAGAATGGCTGAGGCTGGCAGGGACCT
Organism: Anser anser; assembly: GCF_964211835.1. Classification (NCBI taxonomy): domain Eukaryota; kingdom Metazoa; phylum Chordata; class Aves; order Anseriformes; family Anatidae; genus Anser; species Anser anser. The sequence continues at coordinate 36,068,437 of NC_139721.1, forward strand.
CTGGAGCCATCTGGTCCAACCTCCTGCTCAAGCAGGGCCACCCAGAGCTGGTTGCCCAGGACCATGTCCAGGCAGCTTTTGAATACCTCCAAGGAGGGAGACTCACCCTCATATTGAAAAAGTATTTATCAATGTTCAGACAGAACGCCCTAAGTTCAGTTTGTGCCCACTGTCATGAATCAAAATTGCCATGCCGAAGTCACAGCTTTATCTTCAGACAGAGGTTCCTAGGGAAGAGCAAGGCACAAAAACAGTAGGACAGGCTCCTGGCTCACTGCCCCTCACTTACGATGGTGCAGGGAAGTGCTGTGCACTCCCCAGTGCCAGGTCTGCCCTATTCTCCCTATTGCCTTCTGTCTTTTCTGCCCCTGGGGCTGAGGACAAGAGCAGAATATGGCAGCAGTATCCCCAGTGAGAGCTGACATCAGCCCTAGGTCACCACCCTCACTATCTCTTGGCCCAGGAGAGCCTCAGATCTCCCTGAATGCTGCTATACCTTTGCTGTGGAGCAGCCTTCAAGTCCAGCTTTGTTTATTTCTCCAAACCTAACTCTTCCATGCTGGTCTGCATCTCAGAAGGACTAGGGAGAATGGCAGCTACCCCTTATGCCATATCACAGAATCATAGAATCACAGAATGCTTGAGGTTTCTAAGTACAGACAGACAATTAATACTGGATTTTTTTTTCCTAGTGTTGATTTCACCTATAAATCTAAGCAATATAAGGAAGGAAAAGAAAAAAAAAAAAAAAAGAAAAAAAAAAGGAATAATGTTAAATTATAGTTTGGCTTCATTTGAGAGTTAGAAAGAAAATGTAATATCTAATATTTATGGTTTTTTAATTTATTCAGAGCAGCATGCTCAAGCAGAACCATAATAAACTAGTTACATAGAGAAATACAAATTAAAAAAAAAAAAAAGAAAGAGAGCACAATGTACATTTGTACATGTTCCATAGGGATTTAGGTCTTATGCAACCAGATTTATCAGTGATTCAGCACACAGTGTGAACTAAAACGAGAAATTTGCCCAAAATACTTTTTTCTTACAAGGAGCACTGCAATTTAGCACATACCCTAGCTAATATTGCATACTCCAGGTGTTTAAGTCTACAAGGTCAATGATTCAGCTACACTGCCAGAAGTCTCCCTTGTGACAAGTCACCTTGTTCCCAGATGGTTATGAAACAAGATCATTGACGCTCTGTCAGGAATCTCTTGGATTTTTTTCCTCTCTTGTTTAGTCAAGTTAGAGATACAGAACAGTGTGCGAATGACAGCCGTGGTGATTGTATTCCTTTGTGAATTCACAAAAAGGTTCAGCTTGAGCAGAACTGGCACCAACCTCCTCACATTGTCTTGTCAAAATCCATCAGCCCTGGCCTGCTGTGACCTCCTCCAACAGTGAGCTTCTTTTAAACCCAATTCAGGCAGTAGCTTCTGTGATGGCAAAGGCTTGAAAAGCTGACTGCTCTGTTACGTGGCCAACTGCATCAAGATCACCAGCACATTTCACATAGTTCTCCAATCAGGAGATACATGGAAGGTGCTGGTCATTGTCTATCCAACCTTGAATGAGTGATTAACTCATTTTTATGTCCCTAAGGACTTTTATAATCATCTAGTTTAGAGTGGTTTTTGAGTCAACTCAGGGAGCTATTCTTAGAAACATGTTCAAGCCTTTATATTATTAGATAAATTATTCCAAAAAGCAATTAAAACTCTGCAAACAGTAGGAAGAAATCCAGCGGGATTGCCTAAAACACTAAACTTAACCTAGGACTGCTGAATTCAAGACCCTTCATTCAGCAGTGAAAGAGACATTTTCTTGGGGGAAGTTCAACACAAGGACTGTCTTTACTCACCCTGCATCTTCCTCTAGAAGAGTTCCAGTGGAAGCTCAGGATTATTTGTTTTCTGAGGCTTAAAGTTAACAGGATGTAAAAGACAATTTAAGAGGAAATTTACACATTAAGAAGCACAACAGAGGCATTGACTTTTTTTTTGTTTGATTTTTACTTTATTTTTGTCTGCTCAAAAATATTCCCTAATTGTGAAAATACAAATAATAATAATAATAATAATTCTCCATGAATAACACTGTCAAACTTCTTACAGTAGAAATTTGTAGGGAAAAATGTTACTTTTTATTGGATATATGCCAGGGTATGATGTCTCCGTGACTTCCTCTGCCATTTTGTCATTCCTCTGGGCCTATCTGCCAACAACTGTCATTTCAATTTGACAGCCCAACACATCTGCAGGGAAAAGTGTCAGCAAGAAGAAAACACCCATTTTGATAGAACTACCATAGAAGTAAATTTACAAGGTCTGATATCTACTTATGGGCATAATAGGTATATATCTAGGTAAACTGAAATATTGTGTGGAGAACAAATAAAAGGAAAAAGGAAGGGCATTACGCCTGCCTGCACTAATCTGGCATATCACTAATTCCTCAATTATGTTGCAGGCACTGTTGGGTTCCCCTATTGCAGAGATATACACCTAACCAGCTTTTATTATTGTAATAAAATTCTACCAGAACTAATATTCTTATATCATCATAACTATAGCACATAAGCTCCCATACATTGGGGGAAAAAAAAAAAAAAAGGATTGGCAGTTATCAGTTTGAGATGCATTTAATAATATGATGATATATAAGAAGTTTATTAATAAAATGCTTTACACTACTAAAGTGAAATATGCTAATTAAACTTCTCAGTGACCATTTCATAATTAGACATATATTATTCATAGGGTTGTAGTTATTGTAAATACCTGAGATACATTCCCCAAGCCTTACCCTATTTTTTTAATATTATAAAAATGCATTTTCTAGTGCAAGTGCTTATAGATAAAGAAATTAAGCAAGTTACAGAAAACGAAGTAGATATACTGATCTTGAAACATGGATACTTCTGGTACATAACTGACAAAAATGGATAGGAACATTTATAATAATGTGGCTAAACGTTGGTAGTAGGCTGGATCCTGAGCCCTCCCATTATTATACCCACAAGAGCTCACCCATACAAGCCATGGTGGAGTGCTAGCACATCCAGCTGCTCTGCACTACACGTGCATTGTCTTCAGGCACCTTAATGATTTCTATGAAGAAACCTGGACCAATACAGAACCGGAACAGCACTTACTGCAAAGTAAGCAGTGTACGATATGAGGGTATGCATGTGTATAGTAGTCCTGAATAAAATGCAAGAATTTTTAGCCGTGGTCTGGGCAATTTTATGCTAATGACAGAAGTATTTACAGGAATATAAAATGTTTGAATTCAGAGGATTGTCTTAAAGTATTTCCGTGATGTTTAGAATCCTTCCGATATAAATCAGTTTAGATATTCTGCAGTTGTGAAGAAGCTGGAATGATAGCCTATTGTACATCACAGACAGAGAAACAACTTTAATTGGTTCTTTACAAAGAGACATTCTTAGCCTTCATCTATGATTCGTGTTGGAATTCACTAGAAGCAGCCTAAAGGGAATTCTTCTGTTATTTTTATCACCACAAGTTCATTCAGACAAAGTCTCTTTTCAGATCAAATGAACAATACTATCCGGTAATATTCCATGCCTTTCATCTCAGCTTTCTAGACAACTGGCTAGCTACAGTGGACTGGAAATTTTTAAGGCCATTCCAGTGTTCTCCACAGCCTTACCAGAATGTAAGCAAATGGCACACCTTTGACAGCTTTCCCTCATTTGGGTTTCTGCTTATCCTCCACATGGAACAAGGGGATTCCTAAGATCTCTTACACATAATTTGTTCATTTTTTTTCTTTCTGAGAAGAATTCAGTGTGTAATAACATCTAGCTGTTTGCTAGCTATTCTCTTCGGCAGATTCTTTGAACTGCTTAGCAAATAGATTCTTCATCACGTTCAAAGCTGAGCCCCACTCCACCATGTATCATCAAAGAAGATTACAGAAGTGCCAACATATTAGTGACCTCTGCAAATCTCTTCCATTCTTACCTTTCTCTGCTACTGCATTTGATATCTCTGCAAATTCCTAAACTTCCATAATAGTGCCATTTATTCTACAAAAAAGTCATATGCAACCAATTATAGCCTAAACTGGTGCTAATCACTGTGGTGAAACAGTTGTTTCAAACCACTGGTGGGAGCCAAGTCCTGTTCCAACAACACCGATGTTCCTTAACTCATTATTTCAAGGTTCATAGCTCCTGTAAAAGTCCTACTAAAGCAACCCAATTATCCTTTTTAGAGACTACTCAATTGTACTAAATTATAAATTAATATTAAATTACCAGCTGTACCCTGGGCTGCATAAAAAGAAGAGTGGCCAGCAGGTCAAGGGAGGTGATTCAACCCTTCTACTCTGCTCTTGTGAGACCCCACCTGGAGCTCTGGGGTACCCAGCACAAGAAGGACATGGGCATATTAGAACAAGTCCAGAGGAGGGCCACAAGGATGATCAAAGGGCTGGAGCACCTCTCCTAGGAAGACAGGCTGAGGGAGTTGGGGTTGTTCAGCCTGGAGAAGAGAAGGCCCTGGGGAGACCTTACAGCAGCCTTCCAGTACCTAAAGGGGGCCTGCAGGAAAGCTGGGGAGGGACTCTTTGTCAGGGAGTGTAGTGACAGAACAAGGGGGGGGAATGGCTTTAAACTAAATGAGGGTAGGTTTAGGTTAGATATTAGGAAGAAATTCTTTACTGTGAGGGTGGTGAGGCACTGCCACAGGTTGCCCAGAGAAGCTGTGGATGCCCCATCCCTGGAGGTGTTCTGGGGCAGGCTGGATGAAGCCCTGGGCAGCCTGGTGTGGTGGGAGGTGTCCCTGCCCATGGCAGGGAGGTTGGAACTGGGTGATCTTTAAGGTTCCTTCCAACCCAAGCCATTCTATGATTCTATGATGTTTCCTGTGAGAAGATAAACCAAGCGCATAGGGATTTATGCAACCACTCTCTGACAATGCTTTCAAAAAAGCTAGCAAATATTAATTTCACAGATATCCAAGTGGTCTAAAAGTAGTGTGATACTGTTCTGTCCTGAGCATGTCATCTTAGATTCCTACAGCAGTTCATAATGTGATGTCCAATGTAGTTTTGGCATTTTTTCCTTTGTTTTTGAAGAATTTCTTTTTATTATCACAGGACTACTAAATACTGCTTAAGAAGTAGATGGCTGCCAGAGCTAGAGAAGATTACTGCAGTTCCAGAAAAACTTGTTTTTTCAATTTATTTCTCACATGCTAAAATCTGAAAGTAGCAAATCAATTGTACATACACATATATAGAACAGAAACCACTCTTCTGCTTAAAATCAAACAGGGATTTAATTACACAGAGCCTAAATTAGGTGCTAAACACTCTCATATGCCATAATTCTAATTTAAGAGAAATAGATGTATCTGCAGGTGCTTGGAAATTAACTGAAAGATTTAGTGGTGCCCGGTCAAAAGCTCACTATGCCTTTTCCCCAGAATTTATACGAGAGACACATGCTCTTTCTAAATGTCAGACACTATCTATATAATTAATGGGTCACTGTGAATATCAGTTTATATAAACAAGTTGGGCAGAACACACAAAAGGAAACTGAGTTCAGGCTGCCTACTGTCTTCCTAGACCAAGGAAATGTACCAATGCAGAGATCATCATATTTTCAATGGACTTTGTGATTTTGAGGTTTAATTTGAACGCACATGTGTTTACCCATTTGCAGTTTAGCTAACAGAATAGATATATGGCAAGCACAGATTAAAGTGAGCCTAAAGGACGCACAGGCTAGGAATATCAAATACAGCAGTGATCTTGTTTTTCCTACATTGCAACTCCCAGATTGTCTTTAGACATAGTCTTGAGAAAGGAGATGAGCATGTACTACATTGTCCAACAGCAGCCTGAAAAAAGACTGCGTCTTAGTCTAGCCACAAACCTCTTCTAATTTCCCCTTGCTAAAGGGGAAGGAATAATTTGTGGGTGACCTCTGTCCATTATGCAGCACTTCCGTGACAAGTCTGGGAGGATCCAGAGCTCTATTACTTCTCTGATTTCCTTCCCACATAGCTTCCTTGACAAAAGAGTACATTGACACCTAAATACTCATCACAAGAACCTTACTAACCAGCATAAGTGTTAAAATGTAGTCTTAATCTACGCATATATATTCATTTATATATATAAATGAGCAAAGTTAGAAGGGGGATAAATTAAAAGGGAAGTAAATGTTATAATATTTGCCAAATAACCAGGGTGGGAAGAAGCCATCCGTGCAGTAATACTGTGTTTATGGAAGTCTGTCAAAACTTTACCTCATCGCAAGACATCTTGTACCAAAATTAAACCATATTCTTCAGATAAAAGTCATACCGTGTTTTGACCTTGAACACTTTGAGTTCAAGTAAAAGTGGAAGAATAGAAGCAAATTTGAGAGGACTGTCAATCCAAAGCCTAGCAAGAGCACAAGGACAGGCTGAACTACTGCTTACACAGAAGTGATACCTACTTCTTTATTTTAACATTTCTTGATACAGTTGCTAGTACAATGGGTATTGATCTTGTTTAGGACCTTTAATGCTAATAATACTGTAAGGACAGTGAAGAAGGTAAGATGGAACAATGACAAATTTTACAAGGAATTAAAGGTTAGATTAAAAAACTTGTTGGGAAAAAAAAGTTGTCCATGGACCCATATGAACTATCCCCACTATAACTGTAGTTAGAGTTACTGTCTTGTTACTGTCTTGTTTCCAAACCTTACTGCTTCAAAACTCCCTCTTCCTACTGCTATCACTGGGACTTACAGATTGAGCCAGAATGTGACTGTTACCCAAAGCAGATGATTTATGCTTGTGGTGTTGTATCTCTGCAACATTAAGATCTCTGTAGTGCTGTCATTGCAGTTGTACCTGAGATAACATGTTCATACGCCTCATTAATGAAACTGATACTTGACACTGAGTTTAACAGCATAAAATTAATGTTCTGAGTAAACATACACAGAGGACGCTTAACTAAATTAATCCCCCTTCTCTTAAGAGTATTGCACAGGTTCATAAGAAAATTCAGGTTGCGAGGGATTTCCGGAGGTTTCTAACCCAACCTTCTGCTTGAAAGAGGTATAGCTATGAGATCAGACCAGGTTGCTCAGGGCTTTTTCCAGTCAGATACTGAAGGAATAGGTAAGAAAAGGCAGGGAATTAAATGGGAGGAGAGAGGAAAGAAAGGGACAAAATACTGTGTTGAGGCAAAAGCAATCACAAGAGCGTGAAAGTTCAGGAGGGAACTGGAAAATTCAGGTAGCCTAAAAAAAAAAAAAAAAAGGAGGAAATTAAAGAGACTGCAAAGGAAGTGCTGTTAATAGGGAGGAAGAAGGAATAGAGGAAGATGCAGTCATACATAACTAGAAGACCTGGAAACTAATGGACAAGTAGAATGAATAGACTGATTAAAGGATGGAAAAATGTTATAGGATTCACCTCACTATAAAGTGAGCTTGGAGTCAGCTCTGTGAAGAGTTGGCTATACCAGAGAGCCTGGGGAAGGCCCTACCTGCCTCCCTGTCTTTATAGCTGCCCAGTCTGTCGGTGAGGGAGTGGAGCTGCTGGCAGCCGGTGGATGCAGTAGCCTTCAGAAACCTTCACCCAGGCTTCTGCAGCAACAGACTGCCTCAAGACACCTAAAAGTCCTCAGAGAAGGTAGCAAAGCATATCTTACTGACCTCTGAATAGTATATTTCATATTACCCTCCAAAGTATTTGCAAATATATGCATGCTTACTTGATTGATCACATAGGGTTTTCTTAAATTAAGCTATGCTCGCTTACAAACCTGCACCTTTTTTCACTTCCAAATGCATTCCAAAGGCTGCAAATAAATGTTTAGTGCTTACATCTGAATCAATAAGGACAGAAAAGATCTTTTGTCATATACACACACCTATTTTTGTTGCGCTAAGGTGCTAAACACTGACGAAAATATAGCTGCAGCGTCACAGTTTAAAACTGGAAGAGCATGTGAGCATGTGTCACCTGCCGGATCTACAGCTGCGGCTCTGCTGACACTAGATGGCAGGAGATGGAAATAAATTAGTTCCCGTAGGTCAGCCTTGCCTCCTTAACGAAGCAGTTTTACAAAACAAATCCCTGCAGTTTTGTAAATCAGGTAGTAAAACCACGTTGAAATCTACAGTGAGGATTCTGAAATGAAGTAGAACAGGTTTTTATGTATTTAAGGCTAAGATGCTCCTTGGAGAATTACTGTCTGTTCACATACACCAATATACTCGCAGTAATTAGATGGGGCTCAGCACAGTTTTAAAAAAATAGATGGAACAGATTCCATACACTTCAAACCGCAGTGAAGTTTTTCCAGATGTGATTAGAAGACTCCGGTGTATTTAGGAACTAAATTACATGTAAGAAAGTTGTAGAACCCCAAACCTCCAAGTTAGAATGAGAACACAGGATGAATTTTAATGTGAGAGACAGACTATTCCACACCACGTAAAGGCTTCATCTTTCTTCTGCTGAGGTTCTACCAGGCACAGCTAAGGGAAGCAATCTGAACTAGGGGACTGAGGTCCTTGTTGGCACTTTAAAGAGGTTCATACCCACTTCTTGCTCCCTTCTAAAAGTTTATTCTCCATAAGCTCTGCCTTAAACCTTCATTAGTTCTGGACAGAAATCATATGAGCACTTTCTTCAGTGTTGTCAGTGCAGAGGGGCCTCCATGCAATTCTTACAAGTATCCACCATCATTTCTTACAGCGCCATTCTCTCTGAAAGGGACAGAAGTACTACAACAGCCTTTCTACAGAACCCATCCCTTACAGCAGCTCTTGCTTTAGCAAGGGCTTGCAGATAGGCAGTGCCTCCTCCAGTTTTTCAAGCCCATGAGGCAGATGTCCTGCAGGAAAGCTGGAAAACAAGAAATATGCGGTATATCTTATGAGTGTGGAATCTTTCTCTATGGGTTTATTGATGATAGGATTGTCTTTGTTTTCATGTTCATACTAAGATGTTGCTGTTGCTGGCAACCAAATCTCAGGACAAGCAGGAGAGGTGGTTATCTACAGGTTTAATTAAAGAGATTATAAAAACCAAACATGGTGTTTTTACTGAGAATCATTTGGATTTTGATTCAACCACCATTTCAGTAGTCTAAGTAAGTAGTTAATGGTCAAGTGCCAAGAGAAGACACCAAAGCTTGGTCTATTACTTATCTCATTCCACAATTGATCTGTGCTAGCTAGAAATACAGAACATGTCTTTACAGCTATATGGGGTTACTATACAGAAATAACACAGTGAATCTTGGTGATTTGTTGTCATTCTACTTCCTTGGTTTTGAGAAATTTGTCATTGAATGCTTGGAAAGATCCAAGACCCCAAAAGACACCCTTACTTTTCCATTCATTAAATGTTTTGTCAGTCTGTTTCTTTATAAGAAATATTTTAAAGGTTTTACTAGCTACATCCACCACACAAGGCTGTAGTTAAGATAATACAGAGCCAGTAAGACTGGCTGGCACTTTTCGTTATTCATTAAGTTCTCTCTGAAAGTGATGGGCATCATTATACCTCTTCCAGGCAGGGAAACTTATGCTGAGGAGGATGTAATTTCTGCAAGGTCCTCAGCAGGCTAGCAGCAAGGTCCAGTCAAAAAGTTAAGCCCATCAGAACCCTGGTCCTGGATTCTATCTACTGTCCATAAATAGGTTTTGGCTACCTTTGTCATCTAGTATCTTTTGCTTTCATATTGATATTTGATAGGTAGTGGGTGATTAGGAGATTAACTTCCCCCTGGTAATGGCAACTGGGCTAGTCACTGTGTGCCACTAAACCACCTCAGCTGAAGGACCCTTCCACATTTAATGTGGATCCTATAAAATACAGGATATTTGTCTACAAACAGGAAAATCAGGTCATAATGAACTTAAACCATCCAAATGACACCCTGTAACTCACTGCTCCTCTGTTCATTGCACTGGTTGAGTTTCATTTGTAAGTAAATGCTTTCCAGTAGTGATTTTACATTTACTTCAAGATCACTGATGAAAGTACTAGATCAGACTTGGTACTAACATCTGTGGAGCCCTGCTCAGATGGTTCCCATTAATTACAGTTTCCTAATAATCACAACTTCCTGTGTTTATCTGTCAGATAGTTCTTAAGTTGTGCTTCCACATTTTATTAATATTGCATAGGGTTATTCCTGATTTGTGCTAAACAGAACATTATGCTATATGAAATCACTTACTGTACTTCTCAAAAGTCTGCACCTATATGGACATCTCCACCAACCCAGCTCCTGGAGGAATAGCTCATACTTTGTGAACTAATATCAAGCATATTTGTTTAAATCATCTGAGGTAGCTTGTTTCACAAAATTTACTGACTAACATTACTTCCATGTCAACCCTCAGACTCTTTTTTCTAATTCCAGACTGTATAAACCACTCCTCTGTCTTCTGAAGGGGTTTTATGAGACCAACAAGTTTATGCTTACTGGAAGCAGCCACATTGCCTTTATAATACATAATATGGAACAATATTAAACTTTTCCGGAAACTTTTCAAAAATCCAGTATTTACTTAAAATCATGAGGGGCAAGGATACGGCTTCTCTTGTATAAGAATATGACATTGCTTTTTGCTTCTTTCGAAACACAGAACAGATTTTCCTATTGAACACTTCTGCTATTTTTGCATTATTATTAATGATTTACCCGTCAAGCTGTGGCTCTTTGCCACTGCTAGGATTTACACCATACCCAACGTATTTAAATCCCTTTAGTTCTGAGGCTTGCCAGCCATGAATTTCTCCCTGATTGTTCTATGTCCCTTCATAATTCATAATTTATGAAGTGTAGAAATTGTAATATATTTCTTCTTTCTTATATATATATTGATTTTGTTGTTGTTATTTAATTGCTGCAGATGTTTCACTGCTGAACAAAGATGGGCTTTTAGCCAATGCCGTCCTATTTCCTGGGAAACATACATTGTTGCATGGTGTCTTCAGTCCATAAAACAATCTCTTCTCAAAGAATATTTAACTCAACACAGTCTTTTATTTTCGTATGTTAGGGTGGTGCCTAGGAAGTAACTTGTCTTTTTAACTTAGCCTGTAACAAACCCCAAGCAGTACCCTTCCTGGGCTTCGTTAACATGTTGATCCATAAGCATTCAAGATCCCCACAATTCTTTCTTAATGAATTTTCAAACAGGTAACAGTGTATTTACTGTGAAAAGTCTTACCATTATATGATTTTTAGTCTCTCCACCCTTCCTACATCAACTGAAAGCAGTTCCTCTACAGTAGAGTAACTGGCCTTCATAAGGTGTTATAGAGGAAGATTATTACAGCTCTTTTGCCAAGGGACGCCATAAATTATGTGTATTCCTGATGGGTAACTGAGAATACTGACAGAACATACAACTGCCTCTAAATCACCTGATGACATTTTGAAGACTGAAGATGCATGGAATGGAAGGAAACATCATGGCACTTCTCATGCTCTGGAGGGTAGGAGTATATTCCAGCATCAGGATGGTACAACTCCAGATAGCTGGATGGCACAATTCCAGATAGTGGGATGGCAATTTCATCTTAAGTTATGACCTTCCCAGCTGTTAGAGGATGCTCTAGATAGTCAGTCTGAATCTTTGGGTTTAATCCAGAGAGAACTGTTTCTGGGCTGAGAAATTTTCACTATGGAAACAGTTTCCATGGTGCATGGATAGTCTAATTCTATGAGATATATGAAACAATTTGACAAAATTTAACCAAACTACATGCAGACATATTTTCCGTTTTCCCGGAAACAACAGTATTTTTCTCCCTGGCAATAATTGTGTCACAGGAAGCAAAATGCAATTCTGCCAAAATACGTCTATTTTAATGAAGACATTACTTGAATAGACCATCCATATTCATATGAATCTTCACAACTCAGCTTTGTACTAAGAGGAGAGCAAACCACAGGTCATTCCCTGGTCTTCATACTTGGTGTTTTAGAATAAGGAGATTTTTCACTCCCAGAAGACAAGATTGAAAAAAAAAAATGTTCATGGTTTGTCTGATACCTTAGGCTCTTGTTGAGGGCAGGAAAGCAGGAGACTGGTTGTGCTGTCAAAACACAATTGGCTTTTAAAGTTTAGCAAGATAGTTGAATTGATAATTGAACTGATACACTTTTTTTAAACATTACAATAAGGGATTATCCCACTTGCATGGTCCACAGAGATTGAGGGATGGTACATGAGAGAAACATTTTAAAATGTTGTGAAACAGCAGAAAAAAAAGTATCTCTTACAGAAGTAACAAGCTGCCATCCACTGACACTACTCAGAGAAGTGAAACATGGTTTTACAGGCTCTTGAAGGGTAAAGATATCTTCTACTCAGCTATTAATGCTCAGTGTTTTCATGTTTTAGTGTCTGTGGATATTAACACAGCAGCTAAAGACATTTTTTTTATTGCATTGTTTTCCAGTTTTTTTCTTGTTCCTCCAAAAGAGAAATGGCCTATCAAGAGGTAAGTGGAAGAGCATTTTTACATTTGGAACACTTGGAACTTTTTTTGTTGTTGTTCCTGTCATTTTCTTACACACGGAGGTTTAATAAACCCAAAGGAAAATTGTTAAAAAGTTTTTGCTCTCCTTTGCCCCAGCCACCTGCTATCATGCCAAAAATCACCATGTTTAAGAAAGCAAGAAGTGATTAAGTCTGCCTGCTACCCAAGATATCAGACAGTAGATACTCATCTAATGAAAGAAAAGAGATGCTGCATTCAGATCATGTACTATAAGGTTAAGCTTAGCTGTCACACCTAGATAACTCTCCCTGTCAACAGCAAAGGAAAAAAAAAAAAGCCAAAACGTGGTCTAAAATGTTCTTTAAGTATATTACACATCCTTGTTACACTGAAGTACTACATGAAACAGCATAACCAACAAGGATGGCAGGTGAAAACAACTGTTGGTCTGATTTAAAGGAAAGTATGCAAAGTAAAATATTGAGCACCTTTAGCAATTTTTTTCCATGTTTTCTGCAAATTGTTTTCAATCCTTTCTCTTAGGAAGAGTTAGAAACATTTTTAGAGGTTGTCCTCTAAATTTTTTGAATGAAGAGAGTATAATAACTAATTTTAAAGGAACAGGAACAGGCCCCCAACAGTAGATAACTTCAGTTAAGTTTTTAGACATATTCTAATCTTTCATATTTTTTCTCATATTCTAATCTTTCAGTTTCCAGATCCCACCACCTCCACCTTGACTATGCTGCAACTTTGAGTACCCAAAAGGCTCAGCCACCTTGTCTTTTCTGATTTAGTAATAACTCACTCCTGATTTGAACTGCAAGACTCTTAAGTGCGTTCACTGCTTCACCTACCAAGATGGAGAAGTATCAAATTAATGTCAGGGAGAAGCAAAGGCTGGTGGCTCCCTGCAAGCCATGGCTAGGGCTGGTGGGGGCCCACTGGGGCCTTGGGCAGGGCCTGGCACCTTCTCCCATCCCACCACCCTAGCTAGGAGATGGCAGCAGGGGGGCACTGGGGCAGCCCCAGCCCTGGGCATTGGGCATCTCCTTTGGGGCAGGAACAGGACCAGGCCGAGGCTGTGTTGGGATGTAGGTCCAGGGTGGGCCTGGTTGGGTAGGGCCCATGGCTGTCCCTGGCTGTGTAGTGTGGGACTGCAGGCCCCAGGAGACCAGCCTTGCTGCAGCCTCGCTGGGACAGGGGCTGACAGCCCCCAGGATTGATATGGGGTCCTGGGCCCTCAGACAGCAAGGGCTGGGGTATCCCCTGGGTCTTTGACAGATTTATATCTGCCAACTCAAGACAGTTTCTTCTTATGGCAGCACATCCATTTTTTTTGAAAAGCTGATCACAGACAGGGGTATTGTCTTGATCTATCACTGTCTGCTTGTAAGACACAAAGATGTTTTCATTAAATATGCTTTTGGGGGTCCTCTTGTTTTGCTTCTGTTCTGTTTCCTAACATATTTCACCAGATCTAGACTTTATTCCCTGCCTCTTTAACACTTCAGAACTGGAATGACAGGATCCTGCAATACCAGTATTTTTCACCATTCACATTTTTCAATCTTTTCAACATTTTTCAGCATTCAAGTTGCATAAAGCTCTGAAGTACATGGTACCTAATTATATACAGCTTCAAGCTATTGAGGCATCCAAATTTGAAGGAGGACAATCCAAATATCATTCCAAGCACAGATGGTAAAATGACCTGATAATTATCAGGCAATGTTAAGGGCGAGAAAGGGAGGAGGAGGAAAGATACTTTTCATGCCAGTGCAGCTGACAGATAAATTATCATCTAAGTAGTTTCTGTTTCACCTATCTTCAGGATGGTATTATATGTAACGTTTCTTTTCCTCCTAGAAACATTCAATCAACTATATAATGATAGTCCACTGCAGAACTTCTGCAGCTGTGAGCTGTTTGGAGAGTCTCACACCACACTATTTCATTGAACTTACTCCTTCAAACGTACCTTTTGTTTCTAAATATTTTCATGTGCACATATGGTAAATGGTAGTTGATATAAATAAAAACCCAGCACCTGTCATCTTTTGTGCACAGTAGCTGCTATAGAACAGTTATAAGCATTGCTCTCTGGTTCAGAAGTCAGATTTCTCACAGTGTTTCAAAATAAACATTGTTATTATTTTACGTTTCTTCTCAATGTTATAAAAAAATAAAATTACTGGATATCCAGTGATTACAAACATAATGCGTATATTATAGTTAATGTTAAACATAATCTTCCATTGTGAGTATGACCCTGCTCTTGGAGTAAAAGAAGTGAAACTGTATCTAACCCTGAGTATGCTTAGACAAGTTTGGGACTCACGGAACTATGTTTGCCTTTTAGATTAAAAATACAGTCTTAAAAATACAAACTTACTCATGGCAAATGTTTCAGTAGTTATTGCCAGGAGACCCAAATTATAGATTTACAGTTGCCAAAGGCTTGCTCTTTCATCTGGGACAAATCATTCAGCCTCCCCATATACCTTAGTATTGCCATCTGCAAAACCAATCGAATCCTCCACGAAGTTAGAGGAAGGCCAACGTCTTTAATGACTGCAAAGTACAGAAATTCAAAAAGGGTTGGAGGAATGTGAAATACAAGTTCACGATGTTACTAGACACAAATCATTTGTACAGAAAGTAAACAGACATGATTTGTGTAGGAGGTGCAAGAAATTTTTAAATTGCCATTGTCGTATTTCCCAGTTTGAAATTTTCAGCTTGACAGAAAGACTAGAGATACTGCTTGCCTGATGGAAAGACTGACAACGCTCTCAGACATAGGGTTTAATTTTGAGATAGTACTGTGTGGAGCCAGAAGTTGGATTCGATGACCCTTATAGGTACCTTCCAACTTGGGATATTCTGTGATTCAATGACTTTTCACTCAAATGAAAATCCTTTAGGTTCAGACATAAGGTTTTTATTTATTTATTTATTTTAATGTTGTTTCTGTTGCAGGGGTAAAGGGAAGTCTGTTAAAAAGTCTACATAGAGTTACACTACAATTTGTTTATCCAGTTAGACACATCTCTCACTTAAAAAAAAAATAAAATAAAATAAAAAAATAAAGTTATTGTCGAGACCAAAGCTTTTTTTTTTTTTTTTTTTTTTTTTTTTTAATACTTACAGCCGAAAGCTTAAAAGAAGTGACTGTGCATGTCTTAAGGTAGAATCTCAAAACAGCTTTCCTTCACAATGTTGGCTGCCACAGGTCCCTCAAAGAAAATTTCTTTCCTATGGCCAGTTTTAAAATAAGTATAAATAAAGCAATGAATACAAGCATAACTCTTTTTCTAAGACTAAAACCTTGCTAGGGAACAGAACTCGTCAGGTTA
Source organism: Anser anser (assembly GCF_964211835.1). Taxonomy (NCBI): domain Eukaryota; kingdom Metazoa; phylum Chordata; class Aves; order Anseriformes; family Anatidae; genus Anser; species Anser anser. The sequence goes on from NC_139721.1 coordinate 36,084,314, forward strand.
TGCAATATTGTTATTTGGTGCTATCTATCAGCATGATTTCTAAAGACTCCTGTGGGGAGTTGATGTGTTGATTATTTGCCTGTTACATATCTAATTTTTTTTAGCAGCTTCTTTATAAAGCATATCCAAGTATAAATATCTCATTTCTAGAAAATGTAAAAGAATTTCTAAACTGTGTTTATGTCCTTCTGTAGAATAAGAGAATAATAGCAGAAGAGAAGATGGAAATACGTTAAGTGAAAGAGGAGATGTGAGTGAGGATGGGGATAGAGGCAGGGAAAGGCAGCAAACAAAAGCACAGACACTTCAAGCGTCTTGCCACTGCAGTGCCTGGAAGCCCAACTAAGTTTAGGGTAGCTCAGGTACCAAGAGCAGCCTGTCCCTGATAGTACAAGGCTCAGCACAACCTGAATAACCGGCCCCAGGAGTAGATAAATCCACAGGCTATCAGCTCTCTGTTGCTACAGTAACACTCCTGACTACCGGAAGTTAAAGTTAACTCAACCATGGCTTTCACGCATGGATTATATTGCTTTCATGTTCTTTTAGACCCGTACCTAATCTAGCTCAGCATCAGAAGAGCCACTCTCACTATCCTTCAGCCCTCAAGGTCTCTGCGTGAGTTAAAAGAAATGGAGGCCAGGTCTTTAAAAGGACATTGCACTCAATCAACCTCAATTTTTTAACTGGTTGTAGCAGTGCAAAACCCAGCATGAACACACTTATTCCAATTTAGTATTAATCAGTGTGATTTAAACTAGAACAATATATGCCTTGTTTAAACTCCTGTTTCTGTTTCATAATAATTCTAACAAACATGCAGCAAGGATCATTTATTTATTCAGGCTATTGCAACCTTCTCACAAATGTGAGACTTGGGACAGCACAAAGGTATAAAACATGCTTATAAGAAACTATTTCCCTTTTTCAGTTCTTCTGTGCAATTACAGGCTTCTCAATAAACAGCATGTTCTCAAGTTCAGGTACCACATGTAGGCTGCCTGCCCACTTACTTTATATGAAGCTTTTCTTGTTTCCATGCCATGTAGGATTGCCTCTGTTTCTATAGCCTGTGCTCCTTGTAAAGTGTGGGATGCTGTGCTAAATCCCACGTCTTGATTCATTAAGAGGGAAATCATATCCCAGACTTTCTCCTGCTCCTTCGCAGGCTCTCATCACCTTCAAGTCAAAGCCGCACACCAGAACCCTGGTGTTGGCAATTCCTCTTTCAGCTCCAAGAAGTGAAGGAAAAGAAATTCTTATTTTCTTCCTCCAAAATTCTTTGCTTAACTGGGTGCAAGTTTTATAGCCCCATCTTGTCAGGCATGTTAGCACATGCATAACTTCCAGGCTCAACTATAGAGTGTTTAAAACCTTTCCTAGCTGCCAGTATTACAAAGTTCCAGCTCTCCGTCCAGCCTGCCCAGTAACCCACTATGATTTAAAGTGATGGACCAGAGGGAGACCAAGTGACCTGTATAACCCCTCGCAATCCCTATCTCTGTTAAAGCTCTTTCTGATATTTGGGGCTATTTGTCTCTCCAGCTTCTCCACCATTCTGAAGGTGTAATTTTAAATTTATTTTAAACAGGTAGATGTAGTACATGTTAACAAAGATGGTATACCCTTTATGAGCGTTTATCCCAGATGTTGTTATTTATCTTTAGTAATTGGTTTTGATGCTTGAACTCCCTTTCTTTCTCACATTTATGGTCTCGCATTTTAGTTTTGAGGAATGTTACAGAAAGGCAAGATGTAAGAATGAAGTATAGACCAACAGAACCCCACAGTAAAATTCTCCTTAACTCTGATGAAGCCAGGATTTCATCTTAAAAGCAACAATTTTAGAATAGGAAAACTGTTTTGCAAACAGAAGCCAATAGGAAAATTTTTTTTAGATGAAATGGACCCAAGTTTTCAGACTGAAAGCCAAACAGTATTTTGCAACCATTTTAATAGATCAGCGTATTACCTGATGCACTTTAGTTGTAGGAAGGATAGATAGTAAGAAAAGTGAGCAAGAAAAGCACATGAAATAAAGCTTTGCTTTTTGCTTCAGTATATCATACTCATGCCCTCCAAAAGTCACTTACTCAAATTCATGACAGCTGACTTCACCTCTGAAGTTACCTCTGAGCAAACAGTAGGGCTTATACATTAAATATGTGTCCATAAAGTTAGATTTATATTTACTACAAGACTGAAGATTTGCAGAAAATGTTTGTTGTTTTTTTTCCCGTAAGAAATTGAAGGTGTTTTTGACAACAGATGCAAAACACCCCGTGCTGAACACACATCCGTGCACAAGCACACACATACAAATTCACTTCTGTGTAGCTCCACCAAAAGCAAATTTGAGATTTTAAGCTGGATATATTCTGGGAGTTCAATGAAGAAATACCAGTAACCAAGCAGAAGGGAATAATCATGCCCTGGACCGGGTCTTTTCCATCTCCAGACTCCATCACACAGCCAGTGTCAGATTTGGTGCCAGCATGGAAAGAGACAAAGGAAAACGTTCCTTCACCTTTCAGCAGCAGAACACGAAGTGTGTGTGGTTTAATACAGAGCTTTTCAAAAAGCTCCCCGTGCCTCTGAAACATTAACAGGGATTTACAGTAGTTCTCACACATGTTCAAATATCAGCTGGTTTCATTTGTCTACAGCCCACTCTCCTCTTTTCTGTCAGAGAGGCTGAGGGCCAGTTGGTTTTGAAGCACAAAGTCAATATTTAAGTATCTAAGAAGCTATTGATTTATTCCATCAATATGGAATAAATCGATAATATATCAATAATACATAAATAAATAAATACATGCCAATGTATTATACTTTTACCTACTTTTTATCTTAACAAGCGATCTGCATGATTCCTGTAAACTACAGCTACTTGCAGCAAAACTCTCCCCATTTTCCTTGATGGCCCCTGTGTCCCAGTGACCTATGTTCACAGGAGCCTTTCACTCCTCAGCAGCATGGAAAAGATAGCACAAAACCACATTTAAAAGAAAGAAAGAAAAAGTGTTAAAAAGAAAGAAAGAAAAAGTGTAAAAAAGAAAGAAAGAAAAAGTGTAAAAAAGAAAGAAAGAAATAAATTAGGAAAGAAAGAAAGAATGTACAAAAGAATGTACAAAAGAAGGAAAGCAAGAAGGAAAGCAAGCAAGCAGGAAAGCAAGAAGGAAGGAAGGAAGGAAGGAAGGAAGGAAGGAAGGAAGGAAGGAAGGAAGGAAGGAAGGAAGGAAGGAAGGAAGGAAGGAGAAAGAAGAGAGAGAGAAAGACAGAGAGAGAGAGAAAGAGAAAGAGAGAAAGAGAGAGAGAAAGGAAAGGAAGGAAGGAAGCAAGGAAGGAAGGAAGGAAGGAAGGAAGGAAGGAGAAAGAAAGAAGAGAGAGAGAAAGACAGAGAGAAAGACAGAGAGAAAGAGAAAGAGAGAGAGAAAGGAAAGGAAGGAAGGAAGGAAGGAAGGAAGGAAGGAAGGAAGGAAGGAAGGAAGGAAGGAAGGAAGGAAGGAAGGAAGGAAGGAAGGAAGGAAGGAAGGAAGGAAGGAAGGAAGGAAGGAAGGAAGGAAGGAAAGAGAAAGAAAGAAAGAAAGAAAGAAAGAAAGAAAGAAAGAAAGAAAGAAAGAAAGAAAGAAAGAAAGAAAAGAAAGAAAGAAAGAAAGAAAGAAAGAAAGAAAAAGTTTGTATCTTCTTAGGGCAGTCCCTCTTCCCCTTCCCACTCTTCAGGCCCAAGGCTCTTGGCACCGCACATGAAATCCCTTCTCCTTTGGCGCGTCCCGACGGCCGCTCTCCACCACCCCACGTTTGGGCTCTCTCTGCCCCCTTACCACACTCAGCCCTTTGCCCGGCGGCCAAAATCCCCCCCCCGCACACCCACCTACCCCCCTCCGCCTCCGGGGGGGGCCGTGGCGAGGCACCTGCAGAGGCGGCACCCCCAGACCGAGGGGAGAGGACACCCCCAGGCTGAAGGGAGGACACCCCCGGCCCAGCCCTCCCGGCGCCGTCCTCCCCCCGCTCCCCGCTGCCTTCTCCCCCCCGCGCCCCCCGCTCCGCTCCTCCCCGGCCCCCGCCTCCGCTCCGCTCCGCGCCGGCTTTGTGTGCGCGGTGGCCGCCACCCGGGCAGGGTCCCGGGTCGCACGTCCCGGTGCCGGTCCCGCTCCCGGCCCCTCATCATGCCGCCCCGCCGGCTCCCCGCCGCCCTCCTGCCCCTCCTTTGTCTGCTCTGCCTCCAGGCTGCGCTGCCGCTCCGCGCCCACCGCGGCCGCTACGCCGGGTAAGTGCCCCCGCAGCCCCCGCCGAGGGCCGGGACGGGCTCGGGCTTCAGGATTCAATATTCCCTCCTGCAGCTGCCTCCCAGCGGCGTGCTCCGGAGCCAGAGCGCTGGGAAGGATGCTTGCGCTGAAGAGAGGCGAGGAAAAAAGTTTTAGTGCCCTGCTAGGAGCTGCCACCGCGTAGGGGAAGGGGGGGGGGAATAAATGTAGGGGTTTCACTCTGAAATGAATGAAGGTTTGGGTTTTCCTTTGGGGAACGTGGCTTAATGGAACTTGAAACTGTGTTATTATTTTTTCTCTTTAAAACTGTGTGTGGTTTTAACGCATAAAAAGCCCAGGCAGGAAGGGAACCTGATTAACCTGGCTGTAAGCGAGTGAAGGATTCCACGTGTATTTCAAACGAGGCTTTTTTCTTCATTTAAAGTCCAAGTTTGTGTTAGAAAGATTGAAAAGCAGTAGACTAGAAAGTCGTAGTAAATTGCAAACTGTGATATCGCTGCTAGGCTTTGCCACCAAACTGTGTATGCCTGATCTAGAGAGTTTCTTTTTAGCAGGTATTTAATAAAATTGTGTCTGCGAGAGATTCATGATGTAAACGAAAATAAAGACAGCCAAACATAGGACCACTACCAGCCAATGGCATCTTTCAACATACGGTATAAAATCCATTCAAACTGACCAGCAAATTCCTCAGGACACATCACTGTAGAAGTAGGAGCTGTATAATTCTTTTCATTTAATTTAAGTAACCAAACCAGGCATATAAATTCCACTAGTAAAATGAAGTTAAAAAAAAAAATGGTAATGTGAAAGGAAGCTATTCACCCCGGGTCACTGTTACTGATAGGAAGTAGTAAAACAATTGACAGCTGTTTCGTCATCTCTGTTTGGTTCCTTGCACCTCAGTAGCTATCTCACTGTTAACCAAACCAGCCGCCGCAGTCAGGAGCCCGCCTGGAGGCAAAGGGAAGGCACAGGACAGAAAACCAAACTCCTCTTTAAAGCCAGAGTTGTGTCTTAAGTCCTGTGCCACAGCATTCTTCTCTCTATCTGGAACCCAATGCGCAGTCATGGTCTCAGTAAGACATGATTTTTTTATCTTCAGGATTGTATTCAATTTGTTTGCAGATGACATTGAGATGAAAAACAAGTTCCTAGTGCCAGATCATAACTTTTTCTGAATATTAGTTACACGCCTTATCTGTTGCTGGATGCCTGAGATGTCAGAACATGTATTTTAATATCCTCTAGGTTTAAATAAGATTGTCTATCTATAGTCCTGTCAATTAAAACAGGAAAAAAAATGCCTGCAGGTTCAAGTATTGTACCTCTGATAATTCATGTGATTCACTGACTTCTCAATTCAATTCTTGAATGTTAATTTATTTATTTTTTAAATCTCTTTCTTGTTTAAGCATTTGATGTGCCCTGGGTGGCAGGTAAAAACCCACAAAAAACTCTCCCCTGTTGATCCTTGTCCTAGAAGCTTTTGCAGAGTGTCTAGCCCAAAAAAAAATGAGACTTCTTGTCAACTTCCAGAATCTGGGCAAGCACAACAAAACTCACTACTCAGAAAAAGGACTAGCATTCATTACAAAACTCTTGGTCAATAGGCAATTGTAGCAGGAGGATGAGATACATTTACAAGTCTTGCTGAAAATGTGGTCCCATTTGTAACACAGACCAGAATGTGTAACGCGTGTGTAATACAAACTTGAGAAACACCCTGATATTTTTCCCACTCTGCTAATATTTTCCATTACTACCATACTGGCATCATTTTTGTCAATAAAAGATGAAGAAAAATCAGCTTGAAGCAGGTTGAGGGTTTCTTTGGAACTACAAATACGTCTTGTCCTTTCGAAGCTTCTGCTACCAGCTCAATGTCCTGGGCAGAATCATTTAATTTCCTCCGCATGTGCAATTGATTGAAAACAGTTGAGCAGGTGTTGCCTTCACTACTGAACCCGGTCATCACCAAGAGGAAAAATTGTTTGGTAGGTTCTTTTTGAGGAGGGCAGTCAGGAGGTGAATATAGTTTTCTAATGTTCATCATTAAAAGGCGTGTCCCAACCGCCTGAATTCTTTCTGGGCTAAGTAATTTTGTGTCAGTCCTAGTCATCTCTGTTGTGTCAGAAGCTGTACCATGTAAGGGGAAGGCATAAGTATAATTAGGGCAAAGGGAAGAAAGAAAAGAAAGAACAAAAAAAGCAACAGAATGCATTTCTCATAAACTTAGACCAGAACTAGAAGGCACAGAACAATTGCAGTTCTTTAGCTAAGGACTCTGACCTAATACGATTAATTAGTATTCCACATATTTCTCCAAACTAACTCCTCCAAACTGTGTTCAGAGCAGGCGGGGTATGCCACAGGGACACATCTTTAAGCAAATAGATTCCAGATACCTTTGGGAAGTCAACAAATAGTTGGGAAGTCTCAGCAAAGAGTGGCAAGCAAGGCAGCACCTCTCGTGCCCACTGAGTTCTTGCAAAGACTCAGACACGGACGTATTTACCTTCTGCTGCCTCACACAACAAACAAGAGTCCAACCTACCCCTGTGCTCTTGTGCCTGCAGGAACTCAAGGAGGAGCTTAAGGAGCTTGGAGCTGCCGCCTTCCCCTCTAAAAGACCCTGGAAATCAGCTACCTTACATCAAACTCAGTACTATACTCCCCTACCCACAGTTTTTCTGCTCCCATTTGCATTCTCGTTCCAAAGGTTCCAGTGGAGATAGGAGAGGTGGGGACACATCAGGGTTTGGAGAGTTGCTATGGTGCATTCGTGAGGATTTTCCAGGAGGCCATTACCAGAGGTTCATACAGGGGCAACATGGATGATCAAATGGATGGAAAAGTTTAAGTGCCAGAAATAACTGAGTAAGCTAGGACACTTTGGTTTCCAGTAGAAAAAATTTAGGTAATGACAAATATCTACAAGCTTTCAGGCACAGGGAGGTGGTGGATAGAGATCAGCGGTTCACTGTTTCCTCCCACAGGATTCGGGAGGTGTAAGATGAATCTAGTATGACCCAGGTTGAAAAGAAGTTTCTTCACCCCACTGGTGTGAGACCTGTGGAACTCTGCTGAGGGATGTGAAATGTTTACAAGGGTTTAGGGGGGCTTGACATATCCATGGACGGGAAACCCGCTGAGAGTTACTAGTAATACCTCTGAAATGACATCCAGCCCAGGAAATCACTGAGGTGAAAGTAAGTGTACAGTGGAAGAGTACTTACTGGTAATATACAGTATAATATACAATATAATTTGCCTTGTTGTTTCACTTCTCTTTTGACAGTTTTGAAGAGTAGGTTATTGGAGAAGATGGATTTATTTTATTTTATTTTTTAATCAAGTGCAACAATCTTCTAGCTCTTAGTTATTCTATGAAGAAAGAGATGGTTTCCCATAAACAGGTCAAGATTTCTTAGGGGAAAAATCACCTCTCTCATTTGTTCTTTAAAAATCACTAATAGGGTTCTTTTACTCCAGCTCATCTCCCATCACCTGAAAGATGGTGGCTGGGCATGTACCTTCTGTTTCCTACCTCACTTTCTGTTCCATATCACTTGTAAATTCTTTCAAAGCCTTATCAGAAGTGTGCCTCATCTCACCTTCTCACCTTTGCTTTTACCTCCAATAACTAAAGAAAAAAAAAAAACACGTGGTCAGTTCTTCTCTAAGGTTTTGGTTGTTTTGTTCTGTTTTGTTTTTTTTTGTTTGCTTGCTTTCTGGAGGTTTTGGGAGTCCTTTTGAACATTGCATTGAGAAATCAACTCCTCCAAAAAGTTACAGCTTATGTGGGTTGCAGTACAGCAGATATTTGCCATTTCTTTGCATCAAGTAAAGGCTATGATGCATTCTTATGCTATTGCATTTGGGGTGGATAAGAAACAGAAAACAGCAAAGAAATGTTCCGTAATCCAAGATGTAGTATGCTGTAACTACTGGGACATCACATCCCATAAACTGCACAAACCAACTGGTCATGCAAATAAGCACAGACATCAAATCTGAGAACATTCAGCAAATTTCAAATATTTTAATGCCCGTTAACATCCCAGCATACCAAAGCTAAGTGCCTCTGATCCCACAGTACCTTATACACAATAGCTAGCAATTGTTCTGTCTCATGGAAAAAAACACATGGGACTGTGATAAAACCTGGTTGCTGAGGGAATAGAGAAGTGGAAAGGAACTCCTGTGCTATTCCCCTCTGAAGATTTTTTTCCAAATGTTTTAAACAGGGACTAAAAGATCTGTTTTGCTGAGTAAAAAAAAACGTTCTTTCTCTCTTCTACTCAGGTCTCCTTTTCCACCCTCAAGTTAAGGTAAAATGTCATATACATAACTGGCAAAAAAAGCATTTGGAAAGAATACCACCAGCATTAGGCTGAAGTCATAATCGTTCAGATGAAAACCACACTTACTGTTTCTCTAGATGGTGTCAGGGAGCTTCTGAAAGGTGAAAAGCTATGAGCTCTATAGCATCATGCACAAGCAATTTTAGTATTCTCTTTTCAAATTAATAATTCTGGAATAGAAACACCAGTGATTCCTAGAAAGAGCACAGGTCTGTAAAATCCATGACAACTCTGGCACCTCTATACCCACTCTGGTCTCAAGACCACAACTCTAATTTTTATGCTTTCTCATCACCTGATACTCTCCCAGCACAACATCATTTATGTTCTTCTAAAGGGAAAAAATAATGCTGCCAAGTTTTGATTCCTTTTCTCCTCTTAAGTCCAGGCATGTTAAATTTACCTTTTATAGCCTCTCTGCCCTCCTTATTATAAATGAGAAATATGAAGTGTTTCAGTTGCTCTTTCTTTCCCTTTTTCACTTTTTTTTTTCCAGTAATTAGAACAACAGTGCATGTCCACATTACACAGGCAAAGTGAAGGCCAGGCAAAGAGGTTCCCAGCTCGTTATGACTTTGTCTAAACTGATCTCCAGGTTCATGTCACCATGCAAGCCTGATCCCATACATGTCCAGATCAAGACCTTGTTGGATGATGTCGTGGTCCCTGTCTGGCTTCTGCATGTGGAGGAGAGGAGCAGAAAACTTGAGGGTAGGGGAAGGTATAAAGAATCAGGACATGGGCAAAAAAAGATAAACAATGAGGACATGGGCAAAACTTTCAGCCATACTTGGAAGCTCTGAACCTTTCCTAGGTCCCCTACTTTAGATGAAACCTATGGTCTTCCAGTAAGAATGATTCTTTGTGAAGTGCAAACCCTCAGTTTCCTCATTTTTAAAAGTATATATGTTACAAATAGGAAAGTAGCATATTATTAAATAAAATTCGTGTTTGAGCTTCATTTTGAGTCCAACAGTTATGTTCTGCAAAAAACAGCATACATTTAAGATGTATTTAGACAGAGATGCTTATAAAAACAGAATTTACATATCAAAGCCAACTGTTCCTTCAGTCTAAAGCATCTACTTTGAATCCACCAGCTTCCATTGTCTTGTGGAAATAAGCGGGTGAAGAAACACAGCTTTTCCCAGAGCTTCTGGTACTAGTTGCAGTGAACTTCAGTGCTCCCACTTCTACACCATACCCACTACCTTCTATTTGCTGCTGCCATGAATTCACTTTCCTGAAGTCACTCATGGGCTTCTTAAAATGATGAACTTAACCTTGAATATTTTGCACCGAACTTTCAGAAGCGCTTAGCCAGGCACAGATACATAAATGATGTAATGATTATTTTTTTTATTTATAAAATTGGGATCTAAAGTATGTGAATAACCTACGTGAAAGACAGTGGAACTTACTTGCAGTCCAGAAAGAAAATCAAGGTTCTGGAATGAGTGAATTTGAAAAAGGGAAACTAAAAATCTGCTTTTCCTGAATATATTTCAAATGTTTTGCAGGGAACTCTAGTTTCATATACTGTGTAGGACTGTGTCCCACACTGCACAATAAACAGGAGCCCAAGGTCTTCTGAAATCCTAATATCTGTAAAAATGTCATATGTACATCTGAAATAGCTTTACATAGTCAAAATGCCATAGGAAATACCCATTACTCTATCCAGTTGAAGGCGAATGGCCACCATTAATCATCTCCTACTGTCTCCAGAAGGTAAACTCTGTCATCTCTGTTTCACAGAACTGTCCTTCACTTAACTTTTCTCCTTAATTTTACCTCTGAATACATAAAAGAAATTGTGCTCCCTCTATTGTAAACGGGGTGCACTGTGTATATAACGTTCACACAAAAGTCAAGAAAAAAACTGATATTGAGATCATATATTGGCAGTCTGTCCAGCAGTCCTGTAGGCAAACCTGCTGTGAATATCCATATAGCACTGAAAACGAAAAGCAGGCAGTGGAGTTCACCATTCAGTATTTCTGCTGTTCAAGCGGTATGAACAGCAAGAGATGGGGAGAATTTTCCTGCAGTTTGACCCTCTACAACAAAATAAGCAAAATAAACTGTTTTGCTTGGCTCTTTATGCTATCAGTACTATTTTTCAGGCAGAAAATAACTTTCAGCAGATCTTGTGCTCTCTGTTCTACTTACAATGATAAGCAGGTTTGGTTGCAAAATGAGAACTAATAATTATAATCACACTAGACCTCTTTCCGAAAACCCTGCTGCAGACAAAACTCCTTACAGAACTTAACAGCACTTCTGCTGGTCTCAGATTTGCAGGAACAGACTTACAGGCAGCAAACTTCTGGAGACAATTAAGCCCAGTCCTAATTTTTGTTCAGTATATTTTGATTCTGATTTATAAAGTCTGTGTTCACATACTTCAGTAAAAAATTGTGGTTCTGGTTTGATATTGGTGCTAGAGCAAAACCTGCATTGATTTTGCTCTTTAAGTTACACCTCAGTATATCAAGTCAGAATCACACCCTAGGCAGTCATGGATTGTAAAGAAAGAATCTGCAAAGAAAACTCTAAAACTGCTTTTTGTGCAAGGCACCTGAGGATACGGGAGCCAAAGTAGTCTGACTTAAAATTGAAAGCAACAAATGGATAGCGGCAATGTATTCCCTTCTTTTTAATATTTTGCATCTTTTGAGCTTGCCAGATGAGAGGGAAGGCCAAGGACTCGTTGCTTTCTGGTGGAACTATAAAAACAGGCACTGTGCATCACCCAGGACGAGCACGGATGCCTGGTCTGCTGCGCGGGTGCTCACACAGGCTGGCATGGAGAAGCTGGCAGGGAGCACAGACCCATCCCTTCTGCCTGTGTCTGCTCTGTGCCAGCTGAATGATCTGGAGGACGAGGCTCCACCAAGGCACCTCTACCCCTGGGGAACATTGAGACTTGCGAGTGCACTTATTAAAAGAGAAGTCACACCTTAGAGTTACCAGGCAAAGCAATGCACGCTACAGCACCCGCTAAGGAGGGTATGTTCTAGGCTGCTTAAATATAGCCATGGAAAAACAAAAGTATCTTACCAAATCAAAGCCTCTTTTCTGGCTGTTCTGCAGTTCAGTCAAGGTTCTATGCAGGGGAGGCTACCAAAACAGGATTTTAAAAATGTAATTTGAGGAAGGTTTATTGCAGAACAGTTGTTCTAAGAAAAACTTCTTGTTTGTTATACCATGTAGTGTTTCAAATACGTTCAGCAAAGTGATAAAATTTGCAGCACCACATTGTTGACTCAGAGGAAAAAGAAGTCTCTTTTCATTTTTATTTTATATTTATGTTGCATTTCGATAATAAGTTGTGATTGCAGTATCCTACAGGTTTGAAAGGCTCAGGTAAGCAGTAGAAAAGGTGGTACATTTTAAATACAAGACAACATAACAGACATTTGTTTTGAGAAAGAGGTGGCACACGTGATACAACCATAGTCTATAGATGGATTTTTAAAGTGAGTATTTTGGCCATTTCCTTTTTTTTTTTTTTCTTCCGAGGCACTTAAAGTGTTAACTTATTTGAAATAAATGAGCAGATTAATCCAGGCATCTGAAGCCAGGCATTTGATTATATAAGAAAAGCATGGGATAGAACCCTGAAAGTCAAGTCTTGAGGACAGATGTGAGAAATGACTTCAGCAGGCCTGATGAAAAACTGGTGCACTTTGATTTACGCGACTGTACTCCTACCAAGATTACCACCAGATGCTACTCTAAGGCTGCGGGGTGATGATACAGCCAAGCCCCTAAACCTGCTAATGGCCGGCCGCTGCCAGGGGAGGCGGTTGTGCTCCCGCTGCTCCAGATGTGCAGCCCCCCTGCCCCTGCTCTGGCACTGGCACTCCTTCACCTACTGCATGCCAATCCTGGGAGCAAAAAGAGCAAAAAATATCCCTCTCATCCCCCTTTTTTTTTTTCCTGGACTAGCTCTCAGCTTGTCAGTCTGTGATCTGGCTGCTGCAGAGCCTCCGGTTGGCCCAGGGAAGGAGTGGCAATGCCTGGTTTTCCAGTAGCCACCTGGGTCAGGGGCTTCAGACTCCCTGTGCACATATGCACAGGAGATGGTCCTCTGAGCCCAGTTAATTCCAGGTGTGAACTCCAAGGAGCACAATGTGGTTTTACTTCGGCAGAATTTGGTTTCCTGATCACTCCCGACCACCAGATTTCTTTCCTTGACAGTGTCAAAGGAACAATCCCAAAAGAGTGTTTCAGGCTCACAGAGAGAATAAGGGGATGTTTATTTTCAAATAAGCATCTTCCCAAAAGTGCAAAACTAAAGAAAAAGTTAAGCTCAGTACTAGCTATGTGGGTTTTTGAAACAAAGGGGCTTCATCATTCCTACTGTCTTAAGAAGCTGTAATTCCTTCTTTATGTAACACGCAAGACTGACATAATAGCATCTACAGAAGAATAACCTCTATATTCATTAAATTGGTTGATGTTAGATGGACTATAACTATTTCACAGGAAAACAGGGCAGGCATTTAAATATGGATGTTTTATTAAGAGCTCTGGCATTTTTGTCACAGCACAGTTTCAACAGGGAAATAAACTTCAGGTTCACTTGCGCTGCACAGGACAGGCAGCCAAGAACATACTCTGCCTAAAATTTGTACCAAATAACAAGAATCACCATGTAAGCATACTGCCAAGTCCCAGCTTAATAAGGCCAGTGTCTCAGCAGCATGAGCTTGCATCTTCATCAGCAGTACACAGCATAAGGATGTCCTGTGGCACAAGGACAGCACGTCACGTCTTTATTCAGCTCTGTTATCAACAGACTGGATCCCTGATCCATCTGCCTATGAAAGTGACAACACAAAAATAGATGGGGATTATTAAAGGAATATAAAATCATCTAAGTAATTTGCTTTCTTTGTAAAAATTAAATAGTTTAAGTTCAGCTGAGCTTGTTCTGTTGTTTTGTTTTTACAAAAAGCAGTTATCTTAGTTTTGGTGTAATTTTTAAATCATGGCCTGTTTAATAAAGTTTCAGAGGAAATCAAAGTACTGGAGTATAATCTTTTATATTCACTATCCAAGAGCATGAAAATAATTTGTGATGTGGTTTGTATTTTCTGAGGCCTAGCCTAGAATTGTAACAGCAGCAAAATATGTAATTATGCAGATTTTGATCATAGAATAGAATCACAGAATCATAGAATCAGTAAGGTTGGAAAAGACCTCCAAGATCATCTGGTCCAACCATCCCCCAACCACCAATGTCACCCACTAAACCATGTCCCTAAACACCACGTCCAACATTTTCTTAAACACCCCCAGGGATGGTGACTCCACCGCCTCCCTGGGCAACCCGTTCCAATGCCTAACCAAATCCCCACTGCAAGAGTTGCTTCTGTTCTGCATTAAGTCACCAAGAGGGAGAGTCCTGGTTCTCCCTCTGTAGAATCTGCAAGGAGCGGGAAGCACAGGAACCCAGGGCTTCTCTGCCCAACAGAAGGACAACCACGTCTCTCCTCTCTGTTTAGCATGGGCTAAGCTTTGTCTGAGCACCTTTAATGTATCCTCTCTCTTAGAGGCCCTAGGCAGAGAAACATCACGTAGTCAACACCATCAACCCCTGTCAAAGAGACGTGAAAAAGACCCTGATTTACTCATCCCAGGTGGTTGTGGGCAGACCTGGAGACAGACATGTGCATCTCAGGCTCAGACTGAGGAAGGACTCAGGGGTTTCAACCTTTATTTTTGTCTACAGTGCATATTGTTTGTCACATAATCTTATGTCTTTGAAGGCCTTACATCTAGTCCCACCTGCCAGAAGTATATATCAAATTAGGAAATACATGTACTGGACACACAAGAAGCTGTTTGCTGTTCAGAATCAGGTTAGCAGGTGTCACAGACCTGGAGTCTTTAGGACATCAGCATCCCAGTTTAGCATCCAGGCCTTCTCTTTCATGGATGCTTAGTCCTTAGCCAATGGGCAGCATGCAGCTCACCAGTGTGTTGGTTTCCCCATGCCCATCCCTCTTTCCTTGGACCTGTATTCTTTTCTCTGTAAGATAACTGACATTTTTTGTCCATAAGATGGAAGACAGAAAAAAAGATACCCAAAAAGTATGATAGTCAGCACAGGCTGCCACTGCCTGACCAAAGTGGCGAACAATTTGTAACAATTAGCATGTGTCACACACAAACAGATGGGAAGGTGGTTCAAAGCAGTAGAAAGGCAAATTAGCTTAACCCTCTGGAAGATGATGGAAAAGTGAAGTAAAGCTAGCCTCCCGGATCGTAAGAAATCAGTAGAGACTAGTGCTCAAGGTGAGGTAAGCCTTATGTTTTTGGGTGACCTCTCCAGACGCTGCAAAAGCTTCACTGGGGAATGGTGGACAAAGGGGTCCAGGGACCAGGAAAACCTGATTTTTAATTCTCCTAAATAAAACTGTGAGGAGAAGTGAGGAGAAAACACACAGCTTTTACCTTTTCAAAACAGAATATCCTACCAATTTGCAGACAGTGAGACAGTGCCATGAAACAGCTCAGGGTAGAGAATTATAGAGAACAACTGATCCACGATGTGCTCTGTGAAATCTGATCTTTCCGTATTGTTTTTCTTTAATCCAGAGTCCATTATCTCTGCTGAAAAAATACACGTGGGCTTTTATGTATGGCAACTGCGTTAGGGGTGGTCTTTGAATTAGAAGGCATTAGCTCAAAGAGCCTGCAGCAAGTCACGCCAGTCAAGTGGCTGCAGGCTGCACAGCTACACTCAGGGAAAAAAAAGCAAATGATACAAAAAGCATTCTCTTGTATGGTTGAATGGACATCTCATACAAGACATATCTCTTGTATGAACAGCTTGGTGAAAACTAGAAGGTAAGGGGAAAGGGGAGTCTAATCTTCAGGAGTATACACTCTGATGTGAGATTAACTGACAATTATACAACATTTTAAAGGTTTTATTCTACTTGTAATGTGTCTACCAGATTTCAGTTATGTTGTTAGAGCTAATGAAATACAGTCTTAATTATGAAGTAGCTAATAGCTGGCTAATAAAATGCTAAATAATCATTCTATTAAAACATATAAAATAAACAACACCAAAAAAAAGGACTTTTTGTAGGAGGAAAATGCAGAGATCTCACTGGGAGGACCAGGTTCACAGCGGCCAATGGAAAAAATAATTATTAGGGTGTATTTAGCAACCAAAAGTCCATCTGCCCCACTGGAAAAAATTACTTTTTCAGGAGAAAAAAATTACACGAACTTCAGGCAAACAAAGAAGGATATTTTAAATTAGTCATTGTATAAAGAACTTTGTTGCTTACAAGAATAAATAACTGGATGAATTTAAGGTATTATTATTAAAGTTATCAAATTACATGCACAGTATTTATTTTTACACTCCATGGCCATAAAACACCAGATGTCATGCAATGAAGTAATGTCAGGGGAAGACTGGAATCCATTGTCTGTGAGGAACAGTCAGATGCTTGCTGTTAGCAGTGAAGTCTTGCTCATAAAAGTTTGCTTCAAATGCAAAAACATCAAACATGCTTCATTGCTTTCAAGACTTGTGTCCCCATAGCTTGTAGGTTTTTGTTGTTTTAAGCTTCGTTATTACTAGTGTGACACGGGAAAGGGGGAGCTTAAAAAACTGTTCAATGGAAGAAGCAAAAAATGGGTGTCAGTAGTCATCTTATGGTAGAGACTAGGTAAAGTAAATACTGCTTGTTGGATGCTTGTATTGATGAATGGCATAGGTCACCCCACACTCTATTTTACAAATGAAAAATAGTAGTAGAACAAAAGAAAAACAGCAGTAGAAGAAAAAGATATATTTTCCTTTTGAGAAGGAAAACACAAAATTCATATATAAACGCAAAGTATCACCTCATATATTGTGCTGCTTTTTGCATAATGTAAGTTTTTGGCAGCTTATTCAAAGCTTGTAGCATGCCAACTCCATTTTCCATGAAACTTTATGTAAGGATAGCTGGGGACACAAAACATATAACAAGAAAGAAGCTGCAGAAAAATGGAGCTAGCAATTTCATAGTTTTGTGCAGCTCTATATTTCTGTGGTATCATTTCACACAACATATCAAGTGTAGCTCAGTGTGCACATATGTTGCACATCACAACTTTATAAACTGAAATAATTGCAAATGGAAATTAATTCATTTCATGAATTTATCTCAGTGTACAATGTAAAAAAAAAAATTGCAAGTATATATTCAAGTAAAAGCACAGAATGTGATTTTAGCTGGAATTTCTTTTAAATACCTAACAAAAATAAACACAACCATGTGTCTATGTACTAATGCTAGTGTTTAGTGGGCATATACTGTCTGCATTTATTTCACCCCAAAATACTTTATAATTTTGCTAAATCCTGCTCCTCTAGGCATATCAAAGTAGCTGTCCTCATCTAGGATAAAGTAGAGTAAGGCTGAGGTTCAATATTCATCACAGGTTTGAAAATTAGAACACTTGAGATAAAATAAAACAAAACAAGCACTGCATTTCTTCATGTGGAACTTCATCTCACCTTTTAAGTCCGTTTCAGTCAAATAGAGCTAAATCCTATTTAGCGACATTAACAAAAAATCTCAGCAAAATTAAATAGGCCAACCAAATCTTTCTCTTCGCTTTCTCCAGCATTTCACCTTCAGATGGGGAGCGAGTACATTAGAGGTTTTCTTTGATACAATCACTGGGTGTTATAGCAGCAGAAGCAGACTTTAGTGAAAATGCTGCTTGGGGAACATATCTTGGCAAGCAACAGTTCCCCGATGGAAATAGCATTTGGCATCAGAATTTACTTCACAGAAGGCCTATGTACAGAGTTTCTCAGTTGTCGTTTTCAAAGAACCTTTCCTTTTGCTGGCTGTGCAGGTGCGGAGCTGAGATTACAGCCTGCTGTGTAAAAGCTGACTCCTCTTCCTCCTACCTGTCTCTTTGTTCACACCTCTCCCTTGCTTACTTCATTGTCCTCGTATCTTGCTGCAAACAGCCTGCAGAACAGTTTTCAGTAGGGAATGGCATTTTACCACATGCTGGATCAGCAGGTAACTCCAGGTCTTAGTTGCTTTGTGTTTCCTGTATAATCAAGTAGTAGTAGTTTCAGCTCTAACACAGCTCTTTTGGACAGTGGATCTAGACAGAATGATAAATAACAGTGTTATACTGGTGCAAATAAGCTTAACAAACTTATTATTATGAATGCTTTCAATTTAGGGACTTGTTTTCAGCTGGACAGAAGGCAAAAAATTTACAAAATTGCTTCTAAGTATGGGGATGGTTTGTTTAAGGAGCTAGCAGCTTTCTTTACCATTTCATTTATTTATTTATTGTGAAATATAATAGCAAGAAAGAACTTTAATTGAATTTATGAAATAAACTGATAGTTTCCATCAAGTATTAGCAGACAAAACTCTGCTTCTTGACATATTGAGTTGCTATGAGCAAGGCAGAGAAGTAGTACCTGGGTGCAAGACTCTGCTGACACCATCTGAACTGAGTATCCTATTCTCCTGTATCTCTTTGCATTTTTTGTTTTATTTGTTCGTTTTTAGTAGGTTTCTAAGAGTTTAAAATTATGATCAATCAAGATGCAAGTAAACAAGAAGTCATAACTAATAGCTTTACAAGACCTTATCTAGTCTGTTCATTTCAGTCCAAGGTAACTCACATCCTGAATGAAGTTGATAGCAATGTCTTTTTTCATTAAAATTATGTGGTTTTTTTTTTATACATTCACATAAATACACGCAGAAACATTTCTGAAATTGAGAAGGCATCAATTATACCTCCAAACCTGTTAAGTCAAAGCAATATACACAAAGGTAACTGTCTTTCATACAGAAAGTATGAATAGCATGATGTCATTCAGTAAGGTAGACTAAACAATCTGTCTTTACTAGATAAAAACTATAAAATCTTTAGAGACATTTACTGTATCAGGTATCTGATGAAAATTACAGTAATAAATCTGAGATGATTTAGAATCCATATTCCCAGGACAATTGTAAAATGCCCTAGGCATTTACTGTCTGCCTGCAGAACATGTTTGCACCATGTTTCATAAATTTAACTTTTGCAGCATGGAATATTTTTTTACAGGAGCACAGAAGAGAATTGCCTAAACAGAATGAATGACAAAATCTCAAATGGAGAGTTTGGTATTTCAGTAGCAGTGCAAGACTTGACACTTCAAGATCTCTGCATTTGGGGGTATTTCGGTTTGGGCAAACTAGATGTAAGACGGATGTTTAACAAATAATCGGGGCAGCAAATGTTCTTCAACAATCAAGTGATAACCAAATGTAAAGGCACATCTCAGGAAATTGGTTGAATGTTGTTGTAGCAGTGCATTTAACATCTGATTGCTACCGCAGACACCACAGGGCTCCGGCACCAAGAATTGCACTTGACAGCTTAATGGGATTTGCTATGCTTTGTCAGTGGGCTGAGCCTTCCAAGTAGCCTCGTCACTATGTTCTGTGACTTCTCCAGAGAGAAGAGCCAAATTTTTATCACCTCACATTTGGCGTGAACATTCCAAGCCACAACTCACTTGTAACCACATCTTGAACTCTAAAAAAACAGAATCACTCTTTTGCTAGTTACAATTTTGGGAGGGCAGCCAAGGTATCGCAGAGCAATTTTGATGAAGTTATAGGAAAGAAATCAGGATCCAGCCAAAAATGAACGCTCCTTAATTTGACGAAAAAGTGATTACCTGTCAAATAGGTGAGATTTTCACAAACTGCAGTTCAGAGCATTAAGCCCTGTTTTACCTGGGTGGAAACAAAACCTTGCCATGTAATAGAAACTCTGGAGATTTTGTTTATCAGAGCTAATGAAAAGTAGATTACATTTCTTTTCTTGGTGACATAAAGGGCTCCCAAACCCTAGTGCATTAATTCAAATGCTCAAATAGAGGTTTTTTTTCCAGTTAACCTTTTCTTCAGGCATATAACATTGTTGTTGCTTTAGACGAAATGAATAACACTGCTACCCTATTTTTTGATTTTTGATTTACCTGTTGGATTGCTGGGGGAAAATTCAGATATTGACTAAGAATCCTGAATAAGTCTGAGTTACTCAGCAAGTTCGGGTTTTGTGCAGTTGGTAGTAAGCAAGCTGTTTTTTCCAAAAATTATGATTTTCTCTGAAGTGAAGGAAACTGCAATTCATTCTCCAACCTCACTCCACAACTCTACACAAATATTTATATTATCTAGCCATAAACTGACTTTATCAAATTAAACAAAAATCTCCATACTCCATCTTACAAACATTTCTCCATAAATTAAGTTATATTGGTAACAGATTCTGAGCCCACAGAAGTTCAAAGCACTATTTAAAGTAGTAAGATGAGGTATTTAAAGGATTATTTTTCATATTTTAAGTTGGTAAGAAAAATTTAAAACTTTTTGTTAAAAAGAAAAGAAAAAAAAGAGCTCTTAGATATGCCAGTGACCACAGTACCTCTCATTAGATTATGAATGTTTTATGCTGCCCTTTTGGGATATCAATTACAGGACCCATAAGCAGAGTCAGTAAAGAGCCTCTTCCAGGCATGAGACATCTGGTTCTTTGGCAGCCTACACAGACATTTGTATTGCCAGCTTTAAATTAGGCCTTTGAATTTACCACATGCTTTAACTGGCAATGGGCTGTCTGGACTGCCATGTGTTCCTGGTTGTGGTAGCTTTAACATTTAATGTTTAGGTTTATTCCCCTCCCTTCTCTCTCGAGAGGACCTCCAAACGAGTAAAACTTCACCATCAGCCCTAATATTTAGGGCTTAGAGGACTGCTCTTCTAAGCCTCTGAATATGCATTTCTCATTGGTTTTCTAAGGACTGGTACAAATATACAGTATTACAAGAATTATGACCCTATATATTCCTGGGCATCATCCAAAGTTCAACACATGCAGACATTCAGAAAAAGTAGTTTGTTTTCCCGTCTGTACAAAACCATTAATACATCCATCAGCTGGTCAGAAACTTCTCAGTCACTTACTTGACTAAAAAGAGTCTGAAGCTCAGCTTGAATAATTGTTTCTAGCTTGGTGTCCGGCTTGATTATGAGAATTTTATTATATGAGAATTTTATATATGGAGGAAGTCAGCTGGAGGGAATGTGTTTGTCAGTGATGAAAAGGAGGCCTAGGACCAAACTGCACGTGTCATCTGAAGTACAGATTGTAAATAGCCCTATTTGTGTATCTATCTCTTGGATTAAGTTATTCTGCAGAGAAGCCCCTTACTGCTTGTAGAAGTAGATGGAAGTTGTTTTTAGGGAGAAAAATAATTCTAATTTGACATTAAACCCTAATAAAAATAAATAAAATGGCATAGAAGGAACATTGCTGCTTACCAAATGAAGTGAGCTAGGAAATAAGGGAGATAGTTCATTCTTAATCCATCCCTTTTGTGTATTAATTTCAGCATCCTAGTTCTCTTGCCTACCTCTGACGCTTCAGTTGTGTATACTGCAGCAGTACATGTCCTGCTGAATGGTCAAGAGCCATTGTATTGAAAGGCCTTCTGGATCTGGAGCCATTATATTCATAGTGATGTTCAAGCAATCTTCAGAATTATCTGTGCTTTTTTTTGTTATTTTATTTTCTCTTCTTCTTAGTTGATACAACCAAAATAATATCTAGTGATCTGAAATGTCAAGGAAAATGGGTCTCCGTTGTGAGCCTATATGCTCTAAACCAGATAAATAGAAACCCTAAGACTTTAATTTTCCTTTACTCATTTTTTTAAAAAAAAAAAAAAAAAACTCTTAATCTGCAGAAACTGCTTGAATACCTGAAGTCAGCACTGACTTAAGAAAGCAGAGAAGCAGCAGGACAGAAGATTGCAGTCAGCACACCTCTCTGGCCTTGTGTGCCATTTATCACAAGTGTCACTGACTTCTCCTGCCCTCCAGAAAATGATTAAACGCCAGTCTGTTATGCTGAGTGACAGTCAAGTGTCATTTTTTACAAATGCCTTCTAACATTTATAGGTAGACCTTCTCCTCCAATTGCACTGGCTGTAAGGATGTAAAACCTTCCCATTTTATGCCAGTCCCTCTGTCTGTTTGTCTGTCCACCTCTTCATATCTAGATTTCCATTTTCTACTTCTTCACCTCTGTTCCTGCTGAACCCAGTCCCCAGCCTCTTCCCTGACTCCAATTTCTGCGGTGCCCTCCCTGCTCTTGTGATAATGATGCTCCCACATCTCTTCCAATTCAGTGTTCATTTAGAAATCACTGCTGCCCACAAGCCTTAGACCAGTGATGGGCCACATGTGTTGAATCTTTCCTAATCCAATATAAAAAAAAAAAAATTGTACCATGATATTACTTAAGTGTGCTTTTAAACTGGTTTGAAAACCATTAAAATAGTTTAATTTATAACATTGGTATAAAAGGGAAGGGGAATAAAAGGGCTTCTGCAGCAACAGAATTTATCCTTCTTTTCACTGTAAACAATGGTGGGACAAGGGAAATCAGCAGCTACTCAGCTCTCTAGAGGATACCCAAAGGCAAGTTTTAAGTGTTGCTCATTAAGTGTGAAAGTCAGGAGACTTACAGCATCAGGAATCCAAACTGACACCGAGGCTAATGGCAAGCTAGCAACCACCCCGCTCTGCTCCTTAAAACAGACATGGATCTGGTGCTTTTCTGTACGATACTGTATTTATCTGGTAAAAGACCACGTGATAGCATGGCCATTTAGAAGAGTAATAACGCAGCATCAGTAATGGCACTTACTGCTGCTGTAAACTCTATCAACCTCTAGCAGATTAACAAGCTCCCTGCAGACAAATAGCACCCAAATATTCATCTACCTAGGGAATTAGGCATCTGCTCGCTTTATCTGCTGAACTGATAGCCTCTTTGTTACACAGTTCATTCTCCTGACAATTGACCTTCAGAATAAATGTGAAATGCAAACCTCGGAGCATATAAAGAGCCTCTAAAATCTATCAAATCACTTCGTAAAATCCATCACTTTGGGCTCAGCCAAAGCACTTTCTAATTTAAGGCTGACATTTATGCATTACACAAAAATAGCTAAACATGAATACTGAACAGAGGAAAGAAGCTAGAAGCATCAGAATCGGTAGTTAAAACTTTTACAGCACTTAATTTTAAAATTGAGGCTAATGGCATGAGATTCTAAGATCTGTAAGAACAGAGAATTTATGATTTTGCAAAAGACCTTTAGAAAGCTCTGTTCACGCATATCTAGATCATTAAAATATTTTATGGAGAAGTTTTGAAGAACAGTGCTTCAGATTCATTGGCACTTGCTTAAAACTGTAATATTTCACATAAGATTCTAATGTAGAACTGACAAAGCTTATTTTTACACATTTAAGTACGTACTGACTTTGATAGCATTCAGATCTCAACGCTTGTGTGACACAGTGCCCCTGTAGGCAGAAAACATCTGTCAAGTAGAGCTGGTAAAAACAAAAGTTTCTCTGGCTTTTTTGATTCAATTGGCCTTCAATAGAATAGAAATTTCTGTAAGAGTTTTCCACGTTTTCACTGACCCTAAAAAAAAAAGAAGCAGCATAGGTATTAGAAGCATATGTATCTTCTGGAAGTTAAATAAATTTACTTCCTTCTTATTATATATGGAAATAAATTAATTAGCTGAGTAGTTGTTGGCAAATAAGGATTTACCTCAGTTTTGACAAAAATCTGAAGAGGAAACTTTGCTCACCAGAAAACTGGATGACCTGTAGCTAACGCGCCATTGACATGGGTTTGAGGGAAAGATTTCTGTTAGCAATGGTATAGGATACATTCCCATACCCTCAAATACAGTGGTCTTCTATCGGAAAAAACGTCCCCCAGTAAGTGCGGGGGGCATTTGGTAAAGTTGAAGTATGTCTTCTGGTTAAGATAAACCTGAGCAACCAACCTCTTATAAATTTTGGCATATTGGGTCAAAATAACCACCCTTTTAGGTTATGTCTGTATTAGAAAGCAGTGCTCTGTATACGTATGATGGGAGTGGATTGGCTGGCGCTGAGGACCAGTCACTCGCATGGTGTGAATTTGGCAGGGTTTTGCTCTGGACTGGCTGATCTGACCCCATATGGTTGGGGCACACTGCATGCACTCCAAGCGTGTCTCTCAGCTCGTGTTCAGTCCAGTTCATGCACCCCTCAGACTGGTCCACAGTGTGACCTGCACCCTGAGGCTGCTTTGCAGTGGGACCCATGTCTTGCTAAGTAGGAACACTCAGGTTCACTTCAGAAGTGCAGTTCTCATCTGAATTAAAAGCTTTATATAGCTTCTGTCCCTCTCCCAGCACAAATGACTAAAGAATAAGGCATTTGAAGCACGGTGGCTGCTAAATTGTGTGCCTACGGTGAAGATTTCTTCCTAATCTCTACTGTTTATCATTGATAGAGAGATTGAAATCTCTGAAATGTCCTGGAGGAATATATGAAATTGCTGTATTTGTGATTAGTTTTTGGTTTTGGTTGTTGGGTTTTTTTTGGTAATTTGTGGGTATAATGGGTAATAGCTTCTGTCCAGAGTGATCCACGATTTCTTTCTTTGTACATTTTCTAAAAGCCTTACTCAGCCGCTGGCTCTCCTGTTTCAGAAGAATACTTTCCCATTGTAATCAGATTTTATTGCCTAAAAGTGAAGTCACTGCCTTAAAGCAACACAACCAAAGTGCCCGCTCTGTATCAGCAATGCATTTAAACTAGCAATTTTTTTCCCTTTCTTTGCTTTGTAGCCCAGACATGACAACTGTGGAAGCAAACTCAGATAACCAAAAACACCGCCCTTGACCATTTCTTTGTTGGGACTCGTGTGCTGAAGGATGTGGTCTTGGTAATTAACCAGATCACCTTAAGTCACTGTCCTCGGAGATTTGAAATGAACTGGCTGACTAAATAATGAAGTAGTTCAGGATCTTTCATACAATTTCTTTCGTTAGCTGAGGACTGAAGTGAATAATATGAAGTGAACGATGTTTGTCCTTCAGTTAAAAAGAAGACACTGGGGAAGCAAGATATTTACCTGCATGTACCTGAGCGACCCTTCTGAGGGGGCTTTGGAGAAACACCCCACTGGCCACGGCCCATGGTGGCAGGGAAAATGATGGCTGGGGGGATCCAAGCTGTCCCTCCAGGTCCAGGGCTGTAACCACACCGTGGTGTTCACCCGGCAGTCCTCACTGGGTCCTGCTGGTGGGGCAGTGAGGTGTCACCGCAAATAAGGGCACAAGGCAAGAATCAGCCCAATATATGGCAGCTATATATACACCACACCCAACACAAAAATATCAAAGCATGAACTTCCAGTATTAGTTTTTTCCCTGAATTCATTTACAAAAGGCGTGTTTGTGTCCTTCCTTTATGGAAACCGAAGGATCGGTAACAAGAAATGAAAATTCTCCTATAATAAAACTGGTTGACATCTAGCTTTTGCTTCGGAAGTTACAAAAAATTGAGTCAAATTACCATGAGCGGGTTTAAGAAATATCAGGCATGTTCCAGCAGCCCCAGAGAGTGACTGAAGCTGGGCCGAAGATTTAAGAGAAGATACAAATTTGTCTGGGGCTGGCAGCCTCCCATGTAGTAAACTGAGCACAACTGTTCACAGCTTCTTGCTTGAGGGCTGAGGGGGGAAAACCTCCCATTACACACCACACATTATTTTCCACATTACTTCAGTTTTATGGTTTACTGAGAAAGAAAGCAAGCAAACAAATTCTGTGATGGCAATTCAAAGTGCTTCAGCATCTCAGCACCGTTCCTGGTGCAGCTGAAGCTGCAGGACAGAGTGGCTGGCTGGCTGCTGGTGCTGCAGATACGTCCTGCTAGGTCTGGGCTAGAAGAATGGTCCCAAATACAGAGCTCTGCGATGTTTGGATAAAAATAAACACCTTTTGACCCAGAGTAACATCAGAGAATCTTGAAGCGCGGACATGGTCCTGGGCAACCTGCTCTGGGTGGCCCTGCTTGAGCATGGCGTTGGACCAGATGGCCTCCAAAGTCCCTGCCATCCTCCACCACTCTGGGATTCTGTGTATTTTATATTGTATATGCCTTACTGAAGCACATAAAGAGGTATTTGAGGAAATTAAAGTGCTCAAGATTTTCAGGAAATTTCCTGCTGTAGGCACCATGACTGAAACAGTTGCTGGTGGCACAAACTAGTCAGGGTAAGTAGGAGTAATGTGGATTTCTGGGGCTGCTGCAGATATCTAAGGCTGCCCATCGCAGAGCAAAGCTGAACCATTTTAGTAGATCCATAACATGGTAGTCATTCATTTAATACTTATTTGTACATTCAGTCATTCACTATGTGTTTCTTAATGTTCAAGTCTGTACTCTTCAAGCTAAAATGCTAGCTCAGAGCTTTCTATTTGCAAAAACAAAAACATTTTTCACCACTTTTGTCTTTTTCCTTTCACATTTTTCAGCAGTTCCTTATTGTTATTCTGAAGATGCCTTAGCCTCTACTTGATATCACACTGCTGTGAATGTTTAATTTGCTGCCTCCTTGCATTATTTACTTTCACTGTGCACTGTCACCCATCTGAGTGGTGTTAAAAAACTTAGAAATCTACTATAAAATTATTTTTAAAAATTAATAATCATTAATTTTAATATCAATACTGATATCGGTGCTATTTACAATATTAGTAAGATTTAATAAGATCATCTTTGCTGTTTCTGTAAAAAGATAATAAAAAGCAGATGATCTAACACCCTTCTGTAATTTATTTTCCTGTACAGCTTGTAAAGCTTTGAGCTTACCAGAAAAGGATTTAGAAAACACTATGTAGACTTTTTACCATTTTCACAAAATCAAAATGTAAGTGTGCTAGGTGAAGTAAATGTGAGCAATGATGAGGTCTAAAAGAAGGCTTTTCTTTTTTACTCTGGCAAATGGGCAGATCTGAACAGCTTTACTGCAACATTCACTACAAGCAGTGTATGCCTGTATTAACAGACCCTATAAAAGACGTAATTGCCATGTTAAGCACAACTATGTGGATCTGTTAGGAACAAGGTACAAAGTGGTTTGCATTAGCCCAACATTCATAGTATACCCTGCCATTGTTCCCTAATTTTGCCACAGCTTCTTTTATGAGAAGTCAGGAGAATGTTATTCCTTATTTCTTGCAGACTGCGTAAGTAGTGATGGCTCCCAGTCCCAGAGCCCTTTTCAGAAGGGGCTTTCAAACTAAAATTCAAAAAAAAAAAAAGGAAAAAAAAAAACACACTTAAAACACACTGAGGACACTCCTGTGATGTGGTAAACTCAGGTTTGAATCCTTCCACTATGATAAGACCAGGCACCTGAATGCCACCTGATTTTTCTCTGCTATTCTGGCTTACTGGGTCTTTCTATTGGGTTTTAAAAAGACAAGTTTTCATTTTTACTTCATGCAGGATGGGAAAGTTTCTGGAAACAGTGTGCTCAGTGATCCTTCTGGTATCATGGGGACAACCTCTGTGTTCCAGCTTCTTCACGTAATCATGTATTACATTTAACACACTCTACAATCAGGATTTATTTAACAGGGAAAAGAAAAAAAAAACTATCAGAACTGAAAATGTTGCTGTAAGGGCTATAGTGCAGAAAGATTTATTTGCCCATGCAAGGTAGATATATTTTAAATGAGTACTGATAATGGACTTAGGAATTGCAAGGCAATAAACATCCTGCAGTGAACATTCTGCGCTAATATCTGCACATCACAGATGTCAGCAGACATGAAAACTCAAGACCAGATTCTCAGTTTATGCAAGACAGTATAACTCCAGTGACTTAAATACAACAATGTACATTAGCACCAAAAAAAAAAAAGCTGGTCCCAAGTTTTTGTAAGATATTTTCTGAAACAATTTATTTTTTAAATATGCAATATAAATCTTTCTCCTTACAGTCACAAACACAAATTGCCAAGTTAAATATCAGCCTTACAACACAGCTATAATATATGGATTGCATTTATTCTGTGGTGCACCTATTCTTTGCATTTATTGCTATTTAACCTCACCTTGGTTTGGTAAATAACCTCACTAAGACCTGTCAATTGCCCATTAATCCTTATTTATTAATCCATATTTTTAAAATATACACTTTTCTTGTGCTAATGAGGAATAGGAATAAAAACCATTGTCAACTGATTCAAGAAAATGTATTAGAATGTGCAGAGTAGTTAGGTTAGTGTGAAGAGCTCAGAATAAAACACCCAGAGAAATCACATCCCTGGAGTCATAAGACAGGGTGTTTGGTTTCCTTAAAGGGACAAAAAAAGGCAATTAAACAGCCCTTAGGCAAAGCTGCGAGAGGAAGAGAATAGCTTAACTAGGTTGTGCTCTATACTGTATCAGTTCTTCTGCAAACATTTCTTTCATTGTGTAGGTAATGGAAATTGGACTTCCAGAGCATTATTCATATCTTTACTAGTTTGAATAGTCTTGAGATGACTATTTCTCATTATGGACTATATAGGGTAGGGTGGCTTAGCGTGGTATGGCATGGACCTGGGCCTGTTGCAAGGACAGGTATTCAGAAGGTGCTACGCAGAGATACCTGCCTAATATTAATCTTTTACAAAATACGCAACAACTGAGAACTCATTTTTGGGGCTGGTCTATTCACGAAGTCATGCTGGTAGAAAGGGGCAACATTTTGTTAGATACATGCAAATGCCATCTCCATATATCTTTAGGTTATCACAATATAATAAAATTATTCTGTCTATTCACAGCACTGCTAGAATGTATGTGAGTTTTGAAATACCACTCAGGGAAGCCCTGCAGAATTGACCTAATTTTCAGTTGGACTGAAATTACAAAAGGCTACATAGGTACAGTTAAGCTAAGCATTATTATCTTAAACACAACCAGTCATCTTTTTTTGCTTAGGGAAATCTTATTGTGGCATCATTTAAGATCAGGATTTCAGCAAACTAAGAGGCACAGAAATTTCTGCAGGATTCCGAATTATCCAACCCAAGCAACTATTAATACAATAAAGAAGTAAATTCCAAGGTTTACCTCCATAATTATGCACCATATATCTACAGCACTCCCTTAAGTCAAAAGTGATTTTGTAGAGAACTGACACAGCATTAATCTAGTGGAGAAAAATGATTTCTCAAGCAGCTTACTAAGATGGCAAAATATAATTGCTTTAATGGCTGGTGCAGCTGCCTAACAGAAACTGTCTTTAGAGAATAAATAATTTCATTTCCACTAAAATATTTATTTCCCTCCCTAAGCCTTTAATTTGACTTTGCTTTTTGAATAGTCTTGTGCATTTGGTGTGCCTTTTCTGTTATTGTTGTTCAGTGCTATCATTTGCATTTTTCAGTGATAGCGTAGCAGGTCAGTCTTGTGTAAGATAGGACTGGTTTGTGCTATATGAAAAAAAAAAAACAAAAGAATGAAAGAAAAAAAAGAAGAAGAAAAAAAATAGTTTTGGAAAATCTAGATCAAAGGAGAGCCAGATTGCATATATGCGTATCAAGACTAAGTTCAAAGATTTGGACCCATCAAATTATGCATAGCTATCTTGTTTGTATGTGTGGCTGTGTTATACTCTTCCTTTCCATTCGTTCCCTGCTGTTAAGTGAGACTGCAAACTTGCAAACCACTATAAACACATTTAAATTTAGCATCCTGAAATCTTTATCAAGGCACATAATTAAGCATGTGCAAGATCTGTGATGTATGTATTACAAAGTCGTTAGGACTTAAGACTGTCTTGTATGCCTACACAAGGCCTTTCATAAGAAAACACTAAATACTTCTTAAAGAAATGCTTCTTAAAGAAGAAGCTGCAGTCACATCATGAGCAGAACTCTCTGGGTTCTCCTTTCATTTTCTGGGAATCCTGGCCAGGAAGCCCCTCCTCTGTAATTCTTCCCCCCCTGCTCATCAGGTCTGGTTGTTTTTTTTTTTAAGTTTTCACTTTTGACGCTGTAAACCAAAATGCACTGGATACAGTTGAATGAAGCAACAAAATCTATGGCCCATTTTAACAAGTAAATGGCCAGTCCAAACACCGGTCATTGCAAAGTTGCATGGGTAGTCTGCCCTGAGAATCTTTGTGCGAGGATGGAACTTAAATTCATGACATAAAAATGCATGAGAATGATAACATGTAGTATCCTGATGGGACAGACAAGTGCAAAGACATTGGGAGGCTTTCACGGCCTTTATGAAGGGATCCCCATGCCCAGCAAAAGAAGCCCGGTTGGCTTCCAGATCCCAGCTTCTAAATACAGCTGACCTCAACTGAACACATTTTAACTGTAACTGGTTGAGTTTTTTACTGCTGTGATGTTAACAAATACCTCCTGATGTTCAGGTCCTACAAGCAATTGGGTATACAATTAACTAACATGTAATGTGGCACATATATTTACATGCAGGTCCTAGATTTGGTCCCACTGAAATAATAACACATATTTTTGATCTTTATTCTTATCTACCTTTTTGGTGTCTTTTACAAAATATTGATACAAGTGCTGTAAGCAGCCATCTAAGCAGCTGTAGGCACATGAGCAGTGGGTGAGGAGGGCAGCATCCTGATGGGGTGGCAGCATCGTCTCTGCAGAGGGGCCAGTGCCTCCCATTGTGCAGCTTTTCATCTAAATCCTGTGGTACGAGAAACAAATGTAAAAAGTACAGAAGAGTCTAAAAACTGTATTTCCAAACAAATAAAAGGCTCAGGCAATAACTTACAGGGCCTGAAACTAGCTTAAATATATCCAAAATGAAAAAGACTATATGCATCCATAAAGCTGTGTGCAGCAGCTGGATAAGCGTTTTCTGGTTTGTGTGCTAAGAATGTCCCACCATGGAGGGTTTCTGAACATTGCCTGTAAATACATCAGCACGCAAAAATGGTCCATCCACAGAAGAGGAAATGCCATGAGTCAAGAGGTTTCTCAAGCTACATCTAACTCCAAAATATGGTTCTGAACTCTACCAGTAACAAAAATAATAATAAAAATATCAGAGCTTTATCTGAAAATTATGAAAATCTGAACATTAGAAATATGTTATAACTAGTAAAATAACTTCCTACTGCAGACACAGGCATACTAAATTTGCTACCACAAATGACACAGGTAATTGGAATGATTTCAGTCAATGCAAGCTGGTTCAGCAAATAAACTGAAGCACACATAGTTGCCACACTTTCCAGTGTCTAATTATTTAAAGCTCTAAATTTTTGTGACATGGTTGAGTACAACCAAAATTTTTCATGCAAATTACTTCTTTCACCTCCCACCTCACACATTTGGTTTTCACATTCTTTGAACATGTAATTAAACATTTTTATATTTACTTTTAAAATATATTTTTTGAATGTTATTTAAAGGAATCCCATTACACAATTAAACATCAAAAGGAGTTTCCAAGTATTTCCAAAATATTTTATACCACTGATGACACTAAAAGAAAAGCGAATTTGGTGAGATTTGTGATCCCCAACAATCTAGGTTGTTTTGGTGCACATACAGGCTCCCTCTGGCAATGCACGCTTTGAACCCTTTCACAAATACTGATTCATCCCAATCTGGGTGTGCAAACCGCCCTTCCTGAGGGACTCTCCCCTTCCCCTTTGTCAGAGATGCTCCACTTGGGCACAGAGTTTTGCCATCTCAGCTCAGCCTCATCACGTCCCTCCAACAACAGGACTCATGTCCCTGTGGGGATGGTAACAGGGCTCCCTGTGAGACTCTCAGTCATCTGCTGTTTTAGGATTTAGCAGTTAACATCATGTGTAATTGCTCTTGGGCATAGTTCCTGAAGATTTACAATTTCTTATTCAAAATAGCATACTGAGTTAATGAACAATTCAGCATCCAAGTCTCTATTACCCTTTTCTGACACAGAGGAATAACTGATTGTCCTGTCCTGGAAAAAAAGTTTACTCCTTTTTTTTGTTTGGCCCAGCAAGAATAAAGAGGTAAGTCCCTTGAAATCAAAGGAATTACAGCAGCCTACTGCAGTAACAGAAGCAAAAAGAGAAGCAGACCCAGGCTTTTCATCAGTAAATTTGTTATATTCCCCAGCTTTGAAATTTATGGATCCTGTCTTCCTGCAAATTTGTGGAGATGCATGTCCTGTTTGCACTTTATCTGTACAGTGACATTAAATGTGTGCTTTGCATGAATTAAAAAACAAAGTCACTCTATGGAAGAAAATTAGGCAGTAAGGCATGATAGAGTAGTTTGGGAAAACTTAATATGCTACAGACATCTCAATGCAACAATATTTCACTCCATAACATTTTTTTTCACTCCATAAATATTTTCATCCATCTTGCTGCAACTTGCATAAATGAATAAATACATAGAAAACACTAATGATAAGTCTTAAATTTAAACTAAGCTCACCATCTTGACATTTACTCTTTAAAATATGTATGAGACAATTCCTCTGATCTCTTTTTTATACACTTACAAACTCACACTCTTACCAGCTACTTGTGTTTCTGTGCCAAGTACTGTGATGAGTACATGCAGACCTCCTTCTCCTAACTCTGAAAGCCTTTACACATTCATGGCAGCTTGCAGGATCAAGGTCTTAAATTGAACTCAAAAGATTGTCAATCAGGAATAAGCGAATACTTCCAGGTTTTGTCCCATTCACCAACAGGAATTTCATAATGCTTTTATTTTTCATTCTCTGTGCCTTGAGTTATCACTATCCACAAAAATACAGAAAGAGTTTTTTTTTACACCCAAATTATTTTCTCAAGTTATTTATTCAAAAAAAAAAAAAAAAAAGAAAAAAAAAACAATACCACCTTCCCCCCATCCACCCTCTTCACCTCCTCCCCCCGAGGGGCACAGGGTAGCAGGGAATGGGGGCTGCGGTCAGTCCCTGACGCTTCGTCTCCGCAGCCCCTTCACGGTCCCTCTCTGCCCCTGCTCCCCGTGGGGTCCCTCCCACGGGATGCCGTCCTGCCCGAACTGAGCCTGCGGGGGCTGCCCACAGGCAGCAGCTCCTCAAGAACTGCTCCCACACGGCTCCGTACCACGGGGTCCATCCCCCAGGAGCAAACTGCTCCAGCACGGGTCCCCCACGGGCGGCAGCTCCCCCCAGACCCCTGCTCCTGCGTGGGCTCCTCTCCACGGGCTGCAGCTCCGGCCCGGGGCCTGCTCCTGCGGGGGCTCTCCATGGGCCGCAGCCTCCTCCATGCCACATCCACCTGCTCCACCGGGGGCTCCTCCACGGGCTGCAGCGTGGAGATCGGCTCCGTGTGGGACCCGTGGGCTGCAGGGGGACAGCCTGCTCCACCAGGGGCCTCTCCACAGGCCGCAGGGGAACTGCTGCTGCCTGCCTGGAGCACCTCCTGCCCTCCTGCTGCACTCACCTGGGGGGCTGCAGGGCAGGTTCTCACTGCTAGGTCTCCCGGTTGCTGTTGCGCAGCACTTTTAGGGGTTTTGTTTGTTTGTTTGTTTGTTTTCTTAAATCTGCTGTCACAGAGGCACAGACAACACCACATACTGGCTTGGCTCTGGCCAGTGGCAGGTCTGTTTGGAGCTGGCTGAAACTGGCCCTTATCTAACATGGGGCACCTTCTGGACTCTTCTCACAGAGGCCACCCCTGCAACCCCCAGCTACCAAAACCTTGCTACATAAAACCAATACAGAGCTACTAGGGTATCTAAAGACATGTGGGGCCTTTGCCTCGAAGACACCGCTCTAGCTAGTCCAGCAAAACAAAATCTGAGAAGAAAAATGTTTGCTGTCTTCAAATGCTGAGAATCAAATAGCAGAAGAGGAAAAAAATGTTTAATCTGAATAAAGCTTTAGTACAGGAATTAAATAGTATAAACTGGCCATTTTAGCTGGAAATTAGAAGGTTTCTAACCATCAAAGAGAGGTTGTCCAACACGTTCCCTGTAGAAGAAGCAGAAGAGCACTGTCCTTCTACAGCAGCGCTTGGTCAAACCAACCTGGATGTCTGCAACAGCCAAGGGCTGGCTGCAATGGCCCAGGAGTTTAGTCTTATACTGGTATTTAAACTAGAATAAGAATCTGTCAACTGTAGCATCTATTAATAAGTTGACAGGAGGGCAAAATGTCATGTTGCTCTCCAGATGCCACTCCGCCTGGAAATGCACAGTCTGAGAGGAGGCCAGAAGGCTCCAGGGAGAGCTGCGGGAAGCCTTCCCCGACAGCTCCACAGGGCAGTGTGCCGTCAGCTGGGGGGAGAGAGTGATCTGTTTTCTGCAAAGACTAGGAAAAAAAATGTGGGGACTGCTTAGCACATTCTCTTAATGGAGCTGATTAGGAGATAGAGTCTTTTTCGGAGTTCAAACTCCCCTGGTTGCTTTTTTTATGCTATGGATCTTTCTAACGTTTGTATGTTGGTACAAAGAGACACTGTTATCAGGCACACAGTCCATCTGAAGGACTGTGTATCTGGAAAAGTTGAAAAGTCAAGTAACGTGTCCCTAGGAAAGAGTAGGATTTTAGCAAGGTGGAATTTTAAATATCACAACACTGCAAGTTTGTCTCAAGAGTAGACTGTGTTCTCTTTTTAATTCTTATATTTAACTCTCACACCTAAGACATTTTTAATTTTGTTAATAAAGTAATTAAATTGTTTTTCAAGGTAGGAAGCAAATATATGCATTGTTCTTTACAGATCTAGGACCAAGGAAGGGTGATCTATTTCTCAGGTTTCTAAAACTGCTGGAAGCTCTATAGAAAAAAAAAAAAATCAGTTTCTGTGGAAGAGTTAACTATTTCAACAGGAGCCCTGTATAGCATCATACTTTTTTTCCAGCTCTCTCAAAAGATAAGGTTTAGATTTTTATGAATCTGCACATTCAAATGAAGAAAATTTTGTTGGTAATTTTTGTGACAAGCCTCACTGTCTCTGTAGTTTGAGTCCTTGGCATTTTTTCCCTACTGTTGCCTTTACTGAGCTTTGTAGTTGTCTATCACCATTTTGTGTTGGAAGCCCATCAGGGAATATACACGTTAGAATTGTTTGTAGTGGAATTAAAAACATAAAAGCCCTGGCTGCAGTTGGCAGAACTGTGCAGTTATTTTGTCCATGTGGCTGGGTTCTGAGCTTGGTGTTATCCTCCTCAGTGAATCCATCTGAACAGTTCACACACTGCAGTCTCATTCATTTCAGTAATAATTACCAGTCTAAATCTTAGGTAGCTTTTTTATTCATAACCATAATGCTATGGAACAGTTTTATGAACTCCAAATGCATAATTTGTTCTTAAAATAGTTTACAGAATCAACAGTGATTAGAAAATCCCATCTGGGTGGATTTCTTATGATCTGTTACCTATTTAGGTCTCCAGTTTTGCTGTTCAGGGGTATTTGCTATGCAGAGATCCCTCCTCAATGGTCAAGAAAGTGAGAATTTCAGAAGTTTGAGAATCTGTTCCCTCATGCCATTTTTCTGCCTGCTGAGGGAAATGTTATCTGAAAGGTGCTTACAGGCACTTAGGTAATCTCAGCAGTATTTATTATTTGAGCAGATATTTTATTGGGAATGCATATCAGCATAATTTGCATTAAGAGGTGAAACATTTGAATCAAGCTCTGGTTTTTTTGTTTGTTTGTTTGTTTTTGTGGATTTTGTGTATTTGAACTTGGTTATGATAAAATGTTGCAATAATAGCTTGCTATTCCAGTGGGAAAGTTGCAGATTGACACATCACAGAGGTCTTTGGAAATTTGCAGCGTCTGCCAGCCTGTCACCCAAAGAGATTGTGACAAACATGATGCCAAATTACAAATGTGGTACAGTTGTGTTTAACCCAAACACACGAAGACAGACAAGAAACTATTTTTTCCCAGGCCATCAATGTATCCTGCACTGTGTTGTAAACACCTTCCCCAAGTAACAGTGGTCAAAGCTTTGCAAAGAATTACATGAAACCACATCAAATAGCACCAAATCTCTTGAAGTTCAACAAAGTCTAACTTCTGGGAGTAATAACCCCACACATCAGTGCAGGCTGGGGGCTGATCAGAAAGCAGGTGTGTAGGGTATAATTTGTGGGTGCTGGTGGACAAATCAGCAGTGCACCTGTGCAGTGATCAAGGCTTATGATGGCCTGGGCTCATTAGCAAGAGCATTGCTCAGGTTAAA
Source organism: Anser anser (assembly GCF_964211835.1). Lineage (NCBI taxonomy): Eukaryota > Metazoa > Chordata > Aves > Anseriformes > Anatidae > Anser > Anser anser. Next base: position 36,120,093 of record NC_139721.1, read on the forward strand.
GGGAGTGGCTCTTGGCTCTTCTGAGGCCACCTCTGGAGTTGCAGAGGCGTAAGCAGAGAGCCACCAAGATGATGAGGGGGCAGACATACAATACACCACAGAGACTAAAAGAAAGTTTTCTTCTATTTGGAGACTCTAAAGAGAAGGCTCCTATTGCTGTCTTCAACTACCTGATGGGAGATTGTAGGGAAGATGGAGCCAGGCTCACGTTGGAGGCACACAGCAAAAGGATGATGGGCAGCAGGTGCAGGTTGCAAAATGGGAAATCCTGATTAGGTACTTGGGTAACACACAATGGGATACCAAATATGAAAACATCACCTGGAGACACTGTGGGATCCTTGTCCTTGAGGAAATTCTCAATTTGACCAGACAGTGTCCCAAGTAACATGAGCTTTGAAGGTAGCCCTGCTTTAAGTAGAGGGTTAGATTTTCGGTTATCCCATCAATCAAAATTATTTTATCATTCTGTGACATTACTTCTCTATAGTTGGGAATTATTTTGTATTGAATTCATTAAAAATAAGGAGAGAAACAGAGTACTACAAAAGACCTGTTGGTCATAAGATTTGTTCCTTGTTATTACAGGAAACTACGTACTAAATCTAGGAGGATTTCTGGGCATCCCATAGAGATTCAGATAAAGAAAATATGTGAATTTAAGTTAAGTGCACGTCTCATGAAAATAAAAATAACAATTTCTTTCTTTCTGTGAGAAATGATTCAATTTCACAGGTAATCTAGAGGGAGTATTGGGTACATTTGGAGCCCAACAAGGTAACCATGTCTGTAATATCATATAAAGCTAAGAGTATGTAGAAATTCCAGATTTGCATACAGATGCAGCAAATCTGGGACCAATGGAGAAAAAGTAATTAGGGCTGAGTTGTTTATTTGAGAGGAGACAGAGAAAGCAAAGTACAAGTATGGTGGAAGTGAGGGTGAAGAGATGGGAAAAGGGATAAAAACAGACACAGCTGATGTAATCAGGTCTGTCCAAGGGCACCTGTTGGGTAGCCCCATTTCAATTGCCATAACCTAATCATGACAGTAAACTAGATTTGTCTAGCCATGCCACACAAGCCAAACATACCTCTGCAGTCAGGATGAAAAGGGGTGTTGGGGAAGCTTTCCTTCTTTGGGCAGGACAGCACCCAGACGGACAGATGGTGCATCCTGGTACTGCAATAATAACAGGGCCCATGCCAGGCTTGACAGGATCACTGTCTACTCATAACGTCCTTACAAAGCACAGGGAAACTCACTGGAGAAATACGTAGAGAAATATTAGTTACAGCCAAAGTTTATTTCAATAATCTCTGATACTGGACCAAAGATGGGGCTTTTTCAAAAAGTAACTGTGCTTGATATGTCATTGGAAAGATTACATCCAAGCTAACAATCATCATCTGTTTCATGCAAACATGTTATATAATGCATGCCTCAAGCAGTGAATTCAAACGAGTATACAAAGTGTTTCATTTATGCAGACTACTGCAGCCTCTTCCTTGGTCAAAATGGGCATCTCCCAAGTTTTTGCATATCTTAATCCTGCACAGTTAGTAACATATCTCCCTGTAATCTGATTTCTTACTTTGATCTGTTTTTCTTAAGAGTTTGTTTGTCTTGCTACTTATTTTATTTTCTGCCCTGAGTAACTATCTTCTTTCTCTCTTGTATTTGCATAAGACTGAATGACATTTGGTGATGTAAGATGGTATCCATTACCATACACATACTTTTTTTTTCTGAGAATGAAGCAACTGATTCCCACTTTCTGTATTTGAACTGATGGCCCTATATGCAGAGTTCGCAAGTCATTGGAGGCCAACTTTGCTTGAAAAAGCATTGTTCCTGGTTGGAACTTAAACTGAAGACATTCACCTTTCTAGACCATGTGTCTCTGGAATGAAGCTGCTTAAGGGAAGAGTGGTAGTAGTATTGTGCTTGTTTAGTCCCACAGGTAAAGTTGGGTTACTTACTTGGGTAGAGTAAGAAACCCTTTTTGTACACCAACTGCCCCCCCCCCCAAATAAATAAATAAATCAAACTCAAATGGACATGCCTGAGAGTTAGCAGGAAACCTGCATACAAATTCAATTTTCAGAGAAATCATCTATTCTATATTGATAAATATCATGCAATAAAATTTTTTGCCTCCTCGGCATTTCTGCCTACATTACCCAAGCAAAATCATTTTCATTCAAAATTATAGATAAGCTAGCTCTTCTTTATACCAGGAAAAATGTCAGTTTTCCTACCTTAATATCTAAAAGGCAGAAACTATACTTAATGCTATATAGAAAATATAAATGGTGCTCTCTTCTGTTTGGATCAGCATCTGCTCCAATAAAGAAAACTATCCAGGAGGGTTTGGGAAGATTCATTAAGTTCTCTTTCCAGATATTCCTATCAGGTCCCAGGAAGGACCCCAACCTTATTAAAGTGATTTTTGTAACAGTACTGAATCCCTGGTTGAAAGTCTCTATCCCATTAAATAACAGATAAAGAAAAGTTTGAATATTTTGTAAAATTTTGACTAGCAGAAGAATTTAGCAGAAAAAAGAGATGAAGCAATTCTCATTCATCACTCATGATAGTTGATGGCATATTGGGAGTTGACTAGAGGCTTTCATGGTGTAGCTTCTCAGATACATCTTTCTGTGTAGATCTGCTCCCAAGACCCAATGAATCAGTTAAGTGCAGCAGCTAAAGCAATTTGTTCTCAAGAACTATAATATTTCTTCTACGACTAGCAGTAGAGGAAAGAGATGCTTGTAAGTAGGGATTTATTTTCTTTTAGTTTTTTTCTATAGGTATTTGATTTATAACATGTCGTTCCTCAAACTGTGTTTAAAATATTTGTAAAGCCTTTGTAAACATACTTTTATTGAATTCCATGGGAAATGAGAGAGCTGATGAAGGTTCACATTAATCAGGAAAATAAAACAATAAGAAGGATTTTCGTGATGGAAATGAAGAATTTACATAAACACAATTTGTCATGTGACTTTATCAGGAAAGCTTCATGTGAGAGAACTACTAATTCCATCAGTATAGTTGTGTATGTGCTCTGAAATGGTTTCATTGAATCCATCTGCTCTGTTCATAGATAAGCAAAACTATGAAGTAAATGAAAAGAGCCAAAGAAATAAACCAATAATGCATAGTCCCCAGCAGTGGTAGAAAATATATCCCGTCTTGCTATTTGTATAGAATTTTTAAAAATAGACTTTAACAAAAAGTTTAGAGACAGCATGAAACAGCAGAGTGCTGATATGGGTCTGCAGGCAAGACGATATGAGACAACCTTTCCTAAATGTATACACTATTACTTGCTCCTTTCTCCTCAACAGCTAGACATGAGTGAGGGTAGGAGACCTCACCAGGGATGGTTCTGAATGTTTGTGGTGCAGCTGCTGTTTGTTGGCCACATTAGTCCAGGTACTGGGACTTGACCTGGTAGATTTTGGTACTGACTTAAATACTGGGTAGGCTGTTAGATCTCTACCTTAAATTCATTGGGTAGCGCTTAATGTAATCATTTGATTTTTTAGCATGAAATGTAGCTAGAAGCTGTAAAGCTATAAAAAATAACCCCGGAACTATGTTCTTTGATTGGTGGATGTCAGGAGTAAAGTGGGATCTGATATTTGTGCTTTTTTGAGCCTTGAATCTGTTACCCACCAGCTGGCTAGCCTACAGAGATGGGTGTTAGCAGATAGCCTTCCAGAGTCTAGTGTCTTCCTGCAGCTTTCATAAATAAACAATGAAACTGCCTCGTCATACTGGCTTAACCATCTTTTCATAAAATACTAACAGTACCAGGTATGATAAACTGCTTTCTTTGTGCTCTCTAGGATCAGGCCCAGCCAGAGCCTGAGGCATTTCCCAATGATGTGTCAAGTGATCAATCTGTCACAGCACCAATATTTTCCCCTTTAAGCCAGGTCTTTCATCACATGAGAAATGACAGATTTGCTGAGCTAATCCAAGACAGTTTAGAGTGACATGTATTAATTCAGGACCATACCTAAATGATATCAGTTTCTTCCAAATTCCATTACCAACGCGTAACACATGCTTAGTTACTTATTTCATTAAAATCTGTTCTGTATACATGGGCTATCCCAACCCTTCCAGAAACTTCCAATGAATCTTTATTAGTTACTTCACCTTCACATGTCCTGGGCAATCATTGCTTCTTTTTACTAATTTCCTTCTTAACAGTAATTTAATACCCGTAGAGAAATGAGTAATGGGAAAGAATATTATTGTTGTATGTGTTATAAATTAAGAGCATCTATTTTTCTTGAACAGATACAGTAGTTGCGTGCTGTAAGGGGCCTACTCCTTTCTGAGTAAGTTCCTGTAAAGGAGGTTCAATTTGGCTCAGAAACACAGTAATTTCCCCTAAAATTTTAGAGCTGCCAAATTATAACAAGGATCCTTCCAGAAATCTTCCTTTTTAGGCACAGAATTTGCCAACTAAGGTCAGCAGCACCCAAGAAGAGTGGACCGAGGTCCACTTCTCCGGATACATCAGTATTATTGCAGACACATCCTGGAGTCCAACTGGGCAAAAACCTTTAAGCCTATGAAGTCTTTGCAAGACTTAAGAGTTTCAGGGCTTGTGACTCATCTGCAGGGAAAGCTCATCAGGGTTGAGAATCAAAACTGAAGAGCTCAGACAGAAAGAAGGATCAGAAGCTAACCAGTGGGAGCAAATGGTGATTAGAAAGAAAAGACAAAAGAATTACGGTGATTGGATAAAAAGGACTACCAGAAAGGGCCAGAGTAAGCCATTCCAGAATTCAGTGTTTAGTAATAGTGAACCCAAGAACCAGTGCATTTTTCTGAACCACTTACTGACAATACTTAATGTTTACCTGTAAATGACTTAAGAATTCTTGCAACAAAAAGGGTCCTACAAGGTCTTCAGCCACAGTACACCAAAGGAAAGATCTGGTGCCTGCTTCCTGAGAAATGGAAGCAGCCTGTGAGCCTTCCTAAGACAGGGAGGTAGGTGAAGGCACACTCGCTATTGTTGCTTCTGGTTTGGCAAGTACCTTCTGAGCAGACTCAGAAGTATCAGGAAGGTAAGAGAATTCACAGTATATTTTAGGGACAAGCTTCTTCTCAATGTCAAGGGAAATTCTACAGCAAAAAATTCCCAAATAATGAGGAAATTGGAGTTACAAAAAAAAAAAAAAAAAGTTAAGGGAATTCTGGCTAGGGGACAGAACTGTATAAATAAAGATGCACATGACTTCCATTGGCTCTTGGAAGAGAAGTACTGAATATCAAAAGTCTGAAGTCAAAGCCTTAAAAGGTAGGAAAATGCCAGGATTAGCATTGGCCATGCAAATTTATTTCAGACCTCTTGTGTATGGCTTGATGTTCTTTTAGCTACATGATCATACCCTGTATTTTCTGTGTTCTCCAGCCTCCCCAAGCTCCATGAGATGAATGGTAGTTATTGTATGGAGCTATTCACTTCCTATTTGCCTGTTAGCAAATTTACGTTCATTGAGATCTGCTAAAGAAAATGCATAAAATGAGCTGCTATTATCTAGAACTTTCTAAGCATGTATGAATAGCTATTTATGTGACAAATTTTTATGAAAGCTTTAATGGTTAAAGCAAAGGGTATGTCCTTGATATGAAAGCCTCTTGTCTTCCTAAGTCCTCTCTCTTTAAGGCATGAGACCACCACCACCTTCAGAGCCTTTCAAACCTACAAAAGTGATGTGTCTTTCCCAATCTTACCCTCAAAAACATATCTTATGTTTCTGAAAGAAGAATATTGTTTTGATTTGAGGCAGACTTTCTGTATTGAAGATTGCTTGAATGGTTGTTAGAAGCAATGAATAAAAGTAATTACAAGAAATGGAGGGGAGAGCTAACCCTTTTCTCTGTAAAGGGCAAATCACTTCTATGGAAGTGCATAATCCAGGGAGAAGGTTTAGAAGCATAGTTCCAGTTCGGCTGGCATTTTGCTGCTGCTGAGATAGAGCAGAAGTATGGTAGCTATCTCAACCTATTTACTGCTGCATTGTGCTGCTGTGAGGACCCTTAAAGTGCCAATTCAATGTTCTGTTATTGGCAGTGATAAAGTCATACGAGTTGTTCCTGAGAGTGAGAGGGAAACGCAGATCCTGAAGGCTGCATTTAACAGGCTTAAGGTGAGTTTGATTATTTTCATTCTTCTTTTTCTGAACTTTGTTGAAAACTGTAGTGAGTTAAATGTCTTTCATTTGTCATTTTACTCCAAGCTGTTTAATACTCTGGAAAACAGCCTTTGCCCATTAAATTCCTAATTTCCCAATAAAATGGCATAGGAATTAGATTCATCAGGCCTGACAATTTTAACAGGAAACATTTACTGCCTTAAAATAATAAAGGTGCCACACTTGCATATTTGCTCCTTTTGCTCTCTCACTTCTTGCCAGCATACACAATTGCATGCTTCATTATCCAGCTGATTATTTTACTTAAAACACTGAGTTAATTCAAGATATGAACACACACAGGAAAAGGAAGAAGTAGGTGGCTTTAGTCTGAGAATCTCAAGAGACAAATGAGAGTGTCCATAAGACTCACTGGCAAGCCAAACACTTTTTTCCCTAGCATTTTCCAGCAGATATAAATGAAACTTAATGGAGCAAGATCCTACCTGGTGCCACAGTAGCAGCGCAGCACAAGAGCTCTCTGCAGTGCTCTGCTTTGCTGACAGACCTACCAAAAGCACAGGCACTCTTTCCACAGCAGTCTGGCCCATTATCAGAGGAGAAAGGAGACCACCCGCAAGCACAGCACCAGACCCCTGCAACAGCACAGCAAGGATTGCTTCATGCACAAGCGCTGAGCTTAGGTACCAGGGGAGGCACAAACCTCGTTAATGGTCTTCAAAACGCAGACTAACCAAAGCAAAGCCAGGGAAGTAGCAATCTGATCACTATGCTGAGCTTGTTCCAGGTGCTGAACTCAGGTCCCAGGCTCTGCTATTCACCTGTGTTGGCTCATGCTCTGCCTCAAGGGCAACGATTGACTTTTTCCTGTACCTATGAAGGTAAAGAAGTTTGATGTGCAGCTTCACGGGCAGCACAGACAGAAAAAAACTGAGTAATTTGGCACAGTGAACTCAAGCCTACATTTGTGTCTCGCTGACAAGAGCTGTGTGGACACAGACAATGGAACACTTTGGTAAATTTGGCAGTGCTGGGATGTACAGTTTTGTGTCACACCAGCAGTACCAAAGTGCTGGGAGCATGCACAAACCTCTGTGCTGCTCACTGCCTTCAACTTCCAGCAAACTATTCAGCAGTCTGCAATCAATCTCTCAGTCTCTCTTTCTGAAGCCTCATGTAAATGATCGTGTTCTCACTGAGGCAAAGAATGAAGGTGCGTGTAATTTTATACTCCAATAGTTAACATCTAGGATACAAGCAAATCAAATCTGTCTGCATACCAAATCAAACAAAATGAAGATAGCAGAGCTTTTACATCTTCACTGAGAAGCATTCCATCTGTCGGTTATAATGAAGCTTTCTTGCTACTGTTCTTTAAGAAAGTGAGTAGAACTACCTTAGGTCACCCACCCCAGGAGAAGGCTCACTGCTGAGTGCTCCAGCAGGCAAGGCATGATGCCTCACTAGCTTTAAGCAGGTAGGCTGATGCACTCTCCATCACCTGTACATTTCTTAGTGCCATGTTCACTTAGTTCCCCACTCAGGATGCTAACTTTTGTGAATGCTACTCTCAAGACATTCACGTTACATGATAAATCTCACATTTTACTGCAAAAACACAACTTTGTTTCTCCCAATGTTCAGCAGAGGGTATGTTTCAATCCTATGTCTTATAGAGCTTTGCACTGTAATGACCAAGTTTCTTAAAGAATATTGTCTTACATTTATTTCTGCAGTGCTTACTAATGTCTCAGGGATACTTTGGTCCTAACCCTCAACTGCGAATGTTACAGTAATACCCCAAAAAGAATAATCATTTCACTCACAATTAGGAAAAAAGTCTAACCATAAACCCAAAAAATACATGTGGAAGCTGTTTTTTTCATTAATTTCTTTCCCATGGATGCTGGAACGCGAAGAGGGAGAACATATGTTTTTTCCTTTCTCCTCATATTGCAAACCCTGCAAAGCAAAAGGGTTACTCACCTTCCTGCAACTGTTTCTCATTACAGAGCTCCCTTAGGCTCCCAGAAAGAGATTCCTTCACCCAATTCCATCAAAGTGGGAGCAGCAGAAACTTGAATAAATAATTGCATGCTATAACTTTGAGAACGGGATAATAAAATTTTGGCAAAGTGCATCGGAATCTGCCTAGTTAATTAGAAAGTGATTGATTTCATTGAGGTAGTGAGCTGAAGGGAAGACTCAAAAAAAGAGAGTATTGACGCCCAGTCTTATGAAAAGAGGCTGGGTTTGGCTGCTTTTCAGGTCTTAGGGCTGTCCCATCTGCAGCTGCTTTGCTTCTCATCTACATGGGGTCAGAAAGAGACACCAGAGGTGCTAACAAATAATGGATATGTTTAACGTTAACTTATTATTACCTTCCACCCCCAGAAAAACAATCTGAGGTTATCTCCTCATAAAGTAATAGATAAATGGCACTTGTTATAAGTGCCAAGTATTCACAGTACCAGCAGGAGTTATTAGTGACTGCAAGTTATCAGTGCCTCCGAAGAATCATGTATGTGGAGTTGTGCAGCACCTCAAATCTCCATAGGACTCTCCCCTATCCTTCTCCTGACTCCCAGATTTCCAGAGTTGGAAACTGAACTGATGGTGGATTTACCTTCCATGTTTTAAACATGAGCCTTGAAGCACGATCCTGATAATGTGCTTAGAAGAAAATAAAGACAGTGAAACACATACACACACACACATACAAAAATCACCAATAGTGCAAAATAAGCTGCAAACAAAGCACTGACATAGTCCTAACACAGTCTGCCTGACTAACAACCGAGGGATGAACAGGAGGAGTCATGGCAGATATATGAACTGCTCTAATTACAGGGTACTGGGCTTTGGATTTTTACATTTTAGAGTCTGGAAACCAGAACAAGTTTAAGACCCAACTCCTTTGAATGTATTTTGGTTTGAGCAGTAAATTAATACCAACCTATCATGTTACTGACATGCTCTGTGTGAATCCTTTCAAGACATAACAGATTTGTACCTAAATAATGATCAAATCGAAACAATTCCTCTTTTTTCTTTGTAAGAGAAAGTATTTGAGGAATAACTGCAAGTATTTGGTTTATTGAAGAATATTAATGTTTTACTTAAAGCAATTTAAAAATTTAACTGAACCTGAATTATGATATGGACTGATAGTATTCTCCCCCACTGACAGGATTAAAAAAAAAGAGAAGACAGTGAAAATAAAAGTTACACCACTTTCATTATTCTCATTGAGAAGGATTCCTGCACTTGGGTTTAAATTTAGACAAATGTTTCTGTACCCTGGCAAGCTGGTCTATTAGAGGCGAGGTATTTTTCAAAGGTGCCAAAAAAGTTAAACTCTATAGTAATGTCAGGGTTAGTCTCCACATTCTTGTTCCTGAATTTCTTTGCATACAACAAACTATCTATCTCCTGATCAGCACTAAGTCATGACAGACAGAAGAACAGCTCACTTAGAACTACAGTGTTAATCAGTGATAGAGCTGGGACCTGGACGTCCAATCCTCCAAAATCCTAGGATAGCACTGTGACTGTAAGACCACACTACCCAGAGTTATATCCCTAACTTCTGATCTTCACAGAAGGGTGTTACTGACCACATGAAAAAGCAGAAGCAGCATGCCCTGAATGCAACATGCTCCATAAGCGCTGATGACCACGCTGCTGCAGCTACTGTTGGGTTGCTCTTTTCTTTTGTCTGGCAAGGGAAAGAGGAGACAACGCCTCCTTCCTCAGGCTTGCTCCTCGCTATGTCTTGTGGAGGGAGTTCGATTACAGACTCATGGTGTTCTGTGCTTACTCAGCCATTTCCCTCTGCCTTTAAAATCTACATTTATAAGGCATAGTCACTTAGCATTTGTCTCTGGCATGTCTTTCATAACCTAAAGAATTAAAAGGAAAACTCATCTCTGTCCAGTTCACATGAGCATATCCTCCTGAAGGACTTAATCATGAAGTCACTGAAAAGTACTCTGATTATCCTATGACAAAGCAGTGTATTTTGGTGTCAGGCAGACAATAAATCAAATGCAAAGCTACCTACTCCTTCTTATAGCCCGCTGACTTGGGCAAAGTGAAAACAATCATGAAGAAAATAAACAGGCATTTACAAGAGTGATTAATGTATCACTTCACTCATTTTGTTTTATCTGCCTGTTAACAACTGTCCTTACCTCTGATATTTCCTGAGCAGATTTTGTCATACGAAGTCTGCTCTAGCTTCTTTCTTTCTGTGGCCTGCTAAGATACAGAGACCTCCTCTACTTCTGGGGATTCTCTATTTCTTAATAATATAAAGTGTGCCCACTGTTGACAGACTTGCTTAAGAAAAACCCATGCCAGATAACATTTTAGAAATGTAGGAGAGCATGGGGAAAGTATTGATTTGTTATCTTCTAGAAGGATTTATCTATCCAACAGAAACTATGGGTTGTTTGCCTCACCTGGTTTGGGGAAAAGAAAGAAACACCAGGGAAGTGAGGAAGGAAGTGGGGAAAGCGCTGCCTTCTGCCATGCTGCATCCAGTGCTGTCGGAGTCAGCAGGCTGCAAGGTCCATCACTTTGGGAGGAGGCTCAGGCACAAAAGGAGTACTTCCTTCAATGTGCATTTATAGCAACCTGCGCTGAGACTTCCTTGGAGAATGATCTTGGAGTTGGCCGTGTGTCTTAATGTGTTTGAAGTATCTTAAAATATGCCCCCACTAATTAACTTGGGCAGCAGTGACAGTCTAGCCACAGTGTCAGTGACAAAGCTCGCAAAAGAAGTTGGAAGAATACTCGAAGACTTCAGTCCACATGAAAACCTGATCTCAAACAGGACTGCTCTGCCACCAATACTTGAACTATAAGGCTAACTCATACACATTTACAGATGGTATAGCCCCTTTAGACTTTTTAAACTTAGCATCTGGAGCTCCTTAGGATGGATATTTGCCTCTTTAAAAAAAAAATAAATCCATATAATGCTTACTATAATAAATCCCTTAAACTTGCCTGGAGTGTATAGGCTCTGCTACAGTAAAAATGCCATTGTCTATACTGAGTGAATAATGGATAATGAATGTTTCATTCCACACATTTAACTTTTGGTTCATGAATTGCCCAAAGGCAAATCACATTAGTCATAATCACTTGCTGAGTAATTTCCACAAATTAGTTTTGGTCTGTAGCTCCATTGCCCACAGTGCTTTGTTATTAATCATTATTATAAATTGATGCCTTCATTGGCCAGTTCAATTAACTTGTAGGTGACAAAACATTGCTTTTTTTCCCCAATAGGATGATCACAACTTGTAGACCTGAACCGCCATTAAAAGCAGTCAGCCTTAGGGCAGAAAATTTGTCTGCTGTGAGTCCTGCAAAGTTCCTTAAACTTGCCTGCATTCAACAAATAAACTCATCCACAGTAACCAAGCAAAAAGGCAGGCCAGATGTACTGAGTCAGGCTGGCCACCAGCAGCTTGCAAAGCAGCAGGAGGTGGCTGTGCCCCAGCCAGGCACGGCCGGGTCCCCCGCACCCCCCTGCAGCCCCCAGCTGGGGCCACAGCACCGCCACCCCTCCAGAGCAGGCTCTCAGAAAGCTCTTAGGCCTCATGCACTGCCGCATCTGCAGCCGCTTCTTAAGGCAGTACGTGTCTGAGGTCAAAAGAAATGAAGCAGGTGGGGAGACCCTGCTCTCTTTTGAGGCAAAAGGTCCCGGTTCCTGGTTGTCACTCAGTAATAAGGCAGCGGCAGCTGGGAGCCACTGCTTTGCACAAGGGCAAGATGCCATCAGTCAGCAGTAATTCTTGTCTCTGGCCTGCTCCTGTGTCAAGCTTCTTTCGATTTCTCTGGGGAAGAAAAATAAGAGCCTGGTAACTCTGTTTTCCCAGCACCAGCAACACCCCACACCCTTGAACACCTTTTGCACAGTCCCTCGGCCAGAGACCGCTGGAGCAGATACGGCAGTGAGTATGGCAGGGGTAAACGGCGGTGGAGCTCCTCCTCCAACTTTCATGGCAAGAACATTGCAAAGCTGAAGACCGGTTTGTGTATGGTTGTGACAGACTAAAATGCAGCAAATTCTTTAACAATTCAAGTGCATACTCATGGAGTTCTTTATCTTTCTAGTTGCTGATCAGTCTCACGGTTTCTTTATTGATCTCTGCTCTGAAGCATTCATAGGTGCTGATCTAAAATCCTAGGTGCTCTGTTGCAGCCCTTTTCTCCTATAAATATTTTCTCTTTTTATAGATATGAAACAAAATTTTATTCCTGAACCAGAAATACTTTTTTCAGGTTCATTCTTTTCACACCAATCATTTGTAAATTGTTACAGTAATCAATAAATAAAAAGAAATACTCATGACAAGAGTACCACAGTGACCTGAGTATTACAGAACTGCCCACTTTGTGTCCCTCAGGGCTCCTCTTGTCCATCCATTGTCTCTCTGTCCCACACCCCTCTCCAGCGGTTGACTATTGTCGTTTGTTCTTCCTTGCTTAGGAGACAACTTGAGAAGCCTGTTGCTAATTTATGAGCCCTTTCATGGTTTTAATTCTGTTGGACTTGACTGACAGAAACAAATGTCACATTCCAAAATGCTTTGCAAAGAAACTGGGATTTGCTCAGGTTCTCAGACCCTGCAGATTTCATTTATCTGCTCAGGAATTTTCCTTTGTAAGCATTATTTTTGAAGCTCCACTTCATTTAAGCCTTGACTGATAACTTCTACTCCATCGGTGGTCTACAAGCACTTTTTATCATATATGCCTGCCTGGAATCAGGGTTGTTTGTATAGGTAGCAAAGAAGCTACTGCTCTGTGAACATTGCTGGCATAATAGAGTCAGACCACTCATTCTTCAGTAGTTTTTACAAAAGAAATTCCTGGGCACAGCCAGGCAGTTTGACTTTGGGAGGAGCCAGTCTAGCAGGCCTTGAAGCCACAGCTCCATTCCCTTTTGATTGTTTTCTAGCCTCTACAGCAGCTGCTTATCCATTGTAATCCCTGAATTGATCCTGTCATTGCAGTTCAGGGAATCAGAAAATATCTTATAGGGCAAAAGGATCAGTTGGCTATAAATCTGATAGTTTACAGCTCCAAAGGCAAACGCTGAAAAAGGCTTTAGAGAACAAAAGTCCATCTGAAAATGCAGGAAGAAAGCCTGACAGCCTAAATAGAGCTATTCCTACTTTGCAGAAGGACAGAATTAGCTCAGTAGCCAGGGCTGTGTGCGTTTTACTTTGGACATATTACAAGCATCTTATATCTATATAGCCAGATGCTTTAGTTATCAGTCCAAATTTTATTCTAACCCATACAATGGTCAGATATGGGCAGAGAATTTCAGATACAGAGAGAATGTCAGATAACAGAAGAGGTTAAACATCAGTATTTCAGAACAAGTGTCTAGAAAACTACTTTCCAGGCTCAGAAGGAAAATATTGTTACAGGAAAGCGTTAGTAGAAGATTCACAATAAAACAGAAGATCCCAGATATAAAGAGTGTGTTGTTCTCATAAGATGCAGCAAGCCTAGACTTTCTGAGATGGGAGAAATCTTCTTCCTCTCTAACAGGTGAGGAAGCCTGAGTCCAAGTTCAACAAAGTCATCAGCACAACTCACATCACTTCAGCAGGAGCAGGATCAGACCCAGACTCCATTTCTCATGCAGTACAGCAACAACTACAAATTAACCAAGCCAAAAATAGTTTAATAAGAAATGAAATAGAGTTTAGGTTGCTTTATTTGTTTATTTTTGTGAGTCTGCTAAAGACTGCTTCACATCTTTCAAATCTACTTAGCCCGGTAGCATCTGTACTTGTAAGAATGGATATTCAATTACCACATAATTGTGTCTTCAGTCCTTGCTCAGTGGCTCTCTTGAGGAACAACCAACAAGTTCTTTTCTGCAGTGTAGAGTCGTGGGTAAAATTATATCAGTGTAAATGGAGTAGCCATATCATTACCGTGTTGTAGTTTCACAAAGATCTGCAAAACTCAAAACCTCAAGCTGTGCATTGTTCCCAGTCTATTACTGCCAGTATTATGACTGCTGCAATCCAGTGAATCAATCCCAATTTATTGGCACAATTATTCTTTCCAGCCTCACTCAAAGCAAATAAATACTGAAAAGTTAGAGCCAATTAAATGTCTAGTGTGCTAAATCAGAAACTTATATTACTTTGCACCAGCAACTAGGACTAACTTGTAAATCCTTTTAGAAAGCACAGGGAATCTCATGCTCACTCGTGGCTGGACCATTTGCTGCACTTAAAGGGAAGCTGAAGGAGATTTGCAGCCAGAACTGGCAGTTAAGTTCATCAATTGGCAGGAGTAAGTGAGGATGAAATCATTCCTGATCCTGAAAATATTTGCAGTGGTGAACACATTACAGAGGAGTAGTTGTACTTTTTCCAGGTGAGCTACAACACAGCTATAATTATCTACCCATGTCAGAGTCCATGGGAGTCATTCTTCTTTCCTTCCTTCTTTGCAAATGTACCAAAAGAAGTTTAAAATGTCATTCTGTTGCATACTACATGTGTTCATGCGAGGGGTGTTTGTGTATGTATACATGTGTGACTATATCTTAAGTGTTATGTGATGAAGCTTTGATAGTCAAACTTCTGACAACATTTGTGAGTCTAGAGCAGTTTCCACTTCTATTCTTTATATTCTAGTATCATATTTCTAACTGAAAACATGTCTAATGAGTTTCAGCACTGTTTAGGGTGTTTATACGTCTGTACATGAGCATACAGATGTAAATGCAAAACCCGTACATCCTGACAGAGCACACAACATGTTGTTAGAGCCATGAGCAAAGAGCATTACTGTTTGCATTACTGGCTGCAAGCTCCCTTTTACAAGAGGCTCAGAAATGCCAAGCCATTTCAGCTGATGGCGTCATAACAATAATTATATCCTGAACTTTACAGCTGACAACATTTCTCAAAGGAATCAGAAACTAGAGTCCATGTTCATAGTGATGTTAAGGGCAAGGCCAGCTTTCACACATGCATTGCTGTATACAACTCAATAAATACAAAATAATGTACAGATATTAAAAAAAATAATAATAGAAGTGTAACAAAATTACTTTTTTGTGAGATATAACTCTGATAAATCATGTAAATGCTTTTGTCCAAATAGCAGATGAAAATCATGGCAGATTTATCCTCGCTAGTTTCAACGGCAAGCATTGGTTAGCTCTTTGGCTCTACACATGACCATGGACCTGATGAGAGCACTAAGCATTGTCTATACATGCTAAATGAAAGAAGAAATTAAACACCCATTTATGAACATGTACTGAAGAACAACTGGAGGCTACTGTCCATGAAAATGTCTTTAAATACAAAGCATGAGCTTTGTATTATATTATGTTGTATCATATACTACTTTTATTATACCAAATGCTGTATAAGAAGCTGTGGAATGCTTTCAATGACTTAAAGAAAAAAGGGAGCATGGGATTTATGCAGTCATAAGTGCATTCCCGGGGAAGAGCAAGGAGACTGCTTTCTTCATGGGCTCTCTTTCCACAGGTGCAGAACTAGCTGGAGGAAAACCTGGAACTAATGAAGAAAAAGCACCCTGCTCTGGTTTCTTTCTCAGCAGGGCAACAAAGATTTGTGTACACCATTTGTGATACATAGGTTTATGCCAAGGAAATGTTTGTTTTATTTGAAATTTATTTCCATAATTTTAATTTTTGAAGATATTCTGAATCCTTTTAGCTCAGCATCTGAATATTTTTTAAATATTTGTCCCTTTGCCTTGTGTTGATTTTTCATTGTCATACATTGACATAAAGCTAGGAATATGATGAATGAGTTCATTTTTTCTGTAGTTTGGAAATTGTCCAGGTAAAAGCAAATACATTTACACCCTTCAGCTCTCTTTAGCACCTCAAGTTAAAGAGAAAGGCCTATATGAAACCCAAAGAGCATCTGCTTTCCTAAGTACAAACTGAATCCCAGGGACCTTTATGGTTGAAAGCAAGGTTGGAGCAAGGTTGAAAAAGGGATGTGCGGTTAAAAAAAGGATGCTTATTATATAATCACAATTAATAATCTCTTACACCTTGTTTGTTCACATGCTTAAAACCCCTGGGAAAAGGTATTTCTCTGTGTGCTTTTCATAGAAACATTTTTTGTCATCGAAAGCAACGCTCATGCCTCCAGTGAGATTCTGGGAAAGACCACTCAGTGGGCATATGTGGAGTCACCACTGACCCCAAGAACAGGCCCCCAGAGTCACACCTGAGTGCACCAGCAGGTGCCGAATAATTGGTCCCAAGTCTGAGCCTGCTGAAAAATCCAGCCCATATTCTGCTTGTTGTCCAGAGGCCAAGAACAGCCTGAAACAGCGCATGACCCCCTAAAGGCAACCTGGTGCATGACATGTAGGAAAGGACTTGAAAAGGAAACAGTACTGGAAGGCCCAGTCAAAGGAGAAGAAAATATTTAGGTTTACAGACATACACTAAAGCATATCTCTTTTCCTCTAGCCTCAAGATACTGGGTAAATTTTGTGTTTCAATTATTTGGCTATGTGTTCAGGAAGTTCAGTAGGATTTCTGCATCTGCTTGTTCTGGTTGCTGGAGAATCGTCCCACCACCTAGTGAATCTCACAACCTACACAACGAATAAATGTCTTTTGGTACTGACTGGTATACCATCCATAACACTGTTCAAAAAGTAATGTGTGATGTGTGGGGACAGGACACCTTCAAAAACAGTAGAGAGAACAGAAGAACACCACTTGCTAGCCAGTGAAGCACAGCATGGAAATCCAAGGCATGACTGCTGGAGGAATGATGCTGAAAAAAGAGCGATGACTTCGATGGAGCCCTCAGTATCCACTGTAGATGCAATGATGAGGTCTCCTAAACTCAGTCCAAACATGCCTATTCTGCAACCCATCTTCTGTTTGTTTTCATGCACAGTCTCTACACCATGCCAAGGCCAAGCTGGAAGCTGCAGTATAAATAAGATGTCTGTTGAAGAAATGTGTTTCTTGTTACATGCTTTATAAAGCAAAATCAAGTCAGCAATTGAAGTGCTGCTCTCAACAGCACAGGTAACATCTCCCAGATGAGCACTCAATACGTTGTTTACATTGCAAAGGATAAAAAGTGGAATCAGATGAAACCACACTATCCAAATAGGGAACTGGGTTGAAGAGGAGTGATTTGCATTCTAAAAATGGGATTTCTTTGTCTCACTTCCAGCGCAGTCCCAGTAGTGAAATACTGCATTTTTGTCAACAGTTCCTGGTGTGCAATATACTGCTGATTTCATCCTTTAAAAGATTAGTTGTGCTTTTGCTATTTCCTTGCAGCCAGTAATGTGAGGGATAGTAGAACACCTTCGGAAATGAAAAAGCTCCATGACGCTGTAACCAATACTGTGAATGTTGGTTTTTCCTCTCCATGATACTGAAGAAATTCACCAAGATAAATCCTGAATAACTATCAAGAACAAAGACAAGTTTCAGGTGTATCTCAATTGTGATTATTTTTCGTAATATTTGCAACTTTTATATCTCATTTTGTATGCTTAGGTATTAGGAGATGTTTCAGTTGCACTTAGCTTGTATGTAACAATTTGTTGTTATTTTTATAAGGATGTCTCATGCTGAGCTGATTGATATGCTGTTAGTCCAAGAGCAATGAAGTTATCCTTTGTGCTGTGTATTTTTAGGCATAAATCTTAAAAGTCAAATACATATTCCTAATTAACCATGTGTGAAATCAACCTCGTTGAATTAGGGGGGAATTTCACTGGATGACTATAATTAATCAAAATACGAAAGACAGATAAACTGACAAACGTAAGGTGTTAGCACAGTGAGAGGATGTTTATTTATAAGCTGCATTTAGCACCATTTAATTCATGAGTTCAGTTTGTACTGACCATCTGCCATAGCTGCTGTCAGCTTCACAAGCCTCATGAACTTTGCCAGTCCTGGTGTTAGACTTCAAAAGATGCTGTGCCTACCCACCACTGTCACGTGGATCTCCAGACCATATTGTGGCAGCATGAAACAAAGAGTGGTTTTGGCAGGAATAGGAGACACTGCCCCTGTGCTTGCATTTTCTCCTTCCGATGCAGCAAACATTTAATTGGATTAACTGGACTGAAGTCACTACTGCAGAAGCATCAAGTTCAGCATCAGATGCCTTCCTGGTAGTCAGATTACTCTTACTTACAACCATTTAAGAAATTGTTGGAACTAAACCTCTGTTACGAGATTGTACTGTCTTCTCAAATAAGGTTCAAAACAAGACTGAGATGTATTAGATATTTCCAAAATAGCTTCCGTGGCACAGAAGTCAGGAGCTTTTAAAACCTACTTTATAAAAACCTTCTTATAAACCTAGAAAGCAAGTCAGAAAAGGGACACTCATGAGCTGTGTCCATGACTTTCATCAGTGCAGCCTAGCACAACTGATCACAATAAACCTTAACGGATATTTATCATGTATTAATAATTTTTAAATTCTCTTTAAGAAATGTGAATACATGGTAGTGCCTACTAAATTATTATCTTTATATTCAGTATACAAACATATTTGTAAGGCTGGCGGATCTTGACAGATATTTGTTATATTTACACAGAGGTTGTTGCTGGTACTCCATTCCATATATTCCTACTGCTAGCCAGAAGCTCTCAGAAGAGGTTTGGTAACTTGTATTTGTGCCACTGGACTTGCACTGGTTGAGGAGAAACTCTTTTCACCTCCATTTAAGGGTCTGTACATCTGTTGTTGATATGGCTGAGCAGTACCCCACCATTTGCTGCAGGGTACAGAACACCAAGTTTCAATTCCCTTTTGGAAACTTTCTTAAAAATTCAAGTTCTGGGCTAAAATTTCCAAGTGTATTTCATATTTGGCAACCAAAGAAAGTAAAAGGAAACAAGAAGCATTCCTTCGGTATATTCAAGTATAGATAGCAATAAATAATTGTGCTATAATTTAGTAGCTAGCATCTTTTTTAGAAGATTGTGAATATTTCACTATATTAATCTTGCCATTTTGTCATTTCATTTAAAATGATTGGGTAGATCACAGCTTCCTTCGGAGCACTGATGACCTTCTGTTACTGAACTCTGATCTGTTTATTATCAAAAATAAAATGGTACACGTTGCAAACAACACAGGTGCATGTCACAGTTTCCACCTCTCCAGAGTGTTCATTTCTTTTACTGCACTAATGACTATAAAAAACACCTCATGAAATAAATAAATAAATAAATAAAGACTCATGGACTCCACAGAAGCTAATAAAACAGGGAATGTATAGTAGCCCAAGGAGGAGCACAAAGTTGGAGGTAGCCTTTGTTTTGAGCCATTTGAGGGGGCACATTCCTGAGGCCATTCTCTCTTCCCATTAGCAAATCTCCCAGGAGAATTATGGTAAACTGAACACAATAATTCCTCAAAATCTGCTCCATTTCCCTAGGTATTCAGCTGGACCAGCCAATACAGTTTTATTGTCTATACCATGTCTACAGTGTTTGCCTACATAGCTTCAAGCGTGCCATCTCCTGGATTTCCCCACCTACACTGAATACATATGAATTACAGGTTGGTTCCTGCACTACAGGTGGACCTGTGGCAGCCCAGCAGCACCTTCCACATCGTCGAAGGTACGGTCACCGACGTGCGAGTGCCACAGAACACATCCCGAAGTCTGCTACCCTTCCTCCAGCAAGCCAACATCCAGTACACGTAAGCCTGTGCTTCCTGTTCTGTGCATCTATCCAGAGACCTGGCCTCCAAGGCAGGTCTGCGTCTACCACACCAAGTGCACTTGAAAATATGTTCCATGTAGCAATTAGACTGGCAGACAGCTAGGCATTGCCAAGAAAAGAACCATTTTAATGGGAGAACAGAAAATCTCCCACAGGCAGGCAGTTTTAATTAAATGTCCTCCTTTGGAGTCAAGCTTAAGTGTTTTCAAAGTATATGAAATCACATCTGTTAAGAGAGGGATGGTAATTACTAATTCTCCAGTCTGCTTTGCCTCTCCCTGTGTTTAGCAGGAGCTAGGCTTGTTTACAAGTATGCTGTAAATGAGGAGGAAAGAGTTCATGAATTATAAAGGAACATACTGGTTCTGTTTTATAACTCTCCATTCCTACTGACCCTATTCAAGTCATATCGAACAAATGCACGTTAAGGATCAGATATCATTTACAGGGTTTCTTGAAAACATTCTAGACAGTTTTGAAGTATACTTGTCAAATGATATTTATCAATTTGATACACTTATATTAGACACGAGTGATGATCTTGTCATTAAAGCCTTTTCAGTGAGATGCTTAAGTACATGAATACTCAGCGAAGAGTTATTTGAATTCTCAAGCATCTGATGAATAAAGCCCTACATGAGGCTTTTAATACTTATTTCTCAGTGAGAAGATGAGAATGGCACAAAGCATATTGTATATTATATGTGCTGTTATCAAAGTTCCATTTTTATTGCAACTGTGGTCTCCTACTAATTTGTTGTTCTAAAAATACAAAAACAAACATAAGGAAATTATTTATTCAGGCCCAGTAGCTGAAGTTCAGAGCTACTTTCATGTGGGGTTTACACTGCTTCAGTGTTGTTTACATTTAAAAAGGAGATGGCGATTTCTGTAATTGCTTTCCTGTGCTTATAACAAAAAAGTCCCTTAATTACTGTGCCCCAACAGCTGCATTCACTCCTGCTGCTGTTCCTGCTCACAATTATCACCCTTAATGAAATGACAGAAGACCACTTTATATGTGTCATAAATACTCATTATACATGAAGAACTTTATGTAGGCTGCAAAGCAGGGCATGCAAAGGTATGAACTGAGCTAAGAAAGAGCTAAGGGCCTCTGCAGTCTGCCTAAAATTGCATTATGCTGCCAACACTTGGAATACCCTACATCCATTTTCCAGAGGACCTCTGTGACACTTGGCACACAAGAGATGTGTGCTTAGGAGGAAGCTGGGCAGCGTTCTGTTAGGGGCAGGCTGTTTCTTTGCTCCCTCTCTTCATCTTCCTGCTGCCCATTTCGGACTTCTTGTCTGCTTGCCCCAGCCATCAGGACACCTAGCAGCAAAACCTTGCAAAGCCACAGATGAGCATGTGCTTGTCCTGAAAAGCCTCCTGAGATCTGTACCTCAGCAAGAGTTGGGAGGGCTTGTCATGAGAGGAGCAGCAGGTATAGTCAGGGAGCAGCTGGAGCAAGGCTGACGGGATGTGCAGCCAATGTCTGAAGGCAGGAAGCATGAAGCAGCCCCAGTAATGGACAGGGTGACCATCCCTTGTCTGTAAGAGAGGCTTGTCTGTCCCAGTGCTTGACTTTATGACAAGGCAGCCATGAAAATAGGTCAGGCATCAGACAAACCATTACCGCACCAAGCTGTCTAGATTGTTAGTTCTCTGGCAATGAAGGCGTTTAGGTTGTATTCAGATCTGAGGAACTGAAGAGCCTTTGGATGTTATACGCACAGTACACAGTCATTTAAAAGTAAACAAAGATTATCATACCTCATCTGGAGTGCAGACACATGGACAAGCAGGAGTTGTGAAATTAAATCTAGCATTGTGAAAGCAAACAGAGCATGATCCTGGTAGGTGCTTACACTAATCAGAATTCAGCACAGCAGGTAAGCATTTCTTTAACATATTAGATGCCCTAACTATTTGAATAAAAACGCTGCTTTAATCTAATTAGAGGCTTAAGTGCTTTACAGTACTGGTCTTACAGTGTATGGCATTTTGCAAGTCAAGACTATAAGTCCTTAGTTTGTTTAATAAAAGTTTCTGATGTAGAACAATGTAATTCTTAATTATACAATTACTTCCATGAGACATTTGAAGAATGCAGATAACCTTTACTTTGATTTATATGTAGATATAGACTTATTGTCTTTGAGGTATCTGCTGCGCAGTTAGTTCGTTTAGGATCTGAGTGAATGCTTTTTTTTTTTTTTTCCATCTCTTTCTGATCATTGCAGCTAGTGCCTGTAAGACTTTAAAAGGTCGAGTGTGACCATCGTTTTACAGGAATGATGAATTAATGGTGTGGAGATTACACATTGCTGTGCGCTTTTGAAGTTCCATTCAAAAGGAGGTAGCAATACCAGCACTGCCCTCAGTTTCACAGTGGCGTTGCTATTGCTGTCAGTGGTGATATTCCCAGCTACTGTGTGATGGAAGAGATAGATGCTCCACCCTCTCTGATATAATAATTCTTTTTAGATATCTTCCATGTCATATTTTTGGGTTTGTATCATTATTTGGTTCTGGAATAAAATAGGAAAGTTTTCAGCTTGAACCATTATTCCTGCCTTTTGCTCTTAATGCAAAGACTCTCGCTTTTTTGCAAGTATATTCGTTACACTTAGTGTTGTTTCATGTTTTTCCCAAGCTATTTTAAAATAACCAGCAGACAACTATTGCAAAGTAGATAAATGTAAATAACAACCATATTTAAGAAACTTTCTTTGTCATTTTTTGTGTTTCAGATAGAATAATGCCACCTACCAAATTCTTAATTTTAATTTTTTGCCTCCACAACTTATAGACATATGTAATAGACCATGCCAGTATGATACTCCTGAGAGAAAGTGTGTACATGCTTTTCTAAGCCTAAAAATATTTTTTATGGTTTTGAAACCAATTTTTGAAGATCCATGATCACATAGTATAACTGGATTATAAAAGATGACAACAAATGCTGCTCCATAAACAAATGGAAGTGGTTTCTTCTTCACATTGGCTGCATTATTTACCTCATTCTGTTTTATTCACTTAACAAGCTCATTGTGTTTTTTGAAGGCGCTGTTTGATTTCAAAGCAACTGGAGTATTTAGTCGACAGCATATATTCAAATAAGCCTCAAGCACTATACTGTCAAAATATAACAGATGAGGTAACATCAGGATGTTTTAACTCCTGCTGTATTTCTTCCAAATGTGATTGTTGTTCTGCTTTAGCCTGTGTGTTCTACTAGTCTTTCAAAAATCTTTTTTTACCTAGGATTCTCATATCAGATCTGCAGAAAGCAATAGAAAACCAAACTGGACTGAAGTCATACAGGAATCGAAGGTCCCTCCCTGGGTATAACTATGAAGTATATCACTCCCTGGAAGAAGTACGTGAAAATTCATATTGCACCTTGTATCTGCTACATCTGCCTCATTTCATGAGACTGAAATTTCAACCTCTGTGCAAGTTATGGTTGCTTGCTCATCTTCAGAAGTGTTCTAAATGTTTGTTCAAAAATAGGCACCTTCTTAAAATATATATATTGTTATGCATTTTTATTCAAGGCATATATTTACATGTAACTATCTTTGACAGCTTTTGAGTTTTGTTCTTAAAACAGGTCTTCTATTCTGATGTAAGAGATTTCACTGAGTGATTAATCTCACTGATTCATTTCAGTAAGGAGTATGAATAAAAGTTTAAGTATTTGCACAAGGTGTCCAAAGACAATTTCAAAGCATTTCAATACAGATTCATGTAGAAGGGATACTGTCCAGAAAGACAGCTGTGTAATCTGTTGATGTCAGTGTATTCACACATAGAATTTCAGTATGCACCAAAATGAAGTCACTAGGCTGAGCGTGCAGGCTGTTGTGCGTCAATGAGATCTGATGCCTGACAAATAAGCAAATAATATAAGTAGTGCTGAATCCTACAGGTGTTTCTACAGGTACTCCTTGCTTACTGAATCTGTTTGCCATCCTGCGTATTGACGACTAGACTCATGGTTCTCCTTTGTTTAGTCCGTTCTTACTGTTTAAAGGGAGCAGCTTATTAGATTCATCAGCAGATATTTGGTGAACAGCTAATGCATTCCAATAATAACATTCAAAAAAACAAAATTAAATAAAATAAAAGGTAACTGCAGGCAGCATCCAGCCTCTGGCAATAGAGCTATGAGAACCCAATGGTAATTTGATTATGAAAACAAACACAAAACAAAACAAATAAGACAAAAAGAAAAACTACAAGAAAATACAAAAACATACCGAGGACTGGCAGTTGAGATTAATAACAGTTGCTTCACCATGAAATGCAAAGACTGAAGCAACAATTTTATTTCTGTATTTGCAGATCCAAGACTGGATGCATCATCTGAATAAAAGTCATTCAGATCTTGTTCATATGTTCTCTGTTGGAAAATCCTATGAAGGGAGACCACTGTTTGTACTCAAGGTAAAGATTAAATAGTCATTGAGCAAACTAAAATCTGGAATTGGTGGCAGACACTTAGTTACTTTATTATGCTATGTGCACCAGAGATGCAGGTTATCAGTGTTTCCTAAGGAAGAGTTACTAAGACCTAAGTATCATTCTGAATGTCACCCTTAATGAAAAAAAGAAAAAAGCTGGAAAACTAAATGCCAAATCATATTTAATTGGGTTGATACACATGCAGATAGCACACAGCATGTACAATTAGCAGGATTTGGATTTAAGGGACTTGGAAAGTTTTGCAGCCAACCTGTAAAGCAATTCCGCCAGAGAAGGATCTCAGAGGATCCCTCTGGATCCCTTTTCAGCATGTGCCACACACACATCCTGTTCAGCTATTGAAAAAAATCCATGACTGTGTGTTCTCAATGCAGTATTAGGACCACAGAATTAGAAGGTTTCAACAAGGTACAAAAAAAAAAAAAAAAGTTTAATTTCAATGTACTTTCTTTTCATCCACTGTTCAGAGTTCCTAAAATTTGATTCTGCATCAGGCTACTCCTATAGCATTGTTTTTCCTTACCCTGCTCCATGTGATAGTTAAGGACTTCATTACTCATAAAAGAGGAATTGGCAGATCTCACTTTTCCTGTATTTTTCTTCCATATGTCAGGCTCATTATCTTGGCCATATCAGCATATCATTTCCCTTTGTAAACAATCAGTTTGTGTTCCCTAATACAGGGAAATTCAAAATGGTTCAGTATTTCAAATACTCTGTTATTTTCTCATTATTTTGTCTCACCGATGTCATGAGATCAATTGATATGTCTATGAATATTCACACTTCAAGCTAGGTAAAAGGGCACGACCTTACAAGAAAGCTGTCTGGATAGACTGTGGGATTCATGCTAGAGAGTGGATTGGCCCTGCCTTTTGCCAGTGGTTCGTGAAAGAAGTAAGTATTCAATCATTTAGAGCAATGTGGCTCCTTCAGTTCAATAAACATTTCATCTAGTATATTACTATTAAGAACCATAACTAGCTATTTTACTGCTTTTATATATATATATTTGTGGAACACTAAGTGCTTGGTAAACGAAGCTGATAACGACAGCCAGACACAGCTAGGCACAGGACAAAAATATGCCAGACACATATTGGCAGAGATATGAAGTAGGATTTTATTCCAAGACCTAAATATGTGGAGACTTTAACTCTGGTAATTGTCCAGGTAAATCAGTGCCAGTGTGTGCTGCTTCAGATCAGATCAGCAATATCTTTGCTTTAAGGACTTGAATTAAGAAAGACCTTTCTCTTTTGTGTAATTATATAGGAATAGGAAGCTAAAATTGTATACAAATTTCATCTAAAATTATGGATTTTGTATTATCTGAATATCATATGGTTCCTCCAATGTTTCTTTGATCCAGTGCTATCGGACTTATTCCCCCTTTATCTTTGATATCTGGGATCTAACCTTCATATTGCAAATTTTCAAATGATCAAGGAAATCAAAGGATTTGTAATTTTGCATTCCACTTGTGCAACGGATTTTTTATTTTTATTTTTTAGTATCAATACTTAATCTCTTTTAATTTGGGATTCATTTCAGATGCATGATATGTTTGCAGGATTTTCACATTTCCTCTTAACCAAAAACATCTTATCGAGACAAAATATCATCTGCACAGTGGAGATTATTTTGCAATGCAGCTTACAGAAGTCAAAGAAGGCTTCAAAAAAAGCAACAGATGTGAACTGAGTATTTTTGCATACCATTTTTTGCACAAAATAAATTATACAAAATCTTTCTTTGCAAGGTCCTTCCTATGAACACAATTTTCTCACTTCTCTTCCACCCCATCACTATGGGTTCCAGAATGCTATTTATCTGCCTTTGATTTTCTGGGGTCTCTCCATTCAGCAAAAAGATCCTGACCCTGAAAGTCACTTCATGAGAGTAAATTTCTGCATCATGAACACCCTAGAATCATAGAAAAGAATCACAGAAAAACCCGGGTTGGTAGGGACCTCAGAGATCAGCCTTTCACCCTAATGGTATTAGACTGTGTCATTACCACAGAGATAGCTGAGATGATCATATTACCATATGTGAATTCCTCCAAAAGTCACAGCAGCATGTAGGGCAAGTACTGAAATAATGAAGCTATTACAATTAGGTGAGCCTCTCAGCACAGCTGCTGATGGATGGATGGGCTAAACCAGATCCAGAAGCTGATCTCCAAAGCTGTGTGCAATGATAATGTGTACTTTTATTACAACTCCTTTTAGTGTGAAGGTGAACAAACTTGCAGGTGTTCCTGAGCAACTCTCCTACCCCGGAGGAAAGGCTGCAGGAAGGCAGGGAGAGGTTTGGAACACACAGGCACTGGTGGAAAGCCTTCTGCTCAGGCACATCTTCCTCATGGAGGTTTTAACAAAAAGCACTACAATGTGGAAGCAAGGTAAAAATCATGAGGTTTCTCTGTAGAGCTTATTGAACAACATAGGCTGTGTATGTGGATATGAAAACCTTCTGGTTGTTATTTGAGATCCTCAGAGAGTAGCTTGCTAGTAGGAATATTTCACTAACTATATAAAGGTATTTTCCTAGATTAAAGAAAGTTTTTACAGAACTGAAGAGTTCCTTGAGACTACAAGAATGTATAGTTCTGCCCATCCTGGTCATGGATTGCCTTTTTTCACAGATGACAGACATTTTCTTCTTTCCTTAGAGCAATACTTCAATCCAGCATTAAAGCAAAATGCATCAGGATAAGAATTGTGCTTACAGCCTCATTATATTAAAATGGCTAGGAGGGGAGAAGAGACAAGACAATTACATGGTTTGGATCAGAATAATGCTTTTCTCAAAGGGATTGGGCACTTTTAGTAAGAACTCTGGGAAAACTGTAGGTCTCTCTGTGCTTTAAACTCTGCAATTCTCTTTTGCTGGCAAACGCCTCCCGTAAGCACCACTTTCCATCCTCCCTGGCGCCTAAGGGCAGTTCTGAGAAAGGGCAGTCCACTTGGAAACCGATTTTTCCAGGCATGTCTGTCAACTCTAAGGAATAGCACCACAAGCCCATAGATTTAAGGCAAGCAAAAGAAGAAGCTGGATTTATGTGAAGTTAGGCTCTCCTCTAGCAGGAACAGCAGATGCGCGTCCCTTTATTGCACAGGCAGACTGAAATATTTTATCATGTTTTCACTTCACACTGTGACCTCTGTCACTTGTTTTTATTGCCACTGTCAGGCTGCTGAGTTGCTGGCGGCTCCCTGGGGGCCATGGACAGGGATGACATGGGCCTGGCAGCCTGTCCCATCCCACCACCCCAGCCAGGAGCCCCAGGTATCAGGACCTCCCTGGGGGTTGGGACAGGCCAAGGACAGGCCAGGATGTGGGCCTGTGGATGGGCCCAGCTCAGCAGGGACCATGGATGGGTAGGGCCGGCCTGTGGACTGCTGGAGGCTGGCCCTGCTGAGGCCTTGCTGGGACAGGGGCTGATGGCCCCAGGGGCTGAAATGGGGTCCTGGGCCCTGGGCAGGGTGGGGTGCCTGTGGATGGGCACTGACAGTAAGGCCTGGGGGTGGCCTTGGGATCCTGATGGCTATAAGCTGAGGAACAATTTATTGTCACTTACATTGAAACACTTGACTTTAATTCCCAAGCTATTTTATACATAGGAAACCTCCTGACCTAAGTGGGAGGTCTGTGTGGGATTCGAGACATAACTCATCTTTTCAAGTATCCATGCTCCAGTGTACCACAAGGCTTTTCAGGAGATTTAGCTTAGAAAACAGCCTCTATGTATGAATGTGTCTTTATATTCAAGCTCAAGACATGACCAGCCAGCTTTGGAGCCCTCAGTATCTTCCTTGTGCCCCTGGAAGCGACAGGTTGGGGTGTGCCAGCAAATTTCCTGCATGCATGGGAGACACCACCTCCCTCCCACATGGTGGATGTGCCACCGGGCAACTGGTTGTTAGCAGCTTACTGGGGCACAGGCAGTAACTCCCCACTTTCTCCAAAGCATCTGTAGCTGCCCAGCCACAGCAGCCACAGGACCTGGTTCCCATCTATCTGAAAACGCAAAGCAGAGCAAGGCAGAGCAGACTTGGGAAATAAGGATGTGGGGCCAGAGCGTGGGAAGACAAGAGGCAGCCTGCTATGCAAGCTCCTTCTAGATTCAGGCAAATACAATAGTTAGAGAAAAGGAACAGCTGAACTAAGGGAAAAGGGAGAAAGATACACAGGGAGAGGTTTAAGACTAAAAAAGAGAAAGAACACACAGGGAAGAGTTTTGCATTATGTAGTAATATAACTGAAGTACAAAACCAACTTCCTTGTGTTCTGAAACAAAAGGAGAGCAAAGACCATTGTTTGGTTTCAGAGTGAGTTTTTTTTGTTTGTTTTTGTTTTCTTGTTGTTGTTGTTCCTTTAAAAAAAAAAAAATTATAATCTACTCCAGGATGAGCTCTGGCCTTGGCTTGGTATCCCATAGGTCTGGTGTTAATAAGAAATTCAGTCTGTTTCTGTAGTAGGCGGCCCTGAATGCCTTTAGTCTCAGCTAAAGATAATCAGATGTTCTACAGGGATTAGTAATACTGATGTTCTCTGACAAACCCTACCTCATGGTCACTGAATTTTAGGTCAAGAAATAGGACTCCTGTGCATGAAGGATCAGAGTTTTAGGTACCAGCTAATGAGCCACAGAGAAGTGTCTGTGTATGTATTGTAGTAGAAAACCTGGCAATAGTTATTTGCCATGGATAACTGTTTACAGTGGAGTTTCACCAACCTCAAGCCTTACTCAGCTGAAAAGGGCCAGAGATAAAGTCCCTGACAGTGGAAACATTAGGAACCGGCAGTGGAGTATAGGGAAGCAATAAGAACTGTGAAAGAAAATGGAACTGATTACATATGGACTACTCTGAAGGCAACCTGCAAAGATAAATGAATCTAATGCAACCCGGAATTTGTTTCCACAGCAGTAAATTAAAAAATAAATAAATATCCTCCTACATTTTCAAAACATCTGCATGGAATCTAATCATACATTAAAATGGGTTAGTAAATATTACATACTGGAAAGAAAGGGACTCTATTATGTGTAATTACCTTGTAGAAAGCAGTAGGCTTTAGACAAAAAAAAAAAATCAGACATAACATATTTAACCAATATTAAATAGCCCTTCACATAAACAAGGAAACAAAATCTACAGACTTTTTGCAGAAGTACATTATGTATATGTGTTACCTAAGACCATTTAACTCCTCTTCACTGGGTGTGTAGCTAAGAGACTAAAAGCAAAATTCATACATCTAATTATCCAGACCTCAGATTTAAGATTTTACCATTGTTTTGAAAATCTGAAATATCATTCACAGGCTGCTATTCAAATTGACATCAAAACTAGGTTTCAATTTCAGTTTTAGTGGAAGCAGATGAGGATTCACATTACATCTGGTTTGACTTTCTTCCTTCTAATAAATGCTGCCATTTGAGCCATGTCAATGATATATAACCTTGAAATGTTGCTCATACAACATTTTCAGAAAACAAAATACAAGAGGTGTAACTTTAAGACGCCCTATTCTTTGCTTCTGTTGAAAGAAGTTGTATTTTAAACCTGAAAGATTAGAAAATTCAAGAAATTTAATTAACGGCTTCCATGGAAAAAGCACTGATTGTACTTCTTCATGACAAAATGTACTTAGAATACAATAGCAAGTAGAAAGAAAAAGTCCACTGAGATCAAATGCAGTCCCCTAAGTGAGTGGCCTCATCAGGTTTTCAAATGACAGTGCAAATAGTCTTACACTTTGGAAATACATTACCCTCTACTACCACCTTCTTCACCAATCCACAAGAGTGGGCCTTTCTAGGAAAAAAAGGAAAACTGCCATTTCAGCAGATCTACACCTCAAATGTGAATGGTGGCATTCTCTTCTATAGACTCCCTAGCCTTTTATGTTTTTGAAATGTCTAAGTTTGGGGATTTTCCTCAAAATAACATTATTATTCTTTAAATGTTAGTAGTGTCACATTGTGCTTACATTGCACTGCACATTGCGCATACCCACATTTCTTTAATGTGAGACTGTTATTTGTGTTTTGTTTTTTTTTTCCTGGATTACTAATGTTGCTGTCTGTTTCCTCTGGGACAGAACCTACCCAGTATTTAAGGTCTTTGTTGAAAACATTTTCAGAACTACTTCTGCCTTTTCTGGATTTGATCAAGGTGACTTGATAAGTTTGGTTCAGGAATTGACCTTGCTATGTACCCATGTACCCATGGGTACATGGGTACCTATGTACCTATGTACCCATGTACCCTTGTCATGTACCCATGACAATTCCCACACCCCTATCCACTGGAAAGGAGCTGTATAAAAGAAGAACCCAAATGTGCACTCTGAAGCCAAGAGCCCTTGCAGCACTGCATCATATGGGTCATAATAGCTGTCTAATCTCAAAAGAATCCCAAATCTGAGAAAGATATCAATAAGCTCTATATACTTTAATTTGAGAAATGCACGGTAGCAAGTCCAAATTCTGAAATGTGTGTCTCCTATGATCCCAATTACATGAGTTCCCATATTATCCAAGGCAATGTGTTTGTGCTTCATCATGCAGCCAGGGAGCAGACAGGTAACCCCAGCCAAAAAAAAAAAAAAAAAGGCTGGGTAGATTTTTTTAAAATGCTGACATTGATATTGATTGCTGCCATAGCCAGGCCTGAATCCCAATCCTATCTTTGCACTCCATAGCAGTGAGCTAAGAGAAATGCAGAGACTGTCCAAGAAGCAAAATGGCAACACCTGCCTACAGTATTCTAAGCTTGAGACTGATTTATGAGACACCTTCTGGGATGCATACTGCCAATAAAGCAGCCACCAGGCTTGAAGGCCAGGCTCCAGAGACCAGTTTTTACCAGGAATTTTGGAAGTTTTGAGGCCTCAGATTCTTCTAGGGAATGTTTATGAAGTGCTTGACTGTGAGGGCAGAATACCTAAAATAATAGAGATACATATACAGAACTGAATGAGGACAACAGTGTGATCAAAGGCAGGTCCAAGCAGGAGACCAAGACGGCAACGATTTTAAAAAGGTTTGGCTATTCTTCAATGCTAGTCAGGCCATGTGGTCAGAAGGCCATAAAGCTGTAACTATTCCTACTTTAAGAACTGCTGAAAGCCAGTTTAGCATTTATACTCGTTCTGCAAAGTTCCACAGTCCAGGTCCTGATGGACAAACCACCTGTGAGATGCTGTGTCAGCAGGCAGAGCAGCACTCAGTCACTCACTCATTCCAGTGCTGATGTCCACACTGTCAGGAAAGCAGCCTCACTTTCTGGATCATTTCTGGGTCTTGAATTGCATCAAAGTTGGTAAGCCTTTAAGACACGGGAGATTTATTTCCCCTTGCCCTCTGTAACTACAAGAGCCTCAAAATGTTGGCTGCTCTCCCCACTGATTAAGAGATTCAGACACCGGTTTTTCACCCACTTCATAAATATTCTGATCTCAGGGGTCTGTAAGAGTTATGTGAAGCAACACACTAATGTTTGTTAAAGATTATATGCTTGACCTATCACTTCTCAACAGACTTAAGCCTTTCAGACAGGTACAGCTGAAATGCCACATTCCCACAATCCAGTATTTCACACAAGTATTGATTTAAAGAATGCTCGTTACACCTGTATTTACGTATTCTTTGAGACAATGTAGTTAGTTCACACACACACATAAACACCAAAATATGCTTTCCATCTCCATTTTTTTACATTCTCCTAGCAGAGGTTTTGAGCTGTGCAGGAAAGCGAGCAAGAACTTGACTGTATCTCCCTGTATGCCCTACATTTATACCACTGCTGTTCCTGGGGACAGATGTACCCCTAATCTTAGCATATATCTGAGTACTGGCTCTCAGAAACCTGAAGAGCTTTTGAAATTATTGGAAATATTCCAGAGTCAGAGGCATGTAAGGTGAAAACAAATACTGTATCTGTAGATTTTTCCCTTCACCCTTTAGCCGGATACGTTCATTCTTTCCAAGGTCCCTTCCCTTCAGCTAAAGCTCTTCAGCTGATGTTGGTTTGACTTGACATTTTTTGTTGGTGGTTTTTAAACCACTGCATCTGCTGACTCTATAAAATCTTCTTTTCTGTGTTTTCCTCCTGTTCATCAGTTTTCTGTTCACCCTTGTTTCTTAAAACAGGACCAGAAACTTCTAAGGGCTGCATGCTGGCCCCCTGCAGCCCCCTTCCCAAGTGTGAGTGATTGTGGCACTGTGAAGGCTGGGCTCTTCTCACCTTGAAGGGCCAGCCACCTGGCCACCACTACACAAATGCTCTGACAGCTTTTTCAGTAAATGTCATACAATCATTTGAGCTTAATTTTTATTGTTTGCCAGAGTCTAGTCTCCCCAGCTGTCTTTTTAGCTGCCTAACCAAAAAAAAAAAAAAAAAAAAAAAAAAGTCTTCTCTGAGTGCTCCCTGTATATCCATTATCTGGGGGAAAAATCCATCTGTTTCATCCTGCAGCATCTATATTTGAAACACTCAGCCTTACTTATCTTTAGCTAATTCATTCTTTTCTGTCAGGAGCTTCTGCCTGAAATGTTATTTGGTTTTGCTCCATCAGAGAGATCTCCTCTTTCAGCCTCTTCACTCAGTACTTCATTCATCAGCCTTTCAACAGCAAGAGGTGCTGGTACAAATGCAGGATCTGTTTTATCCGCATGGTTTTTTCCTTCTTCCAAATGCTGTTCCTGCCATTTGAAGTTTCCATGCCATAATCACACCTATCTGTATCTAGTTTCTGCTACCACTCAACATCTCCCCTCCACTCCACAGCTGGTTCAGTTCTGAACAAGGTCTGTTATTTCCCCAGCCAACTTACATCCCACTTTGGTCTGAGTTTCTGCATCTCTCCAGCACATTCTTACTACTGAAAACAGATGTTACTGATATGTACCAATTCTGACGGGTAGGAAAATAAAGTAGCTGTGAATACTACTAACACGAGTTTCCAGGACTGGGTCTTCAGTTGTGATTGTGATGCTTTATTATTATTGTTATTATTATTTTAATGGATAAAACCTAAGCCAATGCCAAAAAAGATGGAGTGCAGTACCGTGATATCACCACAATGAGGCATGTGATGCATTGTTTTAAAAACAGCTGTGGCAAACCATTTCTATGCTGTGCAGTATTTCTTCTCTTTTTCAGGTCCATAATAGATTTTCCCAGGTTCTATTCAACATTACTATTGTTTAGAGAAGGTCCTTTCCTTTGATGTGACACCTTCACGATGGTGAAAATCTACATATTTAAAATTATTTCTGGTCTTCCTTTTCCAAAAGGAAAAAAAGCTCTGCATTATTTCTCTTGTGTACTTTCAACTACCCAGCTGCATCTTCCCAACTACCCATGATCTTAAGAAGCTTAAAATTACTTTCATTGTGCTTGCAGCTGTTCATTTTTTCACAATGTGAATGCATTTTGATAAAATAAAGGTAATCCTGCATCTGTCTTGTGCCTGTAGTAGGAATTGTTCAATGACATTTGTTAGTGCAAACTCCTATGTGAGTATTAATCACTAAGATGTTCAAATTCTGCCCCGTGAGGGCTTTTAAGCTGTTGAGTGTGTTCTTTTTCAGTGCATGAAGACAATTCACATTGTTGCTCCAACACTTGTCCTAGGGAAGAAATACTGCTTTATATTTTAGCAACCCAGCCCTTTATGATGATGTCGAGTAAATAGGACCTCAGTAAAACTACTGATATGCAAAGGCACTATTTATCATGAAACACTTTGAAAGAAAATTCTGTGCTTTCAACAACTTAGCTATTTCAGAAACTGAACTATAGGCAATAATGTGTATCTTAATTATTTAACTGCATCTCAACTATTTAATTTAATGATCTACTCAAGTGAATTATATTGGGTTTCCCTCAATATATACAAGACCAACATCTTGGTTGGTTGCCACTAAGTTCATGTGGGCATTAGTTGTACACAATTACTAGGAAACAAGTTTATGTTGCCCCTTTTAGAGAATTCATAGTGCTTCAGAATAACACTGGCTTTTCCCTTCCCACCTAGATAGTCCTTGAACAATTTAGGACTTAAGAGGGTTTTGTTATGTACTACCCTTCTGAGCAGGACCAAGAAGTTCTATCTCCTATTTCCACTAAGAACTGTGGAACTGCAGCCAGCTTCTTCCCCACAAGATACTGCTTTTGCTAGAGTGGTCCCAGCCACAGTGGGACTGCTCGTTGTTTCTCTAACATGTCAATCATGTTGTCATCCCTCTGCCTTTTCTCTGCTTCAGTATCTTCTCCGTTTGAATCTCTAAGTAGCACTGTAAGCAAACCTTTGGGATACCTCAGGTCCTTCTCCCTTGCACACTCTTTTTATGGGCTCTCCTCTGAGTGCTGCAGAGTAGTTGCAGCACACTGTCATTTTTCTCCATTGCTGTTTTTGTGTTCCTCCTATGGGCAATGTTTTCTGTATATTATGAAAGAGAAAGTAAGATTTTACTTGGGAAAAAAAAATGGTTTCAGGTTTCAAACACAGTTCAAGCTTCAACCTTGAAAGTTTCACCCCTTCTTTTTAGATGTTTAGTTCTAGGTACTCATTTGTACCTTCTCCTTAAAAAATAGGCTCACCACTCTGCTTGTGACCAGAGTGCCAGAACAGGGCATTAGTAGTAAAAAGGAAAATGGGGATAAAAGGATGTACTGCTTCCAAGTACAATGACAGAGAAAACTACTGACTAGCCAAACTGATAAAGCGGCTGTGAAGGCCTGAATGGCAGATCATAGTATCACCCTGCTAAAATGTAAGAAATACAGAGAATAGTAAAACATTATATGCTACCATCAGAAGGATGTTTTAACTGATGTCTTTGTAAATGGGTAGAGGAGTTAATCCTGTGTTATCATAAGGTTTTTATTATTATTATTATTATTATTTTATTTTTGTGTGATTTCTGGTAAAACAGCAATGGAGTCAATTCCCTGTGCTGAAATAGTAACAGGTTCATTCAGTGTGAATGTTAAATTCAAAGACAGAAACAATATAAGCTGATTGTTACCTTAAATATAATAACAATTAATTGTGGGACAGAAAAATCACTAAGGTCACATGCAATTTCAGAGTTTCTCTCAACCCTGTTTCCTTGCTTTGTTCCTCTGAGTCAATCCCCTTACTTCATAAAAAGTCCAACTCTGTCCTAAATCCATTTAAAACTCCTGTGCTTTATTGCCTTGGCTCTTTTGTTTACTTCATCCCCCAAATTAAATTCTGTATGGTCCGGGTCCTCAGCCAGCCTAAGCTGGCATAGCTCGATCAGAAACCACCACTCTTTGCTGATCCAGATGATTGAGCCCCCTCCTATTAATCACTGGTCGTTTCCCCCATCCCCCAGGCAGATTGCTTGCACGTTGTTGGCAGGGTTCCGGCATCATCTGTTCATTCACTAATAACACTATTCAGCATTTACTGGGCCAGCCTGGCTCTCTGCGCATTCAGCAGCAAAGCTGCTATTGATTGCATGATGGGGAAGCAGAATCGAGCTCTATGAAGTAGCATCACTTTGTATTCTGAGGGCTGTGTGCAAACTACAATGCAGTTAATTCACTAATGGTTTATATTTGTCTTGCTTGTGCCATAGTGAGGAGAAAATGTTTCAGCACTGCTGGGGGTGGGGTCGCACGATCATTATTCGGAGGATTTGAAAGTCACTGCACAAAAGGCAAGTTGTGTGCTGTGCTCCAGCAATGACACACCTTAATGCCTGTGAGGCACATTGCCAAAGACCTCCCAGTTAAGGGAGGTAAGATTATACAGCCTGTGTTGCCTTATTGCATGTGCCAAATGAAACTGCCAGATAAAAATATGGTATGAAGGACAAAATGATTTCAGCAGAAAGAAATAATATGATCTCACTTATACCAGTTTACACCATCTACACTCTTGCTCTCCATGAAGAAAGCTGCGCCAGGTCCATTACATTTGAAGTGAGATGGTACTCTGAAAGGGTAACCAGTCTATTAAGAAAAATCATATATGTTTTAAAGAACAGAACTGAATGATTGATATATGTGGGTCTAAATCAATTTCAAGACTTAAAAGTTTGAAAAGTATTACTGCCCTCCAAAGCATTAAAGGCCTCCAAAGTCTCTCATAGTATTTCATAAAATACAGCAGTCATTCAAAATAAAACAGAGCATCTTTAAAAAATTAGAGGGAGTCTGATATTTTGCTCAACACAAGCCAGTAGTGCAAGCTTGCAGCCCAGAAGGCCAACTGAGTCCTGGGCTGCATCACCAGAGGAATGGCCAGCAGGGTGAGGGAGGTGACTGTGCCCCTCTGCTCTGCCCTTGTGAGGCCCCACCTGGAGTGCTGCATCCAGGTCTGGGGTCCCAGCACAAGAAGGGTGTGGGGCTGTTAGAGCAGGTCCAGAGGAGGGCCACAAAGCTGATCAGAGGGCTGGAGCAGCTCTCCTATGAAGAAAGGCTGAGAGAGCTGGGGATGTTCAGCATGGAGAAGAGAAGGATCCAGGATGATTTCATTGCAGCTTTTCAATACTTAAACCGGTCTCGTAAAAGAGATGGAGAGCAACTTTTTACATGGGCATATAGTGATAGAATAAGAGGGAATGGTTTTAAACTAAAAGAGGGAAGATTTAGATTAGATATAAGGAAGAAATTCTTCACTCAGAGGGTGGTGAGGCCCTGGCACAGGCTGCCCAGAGAAGCTGTGGATGCCCCATCCCTGGAAGCATTCAAGACCAGGCTGGATGGGGCTTTGGGCAACCTGGTCTGGTGGGAGGTGTCCCTGCCCATGGCAGGGAGTTGGAACTAAATGGTATTTAAGGTCCCTTTCAACCCAAGCCATTCTGTGATTCTATGATTCTATGATTTTGTAGTTTTTGAATTAAAAATATCAATTCAAATATTTTCATTATATAACTTCTTGCAAATTTGTAAAGGTTCTGAAAAAAATTCAAATCTTATCCTCGTAATTTTTAAGGAGTGTATTACCATAAATTAATTAATTATGTTTGGCTCTTTTAAGGAGATATTTTTAAGTATTTTGAAGAGTTTCTTCTTCCAGTTTATGATACAGTATATATAACACTTCGATGTAACAAAATGCATAATTACAGATGTAACTTGCAGTGAACGAATGGCATGCATAGATAAAGCCACAAGCAAATATGCCAGTCTCGTTATCTCTGATATGTAAATACCTAACACAAAGACAAAAGCTGAGCTGTATTTGTTAATACTGGCTAAAAAGAGAAAAGCATTAAAAAGTCAAGGAAGTGATGTGTGGTGACTTGTTTCCTCCTCAACCAAATTTCTTCTCCCTGAAATAGCTGCTGAGGAGTTTCTGGTTTGCTTCATTTCTCTATGATAAAGAATGGAAAAAAATTACTTTCCCTACCTAGACCTCCTCTTCCAACCTTTATACCTGAGCTTCTCCAAAACTACAGAGCTTCCTAAATTGTAAAGGAATAAGCTGCTTGTATTGATGATTGTGAATATAGTAAATTACTTTGAATACAACAAAAGCTTACATAAGGTGAGCCTTAAATACTTTTATACACGCTCTGACCTCACCAAATCATCACCTGGTGGAAACAATAGCATTCCATTGTCTTATGGGACCTAAGTATGTTTCCTCAGCTAAGAAACTATTCCACTGACTTTCAGCTCTTACGTCAAGAAACACTTCACGTGCATTTGTTTCTACGTAACGTGAGTTGTATTTTCTTGGCTATTGAAGGTAACTGAGAAGCAGCGAGAACAGGGTCTTTTGAACACCTTTTTTCACGTTCACATGCTACCTTTATTCATATTTAGAGTAAGATGTCAGCCTTTCAAGTGCAGCTCTAAGAATACCAATGGTGCAGTAGGAACAGGTCTCTACTGCCAAAGGCCACATGACCATCTTAACCAGTCACAACACTTAACCAGGAAATTATTTTTGTTATGGAAACTACATACTTTGGCCTTTCTCCTTCAGGCTCTGCAGACATACCAGACTGATCCTACCATGAGAAGGATGCTAACTCAGCTGTATTTCTATATTATGCCTGTATTTAATGTGGATGGATACCATTTTAGCTGGACAAATGTAAGTACTATCAGTAGTATTACTCAAAAACTTGTTCAGACAGGTAAAACTGAATGTTTCTTATATCATTCAAAGGCGACTTTCTGGATAATCTGGCCCTTCAGTTTGTGTCACGCACAATTGAAGTAAATTAATTCAGTTAAAATATAATACTGAGTATGTTTACCAGGGGTGTGTTTTTCTGTGTGTACAGATAGATTTTCATCAAAATATAGTAATATTGTTAATTAACTGTTTTAAAACTTACATTAGGATCGATTCTGGAGAAAAACAAGATCAAAGAACTCCAGGTTCCCGTGTCATGGTGTTGATGCTAATCGCAACTGGAAAGTGAAATGGTGTGGTAAGTCTGAAAATACTTTGGTCCGCAAGCTCAGATTATCCTGTATTTAATTATTGACACAGTAAGTGGGTTAGATCACATCAGTTGCAAAGTATTCCACAATTAAAGATGAAGCTGCTTTCCTATAATACCACAAGGCAGGGCTTGAATCTTCCATCTATCTTAAAAAAAAAAAAAAAAAGTCCTGAACTTTGGAAAGACACATCACAAACAAAAGTTTTCATGGTAATTGTGGGAAAATTGCAAAACCACACATACCTGTTCTATATTTCTGCAGTCATGTAAATCATATGAAGCATAGTATTGAGTTTGGTCCATCACATTTCAGAATTTACCTGACTACAACCTTTGGAAATATTTTAGACTTAATTTTATTTAATTAATCTCTTCTCTGAAATTACCTTAGTTTTGGAAACTTCAGATTTGCTTTGTAGAGAAAGGTCTGAGTATATTTTAAGACCATTATTTTTAGTGATTTAGTGAAGAAGCTTTTAAGTACATGGAGATCAGTTTTCAAGCTCCCTGAATTTCTGTAGATACTTTCATAAAAACTGACCTAAATTTTGCATAGAGGACACAGTAGTAATGAAATATTACCAGAAGATTTGGAATGGATCAGCTGAACAAGAAATGATATTTTATTAAAATCTTACAGCAAGATGATGCAACTCTCACACAGGAGTCAGCAGCCACACATGTTCTGGTGTAGCAGAAAGTAATAGCCCTTCATTGTGAAATACAGCATTATTCACCTGGTTCTTCTGCTGACCTGCTCTCCCATCTCAAGCAACTTCCTTCACCTCTCTGAAATTGTGTTTGCATGGTGTTAGCACAACAGTCCTCCCTTTGAACTATTCCTCTTCTACTGGAAATCTCCAGGGGTTTCCACAGTGCTCTCACTGCTTGAAGTAAGGTTAAGCACTGTGCAGTCTGCCTTTCAGCGGTTTGATTGACTAAATAGATTTTTG
Source organism: Anser anser (assembly GCF_964211835.1). NCBI lineage: Eukaryota > Metazoa > Chordata > Aves > Anseriformes > Anatidae > Anser > Anser anser. Next base: position 36,159,957 of record NC_139721.1, read on the forward strand.
AAAATTGTAAGGATAAAAGTAAGTGTAAAATATCTGCTTGGGGGAATTATAAAAAGATGAGAGTGAACAGACGCATACATTCAATACAGTATGGACCAATACAGTATGGACCTTCCAATTTCTATCAATTCTACTTGCAGTAAAGAAAGGACTGACAAGGAAGCAGTTGCAGATGTTAGATGTTAGATGAGAATCTCTGCACCTCAGAAAACAGTCCTAGGGCTGCTATCACGATCTTCAAGGCAAATTTATGCTGCAAAAAGAATGTAAAAATGAACCAAAGTTCTGTATCATTGTTATTATCTTTTACTTACGTGCAAAAATCACAACTGCAGGTATTTTGGGGATGTGCTTTTACTGTTCAGAAGTCACTGGCATAATTGGAATGAACAGTTCTCTTAAAAATCTTCAGAGCCATACTGTAGTTACCTATCAGTGCAACATTAATATTCACACAGTGTGTTTTCTTTCTAGACCTAATTAATCTTTCTTAGGTTCAAATCACTCTGCTCCTCCCTCTTCCTGCTCCCCTGTATTTAAAACACTCCAACTGTGTTAAAACCTAAACACTTTTTACTCAGTCCTGAAAATGTTTGCTCTTTTTTCTGTAAAAGCAAACAAAAATCTAGGCTGAGTGAAACTATAGCTATACGCACACATTGTGTGTTGCCATCCACTACTTGTTAAATCTCTTCCCTGCACTATAAATGAAAGGCAGCTCCCCACCACAACTTTAAAAACTAAAAATTATTTCAAAGTTGCTCATCATCCCACTAAGCACATGCTCTGCTTTCCTTACTGGACCCTAAATTCCACCTGATTCTCTCTTTCAGCAGAAAATAAAGAGCTCTTTCATGGACAGGGCTGACGGGTGCTCAGAAGATCCTCACCTGGAGGCTTGTGTTCTCATTAATCTGACTCTAAATGAGGCAGAGAAGAATCTGGATCATATCACACTTTGAGGCTTGTAAAACCATGATGCATTTAAAATTTAATATGGCGTATGCTTGTAAAAAAACTTTTAATACAGTTCAGTCACACCTACAGTTTGCAGACAAGGCTTGAACTTCACTGCAGGACTCCCAGGCAGGTGTGTGGTGGCAGAATCCAGCCCCTGCAAAGCCACTGTGTGCTAGCTGCACTGAGCTATTTGGTAAAGATAGCACAGCATCCCTTCTGCTTTCCTCTGCCCTTCTAGTGCGGGACTTTGATGTAAGCTTTATGATGTTGCTTCTGTATTCTCTAGGGGCTGAAAAATGCGTTATATCACTGATTGTGATAGATACCGTTTTGCAGCCCCCCTGTGCCCAAACTAGTGCACAGAAATTGCACACAGCCCCAGGTGAATACTGACTGCAAGATCTCTGGTGTACAAATGTTCCTTGCAACATATATATATGTGCAGTAAGTAGCACAATGGTTCAATTCATGAGATAAACAGCAACTTTAAAGCCAATAATGAGGTACACAGAATTAAATCATTTCATAGGGCAAATCCAGAGAAAGGGTTTGCATCCAAAGCTCTGAGAAAGAAGCAGTGGGAATTAAATTTTGAATGCATCTCAATTACTAGAGCACCCCATTGCTCCCTGAGGACAGCACCCCACACTGACAGGAGAAGTGGTTGCAAGGAAGTTTGAGAATCATGCTTCAGCTTATCCATACCCCCAGTCTTGCTTCTGTACCCAATTAGACTTGGTTTTATCATTCTCTGCACATGCTTCCTTTGTACTTTTGATCTTATGATAGATGCTGGAGGATACCCTCAATATACTACCAGGTACAAAAATAAGGCAGCATGGTGATATTTAACACAATTCCGTTTTCTTCTCATGACTATAACTCTGAAATTTCACAGGAGTTGTTGATACATACTGTATCATTTTTTATTTCTTGTGTTACTGTAAAAGAACTTGCAGTACGAAAATTCAGGATATCCTTACACTGTCCATGGGCACCATGGAAACTCAGTCTCTTTACCACCAGCCAGCTTCACTTAAGGAAAAACATTAACTACAGCTGGGATTACAAGTGGCTCATGATAGTAGGCTGAGCAGTTTAGAGAATCTTTTCTTCACTAAAAGTCACTAAACTGAGTCATATTTTACCATTGGGTCATTTTAGTGTTAGCTTGTAGGATTATGCTTTTTATTAAAAAGGAGGCTCATTTTCATGGTTCAGCATAGAACACTGTTGTGGGCGATGAAGCATCCATTAACAACAACAACAACAAAAAAAACAGCGGCTCTGGAGGCTCTGTTAAATAGCTTTTCTTTAGCTATATTATCTGACAAGACATCAAGGCAGGGTGCTCTTGGGATCTGGATGACTTGGTGGCCATCTGTTCTGCAGGGAGGACACCATCTGCCCTCAACATAACCCTTCCATATCCAAGGCTATCTAAGCAGTAATACCTTTTGATATCCCCACCTGTGGCCATTGAATGATAGTCTCATTTTTCCTATTACAAATGAAGCTGCAGCGTGAAATTCTTCCACGCTTTATTTTTTTTATTTTTTTTTTTTGGCATTAGGATGATCGCATAACCCTGCTTTAGTTCATATTATTATGCATTCTCACACACTGCTTTTTTCTTATTATTTGAAGATGGGAGTACTTACTATACAAATGAAAGCCAATAAAGCACTGCTTTTGTAAGCCCCTTATGGTACCAGGAAATGTAGCAAACAAACTATTATTATTCTGCAGGTCAATGTGAAGCATGTGGCATTTAGAAATCACAGTGGATAAAAGAGCGCTATAGATTTGCATAAATATTCTTCTTTTAGGCCCAGGCCCTAAGCTGTAAATGAGGTGGTGGCTTAGAACCAGAACTGCTATGTGATAAAGGAGCCACTACCACGCCTCCTTTTCTGAGTTTCATCTCTCACTACCTCATGGGATATTACACATAGGTTTCACTTCTGTAGCTTACTGCCACCTGAGCACAATGATGCAGTGAAAGAAATCCTCACTGTTGGGCCCTTGCCCCTTTTTGAAAGAAAAATAAGCCCTGTGCAAGCTGAGATTATTTCTATTTTAGTTAACTGAGCAATCATCCTATGCAGCTCATCATTTTTTTCCCATAAGGTTTGCGAGAGTAAAAATAGGCAGTAGTCAGGGACTATTCTCATGTTTTAAACGAGTCTCAAAGGTAATGCATGTCGAGGTTATCTACCTACCATTGCAGCTATCACTGCATAAGCCGGTACACTAAACTACTCTTAAGGGCTAAACTGGTCTGGGCAGCGACTAGTGAAAAATCTCCATGATTCCTAATAGACCAACTGAAACCCCTCACTAGTTTTAATAAAACCTCCATGCCGGAGTGCTATCATAAAGTGTGCCCCTCGTATGGAAAGCTAATGAAGAAAATACAATGTAGTCAGGCTCTCCTTTCCTGTTTGGGTTAAAAATACATCCTCTGGGGAGAACTGCATGCAGTTGGCCACTTGGCCACTTGGTGTGTTTATTAGATGGACAAGCAGATTGCTGTACTGAGGTCCCACTGGCTGATGCCCATCATTCACAAAAAAAAGCAATTTGTTTATGGCTTTTCATGCTTTTGCACAGAGGCTAAGCAATTTGTTTATGGCTTTTCATGCTCTTGCACAGAGGCTCACATAAGGCTGAGCCAGGAGTTGACCCATAGAAATTCTCCGTGATCGCTCACCGTCAGCTTTCTCATTCCATCTCTAGATGAAGGTGCTTCATTTCACCCATGCGATGACACCTACTGTGGTCCCTACCCTGAGTCTGAGCCTGAAGTAAAGGCTGTTGCTCATTTTCTCCGCAAACATCGGAAACAAATAAAAGCCTATTTGTCCTTCCACGCATATGCACAGATGCTGCTGTACCCTTACTCTTACAAATATGCAACTATTCCAAACTTCAGTTGCGTGGTAAGTACATTATGGCTGGGGAGAATACACTTCCCTATATAACATTTTTTGGTACATTTTCATTTTGAGAAGAGAGTTGTTTCCTCAATGCATTGCACATATTTAATATTGAGGAGTATTTGTTCTGGATCCGTTTACAATCTGGTTTCTGATTAGATAGCCTTCCCTCAAAGTGAGTCAGCAGTAATTTGATTTAAATGGTATAGTGCCTTCCATTCATCAGTCCCTGCAAATTACCCTATAGGATAAATCCCTGGGTTTTAATTATAGTTATTATCATTTTATTTAATTAACAGTAATGGGAATTATGTAGTTAAGTCCCTGGGCATCATCTAGCTGATATTCTGTCCCTTCATGCTCAGAACTGGAACACTTGAAGCACAAAGAAGATCATCTTCTATTTTATGGCCAAAATAAAATTGAAATGGTTTACGTTTATTGATTAGAAGAGAAATCTCATAGATTTCACCAAAAATAAAGCTTCTATTGCCTTATGTATCAACCTGCTCAGACGTAGCATTTTTACCACTTTAAGACAAGCAGTTAATTAACATCAGGTGCTTTAGAGCTTTTGTTTATTAGGAGAATAAATTAATAGTATATTTTTTGATGCAAGCTTATTGATTTACTAATATGTACTTTTCATGTATTCTATGCTCATCCAAATGCAGAAGAGCTATTCCCCCTGCTTGCAGTGTGAAGTCTTCTTTGAGCCAGACTCCTGTGCATAAAACCCTCCCTTTAGCCTATTCTCTTAGGGAAATGTTGCTCAAGCTTCACTTGCTCTTTGCTCCTGCTCACAGATGCATATTGCAGCAATCAGTAACCACCGTCTTTCTTTTGCTTTGTCCATACATCTCTCATTCTGGCCTTGAAAGCTGCAGTGACATTTAACTTACTAGTTTAAGCTAGTTTACTCCAGAAGGAGCTTAACTGCATCTTACATTTATCCTGTGCAGAATAAATGATGTTGTCGGTCCCTGGAGATTTGCTGAAGTTTCACTGAGCTGCCCTCTCAGGAGACTGAGCAGCCAGCACTGCACAAACTGAAGCCTCTTTGTTGGTTTATTTCTGTTAAGACACTTAATTTCATGAGTTACTAAAATTTCTCCTGTCTGATGTCATTCTTGGGAAATAGAGCAAATTACAAGTTAGCTATGCAGGCAAAGGAGCTAAAAATATGAACATGTGGAGACTGGCAATCAAACTCTGCACTGACTCTGATTAAATCCATGAACCTTGTTTTTATTCTACCTTCTCCACCCTCTTTTGGGGAGTGGGAGTGGCAAAGGGAAAGAAGAGCTTCCCAGACGAACTGGTAGCTATTAATTACCAAAAAATGTAGACTGGGAATTGAAAACCCCAGGATCTCACTTCTTCGAAAACCAGCAGGTGCAAGCATCCTTTTATTTTAGAACAGACAAGACAGCAAAAGGTAAAGACATAATCTTAGGAAGAATCAGCATCTCCTCTGCAAGATGATTGCTGGGTATCAACAGTACCAGGAGTAATGTGAGACAACAGCAGACACAATGTTAGGAAATTCATTTGAAGGAAAATGGACCGCTGAGAGCTTTCATACATACCAATATATCTTCAATACATGTTGTTCTTGTTGCTTGATGGCTATTTCCTTTCTGAGAGAGAAACTGCCCCTCAGTGCACACACTCTACTTTTCCATCCAGAGCTTTTAAACCAAAGGAGTCCATCTTTGGTGAGTGATAGGTGTGCCCTGAGTTTGTGAGGCCTTGGATCAGGCTTTGCATCAGAGGGAGTTTAGGTATGGACCTAAAGTGACACAGAAAGACACTGGTTTAGACAACAGCCCTGAACAGGTGTAAGTCAAATACCAATTCTAAATGTTCTGCCAGTGCTTGACTCTGGCATTGGTTTTATTGCAGTGGGGCAAAAAGGAGAGGGAGGTTGGAATAAGAAGCTGAAGTGATTTCCTGTTATGTAGAAAGTTTGGTATGGGGGGGTTATAGTGGAAATGAATGGAATACTGTTGCTTAGTTATTTATGTGTTCTAATATTTGCTTACAGCCAAAGGCTCCGTCACCCAGCGGCTCCTAAATGAATAATCTTTAATATTTGAAGTGACTCAAACGGTGACTTAGGCTGAGGTTCCAGACTCTCCAGTTCTCTTGGAGATTTACAGTGAGATGGAAAGTGGCTGTCTCTGCTTCCTGCTGCTGACGGAACAAGCTTTGCTGGTCCACGTGGACTCCACATGCACAGCAGATAAATAGCAGTTGGAGTTAACAGGGGGCCACAATTAATCCCAGGCTAAAGAAAGGATGTTTCTGTCTGGGTCGTGTCATTCTAGAGAGCTGTCAGTTACCATTTCAGTTAAAGCGTTCAATTATTCAGAGCTGCTTTGAAACTGGAGAGCTGCGTACTGATCACAACATGCATATTCTGGGCTAATTCAGGCACAAGTCTCCTATTAACACTCTCCTAAAATCTGTCCTTTTAAGATACTTAAAATGAAAGTGTACTTTAAGATTGGAAAAAAAAAAAAAAAAAGGAAAAAAAACGGCAAAAACATTCATCCACCTAGAGAGTTTTAAATTTCACCTACTGTTCACTCCTTTTTTTTTTCCTGTACAGTCACTTGCAATAGTGTTTACAGTGAGCTTATATGGCATGACTGAGTTTGTGTATCTCCCTGTAAAAATCTGACAATTGCATGTGAAGCTTTCTCCTTGAGGGGGGTGTTCAAGGGCTGGTTGCCTGGATTTATTCACGGTGAGATCTGCACAGTGTGAACTGTCCCCCTTCGGTACGTAACTCCAGCAGGGGAAGTGAGCAGCATCCCTCCAGGCGAAGAGCAGTGCAGGGACACCTGCCTACATGCCAGACACACACTTGGGTCCCTCCTGGGCTGACCTTCGGGCAGTTGCTGCCTCTGCGCAGGACTCAGTGCTGTTGTGCTGTTTTAAAATGGGAATTGCCAAAGGATTTCTTCAGAACGATTTCGACAGGGCTTGCCTGTTTTCTGTCATTGCTGTAGGACGTGTAACTCATGTGGGGAGTGTTCTCTCTCAGAGCTGTGTTCTCCTTTCCATGGCACATTTACTGGGATGACTGCTGCACTGTCGCAATGAAACCCCTCTGCCCTCACAGGATCTGACACCTCCTGCCCCATCAGGGTCCTGTGTGCATCATGACTCACAAAAGTTGAGGCATCTGCATGTGTAATAGGAGGAACAGTCCCAAAAGACAGTACTTCCCTCTGTTTTGGGCCTCCCGCCACCTCCTCGTGTTTGGTGCGGGGTGAGTCAGAAACTGCCCGTCAGCACCAGCTGGCTCCCAGGTCCCAGCCCTGCAGAAGCGCACGGCAGCACTGACTTGAGCAGTTCCTGCCTTCGTGCAGCCTCTCATGGAGGTGGTGTGAGGAAGACAAGAGACAAACTGAAAATATCAGGCCAGAATCTCCAGCACAATCTACCTTGTGCTGAGAAATGAACAAACCAAATCCAGTTGTGTCTAACAGATTTCCATAATGGGGTAAAAATTTCTTTTTCTGTTGGGCAAGGGCTGGACAAGCTAGGTAAGTGGGCCCATGTGAACTTAATGAGGTCTAAGTCTAAGTGCTGCATCTGGTTTGGGGCAATCCCAGACATGAGCACAGGCTGGGAGAAGAACTCACTGAGAGCAGCCCTGCAGAGAAGGACTTGGGGGTTCTGGTGGACAAAAAGCTCGACATGAGCCAGTAGTGCGTGCTTGCAGCCCAGAAGGCCAACTGTGTCCTGGGCTGCATCACCAGAGGGGTGGGCAGCAGGGCGAGGGAGGTGATTGTGCCCCTCTTCTCTGCCCTTGTGAGGCCCCACCTGGAGTGCTGCATCCAGGTCTGGGGCCCACAGCACAAGAAGGGTGTGAGGCTGTTAGAGCAGGTCCGAGGAGGGCCACAAAGCTGATCAGAGGGCTGGAGCACCTCTCCTATGAAGAAAGGCTGAGAGAGCTGGGGATGTTCAGCCTGAAGAAGAGAAGGATCCAGAGAGACCTCATTGCAGCTTTTCAATATTTAAATTTGGCTTATAAAAAAGGAGAGCAAATTCTTACACAGGCAGATAGTGATAGGACAAGGGGGAATGGTTTTAAACTAAAAGAGGGGAGATCTAGAGTAGGTGTAAGGAAGAAATTCTTTATGCAGAGGGTGGTGAGGCACTGGCACAGGCTGCCCAGAGAAGCTGTGGATGCCCCATTCCTGGAGGTGTTCAAGGCCAGCTTGGAAGGGACTTCGAGCAACCAGGTCTGGTGGGAGGTGTCCCTGCCCATGGCAGCGGGGTTGGAACTAAATGGTATTTAAGGTCCCTTTCAACCAAAGCCATTCAGTGGTTCTATGATCCTATGATTCTCCAGGATCCTTTCCTTCGAGATCATAATATTCCTTTTCCTTTCAAATATGTGCATCCTTTCTATGGGTTTGCAAGCACTATTAAGCAGTATTCATGTGTGACCCTCAGGATTTGCCATGCACCAGGCCTCTTGCACAGTTTCAGAGGATACCATGAACCTCCTACACAGCCTGTATCCATATGGATCTTGAAATGTAGGTGCTCATTTTCCCCACACAGCACTGAATCTGTACTTCTGCAATAGTGAAAATAGATCTCCAAGCCTATGTTTTCTGGTCCCAGAGAAAGTTAGACCAGCGGTGGATATTCTCCAGTCTACCAAAGATTCAGGAGTGGAATTTGCCTCTTTCCTTCTTCCTACTCTGCTCAGTGAACCACTGTGGAATGAAACCTTCAATCACCAGCAGAAATGAGGTTTAGTAGACTGGGAAATATATCTGCAGATGTTGGCAGAATACGCTTGCATAGCTTTTAAAATGCCTAAAAAATGGCATATATACACCTATAATTAGAAATATTTAATGGCTGACCATTCACAGTGCAGTGAGCTTTTTTATGCCATGAAAATACTGAATCAAGTTCTTAGTGTTAGGGAATTACTGTCAATAAAAATAAATAATGCATTTCTCACTTAAAATCATTTTAGTTTGGTTGCTGCAGATTTACGGAACAGGGCATTGCGCCGGCAATCAACAATCCATAGCTCAGGCTCCAACCCCACTGTAGTATTTAATTCAGAACCTAATTTATGCATTTGTTTTTCTCCCCCACACAGGAATCTGCAGCCTATAATGCTGTTAACGCTCTTCAGTCTGCCTATGGTGTAAGATACAGATACGGTCCTGCATCTAGCACTTTGTGTGAGTTTCCCTCCAGCACAAGTTTACGACTTTCACCTAGCTATAGTAAGAAGGAGACTACCTTTGTTATTACATAGGAAGCAAATGCTGTTTAAAGTGAACTTTGCTCCAGTTGTGGATGGTGAAGAAGGCGGAAAAAGTTTTGTAACTGACACAGTCAGTTGATTGCAGTAAGAATAAGTCAACTGATGCAATAAAAGAGAGTAAAATGCAATGCATTTTGGAGGGGAAATCCAGCAAGTAACACGTTCAGAACATATCAAAAGAGATTTAAATAAATAAATCAGAAGATCTGAAGAAGCGTATCTTTACCAGATACTGTAAATGCATTACTAAGTTATAAAATATTTGGGAGAAAATAATTCAAAGTAGTTTTCAGCTTTCACTATTACTTTGCCTTTCCCTCTATGCACTTGTGATAGATACAGCTGTTCATGAGCTCCTTCTAAAATTTAAGATGATCTCCATAAAACTTAGGTTTCAAATGCCTCAGTGTCTAGATGATGGTAACTGATAGCAACAGTATCTTTACTTGGATATCTTCCGTTTTTTCAGAGGGTGACTTCAAATGCATTTTCCCCTATAAACAGAGTAACTTTAAAATATTCTCTTTAAATATGTAACAACATTTGTCAAACAAGCTCCCCATGCAGATGGGGAAAAGGAAATGAAGTTCAATAGGTTTCAACGAGAAGTGATTCTCTTTACCAAAACTATGAGGCCTGAATTCTCTTGGTAAGACCAACAGGCTCTGAAAAAAAAGTGAGGAGCTTAAGTAAATAGCAAGATCTTTACCAAGTAAGCTCCTGCATCTCCTTTGCTGTTGCTGTGTTTTGGTTGGAGCTCTACACATCACACTTTATCGTGGGCCCCCATCTCACAGCACAGTCATCGTCTTGTGCTCTTTACAGTGCAGTCATTTGCTGCGTCGAAGGAAGAGCAGTGTGAATTAATGCTAGAATTGCACAGAAGAAAGCAGGCCACATAGGAGATGGATCTTTATATAAATATAAGTGTCTTGGGTAACCAACATATGGAGATAATGAAAAGCATAAGAAACATACTTCCTCTGGAAGGTTTGTTAATATTAGACACCACCTATGCAAATGCTCTCATACTGTAAGGAAATCATGAGACGAGACAGAAATTAAGAGAAAAGAATTTTAAAAGCACTTTTAAAAGAGAATGTATTTTACTTTATCATCTTTCTCCCTTCTCCTTGCAAAGGAATTGCCTTAAAAAAAAAAAAAAAAAAAAGCTAGAAGCATGGAGAACACAGTTCCAGCTGAGAGATCTTTGTGGAAGCAAAGCTCTGGTACAAGAACAGTTTGGGGCTGTATACTAAATGTTCATTTTATTGAAGTTTCTCTGTACACAGAGAAGTCAGTTATTACTTTTTTCATGTGAAAATCGAGGGCCTAATCCTGTATTGGGCCGAGAACTTTACACAAGGAGCTGGGTGCCCATACCCCTCTCTGAAGGGTGTTTTGGGTCAGGGAGCAACAGCTTGCATTGTAACTGTAGTCACTGTGTGCTGCAGACAAAATACCACAATAACTGTCCAGTGCTTTCAACATGACCTGCACTGAACTGTTGTGTTGTTTTTTTTTTTTTTTTTTACTTTTCTCTGAATTCTTTCTTTCAGATGTGAGTTCTGGCAGCTCTATGGACTGGGCCTACAAAAACGGTATCCCCTATGCATTTGCGTTTGAGCTGCGCGACACCGGCCATTTTGGATTTTTACTTCCTGAGACGCTGATCAAACCAACCTGCACAGAGACCATGCTTGCTGTTAAAAATATAACTCTTCATCTGCTGAAGAAATGTCATTGAGAGCTATTTCTAGGATCTGAAATTAAGGGCTTTACTTCCAGCATCAATTCCTTTCAGCACATTTACTTGTCACAGTAAGCTTAGGCTTATAGAAGCTATAGAAGGTAACAGGAAATATGGTATTGTTTCTACCAGACTCACCTGGCCAGAAATAGAAAAGAAAAACAAACATTTATTTTTTACTCTACAAAAGTCCCTGAAGTTGATATAGTAACTTAGTTTTCCATTTGGTGTAACATATTTAGTTCTTTTTGCATTAAAGCTTTGATTCTCTGCCAGGGACTTCACTGGGGCAGGTCCAGGCCCACATACAGGTGCTTGAAAGAAAACTTAATTTCTAGAGTGTCTTTGGCCTTACTGCTTTCCCAAACAGGACTTCCCTCACGGAGTCTCTTGAATCAGGGGATAAAATTAACCTTCATGTATATGCACTCTGTGTCCCAACACAGGCCTGTGTCTATAGCAGTAAATGGCAGTGCAGTATATAGTTGCAGCTGGACATGCTACAGGTAGCAACGTGTCTTCTTTCTGCATTTATACGTACATATGTATATGCACTTTTCTGATTTTTATTCATATAATGCAGGAATTTGACCTAAGGTTTCCTTTAACTGTTCAGAAATGACGACTTTCAAATGTATATATTGGGGTGGACTAAAAATCAACATACTGCCCTTGAAAATGTAACTTCCCTCAAGATATGTAAGAATTATAATAAAATATTATTGAACTATACAATACCCTGCTTTATGGAGAGACCATAGCTGACAAAGCAAATTGCCATGACTAGGAGCTTGGAACCAGGCAGGTGACTGGTGCTTCTGGGTTTTGCCATAGTATATGCCCATTTCTACCAGCTGAGGACCTAGCCTTGACCTGTAATTACAATGTTAACTGATGTTTTATTCATCAGTATTCTTACAGTGAGTTCTGTAACTCTGTGGCTATGTGGCTGCTCTTCTTGGAAGTCATATTTTTTGCATGCTTTAAAGGAATTAATAATAGATTGTTAAGTGAGATGGAGGTGAAACAGGAGCTTTACAGCTGAAAGAGAGAAAATAAGCACCATGTTTGAAAGAATAATAATAAATGCACAGAGAATTTAACAACTCGTTGAGGTTTTGGGGGTACTTTTAAAATACTATTTTTTTCATGTTATTATATCTGCAAAAGCATATATTTTACTTTATTAATTTTGAGCTTAATCGTATGCCATAACATGTTAAATAAAATGTATTTGTTAATAAAATTATCAAAGGCTTTTGTAATGTTCTTCATATTTTATTTCATTGTTAAGCCTTAGTTCATGGTTTTAACAATTTTCTGTATCTGTAAAACATTACTGACAGGTACAATACTTTAAAAAATCTACACCCTCTCTAGATACGTACTTGAACTTAGTAAATGTGCAACATTTATGAGACTAGGGAGCACTATATTTAAATAAGAATGCTATTGTCTTCAGGACTTCAAAAGGCAATCAGTGAGCAAAGATGACAGAATCCCATTCTATGTAAGTTTAACATTTTGTTAATAAAATGTATTTATTTTAAGCAAACTTTCTGAAAGCTTGTCCAGACTTGATTAGTTCAGAGTTGTTTGAGTAATGCAAGTTTCTAATACGCTTTAATTAAAATCTAGGTAATGGAAGCTCTAAAAAATATCTATCCAATGATCATCTCCCATTTGCTTATGACCATAATCATTACATATTTTGAAGACTGCAACAACAGGGTCTTGTTATGCACAAATTCTTGACAATCAGTCCTGGTTGTGGTGTAAATTAAATATTAGCACCAATTGTCAAGAGTTATCCTGGATTTAAGTAATAAGATTAAACTATTACAAGGACACGTGGAACAGAAGTGAAGGACAGAAGGTGTGAGAGATGCCTAATCAGCAGGAGACAATTCATCACTGGATCGCAACCTTTGTACAACCTTTTCCACCTAGAGGCCAGAAGAAACCAGATTCAGATGTGATGGATTGATTGCTGCTCATAGTTTAACGGTTCATCACATGAAACATTTCAGATTTATCTTCATACCATCACGTCTCCACTGTTACTGAAAAGTAATTGAACTCTTGGAGAAAAATAAAAGAAAAAAGAAAAAGAAAACTGGTTTTATTAACAAAAGGTCCTAACATTTTAGATGTGGTTGACCTTGGACAAGAATAATTGCAGGTAGTCCTACATTTATCTAAGAAGCTTTGACATTTAGAAGTATTTGATTTTAAAAACGTTCGATGAATAAAGCTATGTCCTGGCATCTGGGTGGACTGAGCCTGAATACTGCTTTACATGCAACTGAAACCTCTGAGCTGAGCTGAGTTTTGAAAACCTTTCTATGCAGGATAATTCAGTGCTCCATAGCTGAATACAAGTGTAAACAGTCTCTGAGTCCTTTAATTTCAGGGTCACTAAAGCTGATCAAAAAGACACTCCGCAGAAAAGAGCAAACCCTATTTCCTGAATTAAGAATTTGTAAGAAAATTAATCAGCAAGAGTGATTCTAAATAGAGCAATTTACCCTAAGGCAAGAATTCTTATAACAGCTATTTGGATATGGAACAACAGCCTTTTTGACTTACAAATGTTACTTCTCTGAACATTTCTTTCTTATCTCTATAATTACTTACATCTCTTCCCTTTCTACTTCTCTTCAGCAGACTTTATTGCCCATAGGACAACAGAATTGGTAGCTGGTTTTAAGAAAGATGAGTTTATGTTATGATGATAGGTGTAGTTTATCATTCAAATAAAAAGCACATGAACAGCAAAACAGTGGTTATTAATCTGGCAGTCAAAATCAAATATATAATCATTATGTGAAATCCAGGAGTTGAACATCCTTCTTTTGCTTATTGATAGAATAAATATAACTGCTTCTGTAAATTGGAAAAAATGCTCAGACAAGGTTTTGTGAACATCTGTTCTTTTCTCTGCTAGCTTTTATGTTTTAAAAACACAACTCAGGTAAATTAGCATGAAGGAAACAGGCCTATGCCTCTGAAAGTCACCCTTCTCAACCACAAAAAAATTATCCCAAGTGTGAACTTTAACCCAAGTGTGGGTTATTAAAATTAACCCAAGTGTGAAGATTCCGAATGACCTTGAATTGTTATTCATAAATTGTTAAAAAAATTACCTTTATATGTTGAAAAAGGTACTGAGTTTCACTGCAAATCTTGAACAAAGAACATAGGGCAAAGCTCCCCATACCTTCTTCAGAAGTTGCTTCAAAAAGGCCAATGCATTTGGTTACCCATGTAACACGTAAAGCCTCCAGAAAAATGCAATTCTTTTTTTTTTTTTTTTAATGTCTGAAATTTGAGCAGAAAGATTAAGAATGACCTTCAATGCCAACATGCATTTACTTGGAAACAACCAGTACCAGTCAGCTTGTCTACAAAATAAATTGCAGCATGCAGATTGCACTATCTACTCGAGGACTGCACAAAAATGCTTATTGAAAACACTACACATAATTCTTTAGGCTGAGAAGAAAGCAGCATATTTCCTACCAAAAACAGGTTAATATTTAACCACTCTAGTTTATTCATGTTAAACAATACCATCCCTTTTTATGTTTACATTTAATTTTATGGCATTGCTCAAAGAATAAGATATTCAGTAGCATGAGTTGAGCAGTATATTTGTAAGCCCTTTGACATCCTTTTCTTTCTCTGAGTGAAACTACTGTATCATTTCTATAGCTCAGTGTTGGAGCAGTCACATTCATTGTTAGTCTCATACATAATGATTTAACTTTTTTTTTTTTTACTTTTTGTGACTAAAAGCCAAATGTTACCAGTTTCATTCAGTTCTTAAGTGTTGGTAAAACACCAGAACAATATATCAAATGTATAGAGATGAAACTACACTTCTGCTGAAGAAAAGAGAACAGAAATCTAAATAAACCTCAGAGAGAGCTTTAAAATATGAACCCCATTACATTGATTATATTCCTTTGAAAACATTTTTAAACAGTCACCACGCCAAATACCTTTTTTAAAACCTTGTCTCCACAGAAAATATGGCATGCTTAATGTATGTCCAATTTTCATATTCATTCATGATAAAAGTTTAAGATCCAAAGAGATGTAATTGTTTCCCCCTATCAAAGTAGGAGGAAATCTGTGTGCAGACTCACTTGCGTTCTGGCTGATTAAATCAATAGACCCTCCATCCACATCAGCACCATGGAGTCAGGAGTACTGATGCTGGTTGTTGGTCTGCCATGGATGAAGGTTAACTACTCCAGAGTGGCTTTCACGCTCCTCAGCTGAATGCGCCCATCACCCTACCTGTGATGCACACCTTGAGCAGCTGGTCGGAAACTCACACTTTTAAGTGGTGTCAAAGGAGCCTGCCTTAACAACAAGGTCTTCTTTTAGTATCTGCAAATTTGGGATAACCAGGGTTAACCTGTGTGAGCAGTGAGCTCATACAGGGTTCTTCTTAGCAAATAAAGAAGTGTTTGGTGCAATAAGTACATCTTCAACCCAGAAGCCCCTAAATGCTTGTCCCTGCCCAACAAGCAGCAGTGGTCAACCAGAAAGTTGCGGCTCTCTGCGTGTGCAGATCCTTTCAAATGCTCTCTGAAAACACTGAGTCAAGCACAGCAGGGCTTGCCCTTGGACTGGGACATCAGGGAATGCACTCATAAATAATAGATTCAATTGTTAATTAAAAAATTCTGCCACTGTCCCCAGCCATGCAGAAAGTGCATGCATGTGACAATGAAGATCCATCCTTTGCAACAAAGACAAGGATAATGTTCGTCATAGTTCCTGTCTGCTCCGAGATTCCTGCTATCCTACCACTGTTTGGCATTAATGAAAAAGATGTGGGCAGAATAGCCATAACAGGGAGCTATTTTAATCTCTCCCCAGGTCTGTAGGAGTGCATACTTTAACTGAAATAATGGATAACTGGTTCTGAAATAAATATTGTGGTATGACTGTGAGCAGGTGTTTTAGTCTTTTGTGCTGACTACTAAGTGCCAGGCTGTTCCTCTGCCTACCAGTATGGCTTGATGCTGGGTGCAGGAGGGGGTGGGAGTGTCTCTTTCTTTAACCAAATAATTAACCTTTTTTCCTTTTTATTTTTTTTAACTAATTCTGAGCAGAATATGAAGCTACATACGTCTGAGAAAGTTTCATTTTATAACAGAATTTTCAATTTTCTTGAAAATAATGTATCTGTTTGAATCACAACCAGAGTTTAGATGGCTCATTGTCTTCAACATGCTATAACTGAAAAAGACAGTATAGCAGTCTGAAAATCTCAGCCAAAATGACTGATCCACTTACTGTTTCATTTTATTTTGTTTCTAGATTGAGAAAATCTGGGTTGACTGGGCTGAATCAAAGCAGTTCAGTCAAAAAGCTGTGTTAAGTGTTCTGTGCTTAGTTAGCTAGAAATAGCTGGGGGTTTTGTTTTAGTTTTTGTTGTGTTTTTTTTTCTTTTTTTTTTTTTAAAAAAAAAGGTATATTTAAAGTTCTTTACTAATTGCCTTACTCTGAATTAAATTACTGCATGCACTGAGCTTAATACGGTTTGGGCTGAGGTATTGTTATTTTCCTGGGAACCAGGAAGCCTCCTAAGGGTTAAACGAGTGGCATGCCTGCCTCTGCGGTAGGAGAAGCAGAGCTGCTGTTTGGCCTTGTTAGCACAGAATCTATCAAAAAGGCAAAATGTACTTGAGCCTTATCTCACAGGATAAATTTGCTACCTCACGCTGTGCGCGTCTCCACTTCCCCTCCTCCATTTCAAAACCGAAGTGAGTCCTGTCTGTCGGTGATGACTTCGGGCTCTAACAGCTTCTAACTTTCAGGACTAAATTTAAATGGTGAACCTGTTAAAATGTGTGAACTTCCCCACATACCTACGCAGCTCGGTTCACACACAAACAAGGCGTCCGTCTGCGCAGCGTGTGCTGACTGAGGGTTTACGTAACGGCGTGGCTGCGACTCGTGGCAGCCACAAGGCCGCAGGTAGCAGGCAGCGTGTGCTGGGCTTCCCCGCTCCACACACTGCAAGCACCCCAGTTCAGCCACTTCGTCTGGTGCCTTAGAGCCCCCTGTGCTATATTACATTGGTGCAAAACCCAAAGCTCTTCTCCCAGGGCTGCTGTGGGTCTGCTATCATTACCACCTAGGAACCCTGACCACAGGCTGTACCCTTCGTGTGCTGCCCAGCACAGAGCTAAGGGGTCAGGTTTTGCTACCATGAACACCCACCCAGCTTTGGGCAGAGGCTGTGATAAGGTGTTACACCCTCAACTGACAGCTGGCTGCATCCCAGAAAGCCTTTGTTATCTTGTGGGTTACGAAGAAGGTCCTGTGTCACTGCCCAGAGTGAACAAAGGGGTGTCTGAGCTCTTCCTGTAGAGGCTGGTAAGGCTTCAGGAAGGCCCTGGGGAGCCTACAGGCCACCAGGATTTGTGTCTTCAGCCTATGAGCAATTCTTCCATATACTATGCATTTTCAGGAACACATTTTTAAAATCATAATTTTAAACAAAACAAGAAAAAAAAATCTTATATTAAAACTGTAGCACTTATTTTAATGAGGTTTCTTTTTGGAGGAGCTGAGGTAGAAGTGACCTGAAGCTGCTGCTATCCTGAAGGATGTTTAGGGATTCAGAGGATGCAGTCCACTTGCCGTCAAATGTACACCTACCGACCCCGCAGATGATAACTGCAGCCTTCAGGATATGTCTCAGCAGAGACCTCACAGCAAACCTGTCTGAAGAACAGGCTACTCTTCAGAGAGACGTTTTGATGCTGATGAATGTGGGGAAGTTCATCTATAAATCTCCCCTCTTGAGCAGAGAGTAGGAACATCATGTTTCCACACCTGTCAGGACTGCATTTTTCAAAAAAATGTTAAAATCTACCTCAGAGTTTTAACAGAGCAAGGAAGGTCCCCGTTCATTTCACACTTCCCTGCACTTCAGCAACAAGGAAGGCTCCTTGGCTGGTGTGCCTGGCTGCACTTCCACCGACACCCAGCCCGTCAGAAAGAGCAGCATTTAAAATCACTGGAATCACTGTCTTCTTTTTCTTTTGCCTCTGTATCTTAAACAATCCACCAGTGCTAAAGCCTGAATATGCACAAGAATAACTCTTGTCCATTTAGGTGTCTGTTGAAGGGCAGAGAAAAAGCTGATTTCTTAAAAAACTCCTTTTTTGGATTCAGTGATTTCCATTTTGCAGAAAACCGGCAGTCTGTATGTACAAAAAAATAAATCGTGGAAGGCAGATGATTTGTGAAAAGTTTTATCCACAGACATACTAAGTACAGTATATATCATCTTCAGACTCCAATTCTGAATGCACGGACCCAAGGCAGACTGGCTGAAGCATGTTTTCCATTTCACTCAGTATCAGGTAGACTAAAAACAAAGGACAGAAGTCTAACATGGGGTAAGAGAAAAAGTCCAAATTAAATAGCAAGACTGTAGGCCCCAAGAGCAGCAGACATTATTTGGATGAGTTTAAAAAGGCATTTTTATTTTTAACCAGCAATAGTGAAGCACCAATACTTAAGAAAGATGAAAGGAAAACAACCATGTGGGATAATTAGAGGACTGCTGGGTCATATGGCTTACTGGGAGAGCAAATGGCTAGAAACAGATGAAAAACTAAAGTTAGACAAAAACTAGCAAACAAGCAAAAACTAATCATTTTAGATTGAATGGCACTCTGTGAGAAGCATAGAAATAAATTCATCCTGAAGAAACGTAAGTAAATGGATACTGCTGGGATTATTTCTAAGGTAAAAAGCAGAGGGCTGAAAGGACACTAAAATCTAGAAAATCGCTTCTCCATGAATCTGATGATGTCAGAGCCCTCAAACTTCTCTTACCTAAAAAATAACTTACCATTGGAGTACTCCCATGTGGACAAGATTAATATTCAAGAATCCTCTGACATAATTAATTTTTAATGTTTGTGGATATTAGCGAAGAGGTGAAGGAATACAGTAATGCCTCCCCTGTCAGTCACAAGATTTCTCACTCAGCACAGGTTGGCACCTTTATCTCCACCTCTCCAGCTGTACATGGGGATAAACCTCAACACAGCAGAAGCGGATGCCTATCTGCTGTGTGAAGAAGCAGAGCGGCAGATTCCATACAGACGTAGCAGAAGTAATCTGCATTACATTTGGGGAGTATTTCCACAGGGGCATGTGGAAAAGTGTAAAAATCACCATGTATCTGCTGCA
The DNA here is from genome assembly GCF_964211835.1 of Anser anser. Classification (NCBI taxonomy): domain Eukaryota; kingdom Metazoa; phylum Chordata; class Aves; order Anseriformes; family Anatidae; genus Anser; species Anser anser. The sequence goes on from NC_139721.1 coordinate 36,179,149, forward strand.
AGATATTGGAGACTGAGAGGTAAAGAGAGTTAAGATTAGCTTCCTTTATGGAAAACCTCACTTTCCGTAAAATTCATCTAAATACTGATCCCACTGCATAGTAGAAGAGTATTTCTACTCCACTTTTCATTAGAAATCCGTTACGTGATTTTTCTCCATTCCTCTGCATTGCAATGCATTTTCATAAGTACACAGCTTTTCAAGAATAGATTTGTATTGTAACTGAAAAGGATATAGTTGCAGCACCATCAATATACAGCATGAAGTTAAAGACATGCCACAAATTCCAAAAAAGCATCACTGGAACCCAGAAGATGAGACGTATACGGGAATGTTTCCATGGAAGGCTCTCCCAGACTTGACTAATCTTAACAATGTGCATCTATTTAAATGGCACTTTATGCTCAAATCCACTAGACTATAGAAGCCAAAGCTGCAATGAAAGGGAAAACTACTGGATATCTATCATTTTGCTTGCCATCCAGTGTGGGAAATTATTTTAACACAGCAAGAGTCAGTTTATTTATTTAAGATATAAGTGCATACCTTTTAAAAAAGAATAAATAAATAAGTCTTTAAACTCTGCAAAATTCTTTGTCATACAAAAGAATGTTACTTATGAAGGTTCACATACACATCAACTATAAATATAGCAGTGCTTTTGCCTTAGGTGTTCCCTGTCAGTTATATACACTGCCATGAAAAAGACCAAAGCCTTTAGCAGCTCATTCGCTATTATTCAGCATTTTGACAACAACTGGCAATCCAACAGCCAAAAGTGCACTTGAGATTTCTGAGATATCCCACTAAAGCCTCCCATTCTTTTGTGGCTGGATGAAACAGGCAACCCTTGTGCCCCCTCCCAGAGGATAATAATGCTGGGTATTATGGAAGCTCGAGGTGTTAGAGTTGCAGACTTACCTATGCTACCACTCACCTTCTGTTTTTCCTGAATTAGTCCCCTGGGGTGGCAGGCCTGAAGTTTCATCTGTCTGGGAGAAGAAATTCACACTCCTCTTGCTCTGAAGGTGGGATTTAACTCATCTGACTTAAATTAAATGAAAACTATTCATCTAAACTAAATCGACTTGGTTCCCTCTATATAGTGGGTAGGGAAAAATAAAGGATGTAGAGGTTGATAGGCCACATCTCTCGTAGTCTTGGCATTATTGCTACTGTATGAGTTCCTCATTAGATGTTACTCTTTTTGCATAGCAAGAGCCCAAATGACAGCTGAGACTAGGTGCTTAGCTTTTATAACTGTTAAAATTAGTTGAGACAAATTCCATCCTAGGATGGGACTTACCCCTTAATTTTCAGTAGATCCAGCTCTGGCTGAATTCAGATGCCTGAAGTTCTTTCTTTCAAGGTTGCCCATGACATGCAGGACATTTAAGGAATAATTTCTGCTGTGTAATTTCAACAGTAATTCAGGCAGACCTAATTTCTTCAGCCACCACAAGTGAAGGCTGGTGCTGTGGACTATGAAGGCATCTTCCTTTCTGTCCCTCTCTTTCATGCTTCTTTTAATCCTGACAGTAATTTAGGTTACTCTAGATGCATATTTCTTTTTCTGCCTTGTAGATTGCTGGAGAGGGAACCAGAATTGTAAGAGCAAATAGTTTTGGTATTCCCCATTAATAAAGATTAGCTATCTAACTGAGTTAGCTAGCTTGATGCATTCTTTTCCTGTTTTTTTGTTTGTTTGTTTGTTTTTTTCCTGGACAGATTTTTTACAAGTTAAACAAATGCTACTACACAACACACAGACAATACCAAAGACACACGACATACCAATACAAAAATAATCCAGCAATGTAGAGTATTCAAAATCCATCAGAGGGCAGTTCCAAATCTGTCACTGAGAAGAGCTAATTCGAGGTTTGGTGAGACCCTGTGGATTTTAACCAGCGGCTGACTGGCTGCCAGCTGCCTGCTGAACCCATATGAGATGCCCCTTAAAGCTGCATCCTCTGTTAATTTTCTCTTTTTCCTGCCTCTAGCAGGCGCTACATTATATTTAAAGGCTACTGAGTTTAAGGCGGTCCTTGAACTTAAAGTGAGAATGTTACCTTATTTTTACAAGAATGTACAAGAAGTTCACTTTTGATGCAAGCAATCGGTAACCAAGATTAGTAAACAGCTGTTCACAGAAAGCTATGGCCTGTTCAGCCTGCCCCTGCAGAATCCAGTCTTCTAATAAAAGCTAATACCTTCATTAGAAAGAAACTGTGCTCAGAGCCTATCATGAGCAAGAAAAACAAAACTCAGTCAATAGCTTCATGGTAAAATATTTATTAAAATTGTAATAGTAAGTGACATGGTAAAAATAATCTCAAAATCAGAGATTTATACATCAAAATAGTGACTACAGATTCCTGTGTCCTGTGATTTTTCTTCACAGAACCACAGAATCGAAAGGGTTGGAAGGGACCTCGAAAGATCATCGGGTCCAACCCCCCTGCCAAAGCAGGCTCCTTAGAGCAGGCTGCCCAGGTGGGCGTCCAGACGGGCCTTGAATATCTCCAGAGAGGGAGACTAACAAATTAACACTAACTAATTAACATTAACACTAACTAAGACTAACAAATATCTTAACAAATTAATACTTGCTACATTATTGCGGTACCATTAAGGTTTGCAAATACACCAGAATGTTTCAGTATTGTATTTCACACAGTGACCACATGTACCAAATACGCACAAATACACAAAGCCTGCTTATAAGACACCGCCGTTACCTCTCTGATTTTTAAAACAGAGTACAGTCAGCTTCCACAGACAGAGGGCTCACACCTATTTCAAAGGACTCAGCCTCACTCTAATACAGTATACTGTGAATTTAAAGTCAATTTGGATTTGATCCAGCACTACAATGAAAAGAAATGAAACCATGAATTTAAATCTCCACAAACTTGGAGAAAATTCTTATCACGCATTTTGTGATATGAACACTTCAAAATACTATTTTAAAATGATGCACAATTGTTTAACCTGCTTTGCCTATTTCTCTGTAGACTAATATGTCTTAAGATTAAGAAAGCTATTTTGTAGGTTGCACACACTGTTGCTCAAAAAAGGGGAAAATTCCAGTTGCCTGTGCTGAGTGTTCTGCTTTCTAAGCAGAGTGAAGCATCCACATTTGGTTGGCCTTATCCATGTGAGGAAGCTTAATGCCAGCACAATTATGAAAAAATACACCACATTGTTCCCCTCTTACATCTGTGTTCATGCCATTTCTGTGCATTTGTGTACAATAATATCCCAAGTAATATTTCTGTTCTAAAATGGTGAACAAAGCGAAAGCAATGTGCTGACGAGTATAAGCAAGGAAAAGTTTAGGAAGAACAAGCTAAAGAATAGAAGTGGTTTGTTAAATGAGCCTTTTAAGGACTACATCCACAGCTATCCAGAGGCGTGACCTCCATCTCATGCATATACAAGTAGACCAATTGAAGCTCCACTGCCATAACTTGCTATTAAATTCATGTAAGTAAGCTTTCATTGCAAAATATATCTAGTCCCAGTGCTAGCTAAGGAAGCAAGTTTGGCTCAAGCACGTATGAAACACTATAAACATTATCATTAATCTTGACTATATATTGCTATGTATCAGTCATAAAGGCCCTGCACACCCCTCTTCACACTTTGTTTAAGCGAGGACTGCAGTACTGGTAAGCACAACTTCAGATCACGAACAGAAGCAGTCACAAAAATCAGCAATGGCTCTATGGATTTGTAGAAAGTAGGTCCTGAAGAATTAGCTGTTGGCTGTCTCACAAATCATGAAAAATGAGATTTTTACCAGCCCAACAACGTTTGTTCTGTTTGGCCTTCTCAGCTGTGAACAATTATAAATCACACCTCAACAGCCCCACCAGTGGCACGGCAACACTTCCTTATAGGCACCATCTCTGTTCCTGCAGGAGGAGGTCAAAAAGCTTTTAGAAAGAAACAGCATGCAATAAAGACTTCCAGATACAAAACTAACCCCTCCACCTGTGCCTGGTTCTGAACCCAGACAGCAGCAGCTTTGAATGTCATGAGAAGCCATCCATCCTACATGCTGCGAACCGGTGAGTCCAGCTTTTAATGATGCTGATCACACATCACCTCTGACGCTTAACTTCAAACTAGAAACATCTTGGAAGTCCAATCAAAACTGTCATAGGTATTTTAAAGCGTTTTGTGAAGTTATTTGAGTGAATACACACCGAGCAAATATTTAGCGAGTTAACTAGGATCCTAGAATGAATCACCATTACAGTGCTTCTTTAATATCGTCCTTCTGCTCCTTCTGCTTCTTTAATATCTTTCTTCTAGGCAAGAATAACCATAACCCCCATTCAATTCTATCTTTCTGGTTATTCATATTCAAAATCCTTCATTCCTGCCACGAAGCCCACGGTTTGTAATATACAGGCTGAAGTATCAGTTATTGCATTTTTGACAGCAAATAACCCACTGCGGTTGCTGGAGGAAGCAATCAGGCAGATTCAAAGATCACTTGATGGCAGTTAAAAGTGGTTATTGCTCCAGTCTCATTGCTTGCCACCTTAATTCACGTGACTTTTATGACCTCTCTGTCCCTGCCTTTCAACACGGATATTAAACTACTTGGAAACCATCCTTGTCATTCATTTGACTTACCATACCCACAGATTCAAGGGAGATTTATCCAGCCGAACTCCATTCAACTTTTCTCACTCCTTTTTCATTTTCAGACCTTCTTTTGTTATTATCAGCTTATTGAAAGAGATCTGCATAAACCTTTGAAAATGCCCAAGTTCTAAAGTGATACACTGAATTCACCCCGGATCAAGGGGAAGGGAGTCTTTCAGAACACAAAAATTAGGTTAAAGCTAATGCTTCGTGCTTCCAGTAGCTAGGCTATTCAATGCCTAATCTGTAGAACAACTCAGCATGCATTACACTGGTCACGTCACATCAGTTACAAAGACCTGCAGGAGCCCGAAGCTAGGATTTAAAGGTAGGAGGATCATCATTTTCAGTGAATTTGTTACTTTTCTAATTTGCCACCGATCAGAAGATTCCCATTTTGTAACTCCAAACTGGAGATTAAAAATTTGGCATAACCATACACTATGGTAGTCCGTGCTATTATGGGTGTTTGGGAACATAAGTAATGAACCAGATTCAGCACCACAGAGTAATCTCAGAGAGCTGTAACAGTAGCGACACCACTTCCCAAGAAAGAAGGCAATCATGTTGTGGCTCCCTCCCTTCAACAGTTTCTTCTTAATATCCAGTAATAGTTCCTTAGCAATTTTATCTGCTGGAGTTGGCTAGGAGAAGCCATAAATCAGTGTTATCTTTGCCATAGATCCTCCATACATCTTCTTTTGCAGTGCAAGGCCCTCAGGAAATTGCCAGAACTTTGTGTTCCTGGAATATTTTCCATTACACAGGGGAGTACTACACCAGCTTGAATTTGCCTTTGCATTTGCAGAGCCTCCCCCACAACAGTAGCCGTATACCATAACCACAGAAGTTGGTTGCTGATTTGTCCATAATCAGGTCTGTAAGTTTGAAAAATGACTATAGAAAGTTTAAAGGAAACCTATATAACCATATTTTAAAAATATTTATTTCCTTCTGTCTTCAAGATCAAGTCATGTTCCTTCTTCATTCACAATATTAGGGAATGGCATGCTGAGGTGCCACGGAGGCTGGAAACTGAATTATTCATCTGCTGGCAGGAGCAAAATGCTGGAGAAAGAACTTACGGAAAACTCCTATAGGTAGGCTAGAAGAAAAAATGTATTCCCAATAGAAAAAGTACTAGCAAAAAGGGATCACATTCCCACAAATGCAGTGTTACAAGCTTCCCAGCACATGAACGCAAACTACAGTCTGGAACATTTGCTATCTTCCACAGTTTCCAGCCACAATTCAGAATGTTATTCTGTCAACCACATGACATGTTTTTTTTCCTTCGCTGCTGATATTTTTCCTGCAGCTGTCACAAGTTGAAAAATATCATGCTTTACTCGGAGTGTGTATCCTCAGGTAACATTAGTATTGAGAATGTATTACAATATAGCAAAAGCCTGCACTTTTTAGCTTTAAGGAATAGATTTGTCACCTTGCAAGAACCTCCTCAAAGTGATGGATATTCATTTCATTACTGGTCACCCCGGGGTGTCACATGCTTTTGTACAAATGTTTGGAAGCAACCTAGGAATTACCTATTGATTAACATTCCCTGTGCTAATAAATATTTGCTACTTGCTCTTTCAGCACCGCAGCGGATATACTGCAGCCTGTTTTAACCTGTCAGAATATTCACCCTATGAACAAACTGTGAACTCTTACCCCGAGCTCCTGGATTTACCTAAAAAGAGAAAATAAAAATAATCTTACAAATGTTCAAGCACATTTAGACTGAGTGTCATAATGGATACAGTGGATATTTAGAATTATGCTTCAGTTATCTATTCTATTCTATTCTATTCCATTCCATTCCATTCCATTCCATTCTATTTTTGCAAGGGTGGCAGGCCTAGGACTCCACAAAGAGAAAGAGAGAAATGTCTTCTTTGTATTTCATTATTAGATAACCGAGCACCACAGGGTACACATTCAGTACAAGACTTGAAAGCTTCTCAACCAAGGTGCCTGCAGTTGCAGAGCAATCATAGCTTCTCTCCTGTTCCATGTTCCCATGTGCCAGATCCATCTGGACCCTGATCCATCACACGCTGATTATCTGCGTCTGGTACTTGAAAACAGAACGGGAGCAAATGCAGAGTACTGTACTGCAGCTAAGGAAGGTGCCAGCAATGAGGCACCGTGATTAAAGGGGCATTTATACACTGGTCCTGCCTACTGACCCATGCATCCAACACACGGGGTCTCACGCACAGGAGCAGTGCTGAGCCATCTGTTGTGCAACGGAGATACTGAAGAAATTTTGTATATAAAGCAGTAGTTTAAACAATGCTTTAAGTCAGCATAAACCTGTATTGTTGCCAAAAAATGCAAGCCTGCCCTCTTCTTGCTCATTTTCTTGTTCCTGTCCTTGTGTTATTCCCCACCCCCTTGAGCTAACAAGCTTTTGTGAGATTGCCTGATGAAGCAGGGTATGGAATATATCTGGATTAAAAATGCTCTGTTTCTTGTCAGGTTGGTTTCAACCTAATTAAATTCTGAACATAATTCAGCATGTAATACACAACATGACAATGCAAACGCTTGTGCTGACCAAGGAAGCAAGAAACATAGAGGCAGGAGAAGGAAGACCAATTGTTTCTTTTAGTGGCAGTTCTGTCTTATTCTGTCTTAAAGCAATCACAGTCTAGCTATTAGCGTGCTGTTTCAAAGCTCGTCAAGACGAATTAAGAACACAGTGCCATCGTGAGCAGTAGTCCAACCCCCTTACCAGCCCTGACCACATTTACTCCCTCCCTTTCTTATCTAAGAATTACTGAATGTGCAGGTAAGGCTGTTCAATTCACTGATCCCACTGAAAACTATTTTTTTTTTGTAAGACTGATTTTCAGCTGGAGCACTGAGCTGAACTGACTCACTGCAGAGCTATACAACAGCACCAACAAGACAAAGGGTGTCAGAACTCATACAGGTGAAAGAGCTCCCTTTGGGAGGCTGTAACATTCATGGATCAGCTTGTTCCAAGCATGCAGCTGCACTTTTAATATCAGCTTTTACTGTATGTCTGAAGTGAAGGCTTAAATCCTAGCTTTTCAGCATTTTCAAACAAGCACCACGTACAATTACCTTTGGGGTTGCTGTACATAGAAGTATCAGAACCACATGCTAAAAGTTCTCTGTGAGCCAGAAAGTTCTCTAGAGTTTTAGAGTCTAGAAATATTTTAAATACGTGAAACAATATAAATAGCTTTTGGAACACTCCAAGTAACTTGTAAATAAAAAAAGTACTAGATGGTAATTCTATTTTTTTGGGTGTTTCTCAAATAGATTTTCTCTCTTCTGATATTTTAATTTTAAACATAAAGGCTTCAACAAAGTTGTGACGCTTTTGCGCATACTTAGCACCATGTTTCTCTTAAGTTTGTCAGAAAACACTTCTCGAGTTTGATAGCACAACTACAGTATTTTATATGTGCTGCCCACAGACTTAACAGTTTGAGAACAAACGACAAGTATCACTCTTGTTTAGTATCTTCAGGACTCCACCAGCCAGGAAACAGGGATCTCTGCAGCTGCAATGGTTCCAGTCCTTGAGCCAGCCATTGACTGATGCTGATTCCCAGCAAAGACGAAATCTGCATGCTGAAACCAAAGCAGACATTGGAATTACTGCATCTAACAACCATTTTGGAATTATTTGCAAGGCTCCAGTGTATGTAAGATACTATCTTTAGTCTACTCAGTAACCCATGTATAACAAAAATATTCTAAACCTCCACTCTTTCTTTCCTGCGAGTTTTCTTATTCTTTCAACAGAGATAAAAGCTTAGCTTTTTAAAGTAATCAGCAAAACATACATTCTTTATGGTTTGTAGTCTCTAGCACCAAAAAAAAAATCTGACCTTGTAATGCTTCCTCAAAGTCCATAAAATTCTTTATAATTGCCCAAACATTTTAATACCTGGCTTCCCTAGTAAATAAAGCTGGCATAACAAATGACTTCCAATCCAAAGCACTGGGAGCCTGCACATGAGCTGGCAACCATTCACATCTTGGCCCTAAATGAGGGCACTGGACCGTCTTTCTATCTCCAGTGCTTATATCATTGTTCCCCTGTGATTTCCATCATTATTGGCTCAGCTCTTGGAAGGAAACTGGATGTCGACCTGCTCAATAGATGATTTACAATAAGATCTTCCTGGACAATTTCAGAAGCAGTCCTTTGATGACATACTGGCTCTACGCTGCTGTGGGGCTTAGGCAGGGGTTGCCTTGTGACTAGCACGGAGATGTAGAATACCAGCTGTGTCAAGCTGTAAACTGAGTGACGTGAGCGGCAGCTGTTTGAACCTGAGAACAGAAATTGAAGATTCAAACCACATTAGAAAGCAAAAATAACAAGAAGATTAATCTATTCATATTACAGTAGAAACAAAATAGAAGACGACACATAAGTGTCTTTTTGACAGGTCTTTTCTTTCAGTAATCTGATGTCTCAGCAGCAATTCTATATGCCAGCTAAAACACTGATGCCCGACTAAAACACACATACAAAATCATCCTGTGTACAACATATGAAAATAGACATTAATAGGAACAAAGCAGATAACTTCAGTCCTTGATGCTCTTTAAATACAGATACCCATTGTCTTCATGATATTATAATTGCAAGTCTATTTCTGCCAAATGGACCGTGAAAATCAATAGCAAACTCCATTTGCTAAATAACATTTCAAAGCTTTGACTTGGCTATGGAAATTTGGACTCAGGTGGTTTGTGTAAAAACTACCAGCAAGAAGTCTGTGAAAATTCTTATTCTTGCCATGTGTTCATGGCTGTCAGCTTTGAAAGACCAAGGTCATTTTGACATCCGAAGATCTGTATAACAAAATCGAGATTTGACCAATGGGGAAAATGTTTTTCCCTAAACAAAGGATTGGAAATAATTTCAAGTATACTCAGTAACTGTGCTGCTGAAGATATGGTCTTCTCAGTAAACCAGCCTAACCTGAATACGGTCATTAAATATCCTTGTGTATTTTTTTTGCAAGAATCAGTGTGCTTGGTGATGTGACTTTCGATGCTCTCACAGAGCTGTTCTAAAGCTAAAATCAGATCTACCCTCTTAATATTTTCAGTAATGTTTATCAGTCAGGTATTAAATTGCCTTCAGTTTCTAACTGAGAGTGACTAGAAAAAGCTCATGGAGCAGTTTGAGTCATTCCAGAAAAAAAATAATAATAACGTGGTTTGCTTTAATAGTTGGGTCTCACATTCATCTGTAGCTCTAACGGAATTCCCCATGCCAGTGTATTTCTTAAAAAGTCCAAATCTAGATACCTATGTGGCAACAAGTCTTTTTGGTATGAATCATTTTCCACTTGGGAAACTGGTTAAAGCAGTAGTAGGAAGCACTAGCTGCCTCTTCACTGGGGGACTGGGTTCGCTGTACCTTTACTAATGCAGCCACGACTGCTCTGCTGCAGACAAAGAAACACGCGCTGAAATAAACTATTCAGTCAAGAAGGCAAGGTTGCTTGCAAGGCCTCAGCACAGTGGCATGATAGCCTGGGCAGGCCCTAGAATTCCCCACAAAACATGAGGAAGGGAGCAGGATTAACCTCCTTGGATGGGTGTTGTCATGACTGATGAAGCAGGACGGCAGGAGGAGATAACAAATAGGAGCAGTTGGCTGCATGCTAGCTCTCAGTTCTGCTAGGTCGGAGATGACCCCCGGCTTCCCCAGCTGTCTGCTTTCTGTTACGGCCTTGTCCTGACCCGCCTGAAAGGTGGATCTGGAAATTCTGTCGTTTAATTTCCAGGTGAATTTTTAATTAATATTTGTTAAATATATATATATACACCAGAACTAGCTACAGTTAATGCCAAAGTCTACTGCTTTTATTACCAATGTTACTAGAAACTAGAATTCCTATTTTTATTGCAAATAATTCTACTTTTTGCACCTTGGAACACATAACTTGGCGTATCCTGCTCTCACTGGTTACCAGTCGGTCAGGGCTGGGCTGTGTTTTCCTCAGACCCACACAGGAGGTGACCCCCTCACCCCTTCATGAGGGGTGAACACCGAGAGCACAAACAAACCAGAACAATGTGACAGAAATAAGCAGCGATTTCATACAGTGAGAGACCACAGACGTCACCGCTTTTGTGAGGGTGCGTTTTATTAAAAATAAAAATCCCTCCGGCGGTCGTAGGGCAGGTAGGAATGGAAGAACTCTCCTGAGGAGGGGGCGCAGGCAGCCCTGCGTCCCCGGCCCCACACGGAGGGGTGGCCCCGGGGGCTTCTCGCCGGGAGGCGGCGAGGGGACGGCGGCGCCCCCCGGCCTCGGCTCACCCTCAGCCGCCGCTCCGCCGGGGCAGGTGGCGCTTCGCGGGGGGAGCCTCCCTCCATCCTTCCCTCCCCTCCCCGCGCTGGTGGCCCGGAAGGGAAGCCCTGCCCCTCCTTCTCCTCAGCCGGCTCCCAGGTGGCAGCAGCCATCTCCGCGGCTGCCTCCCGCGGCTCCGCTCCACCTGTAGCGCGCCCACGGGGCGGGCAGAAGGCGAGCGGCGGCCGCCCCCCTTCCCCTCCATCCCTCCCCTCCCTCCCCGCCGCCTCAGCCCCGCGGGGGCCGGGGCACGGCGGCCGCTTCCTCCCGCTCGGCAGCCGGGCGGCCGCGGCCCTGACGTCGCTTCCTTCCAACATGGCGAGGGCAGGTCGCTGCCGCAGCCGCTGCCGCCGCCGCCGCTAATGGAGGCGGGCGCGGGCCGGGGGCGGCTCGGGGACTGAGCGCGTCGCGGGCGCCGTCCGCGCACACACCGGCGGCGGCGGGGGACGGAGGAGGAGGAGGCGGGGAGGAGACGGAAGGCTTCGCTCTCCCTCGGCCCAGGGGCTCGGCTGCCGCCTCAGCCTCCCCCCCGGGGGAGCCCTCCCTCCGCCGGAGCCCTTCCTCGGGCCGGCCTCGCCGCCCTCCCACGGCCCCTCGCTGCCCTCCCCAGGCGGGGGCGGCCGGTGCCCCGCTCTCCCTTCCCTTCCCCTCCCCTCCCCTTCCCTCCCTTCCCCTCCTCCTCCTCGATCGCGCCCATGTATGAAGGGAAGAAGACGAAAAACATGTTCCTGACCCGGGCCCTGGAGAAGATCCTGGCCGACAAGGAGGTGAAGAAGGCGCATCACTCCCAGCTGCGCAAAGCCTGCGAGGTGGCCCTAGGTGCGTGCGGGCGGCCGCGGGGCCTCCCCCCCTCCTCCTCCTCCTCTCCCTCCCTTCCTTCCTCCTTCCTCCATTTCGTGGGGAGCGGGGGGGGGAGGGGGGGTGTCGAGCTGTGACACGGATTTTGGGGGGACAGGGCTTGGGGGGGGGTGCTTAGTTCCGCCCTGCGTGAAACTCGGGGGGCCCCCTCGGGTGACAGCGGCCGTGAGGGCGCTGCGGCGCCCGGCGGGCTCTCCTCCTCCTCCTCCTTCCTCCTCCTCCTCCTGCCGCTCGCAGGATGAATAGGCAGAGCCGGAGGCGCCGAGCTGAGCTGAGGTGACCTGGAAGCAGACGGCCGGCAGGTGACAGGCAGCGGGGAGGGGACGAGGCGGCGGTGGGGGAAGGCAGGCAGAGACAATGCCCGGGAGGGGTGCGAGGGGCAGCCCCAACCCTCTGGGAACCGGGGGGGGAAGGCACGACACCCCCTTCCCCAGGTGCGGCTGTGTCGGCACCTCACGCGGAAGCAGGACAGAAGTGCCGGAGCCGGGCTGTGCGAGGCGTACGGACGCGTTCAGCGACAGCGAGAGGAGAACCGGGGCTTGGATGCCGGCCCTGCTGAGCGCAGGCTGGGGTTGGGGCCCCCCTGGCCGAACACGAAGCAGCGGGTTGCCGGAGGGCTGCTGGGGGAATGCCTGCTTTATTTAAACAACACGTAAATGGGTTATGGCCCTCCCGGCCTCGTGTAATTGCGTCTGGGTTTGGAGATAATTATTTTAGGAATTCTTGGTTGTTTTTTTTTTGTGCGGCAGTCATGTCTGTTCAAACAGATTCAGTTAAAGAGAGAATGTGAAACTGTGAAACGCAACTTGGTTGTTTTCAAAATGAAGCCTAAGCAATTTCAAGCGCTCTGTTCTTAACATAGTCTATTCATTTCTCTTTCTAAAAATATTTTTCATTTTATAAAAAGAACGGGACTTTTGTTGTTTTCTTTCTCTCTTTGTCTGTGAAAGACTCAGACAAATGGAGGGGGAGAAATGGTGGCAGCTCAACTATTTATTTATTAATAATTCAAGTAGGTTGGAAAGGGTATTTCTTACATCTCTCATTTATCAACAGAATTTATTCATAATAAGCTTACAATTTAGACGGATGAGATTAAACTGATAACCCTTTGGTTTTTCCATTGACCTTATACAGCGTATTCAAGTTAGCAATAAAACAGAGAAATATCCAGCCAGTATGTCATCCACAGAATTAGATACTGGTATTAATCTTGAGTTACTGCTGTACTTTATCTCAGTAGCAAGATCTGTCTTAGGTATCATCCAGATCCCTCTCAAGCACAGCTCCATTGTGTCACGCACATTGTAAAGCGAGCCCACCAGATTGTGTAGTCTGCATCTTTTATCTTCTAAAGGGATCTGTGTGTGGAGACCCCCCCCCAAGCACATATCCCAGTGATTTCTATGCTATGGCTTCACTGAAATCTTGTCTTGTGGATCTGATTGCATGATTGGGCCTTAAGTAGGAAAATCGCATGGTATGTGGGTTTACAAGAGAGCGAAGCAGGGAAAAAGAAATAGAAGATTGCGTGTATTAGCTAATGTATATAAAAAAGGTGTCATCAACCTAAGAAAGATAAAAAGTGATGTTAGTTACCACAGAGCCTTCCTGAAAATCAGTGATGTTAGATTATAGCACAATTAAATACCGTCGTTGATGGCCTGTGAGTGTAGCATGGTCCGTTGTCTGCTTTTGTGTATCATGGATACCCAGTTCAGAAGTGGCAATATATAACTCCTGGCTACAGTGCTCGCGTCTAAGCGAGCTATAAAAAGCTTTTCAGAGAAAAGTAAATATCCTCCCTATTTCACATGTAGGCCAGCTGGGTGTTACTGGCTGTGTCTTTTGTAGCAGGATTGCAAATAGAATACCCAAATTTTGCTCTCTCCATCCAGTTCTTCATCTCAGAGATCAGAGTGCTTCCGTCCTGAAAAATACTTGACTGGACGCTTCTTTGCAACCTTAAACAAGGAATAAATGCTTCTTATTCCTGAGAAACTGCTTTCTTTTACAGACCAGTAAAAGTAATGATAAACCTTAAATAACATAATAGTTTAAAGTGAGGTTGGAGTTAACTCTGACAGTATAACTTTAAAGTTTTGTTGGATTTTTTAAATGCTTTGTGAATAAAATGTAGCTTTTAAAAATCATGGCAAACATCCTCAGATCAAAATTGTATTTTTCAGTTTAAATATTTAATTTAGTCTTCACTGAAATTATCTGATGTAGTACGAAACTCTTCTGTTATTAAGATTTTTTCTCCAACTTTACGACTTTAGTAAAACGTTTAACTTGTAGTATAACAGATTCTAACTAGTAGCAGTTACTAATACAGAGGTGTATGTGTTTGTTTTCCTGGATATTTTGACATCATGACATAGGGAGGAAATTAAGCCTATATCTAACGATGTAAGATAACGATATAGGATCTGTCACATCCTGTATCTAACAGTTCCCCAGGTTTTGTCAGTTAATGCAGAATAGTCAACTCCAGCTTTCACGGATCTTTTCATACAAGTTTGTCCTTTATGAAAAATGTTCCCTGTATGTGAGAAACATTTCCTTCTCTGTTCACCTAATAAAATACAGGTAACTAGGAACTTCACGTTGCGTACTTGCAGAGCAACTACTTTTAAGCTATGTAAGGAGTGAGTTTATCTTCACAACTGTTCGCTTGCAGAGCATCAGGCAGCGAGCTGCAGGTTTGGAATTAGAATTCCTTTCACAGCCAGTTCCCTGCACTGCTGTTTCTGTGTTGGTTTTGAGCCATATTACAGTCTAGGAAACTTTACAGTAAACATACTGCATTGTGTGTAGTCCATAAAAGGTCTTGAAAAAAAAACACCTCCCTAGTTGAATATAAAATTTTTAATAGAGTGAACACAAACAGTTAGTGCTTTGTTAGAGTCCAGGGTGTGGATTTGTCTGCCTGGAGAGGTGGCTTAGAGCAGGACCGAGCTGAGCAAAACAGAATTCCCTGTTATAAAGAGTGCTCCATCGTGTACAGACTGGGGATTCAACTGGCTTTAAAACCCCAAACTGCAAATAATGTAAAATGATACAAATAAGGAACTGGTACATGCTTTAAAGGAAGGTTTGCGTGTGCTGCTTGGAAGTCTGAAAGCACTGACTGAAGATGGCTGAAAATCACCTTTAGAAGGTCCCTTAATGTCCCGTGGATTGTGTAGCCTGTCATGCAAAGATCCTGCTTGGATGTAGGACAGTTGAAGACAATTACAATCTTCTGGATTTATTTTTACTGGAGAAGTGTTGGGTGAACAAAATTTCTGTTCATAGTTTGGGTAATGTCTGTCTCTTTTCGATAGACTGCATTTCATCTTTTTTCAAAATCAGTTGTCCTTTTTAGAAGCAAACCCCGAGTTTTTCGAGCTCTTTTCTATGGAGATCGGCATGGCATTGTACCATTGTCTGCTGTCTGCATGTGCTATAGGCATTTACGTTCACAATGTACAAGTCACCATTGTCCATACAAAGTTTATTTGCTGGTTGTAATTGTTCTTCTGAAACACATTTCAGAGTAAGCAAGGAGGATAAACGGAGATTTTTTTGCTTGTATAAATAGACATTAAAAAAAAATCCTTAATGTTACGATTGCCCTTCCCTCTTGCACGCTGTGCTTGGGCTTTAACCAGCAGGGTTTCTGTGTGGTTAACATCTCGTGCACTCTGCAGAGGTTTCAGACTTGGCTTGGTAACAGTAAGGTTTAGCTGGCCCCATAAACGGCATTTCGGGTTGCCTTCTGCATTTGAGGTGTAAAGTGCTGCTGATGTCAAATTTATGGGGCTAATTTAAGAGAAGCAGTGTACAGTGGGAATTGTCGTCGTTGGAAATGTAATCAGTTGTTGGCTGAGCAGAATGGCAGCGCTGACAAGCCTTGGGCTCCCTTGGGAAAGGGAATGGTTGGCAGGGTGCACTTAAAAACGTTTTTGTAGGAAACAAGGTAGATTGTATTTGGGTTGGGAAAATGTTAATGGCAAATGAGTACCAAAAAATTGCTTTTTGTTTTAGAAGGAAAAAAAATGGGATTTTTTTTCAGGTGGAACTCTGACTTTAAAATACATCCTCAATTAAAGATTTTGATATTTTGAAAATTTTAATGCTGTTTTTCGCTATCTTTTTAAAATCTAATTGTGAGAGACTTTAACACATCTTTAGAGCACAGGGCAGCTTTTAAATATATCTGTTCTGCTGCTTATTTTAGAGCAGTGATTGAAATGTTGAAGCCTAAAAAGAAATGTTGTTGTCATGTGACTGCTGTGCATTTATTTCTTATAATGAAATGTGTTTCCTGTTTGGTGGTGGGGGTTTTTTTCTGAGTTGATCCTTATGCAGAACCCTTTCTGGTATGTTTTTCCTCTAATTGTCATCTTTTTCTCTCTTCCCTTGGTTTTCATCCATATTTCTTGCTTATCTCCAGCTAGCCACTGCTTCATTTATATTTTTTAGCACGACACCGGTATCCATTCTTGTGGGTTTTTGTCATATAAAATTAAAAACAAGAAATAACTTGGCCATTGACATCAAATACATGTTTCAAACCTTTTCTGGAGGCTTTCAGGGAATAACCAGGATTGAACTAGCATTTCGATAGGATGTTGTTCAGTGCCCTGACTTGTTCAGCTGTCAGGGAGGGTGGTTGCGTGGATGTTTACAGACCGGGAGAGTGAGCCAGGGATGTTCCAGTCAGCCTCTTTCCTGTTTTGAGGGAAACTCCTAGCTGAAATCATGGGCTCGCAAAGGCCAAGATGAGGAAGCCTTGACTTTTTGGGGGCAACCTGATTGTCTGGTTTGGGTTTGTCACTGGTGTTCATATTTTTAAATCTCAGATGAGTTAGTACCTCAGAGTAAACAAATGCTGCCAGGAGAGTCGGAAGCAAGACCAGCAAACTTGTGCATGATTTCTCATCCAGTTCTGTGAAAACCAACAGTAGGTTGGTGACTACGACTTAAAAAAGGCAGGGGCAACAGTGTTTTGTTTTTCCTGCATCAAGCCATCGAGTTTTCCTGTGTGATGTGTGAGTTGGTAGGTTGCTGGCAGAAGGTGTTTTTGTCAGGGAAAGGCAGCTGAGCATCAGAGGGATGCATGTCTGGGCGCTTGTCTGGGAAGGACAGCGATCATCAGGGCCTGAAGTGGCTTGGGAAACACAGCCGCACGTTTAGAGGAGGCAGGAGAGCGGCGTCAAAGAAACAGAAGCGAGGAAGAAGCTTTCATCTGGTAGAGGAGGCAGAAGTGCATTGCGCTTGTCTGCAAGCAGAAAATATGTGACCTGGCTGTGCCAGTCGGACAGGTACAGGGCAAGTCATCTGTGCACAGCTGGCAGTGCCACTGTGCCCTTTCCGTGAGTAAACAGAAGAAACTGTAGGTTATTGTTGGGCAAACCAAATCTCAAAGTAAAATAAAGCACATCCAGAAAGTCTCCAAATAACCAGGGAAGACAAAAAATACTATATACATATATATATATACATATATATATATACATATATATATACACACTTTTGTGGGATTTTATGGAAAGAGAATGTTGTACAAGGACAGTTGAAGAAAAGAAGTCTGAGTGAACTGAACATTGTTGGTATGCTTTGTTTCTGTGAAACACACCTGGTGTCAGAAATTCAAACTTACATATGCTGGGTTTTTTGGTTGTTTGAGTAGTTCATAGATATCTTTGTGGATGCGAGGGACTGTTAAATAAAAATAACTGTTTTGAGGAATAAGGTAGATGGATACTTACGTGCTACTTGCCATTTTGAGTGTAAATATAAAAGAGCCCCTAAAAATAGACCTGTCAAGTCCCAAGAGTTTGAAATACCTGGCAGAACTCCATTATCGATTTCCAGTACATCTTAGGACACTGAGAAAATTCCAAAGGACTGGAAGAAATCTACTACTGTGCCAGCACCATTAAAAGGATGAACGGGTTGACTTAGGCAATTACTGGGGGATTGGCCTGATGTGTTAGTCCCAGGCAAGGTAGTGGAGCAGCTGACACGAGTGAGAACAAAACTGCCAGTCAGCAAGAACTTGGGAAAGATTTAACATCCCCCTGTCCAGTCTCCCCACCCTCCAAAAACTCTACTAGGTTTTTAGAATATATCAGAATGTACCATTTTCAGGTTTGTCTTCTGTAACTCTTGTGTTGTTCAGTTCTTAATTTTACAAAATAAGAAGTAATAACTGCCAAACTGGTAGGAAACATTTTGTTTGAAATGATAAATCTTTTCACTGTATCTTAGCTTTTAGGTACCCTTCTTGGTACTGGGGATTTTGCTTGTGTTTCTTTGTGGGCTTCTGGGTTAGATGATGAGCTTTAAGTTGGGGGAGCAAGACATCTTAAAAGAACTCTTGAGAAATACGAGCTCTTATTATGATGCTATAGTTGAGAGCTTTGAAGCCTGGATAGCAAATGTGAAGGTTATGCTGACTCTACACCTGATACAGCTTTTAGAGTAATGTTACTCCTGGTTCCAGCAGTGTGTGGATTCTGTTATCTGGAGACATGCTTGAAGAGCCGCATAGAAAAAAACAACAACAAAAAACAGCACAAGAGTTAATCCGTTGCTTCTGTTCTGGGTAGGAAAACAGTGGGCTGGTTTTATGAGCATCACATCTTGTTTTGGTTTTCCCCCCAGAGTGTGTTTTAATTCAAGCAAAAATTGTTTCAGAGTTGTCTTGCATCTGGCTGTGCTTTTTGGGAGTTTGTAAAATGCAGTCCCACCGGATGCTTCCTCTTAATCTGAGAAATAAAGCGGCACACTTGATTTCATGGGAATTAGGTGAAATTATGCTTCTGCTTGTAAGCATAGTACTAAGAAGCTTGCTTGCTTATGTGTTGGGGAGGTGCTGTCTGAAGTGGGTGTGCGCTCGCGCGCACACACAAGAACAAATAAAACTTTCATTTTGAGAGGGAATTTCATTTCCTTCTTAGTCACCTGCCCACTGATCTTTCACTCTTCAGGGTTGACAAATACAGAAAACTTCCTGAGCTGAGTGATCGCTGCTGCATGAGTGTTTGTTCTGCGAAGCAGGCTGCTCCTAGCTTTTTTTTAAGCTGTGATCAAACACACTCTTGCTAGCGAAGGATCCCAAAGCAGTAATGTGTTTGATTGCAGTGTTTGATTAGATTTCTAAAATACTTCCTCGTTCAGTTGTTTTAATCTATGCTATCCTCCTGTGATTTGGGGGGATTGATCAAAAGCACAATTTTTCAATAGCATCTTGGGGAGACTTGAAAAGAAAAAACTTTGAAACAGATTTGCACTTCACCAAAGTAGCCCGTCTAATTTGATAAACTCACGTGGCCGCTTGTTTCACTGGCTCAGATTCTGTTTTTCTGTGAGCGTATTGCTCTAGTATTATTTAATTTTCTGCTAATCAGAGTTCATTCTAGTTGTTTTATCTAACTAGATATTTTTGGGTGTAATGCATGTCTTTTATATCACAGTTTTGTCTTCTACTCTAGATTTTTACTGTAAAATTATGCACACGTACAAACAGCTAAATTTTACTACAGACGAGTTTTTAGGGCATCACTGGCATGACTGCTGTAGACATTTTTTTAAGTTGTTGATTTCAGTTCAGAATGTATTATTTTTATTCCCCCACTGACTTTTCCAGTACCCTGCATGCTATGTAAACTAATCTTGTATGAGATTGCATGGTTATTGATGTTACCCCCATTTAATGCTTAGGTTTTGTTCAAATGTACCATGTCTGTAGTCCATTACTCTTTAATCTTTTTTTCATTTTATGTATTTCTTGGGTCAGAAAAAAAAGGAAGATAGTCTTAAGAGAATTGAAAATAATATAGATTTTCATGTAAGCAGGGTTTATTCAGTCTGTGTTTTGTGTCTGTTCTCAAATACAAAGGGAGATAAATATGAAAAAGGCGATCCATTGCTAATGCAAATTCTGCACTCGTCTTTAGCACTTGCTGTTCTGATAATCTTAACGGGTTTTTGGAACGTTATCCTTCATTTTGCTTACAAACAACAGTACGACTAGGTGTATAAATACTTCAACAGATTTCAGTCAGTGCTGGATACAGAGATGCTTTACTGCTTTTTTACTTGATGTAAATGTGGGGATCTCGAGTGTCCATGTGCACTGCAATTATATTTGATAAACCAGGAATGTTTGAATAGCCCCTGTGCTTCAGTATTGCAAAGTGCAGCTTTGCAGTTAGGGAAAAACTGGGGAGAACATAGATAAAGAGTTTCAAATTGTGATCAAAATGTTGGGGTTTATTAGGAAGATGTTAAATAACATTTTGTTTGAGAGGGCTCAGCTGTCCAGGTATAGTTGAGGTACGCTTACACAATTTTAAATCAATTCTGCAAATTAAATACTTAAGAAATCATTTCATAATGTAAGTAGGGTGGCACTTGTTTGATTTCTTCGATGGCTCCAAATCACAATAATTTTAAAACCATGCTACAAATTAAAGTGGTTGTACTGGGGCAAAATTGTGTATTTTTAATGCAGGTAATAAGCATAAAGCAGTGATAGTGGCCTTTGAAATTAAGATGTTTTTTGCAAAGGTGTGCTTCTCTTGTGTGTAAAACCAACACACCAGTGCATGCCTTGCACACAGCCTTTCAGGTTCTAGCAGTGTGTGTGAGGGTCTGGATGGTGCTGTTGCACAGACCAGCAGCGTGGCAGCTGGCATAAAATCAGGTGGTTTTTGCAGGAACTCAGGAAAGCTAGAAAATCCAGTCTGAACTCAGCGTGCTTCATTTGGCTAATGGACCGTGACATCTGCAGGAATGCAGTGCTGGATCTTGTGGGGTATATGGGAAAGTGGATAGGAATTAATTAGCTTCTGTTTTCATTACTCTGAAATGGAAACAGAGCTTTATAACTGCTATAAGTAAAGCAGCTAGAATAGGACAGCCGTGTTTGCATAAAATTCCAAAAGCTGGGTAAAGATTGCCTAAGTGCCTGAGAAGCATGATTAAAATTTTCTTTAGCTGCGGTGAATGAAACTCTTAAATGTTTTCTGCTCGTAATTTAGGACATGACACTTTCTTTTGTGTGATTGTGTGCTCAAAATTACACATTTAAATAGATCTAGACTGCTTAGAGATTTTGCAGTGAAGAGTTTTCTTTGAAATTCTCTCTCGCACTTGGCACAACTATGGGGAAAAGAGACTGTGATGGTTAGCAGTCTGGGGGAGCCATAGGTTTGTGCCTTAGAGTATATACAAGTATAATTTTGAGGAGCTTTTAAAAAAAAAGTTAGGGTTTCATCTACTATTTATTAACAATATCTATAAATTAAAAAAAAAAAAAGCTTTATCAGCACAGATTAGTTATAATCTTGTAGATGCCTCTGTGATGATCCACACTTGTGTGTGTTTGATCCCAAATAGATTGCCTAGAAATAGCCACTGAGTTACGTGCTGGTTTCTGAAATATGAGGAAACTTTCATCATTCCTGCAACAACAAATAGCTAGAAAGACCAGATGTCCTTGTGTAACAAAGACAATGATTTTGGAAGTTTTTTGTTCTAGTTTGTAATAGAGTTTATTTTATCATGCATATGACAAAGCCTTTAAAGAACAAGTAGGAGAGGCACAAACTCAGTGCAGTAGAAGATGTAAGTAATTGCTGTTACACAGAAATTCTACGCGTTTAAAAAATTAGCTGTGCTAGTCAATGCACGTATAGTTTGTAGTAGTTGTTCAGTATGAACCCGTGTACCCAGTTAATACTGAACTGAATGCCTTAACAGTCGTGTTCTTCATGGCTGCGGTAAGCAGGGGTCAAAGAAGTTCTTCGCCGTAACACCGCACACAACGTGGATGGACTTCACAATACTGTGTGCTGGTGACCTTTTCTAAGTACTTTTCCACACGTCTTCTGATCTGAACCTGAGAAAAGAAGGAAAAGTTGTCATATGAGTACTTGTCTTAACTTAAGCAGCCTGGACTTCCAAAAATATTTCGTTAAGATTTGAGTAAGAGATAGGAGATAGTGAAGTAAAGGTTCCATTGTGTTAATAATGTCATGCATATGGTGCTGGAATGAGAGAGGCAACACTGGAGCTTTCATGGTACTGCCATGCTCATTCTTAATTCTAGTGTTCATTCATGTTAGCCTGAGCTGCTTCCTGTATCAAAATCTAGCAAAGAAATCAGGCCTTTAATAATAGTGGGATCACTTTGAAAGCTTCATTTGAAAGATCTCGCATCAGGACTTTTGATTTCAAGTTTGAGCTTTCAATTGCAAATGGGAATTTTTGCTCAAGTGAAAAGTACAGAGCTGGTATGGTTGTAGCCTCTTTTGGAGGCATACCAGAGACAGAAAAATAAACTTCAGTCCACTCTTCTTTGTTATTCAGTGTATTTTCTTCCTCTTAAACGTGGTTTGACAAAGTTTATAGCTAATCATTAAATTATGGCTATCTTGTATCTGGAAAAGACGCTGTTACGCTTTTCATGTGATTCAGAGCCATGGCGAGGGGGGAATGGCATAATGCTTTTTAATTAGAAGTTTACCGGTAGCATAATTCATGTATGGACTCTCACGTGACCTTTACAGTTTAGTGCTTGAAAAGAGTAGAAGTCTTGCAGTGTCCTTTGTTTTGCTTCTTGTTTTTTCATCCCTACTTGCAGATTGCTTTTGAAGTTGCTGTAGCAAGCAGGCCACTTAATGGGAATTGTACGTATTTTGGCCATTTCTGAAGGTATTGTGGAACTGCTAAAGCTCTTTCATTCCAGTCTGAAATAAAGAATAGAAATTTTGGGACTTTCAGAAATGGCTAGTTTAAAAGGCAATTTAAAAGAACAAAAAAATTCAATGAAATCTCTACAGCAAGAATGGAGGTTAAAAATAAAATGCAGATCTTCCCATATTTCAAAGGGATCTTCCAGTTTGATTCTAGCTCTTCCTAGCACTTCACACTGCACAGGATTTATTGTTCTAGGCCGTGTCTAGTCTTCAACAATTCACGCTGTTTGTTGCTTAACATTAACAGAAAGGTATGTGAAACCTTCTCATAGACATTGAAAATATTACAGCAAATGACTGCCCCTGTTGTCAGGTAGCTATCTAAAAGCAGTTTGATCCGTTTTAACTCTGGATCTTATTTTAACAAAACAAAAGGTTCTGAGAAAACCCATCAAAATAAACAGCTTCTTTGAGATAAGTATGTTCACGTGCCTGGCTTGGAATAATCATAAATACATAATTACATTTGTTTTATTCCATGCCCCTGGTCTGTATGTTTATTGCACCTATTTAATAACTTGTATGCTTGTGTTTGTGAAGAGGACGGCAGACGTGTCATGGCTTTTCTTACCTTGGGTAAAGTGTGAAACTTGAGCATCTTCAATGTACGTAACAGTAGCTTGTGGTGGCTGTTTTTTAAAAGTATGGAATGAGAACGGGTCATCTGCATATGTGCTTACTCCTGAAAGAAACTTTCAGAAAAAGTGAGGATGTTTGAAGGATCATGTTACCTGACAGAGTATTAATGAAGAGGTGGACTGTGAAAAGTGGTCGTCTGGCTTCTGTGCATGCTGCCAAATGGTCCAGAAACAAGACTGAGAAGCATAATGATGGTCTTGTTCTTCTGCAGCAGCAGCCTGTCCTTGCCAGAATGAATACAGGGCATTAGTAAAACATTTATTTTAGTCTTCAGTTGTGACCAATGAAGCAAGTGTGCAAAGCAGAGAATAACAGAGAAGTCTCAAGAAAGATTTTCATAATTAGGTAACTATGTCAAAAGCAAATGTATGTGTAGTTGCCTGTGAATGCCAGATGTCTTCAAAAATGGTCACCTCAAATATCAGTGGTTCTAAAATGAGATGCTGTCTTAAGAGATTGGGAATGTGGAGGGATTATCTATGGAAAAGTCTTAGTTATGCAGCATTAATTATGTGGGTATGAACATTTAATTTGCTCTTACTTTACAGAAGGCTTAGTCATATTAGGTAAATAAATAAACTGCAGATACGGGTGACATAGAACAAGCAGCTTTTTGAGTCCCACTCGAGCAGGAACTGGTTCAGGATGTACCTTCTGGAGACCTGGTCTGTAATTGTGAGCATTCTCATCGTGACGTGCTCAAGCATCTGCTAAAATATCCTCAAATCCAGCTTCATAGTATGAAGCTTCAGCTTCATAGTCACGAAAGCAACACATTAAAACACATCTTTTTATTTCTAAAAAGTAATAAAGAATTGAGGGCACTTTGAAGGGAGAAAAATGTTAACAGCTAACAGTGATTCTTTGTCATGTGCTTTGTCAATGTTTAGAGTAATCGTATACCAGCTATTAATACAAGCTTATGAAAAGCCTGTGATAAAGTCAGTATGAATAAATAGTAAGAAAAAAATAGACCTTTGTCTGTATGGCCTGTAGATGATAATAGTATAACAGAAGCATATGAGGAATATAAAGGTTTTGAAGGGAGTCCAAAATCTACTTTTTGCCTTGTATATGGAAGTTGAGGAAGCTTTTCACAGAGAAATTCCAAGGAATGATTTAGAAGAATTTTCCCAATTAGAAGTTTAATCTGAAATACATATTAACTCATTGGGAGTAGGATTTTTTAAAGGGTCTCCAATCTCAAATTGCTCAACAGTTTAATAACCTATATAATATTAACGTTTCATTGATTGCTAATGAAGGAAAGGGGTGTACTACATGTGAGTGGCGTGTCTTTTTTGTTTTTTTAAAGAAAAAGTGCTAAGGGAATAAAGGAGCTGGGAAACCTCAAGAGCTTCAGACTGCCAAATCTGAATCGTAACAAAGAATGAAGCTGCTAGAGAACAGAATGAGTACGTGTGCCATAATAGTGGGGAAGCATAAGCACATAACTTGACGGGGGAAACCTTAACATCATGGATCTGTAAGGCAGAGTCAGTGAGTATGTAGATAAGCATGTGGTAATCCTGTTTTACAGTTTCAACTGTAAAAAAGTTACTGTAAAAAAACTGAAACTGTAAAAAGTTTCAATCCTGTTTTACAGTTTACAGTTTTTCCTGTTTTACGGTTCAGTTCCAGTAAACCTCAACCAGGTTACTCACCTACAGCTCTTGAAGGTACTGAGCTGCTGAGGAGTAAACATGATGTTTTCCCAACCAGGTGGTATTATAGCTCTGTAGAGGTTCATGCTGTTTTGGGGTGAGTTGTGAGGTGACAAAGGTTGACAAAAATATTTACAAGAGCAAAATCAATCTGTTGCAACCTGTAGTTGTGTTATACTGGTCCATTTGTTGAGAAAATGGCAGGAGTGGTGATAAATGCAAACTAATCCATATGCACAGGAGAGGGGAGGTGGAAGACGTTTGCTGGTCTAAATTGTGTGCACGCACAGGCTCTCAGTAAGACTTTTATCCGTTGGATTGGAGTTGCTGTGAGTGATTCTGTGGAAATATTGATTCCTTTTTCAAAAAGACAAATAGGGAAACAAGAAAGAAAAAAATAAAGCTGTAAAATCGCTTTATAAAGATATCATGTATTCCATACATAGTTCTGCTCACTGCTGTCAGCCGAAGAGATGGTGGAGTTAGAAAAGATGCACAGGAGGTCAACAAGAATGATCAGAAGTATTCTAGAAGAGATCAAGTCGACTATGCCTCATGCTTCCTGGAATTAAAAAAGGAGGAAAACAGAGGTAAAGGAAGTCTGAGAGTGTAAGTGGCATAGGCATGAAGGGAGAATGGTTAATTGTAATTTCTCATTATGCAGGTATGGAGAGCCTGTAAAGAACTCAGCTTATTTAAAGTGAAGCAAAAAATACTGTTTCCTGCACCTTATAATTACATTGATCCCAGAAGTTGAAATGGTTTAAGGGATTACAGGAAAACTTAGCAGGGGTTGTCAAACCTGAAGGAACAGTCCTTGTGCAGAAGAGCGTGAGCCAGGGATGGCTAGGTGCTGGTAGGAGGGGCAGCTGCAGCATTCTTGCCCTGCTTTCATAATCTGCATTTACTTAAGCTTATGCTCTTGGCTTCTCGTGGCAGCAAACTACAGGTTAGTTGTCAGGCTGTTAAGAAAGATTTGCTGTTCTTGTATGTTTATGGTCAGTCCAGTTCACTGCCTTTAGTTCTGGTTTTTGGGTTTGCTCTCCCAGTTCTCAGAGTTTACGACACCAGTCTGCTTACGCAGCTCATCAGACTTTCATTGGCTGGCAAGCTTAATTAGTTGCCAATGTGCCTCTTATTTGAAATTTACGTTCCTTTAGCTCATTACATCTGCAGTCTGTGGTGAAATAGCTTTTGAGCTGGGTAGCGCAAAAGTTCAAAACTGTTGTTACTAAATTGTCTTTGATTTTTTTGTTGTTTTAGGTATTAAAATGCATGCTTAACTACAAAGGAAAAAGTGTTCTCTTAGCTAAATGTATTCAAGCCACTGCATGAAAATTCCTGTCTTATGACATGCAATTATAGTAAAAATACTGCTTTTCTGGGAATGGCATCATGAACTGAAGGTATACTAATTCTGGAATTAAACTATGCATGTAGGTGTAAACAGCTGTGTTGTATCTGAAGCAGGAAGAACAGAATGCTTGTATAATGCAAGGAAAGCTGAATTGGTGCAAAATATGCTACAGCTTCATTTTCTAATCAATATTTCATCGTAAAGTTTTGATTCGTAAATAAGCCAACTACATAGGTGAAATGGTCTTTTGCTTTATATTTGAGTTTCTGTCTTATATAGCACTGTATTTGCATAAAATGTTACATTTGCGGCTGTAATGCTATTGTTAAAATGTTGATACTGATGCTAAAGAAAAACTGAGGAATTGGCTTTGTGACTTAAGTTCACGTTATCTGTCATTTGTTCTTCTGTTACTGTGTTGTTGATCCTGTCATAGGGGCATAAGTTCTTGAAACAGAACTCAGTTAAAAGCAAAGATGCTGAAGGTTAGGGGTCTTCACGTGCATCGTGCCTGCTGCACACCCCAGACTATCCTAATTGGCTCTGTGCTGCCTTTGGAGAAGGGCTCAGAGGAGTCCTACAGCACACCGCACGGCTCTTCTCGGCTGCTGATTGCTGGGGCAACACGCCTTACAAGAGGTTAGACAGCATACGTGGAAACACGCAGATGGAAATATCTTAATATCAAACCAGATCCTACCTTGAATGTGGTAGTTTGTGTTTCTGGGTGTAGGTTCTGTTGAATGTTTGGGGTGCTTTTTCAGTCATCAATACACACAGAAATATTAATATCAATTGAATTTTAAGAGTTTCTCGGATTAGTAAGAGAATTGTTTCTGTTGAGCCTTTTATTTATCTCACTGTTTGACTGCAACGGAATACTGATGAAGTGCTCTTGTGTAACAGAGGTATTTTAGAAATGTATGGTGTAAAATCAGAGAAATGTCGATTGTGTTGAAAGCAGGGTCTGAGATTAGGCTGAGGGCTGTCTCAAGCAGTAGTGTATTTCCAGTGGGGCAGACTGCCACTTCTCTAGGCAGCCTACTACAAAAAGGTAAGAAAGTGGCAGCAGCACATCAGCCTATGCAGAAATTTCTTTCTCACAGGGATGTATACAGCAGAAGACTCCAGCAATTATATTACACATGGGTGAGGCAATTTCTTACTATCAAGTCTTTGATTTATTTTTTTTTGACTCAAGCTGCTCGTGTTTGCCTACTTTGAGCTTAAAAGGTCAGACTTAAAGATGATCTTCAGAAAGAAGCAGCTCATTGTGTCCCTTCAGATGAAGGATGGATTCAGAAGATTCTGTTCTGTATATGTTTGATTTCAGATACGGTTTTCAGACAGACGGAAGTGATGGGATTGAAAATGTTTTCCCTATTTTGAATGTAATTTTACTTCTGCAAAATTTGTTACTGCTTCTCTCATGTTTGTATTCTGGCAGAAACTCATGTTTTTCCAAGCAAAGTACGAGGGATGTGCTTCAGTTTTTGATCTTAAAAATGAGGGAAAATAGCCTACTGTATTAAGGGAGAAAAAAGGTCTGGCTTGACATAAAGAGGGACAATGTGTATTACCGCAAGCTTTCTTTCTGTGCAAGAAATGATACTATATTTCTGATAGCTTTCACCAGGAATACCATATATAAACAATTCTTTTATTTGCTTGCACTTACAAGCCTAAGTTTTAACTTCCAAAATAAAAAAAGAATACATTGGTTTTCATAAGAAGTTTATCAGGATGCCTGATAAACAGTGGAAGAGGCTAGAAATATATCTTCTGACTGCAGTTTCAGCCCTGATCTATCTATGAATCAAACTATTAGTTAAATGTTTGTGGTGTATCTTGTGCTCTGCCGAGTTAAAATTTCCTCTTCAAGCTGTAGATTAGATCTAGGGAGCAAAAAGCACACATTAAATATAGAGACTTGTGTATGTGTGAAATTTTGTGTATATATACATGCACCCATTTTGGGAGGGATGTATAGCCTGAAACTTCTACTGTGAACCCCAAATGGCTATATTATATTCAGTGCACGAAGGGAAAAATATGAAGACCTAGATCCAAATTCATTTCTTAAAGGATGTATCAGAAAAACTGAGGATTTTGATTTCTCTGAAATTCATAAGGGCAACGTATCAAGCTACTGTGGCACATGAAGAGTTATGATTCATCTCCTCCAGAACTAGGCGAACATGTTGCACAGTGGTAAACAGCAGAGGTACTGGTTTCCTGCTAGCTTTGAGGCAACGTAAACCCATCGTGCTCAGAGAGTGTCTGCAGCCCTGCTCTTACACGTGGCACAAGCTGGAATTTTGCTGACTGAAAGAAAATCTTCACACAGATGAAGTGCTGAGAAAATTGATACAGAAGAGGACTGGATGTTTTGAGTCATTTGTGTGTTTTTTCCGTTGATAAATACATTGAGGAACTAATGCATCACATCAGTTGAATCAGATAAGCATTTTTTTTCCTATACTGTTTTTTTACTTGCACAAACTAGTCTAGAGAAACCTAGAACGGTTATGTGGTACTTTAAAACATTAAATTCTGTCACTGCTTAAGGCTCACTTTTTCTTTTTTTTTCTCCTCAAATTTGAAACCTAATTCTGTGAGTAGATTGTCTTCCTAGTGGAATTACAGGTATTTCCATGAACCTCATACACGTGGAGTGCTTTATAACATTGCGTTGCATTATAGAGAAGATGTGAATATGAAGTCTATCCTAAGTCTCATTTCATTGAAGGCATAATTATGTCGATTTATAATTCCAATTTTATAGAAGTTGTAATTCTTAATTAGTTACCTCTTACCTTGTTATGGGTTAGTTAGATAGCACTTATGATTCTTGGCAAGAGTGTTTGAAAAGTCAAATCAATTATTAAGGCAGAAAAGCTGCTTATTTTTCTCAGAAGACTTGCAATGGTGTTCCTAGGTCAGCAACTTGGTACTAGGTAACAGAGAGATGCTAAGGAAATTCTCATACACTAATCAGTGTAATGTATGCTAATACACTAACTAAAATTGTGCTTTCTTTAAATTACAGTTACTCCAGTCAAAATAATGGTACCATATCCTTTCGTCAGACTTCTCTAAGGGGCTGTCTGAATTTGGTTGTTTCTCTGCAGCATTTTGTCCTCCCATATACCATATCCCATATGTCCTCCCATGTACCTTAGTAAAGAAATAAATTACCTCCCCCAGAACACGTTTCCACGTTGAATTTAATTTTCTGTTTTTCTGTGATTCTAGTCTAACATTATAACATTATTAACATTATAACATTATTAACACCCCATATTTCCCCAGCAGTAGCAGCAATCATGGCTAAAGCATTTGTTTTCTCGTGTTTCTACCCTTGGCCACATGGTAAAACCAGGTGAGGGAACAGATCCATGTTTAACAAACAAAATAAAAGTTGAACTTCAATTTAAAAAAAAAAAAAACAACCTCTTACTTTCTTAATCCAGTATAACTGTATTACTTTTCAACTGGTAAGGTCCCTGTGCAAGCACACACAGAATTGTGCTGCTGTAGTGATGAGGAAGGTCACATCACATAAAGCAGCAAAAAGGGTTGTACCGTTCAATGTATTGAACAATATTCTTAAATTTTTTTTCCTGAGAAGTGTTTTCTTGGCCCGTGTAGTGTTTGATTCATCTATCTGCATACGACATATATGTTCTTTAGTTTGAGGAGGAAAAAATATTATAAAATTAAAATATCTGAGGGGACTGATTTCAAAGTGCTGTGCTTCTTTTTTTGGATAGCTGTTGCTGTGTGTGTTTGCTTGGATAGCATCCTCTGGAAGGAGGACTTACACCTCACAAGAATCTTAACGTAGTACGTGAGAAAGAAGACCCAATGAAAACCCAAATTACAAAGCTAGTGATTGTGTAAGGAGCGTGCAGTTAGGAGGAACCGCCTTCTTCAGTGGTCACCCTCCGTTGGATTGGGCAAAGCATATTGGGAAACCAAGCCTCTCAGCAAGATCCTTTCTTTAGTCTGGTTAGGTGCCTGTATTTGGTAAGAAAGCAAATCGCTTGCATATTAACGCATCTTTTCGGCAGCTTGTGCTGCCAGTTCTGAATGTGAAACCAGTGACTGGGGGTAGCGGGAGGAGATATCAGAAAGGGCTGGAACAAGGTGTAGTTTAAAGGTGTGTACTGTTTGATAAAATAAAGATGTATCGCTATCCTCTTAACTGTGTTTTAAAGGTGTAAATAAAGTCTGCTTCCATTCTTTGATTTTTATCTAAGTATAAGAAATTTCTTTGAGGAGTGAAGACCCAAGTTTGGATACTGCTGGGAGTTTCCTGTAGATTTAAGAAAAGATGGGGACTCGTAAAATACTGGAGTGAAGCAGAGGGATTTACTGCTACAGAAAATGAGCTTTTCTGCCACATATTAGAAATGCTAGTGAGTGCAATTCAGTTATTCCTGGCAACGTGTGACCTACATCTGTGTCCCCCTTCCCTGTGAAGAAGAGTGAAGCAACTTGAGTGACAGTATTTTAGAGTTGGGCTTTAGCAAGTAGAAAGATGATTACAGAAAACCTAGTCCTGAAACACCCTGGATTGAACTATTCTGAATTAATTTTAAGCAGAAAGAGGCCAGTAGAGTAGTTTCTTCTTTTGAAGAGATTTGCCAGGGACGCTCTGTTTGAAAACATCATACCTAATGACCCGAAGGAGTAGGTAGTGAGGTTGGCCGCATCAAGACAGGTGGAGTTTCTGAATTTACATCAGTTGCGTGTTCCCAAATGATAACTATATTGTGAGCAAGGGAGGGGAGAAGTTGTGGCTCTGTCTGTATGAATGACACTCTGTAAATAAAGTTCAGAAGATTGCTTTGCCGATGAAAAGCCCAACAAGGACCATCAGACACAGTCGCTGTGTTTTGAGTTGCAGATGTGAAAGTAGAGAAATGCTTCAATGCGACTTGCTGCAAACCTCCAACAGATCAGAAGATACGGCATAGGACATGACAACACACCATGTTCCTTCCTTATATTAGCTCTTGCTTTAGAGAATTAGTGCAGTTTGAAGTTTAAGCACCTCACCTGTACAAGTTTTCATGTTCCTATGTATGTGCGTGCATATACACATTCTTATATCTCTACACACTTCAGAGGGTACCACTCCCTATTTTCTAACCTATTGAGATAAGCTGTAGTACTTCAGTTGGTTAGAGGTTTCAGGGTTTTGTAAGAGCATGACAAGGAGGATCTACACGGAATTTCATCAAGAGTTGTCAGACTTGAAATATAACTGGTGTTTGGAGCATTTCTTAAATTGTGTGATTAATTGGTGCTTCCTTAGTTATTCCCTCAATACCTGTAAACGTGAAATTGGAGCAGTGTAATA
Source organism: Anser anser (assembly GCF_964211835.1). NCBI lineage: Eukaryota > Metazoa > Chordata > Aves > Anseriformes > Anatidae > Anser > Anser anser. Next base: position 36,210,813 of record NC_139721.1, read on the forward strand.
AGCTGTGATGGAAAGCAGGTAAAGTGTTCAACTGTACTCTTAAGTCTGCTTTGCAAGCCCGTACTAGAATTACTTGCTATTTACTATGTGTTTGATGGCCTCAGTAGTATGCTGCGTGAAGACCACAGCAGTGACTTGCTTAAATCTTTTCTGTCCTTGTACCATAGCCGTGTGAGCTGTGATCTTGTAGAGGAGACAAAGTAGAGTAGAAAGGAAGTTAATGGACCACAGCAAATAACAGCAGTCAGAAGAGCAGATGCATAAATAAACTAAATCTGAGGGTCTGTGCTAAGGTGTGGGCTCAGGAGTTTGAGGGGAAACAAACACTCATGGTATCCTACAACAGGGAGAACGTACGTAATTGAAATTCACGTGTTGGTGCTGTATATGTTTGTACCTTTATCTGTATTCCTTCCACTCCTGTTTCTCATTAGGTTAAGGTTAGCTTTCTAGGTTAAAACAGAACAAAAACTACATCCCTGAAGGTCCAGTGCTGCTGTCGGTCTCTTCCTGGACTCCTCAAAATAGGACTTTTTTGTCTGTCTCATAGCCACTGTGTTTGGGAGGATTTGGGGGAAGAGAGGAGATGTCTTTGTGTTTTGGAAGGTGTGATAGGGAAAGCTGTTCATAGGGTTTACAGGAAGACAAATTGCCATGGTATGTATCTTGGGAATCCCATTTAAAGAAAAACTTCAGTTTTCATAGTTAATAGTTTCTTCTAGAGTGTAAAATACAGATCATTTCAGTACTATCTTCCTATAATGAATTCGCATACACTTCTATCAGTTTTAGGGAGGTCAACCTGATTTGATCATCAAGGAGAATAACAGTATTGCATTAAACTTTAATTATTTTATGGTAATTAGGGGTCCCGGTGAATCTTGTTATAAAGTTTTCCTTTTTTTTGTTTGCTATGTACATACACTGAAAGAAATTAACACTGGAGATAGATGCATTAAAAGCTACTGGAAGTCTAGTATGCCTATACAATTAAAAAAGAAATGGGAGAGGAAAATAACGTAATCTGTTTGCCAGTTACTACTCTCCATTCATCGTCAGTGCAAGAAAACGTGTTGGAACTGGAGTAGTTCGGAGGTAGTGAGTTAGTTCGGAGGCTCTGTCAAGAAGAGTGGCGAGCTGGAAGCCTGCAGATGACTTTTGTGCTGTCTGTGCTTGACATGGCTCGTCTCCTAGCAAATCCTCAGCTGTTTGAAAGACCTGCAGGGGGTTTAAATGTTAGGAACAAAGTTTAGGCAAGAACAAATGCCAGATTTGCCACACATATCTTTACATGTGCCCTCTGTTTTATCTCAGACCTACTGACTTGGCAGAAATGGCCCATGGAGATCATCTGTGAGTCATTGTTGCCCAAATGTGAGGCATCTTGAGTAAAAAATAGCTGGGTGTTTCTCCTGTTCTATTGTCTGGACTTCTTGTTCCTAATTATTTTTTTTCTGAAGTCTGTTGTCGACTTTCAGGTGTTAATGCTCGCTTACTTTAGCTGAATAGGTTAGAGATTTTTTTTTTCACACTGCTTGAAATTAATTGATTAGCAGATACCAAGAAAAGAAACACATTTGGGATCCTTATTTAGAAATATATTCTAATATCCAGTTTTGGAAGAAAGAACATTCAACATGGGCTCCTTGGAATTTTTTCTCTTTGTGGGGGAGACTTCTTTATTCCTGTTAGGTTTATACATCTTCTGTAAGTTCAGACTTGGTAAAAAAAAAAAAATAAAAAAAAAAAATTCTTTTTTACTATCTACTATCACTACTATCTACTGTCTTTTTTACTAACTACTTTCACCATATATATTGTAATCATATTACGTAGTTGGGAATGTAGTTCATTAAAGTTGTCTTCAAATAAAAATTTAATTTCTCGTTTTCTATTATTTACGGTATAGCTAACTTTATCTTGTGCTTTTATATTGACATGTACCTTTAGACTGCTTTGTCATTGAGGGCTTCCATATACCCAGACGTGAAGAAGGAGAGTTTCAGTATTTTTAATGATTAAAAAAAAAAAGTGGATTTCGTAATCCTCGATTTCCACAATGTTTTGCATAACATTGGAGACAATCACTAATACCTGGATAGAAGGAAGCAAGCCAAGTCAATTCAAGCAAAGCCTTTAATATTTTAATAGCTTTTTTTTAATGCAGATATTAATATAATTTAAATTTCTCTTTGCTGCACATTCCTTGGATCTCATTCATATTCTTTGACTCAAAATAAATGAATTCAAATTGCTTTCTTCTCATGTTCATGTTCTATGGCATAAGTAATATGAACTCCAAACACTGACTTGTTTCCTTAGAGGATTGCATTCAGAGCTGCTTTGGCGAGCTCTATCTTCTGATTACTCAGGATGGTTACAGTTCTTTAAAATGCCACTACACGCTGTCATCAGTTCATTATGTTAATAGCTTTTTTTTTCAGTTGTAATAGGGTTATGAAATTCAGTAATTTCCACACGCTTTTAGCTTTAAGAAGAGTTGGAAATTCCATTTTTTTCAGTGCTAAGTGGAAGCAAAGCTACTTCTACCTCTGCCCCAGTGAGTATAGGAGCAGGTGTGTAAATTCAGGGTGTGATTTTTTTATGAGCCAACAGTTTTTCCTCCAGTGAAAATACAGGATGTTTCCTGTTCCAGTAGACTTTCAGTTAGGTAAATAAGCTTGAATTCTGCTGTTTACTCTAAATATTTGTCTTCAGATGTACAAATCCTTTTAGAATTGACTTACACATGTGCTTCTCTGGCTGGCAAAATCACTTGTTTGGAATATAGAATTGCAGAAACATAGCATGTTCTTTTGTTTTTGATGTGAGAAGTCTGATGTGAGAATGGAAAAATGTGTGAGAAATGTATTAAATGCTTCTAAGTGTGTTTGTTTTTTTTTCTGCCATCGTACTGTGTAATGAACTTGTGAAGTATTTTCCAATTTTACAGTAAATAGTTTGCTCTTTTCCATATAGCAAGGTTCATAAGAATTCTTTTCCCTGCTACCTAACGTACAACTTGATACGGTTTGTGTGCTATTGGCCTTAAGGCTGGTGACACAGAGCTTCCCTTCAGGAAGGGTTCCCACGGCTAACAGTGACCATCCATGACCTGTGCCATAATGTAACTGTATAATATTTAAATTTTACATGATACTGAAGAAAGAAATACAGCATATTTAAGTATTCGGAGGGAAGAAAGAAATACAGAACTAGTTTTACATAGAAACGTAGAACTTCAAGATAACCTAGAGGAGAGGGGTCCATTTGAGATGTCAGAGAACTGAGGCACAGGAACCAAGAGAACCGCCCAGTCATAACTGAATTTCACATGGGATTTGGAGAAGAGCTTCCGTCCTTCTGTATAGCCAAGGTTTAAATCATCTATTGTATTGAATCTGTGGGGCAAACAATTAATTAGTTCTAGGTTGGAGTTTGATCAGCCTTACAGACTGGTTAAGACAGCCCACAGCACCTGCTTGACCTACTTGGCCCATACGGACCTTGGTGCTTAGGTGTTACCAGTTGTCATTACAGACACAGTTGATAATGAGATTAACTGATTACAGGGCGTTAAAGGGAGAAGACTAGAAACTAGGTGGTTGGGGTGTTTTGGTTTGGTTTGTTTTTTGGTTATAGTAGAAACTATTAACAGTCTGAGGAGGGCAAGAAAAAATTATCACATGCTGAAATAGTGAAGTTGGAGTGATGAGAATGGAATAATATATAATAATATAAAATAATCTAAGTTCTTAGACCTGTTCAGACATTTCTTTCCAATGATGATAGTCTGTGCGAGTATAGATGAAATGGAATATTATGTTGAAATGTGCATTACACATTTTACCTGCTTTGTGGAATGTTTGATGTATACCATTGCAAGATGCTGCAGAAGAATTCATCTTTTTGATCAGCTCTTATTTTCTGTGGGCAAAAGCCACATTTCTATTAATTTTGTGAAACAGCTCTATAAAGAGGTCTTTTTGTGGAGCTGTGTACGAAAGTGAGATTTCGGGAGGGATTTATTTTGATATTTCTACTGCACTTCATTTAAGAGCACTGAATACACTTCAATAAATTCTGGTTTAGGACACATCATCCTTTCAATGCCACAAAATGTTCTGAACTGTGATTCCTACCCTGTGTTTTCTGTGTTTTTATCACAGGTAAGCTCTCTGGAAGACTGGAAGCCGTAGTCTTTTTCTATAGTCTTCTTCCCTTATTCTAGCATCTTACATCTTCTCTTGCTCTTCCTTCTCAAAATGAATGGTGATCCTCAGACAATAAAGTTTTCCAGCCTTTGACTCCCCTCCTTTGTGGTTTTGTGTGTGTGTTTTGGAGAGGGGAGAGCAAAACAAAGAAGCAGACAATATTTTCATGCCTGTCTTCTCTCTTTTCTAGATGATCTTTAGTTTTTTGGGGGGGCGGAGGGTGCTTTTTCACATTCAAAAGAATATCTCAGTGTTTTGGTTCATCTGTCATTAGCAGATTATTTAGCTAGCATTAAGAATTGTTAGTTTTTTTTCATTGCAATCTGTTTTTCTGATGATGCTTCTCAAATTTCTATATGCTTCCCATTTGATGTGGTTATTACATGACTATGAAATTGTACAGAGGGGAGCAGTCAGGCAGTGATGGAAATTAGGGTTTCCCCATTCTCGAGGTTAAAAGTAAACTCTGATATCTACCTCATTAAATGCAGTGGTATTTTGTCATGTATTTAACTGCCATTTAAAATCTTTTAGCTTCCTAAAAGAATTGGCATTGGCTACTGTAAAGAACCTTTGTTTTTATTTAAGGTTATGTAACCTGTACTTTCACATTAATGGAGTGATGCAATGCTGCTTGAAATAGCAGTAACATTTAATTAGATTGACACTTGCAAAAACATTTCCTTTTAATTGTAGTATACTTCCTTCAGTTGCAAAAGCTGCCATTTTCTGTTACGAGTTGTTGTGACCTATTGTGAAGACAACCTCTTGCACTATTTTAAGAAATGATGGTGATAATTTGTTAGAATATCAGCAATGCAATGAGGGCTGTAATCAGTTCACATTGGATTTTTTTTTAAATTTTAGTCATGTCTGCAAGTAGTGTTATGATTTACAAATAAGAGATTAAATTCAAATAATCCAGTGAAGCACCACGATGAAGGTCTGCTGGGTTTGATGCATTCTTTTAGTTTAAGAATAAAAGGAGTCAGTGCAAAGCAGAGCCACTAATTCTGATCTATCTTTTCATGAATATTATTTCATGTTTCTGTTTGCCAGGGGCTGTCTTTGTTCGTGCAGTGCTTCCAGGGGGAAGAAATTTGTTTAAGTAACAGTTGAACACAGGTTTTCAAACTCGCAAAACTGCCTGGAGTAGCTGAATGCTTGCCTCTTGTCACATCTGCTTTAAATAGTACAGAAAGAATATTTGCACTTAAGATGTGTTTTCAATGAGAAACTATTGTTGTGCATGGGGAAAGGGAGAGGCTGGGGACACACAAGTTTAGCTGAAGAACTGGTTCACTTCCGTAAGCAATTTTCACGCTCATTTAACAATCATAGCTGTTTCCTTCTGAAAACTGGAAGTTCAGCTATAATTTGTCCCTTTCCTAAGGGCAAGTAGTCAGCCTAAGGGGTGCAGCATGCCAACGGTATGGTGCAAGCTGAGCTGTTGAAGCAGAGCTTTGCATTCTGGTGGTTTTGGAAAGGAAAGAACACTTGATATACCTTTTTTTTTTTTTTTTGATTTATCCTTTTGAAAGGAGTCAGTCTTTCTGGTTTTTGATTTTCCTCTTCTTTTTTTAACTGCTTCCTTTCTTAGAAGAGAAAAAGTTTCCCAAACTAAATTTCTAGAGAAGATCATGGAGTTTTTGCTTTTCTTATTTAAGAAGGGTCTCACTACTGCCATTTGATGCATGGATACTCATTTTCCATCTAAAGCTTTTTTTTTGTTGTTTTTTTTACTTTCCCTGAAATTTTCCATGTGTCTGGTTTGGTTCTTTGTTTATAGTACAAATTTGAATTGATTCTTATTATAGATTTGTTGGCTTCCACTAGCAAATACATAAGTAACTTGCAAATTCATAAATATTTGTGTTATCAATAAAGACTAGTTGACTCTTGTACCTGAGGGACCTTATGTAAATTTGTTGCATAAACTATTGTGTGTTTCAGGTTATTAAAATTGATAAAAATGTAATCTGAAATTTAATATGTATATGTATTTGTGTACATCGAGGAGATACCCCCCTGAGCCTGCCCTTTTCCAGGCCGAGCAGTCCCAGGTGCCAGCCTCTCCTCCCAGGAGAGGTGCCCCAGTCCCTTCATCATCTTTGAGGCCCTTTGCTGGCCTCTCTCCAGTAGCTCCACGTCTCTCCTGTACTGGGGAGCCCAGACCCGGACACAGTACGCCAGGTGTGGCCTCCCCAGTGCTGAGCAGAGGGGAAGAACCACCTCCCCCGACCTGCTGACAGGACTTTGCCTGACGCAGCCCAGGGTACCTGTGTGGCACGGACCCGCCGCCAGCTTGTGTTCAGCTTGGTGCCACCAGGACCCCAGGGCCTTCTCTTTCCAGCCGGGTGGCTGGGGCCATTCCTCCCTGTGTGCAGGACTTTGCACTTCTCCTTATGTCGCTTCATGAGGCTCTTGTCGGCCCATTTCTCCCGCCTGGTGGGGTTCCTCTGGATGGCAGCACGTCCCCCTGGCATATCCACCGCTCCCCCATGGTTTGTGTCACCTGCAGCCTTGCTGAGGGCACGCTCTGCCCCCTCATCCAGAGCACTAATGAGGGTGTTGAACAGGAGCGGACCTGGTCCACCCCTTTGGGTGCACTGCTGGCTCCTGGCCTGCAAGCAGGCTTTGTGCCACTGCTGGCCACCCGGTGGGCCTTGCTGTTCAGCCAGGTTTCAGTGCGCCTCACTGTCTGCTCATCCAGCCCAAACTTCATCAGCTGCTCTCTGAGAATCTTACAGGAGACAGCACTGAAAGCCTTACAGAAGTGTAGGCAGACAATATCCATTGCTCTCCCCTCACCTACTAGGCCCATCGTTTCATCATAGAAGGTGATGAGGTTGATCAGGCATGACTCCTCCTCGTGAATTCATGCCGACCACTCCAGATCACCTTCTTGTCCTTCACGTGCCTGGAAATGGCTTGTGGTCAGAATTCAAATATGATACATAAGAAATGTTGGCTAGCATGACTACTTTTGAATTTTTATGACTTTAGCTTCTAAATTTTTGTGTTGTTTTGAACGTGAACTTAATATTTAAAAAATGAGGGTTTAAAAGAGTGGTGCTGTTAGTCTTATATGTGCTTAAATTAATTCAAGTTCAGTACTTGAATTTCTACTTCAGTGTTAAGTGTCTGTCCCCTACTGTTCAATGACACTAATACCTTGTGTTATTTTACAGCCAGAATCTGTTAATATTTTGCTGGCATTATTAGGATTACTATCTGAGCAGATCATTAAGATTCCATTAGTTTCTGTTGTGTACTGTTTCATTTTGTGCTCTGAATAATAAGGTATTGGGCAAGAATCTGCTCGGTTTTGCCACTTTAATTGGAAACTTTGAACTTGGAAGCTATTTTGCAGTTGTACATGCAGGTTGGCAATGCAGTTTGTTGGACGGACTTGAGAGCATCTCAGAGCATCACTTCTGGGTGTGAATGCCGAGGCAGAAGGTAAAATAAAGATGCAAAGACACTGGAAAGGAAGGAGAGGGCTTCTTTCTGTTGGTCAGGAGTTTGTCTTCAAGTGAGTAAACGGATGAAGCCTCGTAGCCTGGTAGGAAGGCATACTTCCCTGAAACTTTGACTATGGACTTTTTCTTCTATTTATGATTTGTTAACTTGTAGAGGAATATTAGATATCTGCAATATGGAATTATTTACTTTACTTTTTTTTCCTAGTCCTGGATAACATGGACTTGAACCACATCCAGACTAGACATTTCTCAGATAAACCACTGGCTCGCTAACCACTGGGTCTTGCCGGGACTAAACAAGAATACCAGTCATATCAAAAATAATGTTAGATTTTGGGTTCAGGTGCACGGATTACATTCGCTTTTCTTTACATTGAGCAAGTCTCTTAGTAAACATACTTCATGCTAGCAATTTGTGGTAAACGATCAAACTTAGGTGCCTGTCTTAAATAAGTGAAACAGGATGGATGTGTAAACTGGTAAACGAGTGACTGAACATGGATGAAGTGTGCTTTTGCTGTGTGGGAGCTTAGTTAGAAATATTTAATTCTTTTGTTGTTGTTGTTAGAATCAATCCACACCACTAGTTCAAAGGGTATAAACAAAAATCCGTGTAAAGCGTTGTTTTTAGTTGATTGTGGTTTTGCGTGTTTTAGAAGCATTTGATGTTAGAATGGATTTCGAGATGATTTTAAGAATATATTTGTGTGTGTGTATATATATATAGTCATACTTGATCCTGTAGATTTTGTTTTATGAATGTTCCTACAACATTGGAAAGCCTAGTCATTATAGAATTAAGTCCCATGATTTATGTGTTTTAGTAAACAGAGAATGCAAACAAAAGTACTCTTGAAATGGAAGATGTTTCTTAAAGTCAGTTTCAGCATTTTTAAACTACTTTTAAAACATATTGTAGAAGGGTACTTAGAAAATCTTGTCAGTAGCATTAAACTATTAGTCTTCTTGTTTAATTCATTATAACACAGTATGAAATAGAGGTGCTTCAGACACTCTCCCAGCCCCAGTCATTACTTTGGTGTCTAAAGGTGTTTAAAACCAAAGACAATTATTAGTCATGAAGGGCTTTAAGTATGAATCAGCAGTGGTGGTTTCTTTATTGTCTATAAAAATCCGGATTTAACAAGTGGTATATCATTCACAGATAGATGAATAGTTTTAATATTTGAGTTTTCCTCATTTTTAAATACTTGAACTGTGAAAAGGGGGAGGGAATTACAGAGGACTATTTATCTATATATGTTTGCAGAAACATTCTGGGGACCTGGTGTTTAGTTGGCGTGACTGAATGCAACCTTAAGTGTTAAGTTTGTAATGCAGATTTGTAAAATAGTTTCGGTATAGCTTGCAACCAATGCAGTTGAACAGTAGAAACTTACACAAAACTGCTTATAACCATGTATTTAATGTTTTAAACTAATCTTGGTTTCAGATGATTGCCTAAATAGTTTTGCTTTCCAATCACTTTACGTTATTTCATTTTGTGTTTGTGGTTATGATTCCATTTCTGTAACTATGCCTTTGTTTCATTTTACAGAGGAAATAAAGGCTGAAACAGAAAAGCAAAGGTATGTGATAGTTCATCATATTGAGCGATCGCGCTTTACCTTCTTGAAATGTGTACCATGCTTATTCTGAACTGTGAACATGCACTTACTCTGAAAAGCATTCTCAACATAATTTGTAAGGTTGGTGATATCTGGAAACGTGCTAAAAATGCAGCTTTTGTTACTGGCTGTTGGGATGCAAGGCACAGGACCTGGGAGTAGAGGGAACAAGCTGAAATCAGCTGGCTGGGGAGGGTAGGAGTAAGGGTCAAGATTAGAAAAGGACTTTGGGGGAAGCACAGAAAGGAAGCAGTGGTGGAGGGGCCTGAGCTTAAAAAGGATTTGAAAGGGGTTCAGAGGAAGGCGAAGGTCTGGAATGCAAATAAAGGGCACGAACTGTGAGCAAGCAAGAGGAGGGAAGCTGAGGTGAGAAAGTGGGAACAGGTAGAGAAGACTAGTATAATTGGAAAAGTGTGGAAAGGATCTTGTTAAGGAATAGGTGTAGGTTCCTCTAATCAGTTCCTCTAGAAGTGATGGCAGAAGCAAAAACTGGCATTCAGCACCCTTCCCCTATCAGCAAGTAAATTTTTAAATATTGGTAAACTTTCAACATTTTTAGTGTTGAAATTAAACATTCCACAGGATGATCTTCATCATTCATTCAGTGTAGATTATTAATCATGAGTCAGGGCAGTGGTGTGGTGCCTGTTTGTACTACTTGTTGGAAGAACCAGATTAGTGGATGAGACTGATGGTGAAAGTTTTCTTACAGCTTAAGCAGTTGAATGCTGTTTGGGGACCTGCACTCTGCCCGGGAACTGAATTCCTGTTTTAGGCAAATCATTTAAACCGCAGATGTCAAAACTGGCTGCTGGTGATTTGTGCTTTATCTTTGGGCATTCAAGCGGAGAGCTACAAGTTTTGGCTTGGGAAATCTAAGCACTTCTAGCTGGAAAGAAGGCAAGTGGGAACTTTATTTCAGAAGATGTCGAGGACTATTTAATATCAAATACATGAACAATTTATTCTCACGGCTTTTCAAATTGGGCATATAAAAATTAATGGATGCATTTGATTGAGTCACTGTGCTTCAGTTCCCGCTTGTAAAATAAAGTCTATACTATCAGCTCATAGTAAGGCTGTAAAAACAGATTTAATATTTGTGTAGCGTTCAAATAACGTTGCCCTAAGCACCACAGGCAGTCTCAGATAATAATGATGTGTTTTTATAAAAAGTATTTAGGGTAGTATAAATAAAGTCAAAGTACAAAATTTGAAGAATGCAAACAAAACAAAAAGTGCATAATGTTAAATAAGGAAAAGTAATATCTGGTCCCGTCATTAAATACAGTGTGAAAACTAATGACAGAGCTGAATTATAATGACATATGTAAGCATGGTTCAGCCATTTCTAAAATTTCCAGCGCTTAAATTCTGTCCAATTAATATTTGAAGTTGTGATTTTGGGGTATATATAATGTACATGTGTCACGTGTCCATGTATGTTTTTTAAATAGATTTGGATTTTTTTTCTAAGTTTAGTCTGACAGTAGCCTGTAGCTTCTCTGAAGGCATTGATGTGGATGGATTTACCCTATTCTTACTGTATAGTCAATTTTTTTAGATGCAGGAGAAAACATTCTTTTTCTGTGTCTTATAGCGAAACCTCTTAGTTTGTAAAAGTATCTTCAGTTTCTTATTTCTGCAATTGAGATTTGAATATCCTAACGAGGGACTTCTAGCAATAATTGGTTATTTTTTTCCAGTCCCTGATCTAGGAAACTGTTCTCACTGCTAACCTGGAATATGCTGAAAAATAGATCATTTGTAGTTCCCCAGACTTTTGCATGGAATACTGCCTCTTTTGTTTCGTTTTTAAACAGGACTGGTGTTTGGCAGTGGGACAGAGGGGAATGGAATGGAAAAGGACAGGCTGATTTATGTAACCATTACACAGCAGATGCTGCCAGAATCTTATTTATTGTTTGATACCTAGGTTAGCTTGTTTCTGTGACTGATATGTAAATATCAGCATATTTCATATTCCTGATGCTTGGTAGATCCCTTGGTGGAAGAAGGTTTTGTTACGAACAGTTTCTGGTTACACAGTCTGATGGAGGAGAAAAAAAAGAAACATCTGAAGTAATTTCTTGAATGACATTAAGAAGGAAAGACCTTTTGGATTACCCTTGTCCCCACTCCTTGCTGTCCCCCTTCTTCCCATCATCAGCAAGGTGATGAACTTACTGAGTTACCTTTCCAGAGACAAATGTAATGTCACCTTAATTGTTTCTTATTTGGGGGAATTTTTCTGGCCTTCAATTACGAGAAGCTTCAGGCTTCTGCAGTAGCTTTGTGTGGCACAGATTCTTCATTTTCTGAGTCTCATTATGGCCTGTTCCTTGTTTCTGAAAAACTCCAGTTTTATTTCTGGAGTGTTCTTTTAACCTAATTTTAATATTAGTAGACATAATCAACAGATGAAGAACAGTTTGTCATCAGACAAGAGCGAGAGATACCACCCTGCCATTCTTCACAGAAGAGCTTTTATAGGAATTTCAGGGAGGTTTAAGAATGTAGAAGGATCATGTTCTTCCTCTGCAATTTATCTGATCTGGGTTTTGTCCAAAAGAGCTCTGTTTCCAGCAAAACAATATTGGGCAATAAATAAAGTTATGTATCTGATGATAGAAAAACAAACCTCTGTTTTTCTTCAACAAAAAATATAGAGAAATCCTTAAGCCTTCAAAAGAGAAATTATTTATTAGAAAAGTAAAATCTTAACACTAGTTATTCACTATTAAGACTTAGAATTTAGGTGCCCTTTTAAAGCAGCCTACAGAAGGAGGGCTGTTTGAATGTGGTACCAGACATCTTCTCAAGGACAATCCAGCTTGCTCCTTGAAAAGCTGAAGTACTGGTATTTTATCACGTTGGTTAGTTTAAGGCTTTCTCGGTGATGCATGGGATTGCATTCATTCTTTGGATTCATAATAAGCTCTTGGCAGTTCATTCTTCTATTTCAGCAACATGAAAAACATTTATTTTCTACCATCTGGGTATGAAGAATTTCCTTGAAGCGTCTGCTTTAATTTGCAACAAATGTGGAGGACCTTCATTTTCAACTAGTTGTTCTGTAAATACACGTTTGAATTACTGCAAGAATTTTGTAGTCTCACTACAGAATATGAGGTTATGTTCTTTTTTCTTCATACTGCTTATCAAATCTGTGGAAGACAGTGTAGTTTACCCTTTGTGTAAAGATACGTGTGTGTGCACAAAAAGCATCAGGAATGCTTTTATAAAGGTGATGAGCCATTTTATGGAATAAAAATCCAAACATCTTGCTTCGAGTCAAAGGCAGACTACACTGATGCACACGAATTAGTGAAAAACTACCTACTCTTAATTGTCCATTTTTGCTTATTTTTAATGAGCATGTTGCTTCTAAAGATGCTTTAAGCAATAAGACTTCGACATTTTATAATCATCTCAAGTATTGTACGGTTACAGTCTTTTTGCATACCTCACCCAAGTGAGATACAGTGATAACTACTGAACTTTGAAATTCTGTGGTGTCATCTGGAGCACAAATAGAGCTAAGTTTTGTGGGTTTTTCTGGGTTTTGTTTGTTTGTTTTGTTATTTTGGCAAGTTGGCATTTGGTCTGTTCCAACAGTGTAACTTCTTCCTAGACTTCTCCAGGAATTATCACTGACTGTGGAAGTGCTATTTAAAGCCTCCCCCACCTTTTACCTACCATTTGAGGAGGGGCTTTCCTGGTTTTCAGGGGAAACAAATCTTTTTTTATGCCTTCAAACCATCAGGGACCACTGAATATCTACTTAGTGTGCAAGTAGGTCACTGCACTCATCCATAAAAGACGTAGATGTAGTATAAAAGCTGTTAGGAATATTTATATGACTTACATAATATAGGATTATTTATATTTTTGTTAATTTCATAGAAGTTATTTTTTCCTAATGCTGATTTTCTTGATATTTTATTTCATTCATAAATGTTGCAGCGGTGAGAATTATTTGTGCGATGACTTACAGCATTCTAATTAAATCGTTCTGTTTAGTCCCCCTCATGGAGAAGCAAAGCCTGGTTCGAGCACTCTTCCACCTGTGAAATCAAAGACGAGCTTTATTGAGGCAGACAAGTACTTCCTACCATTTGAGTTGGCGTGCCAGTCGAAGTGCCCCAGGATTGTCAGTACATCTCTAGATTGTTTACAGGTCTGTATGAAGATGAGTTTCAGCTTTCAACTACAAAGTTCTGTTGATTTGAAGGGGCAGTAACAGTTATATGTAGCAAATAATGTTGTTGATTTTTTGTTGTTAAGTTTATTTTACCTTATTGCACACACAATGAAATCAACTATTTATCTGACAATCGGTGAATATGTCCTATTTATAATGTAGTGCGTCTGTTTATTTTTGTACATACATATTGCCACAGGTAGCTGCATTTTTGGATCAATTTTATTATGTTAGTGAACAACTGCCGGTTTTCACTTATATACCTATGAATTGAAATTCTATCAATAACCTAAATGAAAGACTGAAACTTCACTAATTGCAGGTATATAGTTAACAGTTTCCTTTTATTCTATTTATAATTGCAGTAAAATATTGTAAATGTGAGACGTCTAGTTTCTCAAAGCTCATTGGCACATGCAGTGTTTTCAGCGCAGAATTGAGCCATTGTTTCCTCCTGAGTGGCCTAACAACAGCAAACTTGAACTCTCTCTCTATATTTATTTACATTCACAGGCCTATACATACCTGCTGTGCTGTCTCACTGTGATGCCTTGCTACTCTGTTCCTTAAAGTATGGGGAGGTCATGGGGATTTACAAATACCGTCACACCTAAAGTGTTTGGAACAGAATATTGTTAATTTTGTAATATATTCATTTTTGAAGTATTGAAGACCTAGAGAGAAAGAGATAATAGAACATTTAAAAAGAGAAGACTAGCTAGTAGCTTAAATAGAAAGCATTTGTAGCTGTTTTATCTGGTATTGAAAACACGTGTGCTGATGACAACTGAAGACTGGTGTGATGTGAGTGGTTGTTGTTTTTTTTTTTAGAATCCTGTTTGCTTTAAAACATTATTAATTATTGAACCAAAAGCTTTAATGTTAAGCTTGTTGACAAACTTTGTATTGCAGCTGCTCAGTGAAAATGGAACAAATCTGGGGACCTTTTTTAAAAAAAATCCTTTATGTTTATTCAGAGTTGGGGTAAAATGTGCAGTTCTGGTTCCAGTGTGCAAATTAGAGCTATCAAATATATTTATTTATTCTAATGAAAAGCTGACTTCATTTTTTTAAGCTCTTATTTATGTTTTTTTCCCTTCCAGAAACTTATAGCATATGGGCATCTGACAGGGAATGCTCCAGACAGTACAGCTCCAGGCAAAAAATTAATTGATAGGATTATTGAGACAATATGTGGCTGTTTTCAAGGTCCTCAAACAGACGAAGGGGTTCAACTACAAATAATAAAGGTAATACAATTAACCACTACTTACAGTATTTATAGTGGTAACAACAGGAAGAAATTCATGACCTCAGAATTCAAAAGCAGAGATGTTTAATTTGTAAATATAATGATAGTTTTTAAATGCTTCCTTGATTCTGTTTGCTTGAGGTGGAAGCTCCCTATGTTATGCTCCTTTCCCTACTTTCTGCTATTGCATGTCGAGTGAATTCATGGTTGTGACACGAAGTCTTGTGCATAGACCACTGGATGAAACTTCATTCATGGCAAATCAGTGGAGCTCTCTAATTGTAAAGAATTACTATCAAATAATCCTGTACTCCCAGCGGGGAAGATGGTAATTAAGAAACAGCTTTTAAAATCCATTTTGAAATTATTTTATGAAATGCAATTAGACCTGGCAGTCAGTTGTTACCATGGTAGCTTTGTGGTGCTGTGTCAGAGACGTGTGCTTGAAAGGTTTCTTTGCATAGCTTACATAAACGCTACATGTGGTATTTGTAGAAATAAGTTTTTCTGGGGGACTCTAACTGTTTTCTGGTTGCACTCATTAATTATGGGAACTTACTATGGGAAATTATTATACCAAATAATGGAATTTAGCTAATGGAAATATAATACTTTATCCCTGTAACAGTAGTCTTTGAGTGGTTGTGATGTGAGCAGTAGTGAAGAATACAGTAAAAAGCAGTTAAAAGGAATGGAGTGTTTATTAGCTCATATTCTTGTATATAGGTGTCCTGAGGTGTCGATGTTCTTGCTGATTATATTTGTTTGTTTTACTGCAAAGATGGTACTTTTTCCTCCTGTTCCTTTTCATTGCTCCAGTCCTCCTTTTTCTTGATACCCTGCTTCTCCAGCAGCTGGTTGTTAAAAGTGTTTCTGCCCCTAGTTGTCTAGGTTTGTTGTTCCATTTTGCCCAAGCATTTTAAGACATTTTTCATCTTGCAGGGGGAAGTTTTTGTTGATTTTCATTTTCAAAGGCTGAAACCATTTTATTTCCCTTTTGCCTTCTCTCCAGATGTTTTCCTGTTCTGGTCCTTTCAGCCTTTAGCCTGTTACCTGGGCCAGGATGTTAACAAAATTAACTTCCTGCCTGAAAGGGGATGTCTGTGAGCTGGAATTCTTTCTGTCCAAGAAAACAGTTGAGAAAGTCAACTCTTCAACAATTGTAAAATGCATTAAGCATATAAATTAATTTAGTGCTTTCATTTTTTGACTGTTTAGACTTAGCATGCTTATTCCAAGTATGTTGGAATTCCTGGCAAGCTGCAGAGTCTTGCTTTGGCTCCAGGTTTGTCCAGTGATTGTACACTATAAAAAGCATCAAAATAAATTATCTTAGTGAAGACTGGAGCTTTTGACTTCCTCCATGAGCAGTAATGAAACCTAATAGTCAATCATATTGTATTAGGCTTCATAACTCTTTAGTTCCAGGCTGTGGACCCAGCTTCTCCAGTATGATTTAAAGGATGGATCACACGCCTTTTAAAACGTGGCAAGTAGTATGTTCTCTGAAAAAGTTTAATTCCAACAGGGAGATAGAAGGTGGAGGATCTGGGTCTCCCACTTTCTGCACTGGCACTCCCAAAATATTATTCGTAACATGAGCAGTGTGTCTGTGTGGCAGCTACATCACCTGCACCACTGTAAAATCAGAACGCTGATCACTCCAGCACCTTCCTCCCTGGGGGATTGATTATCTTGGTTCTGCATGCTGAATAGACAGCCCTTACGTGGTGTGCTGCCATCCACCCAAGGTCTGTGAGCCAAGGCTGGGTAAGAGTTCACACCTGGAGCTATTTGTCAGTTTCTGGATGGCTTTCTAGTGGCAGAGTCATCGTAAGCATGTTCCCAGCAACCAGAGCAGCTTAGGCATTCTGAAATACCTTTCTGCTGACCTGCAAGGAAACAATCCTGCTGAGGAATGTAGCTTGTCTCAGTGTAGGTATCTAAGCTTAGAGTTACGTCTGACGGTAGCCTTGACGGTGGGTGGGCAGCTTACCTTATCTGCCTGTTTCTGCTCATCTGTTCTCATCTCTAATCCCCTCGTTCTTCATCTGCAAACTCCGTGATGAGCCACACTGGGAAATTGGCCTTTTCCCCTTCCTTCCTCCTGTAGTTTAGCTTGATCTGATGTAATTTTGATGTCAAGCTACGTAAATGCTTTTTCAGCTGTAAGGGTGAGGATTGCCAGGAGCAGAAGGAAAGCAAAAAATTAGGCTAGTGCAATGACATTATGGAAGGTGTTTGACACTTGGAAGGTATTAATAACAATTGGAAGGTGTTTATTAAAATTAGGTTCAAGGAAGAGAGGTGGCTTCAAACATACCTGCCTTCAGGCTTGTTTTGCTGGGGCTGCTATGGTATTTGTGGTTTGTGTCCATAAACTTCTTCCTGACACATGCAGAGGTTTCAGCTGAAGTTGTGTTTCTGTCTGGCCTTACTGTTCCTGAATAACTACTACGTATGACAAAAAATAAGTTGTACAAAAAGAATAGGGGTGGGGAAGAGGATGGGACATGAGATCAGCTGTGCTCACAAGTGTTCTCTTTGCTTGGCGTGCTGTATAGCAAGTATTTGTTATTATCTAGATACTCTCCCAGCTTAACTTGCTCATGTTTGGCAAAGAAAAAAATATTTGTTTGCTTGATATCTGAAATTTGAAAAATCGAATGTTACTTGAGTGACTGCTTATTGAGTCCTCCATGTGCTGTAAACCGTAAGGTCAGTCCCGGTAGTCATGCTCTCTATTGGCCAGTATCAGTAGAGGAAGAAAAGTTGAATCAAACATTGACCACACAAACAGCCTTTTGAAACTAACCAAAAATAAAGAACAACTCATGCCTGGCTTACAGAATGGGAAAACTGTAAACACTGACTAATTCTGAGGAATAAGGAGAATGGTTATAGGTTTGAAAGAACTAAGAAAAAAGAAATTTGTGTGAAAGCAGATTTCAGAAGACCCTTAGAAAAACTTCTCAGTTCAGTATCCTGTTGTGTTCCAGTAGTGTGAAATGCTAACAAAATAACTTACTCATCTGCAGTATCCTGTAGTTGTGTGGTCATTATTTCCTATAAAAAGGTTATAGAAAGTTTAATTTTTCCTTCTGAGTTTAAAAGAACCTGTGGGTTATTGAAGGATTTAAGAATCAAAATAATGATGTAGGAGGGTTCGTTCTGGATTCTTTGTATTTTTAGGCATCCATGTGAAGTTCAGGGCTAGGACTGGTTACCTAACCTGCAAATGCTGTCCTGCAGGTTTGTAGTTCCGCTTTTTAGAGGATTACACTTGGTTGGACATGAAATACTTCTGTTTTGGAACATACATTGATTCTAGTTCATTTTGAACAGCCAACCTTCCAGTGGTAAAACCAAATAGAACTTTATACTCTTCATTTACTTTATAAAGTATTTATTTTACATTCTTTATATCCTCTTCCACAGGACTCCTACTAGCACATAGTTCTCCTGTTCTTTTGCAGTCCTCACAGTCCTAATCCTCACAGTCCTAATCCTTCATGTGTTTCCAGACTGGCAGCTGGTTGCATGCTTGTGAATGGTGGATTATTTTTTAAGATTAATCTTAAGTGGAAAAAAAATAGTTTTAATTAAATACTAGATGTTAACTAAGAATCCATTATTACTGGAATCTGGTGTAGAATCTAGGATACAACTCCGATTTTAAATCACTGTCTTGACTGTGAAAACATTCTGGAAGTAAGCACTGTGTTTTTCTATTTTTCACATCTTCGCAGTGTATCTCCTTAACTTACCAACTTTCAAAGTTGGTAAACAAGGTTAGGTAAAACAGTTCTGTAACGCTATGGTGAATGTGTAACGTATATGATTGAGTAATTTGGAAATGGTAAAGCAGGACATCATCTTATTTCCTCACAAAGAAAATGTGGCTTGGACAAACACTGCGTTCTGTGTGATTTTGGTGTCGTTCATGTTGAAAAGTGGTTTATCCTTGAAGGTTGTTCAATGCATTTGCTGCTCTGTTGTTTAAGTACTTCTGTCTCCTGTGTTTCTCCAAAAGTCAGTCCCTAGTAACACATCATTTCTTTATAAATTAATGTTTGGACTTTAAGTAGAGTATTGGGTATTTAAAAAAAAAAAAAAAAAAGATAATGCTCTTTTCAAAAATGTATTTATTTATAGTTAAAAATAACCCTATAGCCTTTCTCAAAGAAAACTGAATGATGTGGTTCCAGTGGCCAATCCACTACAGAGAAGCATTAGGGCCGTTGTGTTTTATGTTCTGTCTCCAGTGCTTGAGAGTCCCCAGACAACTGAATTATGGTATCTTACCCCAAGAAGGTCTGTGCTGATCAGATGACTGCTATACAGTGTCATAAATCTTCCAAAGATAACATAGTTAGCTGAGAGGACAAAAAGAATGAGCTCAGTTGAAAACGAAGCTTTCTAGCAGTATGTATGTAGGTGTACCTGCCTCTTGTGTGTTCTTAAATCACTTCTCCTGGTTGTGTCTTTTACCATAACCATTCTGTTCTTGCAGAGTATTCAGTGTGAAAGGAATGAAAAGTTTACAGGTGCAGATAGATGCTGGATGTTTTTTTAATAGAGAATGTTAATTTTGTTTACCTTTTAAACTAAGTTAGTTCTGCATCACAAATCACAGTACTTCCTGTACTGTTCTAATATACTCGTTTTACATAATATTAAATGCACTAAATATGCAAACGTGCTCCAGGCTGAAGGAAAAAGCAACATGGATGTCACAAAAATATGGTAATTTGTAACTCAAATGATCCTGAAGATTTTTTTCCTTTTCCAAACCCACCTGACGGTTGTTCATAAAAATAAACAAGCTTTGTTGCTGTGAGCTAGGTAGAGGCACAAAACAATCGGGTCTGTATCAAGCACAGAACAATAGGTGTGAACAATTGGAAGGAAAGCATAAGGAAACGATCTCACAGTCAGGATGATAGCCTGTAATCTCAGGACAATGAGAGCTTGATTGCTGTAGGTATTTTTGCAGGCTTTGTGACAAAGAAAGTTTTTATGGAAGGATCTGAAGAATAATGAGGTAGTGCTAACAGCCTGTGTACAAAGATTTCATCTATGCCTACAGAAGAGCAAAAGGGAGTAATGCAGTAAAGTATGCATTTTTTTTAATCATCTCTCCTTAGCATACACTGACAATAGTTGAATGAAAGCAGGTAAAGCTAAGTGTGTCCAGAAGGAATGGGAACTTGGTTGCAAATCTTTACCTTGCTAGAAAAGAGCAACCTAATGCTGCAACTCCAGGTCAGCAGAGCCCACCGAGGAGCTTGCTGTTGTGACCCCTGTAGAGAGGCATTTTTCTGTTCAGGTTTTGCTCCCAGCTGTTGCCCTTGCCCTACCTCATCCCTTGTTCAGACATGCATTTAATACGTTAAACCAATTAAACTCACTTTAAAACACAACAAAACAAAAATACGCCACCAGAAAAGGAAGGGGGATGGGTGTTTTGGTTTAGTTTATTATTATTTTTAATTGTATTAATATATTGTCATTAAAATGGCAGAGGTGGCTTCATGCCTGTTGCAAAGTAAGCAGTAAGGGTATGGTTGGGAGAAAAGCAGACCTTTTGTTGTTCCGCTTCTCAAGGACCTACATCACCACGTCGCAATTTGAGATTTTGTATAATCCCGCCGAACTGGGGACTGTTGCTACAGTGATTGTCTTTACTCATCGGAACCCCTGTCTCCCTCTCTGTGTTGGATCTAGTAGCTGTTTGGCCACAGAGAAAGGTCAGAGAGTAATCTGATGAAAACTGATAAGTGAGGAAGGGAAGGATTAGTATTTTAACAGATGAGCTGATGGGTTTCAGAGGAGCAGTACTGCTGCTCCTGACTGTAGCCTGTGGTTTCTCAGGGTTAGTTGTCACATCAGTAAGGGTGTGCTTATCTGTGACACAGAATGAGGAGACGTTATGTAGGGCATGACATCGAGTTGAACCCTTAATGAAAGATCAAAGTTAAAAATGCTTATCAGTTTACAATTACGTATGGTAGTCATTAGGGTTCGTTTTCTCAAGTGCCTGAGCAGGAAAGAAAGCCAGAGGAGCGGCCGTCAGGACCTCTTGTAGGCATGTTGAGCTCACTAATAGGTATCTGCAAGGAGAGTCCCTGCTGGTAAGACTGATTTCTCAGCATGGAAGACGGAGTTATTCAGTGAATTTGTGGTACTATGTTGGACTGTCAGGAGGAAAGTGCCTGTATGTACGTACCTTTCTTGCCTCCACACCTCCTTAGCAGGTGGCATGGAAAGAACCAAGCTCTAGTAGTCAATAACACACATACTGAAGAAACTTATAAAATTCAGGCTGTTGAGCCAACTAAAACAGCACATAATCCATCTGTAGCCTGGTCAACTTTTTCTACTAGTAAGCATTATCTCCTATTATTAAAAGACAAAAAAACGAAGACTCCAGTGAACTGCAATGCAAGCTAAAACTGGGCTTTCAAATAGCAAATCGTTCATCACCTGAGTTTAACAAGGATGACAACTACAAGCTGTTTGTTGCTTGTGGCTTTCTGATTGTAGTAGTGCTTTGGTAAAGGGGGGGGGGGGGGGGGAA
This sequence comes from Anser anser, assembly GCF_964211835.1. Classification (NCBI taxonomy): domain Eukaryota; kingdom Metazoa; phylum Chordata; class Aves; order Anseriformes; family Anatidae; genus Anser; species Anser anser. Next base: position 36,232,176 of record NC_139721.1, read on the forward strand.
GAGCAGAGCTGTCTGTTTATGTTTACCTAAACCCCACTTGTTTAGCTTGTCCTCTCAAGAGTTGCCAATTTTACTTTTTAAAAACTAGTATAGACAAAGTTCTTCAAGGTTACTCCTCTTTCAGAATTATTAATTAAAGTTTTACGGAGCTGTCTGTTTTGACCTCTCAGGACTTTTCATTCAGTGATACACACAACTTTAAAAAGCAGAGTGCTAAAATACCCACGGGCGTGCAGCCTTTCCAGCCAGGTGGGAGAGTACAGGATCTAGTCGCTGGGAGCTACCTGCCTGCAGGTCAGCCACGTGTAGGGGGGAGTTGGAGAGGTTAGCAGAGCCGTGACTGATACGAGGAGCTTTGGGGATAAATTTGGGAGTGTGACAGTACTGTAACATAGAGGATGTAGGTATGTTACCTGAACAGAAGAGACGTGCAAGTATAAAGAATGGGATTCAGCATGTTTTAACTCAGTATCTCAGTATGTGAGTCTCATGAAGCCACCAGAAACTCCTAGAAATAAGGGAGAAGTGGAACAGTACAAAGTACTTAATGAAAGATAGGGAAAATACAATACATAGCAGTAGGTGTGCTAGGGCAGTATAGAATATATGGGGGGAGAGGGGAAGAGACAGGTGGTGAATATTATAAATATATAAATAGGTTTTGGCAGCGGATTTTATTTTGGTGGCACTGGATTTTGTTACAGCTTTTATATGTCGTCCTCCCTAAATTATGCTTTCCAGTAGCAGAAGCGGGGTGTTGAAAGTTCTGTGGAGATACTGAATTGTTGCACAGAGAGGGTCAGAATTCAGGATGGTGCTGTGAATTTCAGTTTACCACTTCCTGGTTTTTAGAAGGTCAGTCAGTGACATATAAACTGGACTTTGGGAGGAAAAATAGTATCAGTGATGGGAGACTTCAGGTCATTTATGAAACAGTTGTCTACAGTTTGTCCGCCCGTGTGATACCTTCATGTTAGTTGGTTGGGTGTTGTTTTTTTGTTTTTATTTCTTTATTAATTTAAAGAAAAGTTTTCTAGTGGCATTTAGGTACTACTAGTTTGTAGATGGTAGCATGAGATGCAGTTTAACGGTCATGCAGATAACAATGTATTTTCTCCAATAAGAACAGTAAGCACAGTCACCCATCTATGTGTCTCCACAGATGAGAGAACTGTGGCACCACAGGTAGAATAAGAAGGGACCTGCAGCAGTCTGGTTATCCAGGAGCAGCAGTCAGAGTGGCAGCTCAGCGAGATGGGTCTCTGATTTTTAAAGTGTTTGAGTCAGAGATGGGTGCTCTCGGTCCACTTGTTGGTACCATTTGTGGACGGGGATGCTGACGATGCTGTAAGAGATTCTGTAAGTGGAACTAGGCATGGGTTGATGAGTAAATTAAACAGCACTTCAAATAATTTTTGTTTTTAACTTCGATTAAAGTTTAACTTTAAAAACGCCTTTTCAATATACAGGCTTTCTGGTGCTTCCAGTCTTACCTTCCCTAAACATCCCATGTAATCATTAACTGTCATTAACAGTGGATAAAACTCTTCCCAGTTTTCTGGCACCTTCTACTGGAGTACAGTGATCAGCGTACATGATTGTGCTGTTGCAAACAATCTCTTCCCCTTTCCTTAGGCTTTCCAACACACTCTTCTGACAGTGTCTTTGCACCTAGTCCTCAGCTTTACCTGCCTCTATTTCTGCTCTTCAGTCCAGCCTACCTCTACCTCACAAGTGTTCTTTAATTCTTTATTACTTGATCTTTCAGGAGCACATTTGCGTATTTTTTGTAAAGTAAAAAAGAAGCAGATACTAGCTCAAGTGGAAAGAAGGAAGTGAGTTTCTACAGAGAAAGCAATACAATATTCTGACATACCCAAAAAGAATGTTTAGAAGGTGTGCTTGTGCCTCTCGTAACTGCCTAATCATATACTTAATCTCTGTTCTTCAGATTTACATTTATTTGTAAAACTTTTGGACCATTTGGATGGCTTTCTGTGTTTTCACAGGTAGTCTGTCATTCACGTTCTGTGTTTAGAAAATTCTAGGGTAGCTTTTATTAGCCACCTGATAACTCCATTGGTTACTTACTGCTGTTACATGCTATGAAACACATTTCCTATATACACTGATTAAAACACTCTGCTTAGCATATGTTAACATAACTGGTATGTATGATGTTCTGATATGGCTAAAAAAATCTTTGAAAAACTTAATTAAATTACAGCTAAAGATATGTACTTATTTATATTTAAAAACTAATCCAAAACTGACATTTATTCATTTGCAGACTATTTCATTGACAGTAAAGTTTTGACTGGAAAATACATATGTTTGTTTATTTAGGCTTTGCAGACTATTTCTTTGACTGGAAAATATATGTTTGTTTATTTAGGCTTTGCTCACTGCAGTAACATCTCAACACATAGAAATCCACGAAGGAACAGTGCTGCAAGCTGTAAGAACATGTTACAATATCTACCTAGCAAGCAAAAATCTCATAAATCAAACCACAGCCAAGGCCACTCTAACGCAAATGCTGAATGTCATATTTGCACGTATGGAAAATCAAGCAGTGAGTATCTCAGTATTTTTATGTAGAAAATAGATCCTAAAAGCAAACCGCCTTGAGAAATTTGTTTTGTCATTATTATTTTTTTATAATAATTTAATAATTATTTCGTCATTATTATTAAAGCTTCTGGGCTTTCCTAACTAATGTAGCTTTGAAAAAGAATCAAATATCTTATCTTATTCTTTTTGCGTTTTGCTATCTGAAATACGTATGAAATGTGTTTGGGGTGTTGTATAGGATTTGAAATTCTGAAAGTGGGCCTCTACATTTAATGGATGTATTTGGCTTCAGTTTCTGTTCTCAGGCTGTCAAGAAGTGCCACACTACCTGCTTAACACTGCATATAGAATAATTTAGTGTTAGTGAGATACTCAATTGTTGTGATGATAAACACTGAAGAAGTAATTCATAATTAAAACAAATACAACAAAAAGTAAAAGACAGAACCCTTCCAAGTCGTGTAATCACTTACTTTTTTTTAATGCTTTAATGTGGAGCAGTCACTTACAGATACTTGTGTCGCTGAAATTGCTGTAATGAGTGGTCAGCAGGAATACCACCAACATGGCTTGTGGCTTCCGCTGCTCATAATAAAGATCAATAAGGCAAAGTGATTGTCCTTATTCCTGTTAAAAAACAAGAACAACAAAAGTGGATGTTCAGATTGGAAAGCTGCTTGAATTCTTAGCTAGTTGTAGAAGTAATTCTGCTGTACTGTTACAAACTCGTAAGTTTTCTTTAAGATTATGTAGTGGATCGAAGCTTGTACTTGACTCCCTCTCAGAAGCAACTGCTTATTGGAACACAATGCCATCACACTCAGAGATTTATGATATATTTACGATAAGTAATGGCAAAAGCCATCCAGTTACACGAGTACTTTGGGAAATCAGTGTAGTTGCTGTCTTTTTAACCAACTCATTAAAGAAAAGGATTATTATTATCCTACACTGGCAGTCTTTGTTTTTGCTGGACTGTAAGTCTAGTCTTTATGCAAGCTGATAAGCTGTTCTGCTTGTTCTGCGTGCTCTGGGCAACTTTTTTAATATGATAGCTGCCAAAGGGTGGAAGGAATTATTTAAGCTGTAACTTGAAAGGCAGTATCTACTCAGGGCACCCCAAAAGATATATCATAGAAAGCTTTAAATGGAAGAGTAAAGAGCTGAGATCACGCTAGCCAAAATGACAGTATAAACAGTTACAAAACTTTTGGTAAACACTGGTCTCTGCAGGGATAGAAAGCCAGTCATTAGAGCATCACCTCAAAGGACACCCAGCTTTGGTTTGACTTCAGTAACTGTTGTCTTAGCCTGTTAGACAAATTACATATTCTCTTCTCTTTCCAGGGATTCCAGTGTGAGAAATCATGAAATTCAAAATAGCCTTTGTCTTTTTTTTTTTTTTTGGCATGACAGTTTCTTTCTAAGGATCTGTCTTCTGAAGTCCTGTGGAAGTGCAGCCCTTCTTCTCACTTTTAACTCCTGTTTTTTTTCTTTTTTTTTTTTCTGTATGTTCAGTCAGTTTGCTACTTCTATTTTTTCCCTTAACACCAGAGGTTTGCAGGATAGGAGAAAATGAATCTTAAGTTTTCCTATGTGTTTCTCTTAGTGAGAGCTTTAAAAAACAAAAATAAGAAATTGCCCTTTATGTTTCTCCATACAAGCCTTGTATATTGTTAAATCTCCTGACTGAACTTCCTTGTTGGACAGGCAGACAACTCTTCTTCCTATACTAGATGTACTTTTGTCATCCATTATACGTAGTGAAGATACAGTAAGTGTAAATGTGCATAGTTGGGAAGCAGCCCTCTTGCAAAGACTAAGCCTGTGATATTATATTTTTTCATAATAACACAAATGATACGTGTGCTTAAACTATTACAGGTTTATGAAGGCAATGTTTAAGCACAGCCTATAGAGATTCCATGTTTATTAAATAACATATGCAGTGTGTATATAGCTCATTGTTTTGTTTTGATGATAAATTTTTTGTGTAATTGCAATGTATTTGTAGCTTCAGGAAGCCAAACAGATGGAAAAGGAAAGACACAGACAGCAACACCATTTACAGCAGTCTCCAGTAAGCCATCATGAGCCTGAGTCACCTCAGTTGAGACATATTCCAACACAGACTGATCAGCTGTCTAAAGAACATGAGAGAGAGCTTGACCACAACACAAATGATGTGGACAAGAACCTTCAAGAAGATTTAGAGGCAGAAAATGGATCTGATATTTCTAGTGCTGAAAATGAACAGACAGAAGCCGACCAAGCCACAGCAGCAGAAAGTAATCAGTGTGTATTTCTGTTTTATGGAGGGAGGGAAAAGGTCTGTAAAAAGAAAGGCTGAGGACTGTCTTTTTTCACCTCCCAAGCCTGGAGTCAGGCATATAGATATTTTTTAATAACTGAGTGTAGAACTTGTTATCACTGTTAAGCTTTATCACAGGTATCCTTTAATCTTAGGCTCTCATACTCTTGTAGCAAAGATGCCTCTTTGCACCTGTGTGACGTTATGAAAGTTGTGATGATGTTATGAAATGTTAAGAAAATAACATCTCAAAGCCAGCAGCTTTTGGTGTTTAATGTAGGTAAAAATACAAAATGGATGTATTTGTCTTTTGTTGGCATAGGCCTGTGTATTAATTACCATTTACAAGTTAAACATTGGAATGTTTGTGCTCTACAAATATTGTTTTCAAAACATCCAGACACTATGTTGTTGTATTTTTAATGTATACTCTTCTATTAGTAGATTTGTAATTGAATTTTTAAGTATTAAATGCAAGTAAAATATTTCCTTAATTTATTAATTTCTCAGTATTTCATTTTTTTTAAGATCTTTCTAAAGCTGATGGAGGAACGTATGATGGTGAAAGCAATGATTGTGAAGAGAAGGCGCAAGAAATTGTGGAAAGTATTGTACAAGAAATGGTGAACATAGTAGCTGGAGGTATTACATTAATATATGACTGCAGTATGAATCTTGACATTAAAGATTATTTTAACATGAATATTTAAAATACATCATTGTTTATATAATATTTATATGCTGAAGAAAATACTTTCAGTTGTCTGACCTTAGCTGGGTGTTATTTAGCAATAAAATGGGCAAGATTTCATGCATTAATTTACACTTTCTATACTGAAGACGAATGTTGTTTAAAAAAAAAATCTAGCTTGTTTTATTTTTCTATTTCGTTCCTGCATAATCTCTTCAAAAATGGGCCCGTCTTTGTAGTAGCAGTGAAGCATTAAATTTTGAGTTTGTTGAGAATTGTATATATATAATCTGTGACTTTTTCTTTCCTCATACTTGTAGGAAACTTGTTAGAATAGTGAACCTGGCAATGTAAAGTTCTGAGTTGTTTTTGATCATAATTTTCATTATTTAGATCTTTTTTAGTTATATAAAGCCATATAAATTCCACCTTCAGCTCCTCCTTATGATACTTTTGCTTCTGCTAGTTTTTGTATTTAAACATTTGATTTAAGCTCTTTTTACCTTGCATTCTTACTTAACCCTTGTTATAATTTTGTTTTCTTTCTGCTAGATATAGAAGGGACCGCTGAAAGTGCAAGTGGTGATGGCACGATTGTAACATTAGAGGACGGCAGTGACAGTGAAAACATTCAGGCAAATGGAATTCCAGGGACTCCAATTTCTGTTGCTTATACACCATCTTTACCAGATGACAGATTGTCTGTCTCTTCCAATGATACTCAGGTACAGGCAGGTATAAATTAGGAAATACTGAAAAAGAGTAAAATATTTTAAGAATTGCACAACACTTGCGCAGAGAATGTTTGATATAAGTCCATAAAATAAATTACTCAGATGAGTTCAAGTATTGTGGTGTTCTAAACATTATTTTATTTTAGTGCAATATATAAATTTATTTTTTTTAAATAAATATTTGTATGTGATGGCTTTTTTTTTCTCCTGACTACCATATTTTTAGCTGCAGTGTTAGAAGTGTTTCAAGATTAGAGAACTCTTAGGTTTTTCAAGACGCTCCTAAGAAACAATAAAACTAGCATTCAAATACACATTTAGTAAAGAGTGTAACCTGTTATAGACATACTTGTATAATTTTCACATGCTTTTTTTCACATGATAAATATAATTTTCAAGCCCATAGCATGCTGTACTGCTATGATTCTGGATAAAAAGCTTTGTCTGATAAGGTTTGATTTCCATTAAGAAAAAAGAAATGAGAACACACTACTTCTGTGGTATCAGATAACAGCATATGCACAGTATCAACTGACAGAGGGTCTCTGCTACCAAAGTACTGAATAACTATGTTTGGGGATAATAGATTGCAAGCTTGAAAAGCAACAGTCATGCATGCCATATGAGCGTAAGATTAACATTAAGCATTTTGCTGATGTAAGGAACAATGATACCAAATGGCATGAACATAGAGCAATATATCATACAATAGTATTGCCAGATGTATGTTGCCACAGATATGTAACTGCTTGCATTCTATTGGAATGTCAGTCATTTTTCTTAAACTAGTTATCTACTGAAAATGACTGAAGGCAGTTCCCTTGCAAGTTGTCTTATTTAAACTTGACCCATAAAGCTTCATGACAGTCTTAATGTAATTCTGTATTTTTATCAAGATAGGAAATTTTATTAGGGAGTTTATTCATTTTAACTGGACTGCAGAATTCTTTTCTGTTTTAATTTAGTCTTGAGACCATAAATCTATAGTGAACTGGTTATATTTGTATAATATCTTAACTTCTTGTTGCTAGGAGGTGGGGATTTCCCTACACACCCTGCTAATGCAAAATGGAATACTGAAATATGTTAACTTCTTTAGGAATCTGGAAATTCTTCAGGACCTACACCTGGTGCTAAGTTTTCCCACATTTTACAAAAGGATGCCTTCCTTGTATTCAGGTCACTGTGTAAACTTTCCATGAAGCCCCTGTCAGATGGACCGCCAGATCCAAAGTAAGTAGAATTAAGAATTCTCATAATAAACCTTTTTTAAATTTGAAAATAAAAATAAATTATTTTAAATGTTTTTGAGGCTCCCCAGTTATTGAGAGAATAATAGTATGGTTAAAGAAACTTTGAAAAGGTACTTTCTGTGTTCTAATACATTTTTTGTATGCGAAATGAAAGCATCTGCTATTACCCATCTGTTCTCTAGAAGTTTCTTAATAATGCCTTCACTGCCTGTAAGTACATCGTGTTCTTCCTAGTTCCTCTGTATAATGATTTTCAGCAGGGTCTGTAAAGAAGGTCTCAAGTTGGTTTAGGTCTCAGCTATCATTTCTCTGCTTTTAGGTAATACATATGTTTATAGCCATAGTCACTTATGCTCCGCAAGTTCTTTTCTCTTACATGTTGGCTATCCAGTACATGTACCCAGCTGTACTTCATCTTAATAAAATCTCTTTGCATTCAGCTGGTACTGGCTATGACAAGTTGGTGGTGTGGTCCGTTCTGTTCTCTAGCTCAGGTTGGACACTTGGCAGCTGCCTTAACCAAAACACAAATGTTTTGCAAATGAAGTCTGTATCTACCTGGTTTGAAAATCTTGCCCTTTGAGTTAAGATACTCTGTTTTCAGTTTGGCTTAGAGAATTGTTTGCTGCTAAACAAACAAACAAACAAACAAATATATATATATATATATATATTTTCCTCTGTGGTTGGGTGCCAGTATTATAGTGTCTGGTGGAAATGAACTTTGCTTTTCTGATGTCGTATGGAATCCATATGCCTCTTTTGTTCTGCACATTAGAAAAACTTACTAATAATTTTCAAGAAGATTCCTTTTTTGTTCCGAAGATACTAAAACTGTGAGATGAGCAGTGATGAAAGGCCCAAAATCCTTTAAAATAAAGTCACGTTTACTGTTCCAGGGTCTAACTTCTAAATTAGGTAACTTTAGGACAGCTTAGCTTAATCACCAATATCAATGTGGTTTAGTAACCTGAAAAATATAATACAGTAGAAAGGGTTTTAAAGGGTCAGTCTAGAACCTTTTTCAAACTGTTATCTACTGATGCACTGTGGAAAGTCAGGACGTTCAGGAGCGAAGATTGAAACGTGAGGTTTTTCCTCACTATCATTTGAGAATTTGTCTTCCAGGAAGTGCCATGAAAATCCCGTGGGTTTAGTCAGTTCTCTGACACTAAGAATGTCCAGATATAAAAGGCTTTAATGGATTAGCTCCCCCTGGAAGGGCAGCAATAGCTAATAAGGTACTTGGAGCATCTCATCTGAATCCGTGGAGTCTTGATGTTCATAATAGACGTGATTATGCTCTCCATCTAGAACAAAATGGAGGAAATGATGTTTAGGACAACAGGAATTATCTGCAAAGACATTCAAAGATGTCCTGTGTTGGAGAAGCGTCTAGAATTTTGCTGTGCTTCTGAGGCATTGATGGTTTTTTTGAACTATTACAAAGATGCTGTAATTGGAAAAGGAGGCATAGGATATCTACAGAACTTTTCTTTTTTAAAAAAAAAAAAGTCTGCCTCTTGACAGTGAAATTAGCCATGAAGTGTTTAACGAAAATATTTTAAAATTTTATTTAATTGGACATGGAACTTTAGTGCAAAAGCAAAAGGCTGAGAGTTGAGATCAAGATTGAGCTCCTTGGGAACTTGCTTGATGTCGTTGTCTCCTTTTTCCCTACAATAAAATAAGATGGGGGAAATTTTCATGAAGTTTTGTGTATTAGATTTCAGTCCTTAAACTTGTTTTAAGTTAAGTGGGTTTAAACATCCCAACAGAACTGATAAGGCCAACAAATTAAGACTTGGGTTATAAGTTGCCACTTGCTGGAAACGGTCAATATTTAATATTTCATTTACATTTTAAATTCTCTTTCTACTTAAATTCTTAGAATTAATAGCAAAGCAAGGCATGGTTGTGTGCTGTCTGTACTATTAATGCAATGTCACACAAAAATAAAACCTTTTTGCATCAAAGGAGAGTGTTATATATGGCAATATGCAGTTGTGCAGTGCCTGAAGACAGGCATTTTTGTGAAGAAATACTGAGAGCTGTTTTGGGGCTTTTACTTCGACTCTGGGGTCATTAGGAGGAACGGGAGGAGCAAGTTCCTCACTTACTTTGACTGGCTACTCTGAAGTGTCTTCAGACAAGAAATTTAAGTTTGGGATTATATTTTAGGAGTTTGAAATGGTGGCAAAGTGATTGTTTTTCCAGCCCACTTTGTTTGCCAGTGTGCAGGAACCATCGAGTTTATTCATAAGATATTTGTTACGAATTTGAACTTTTATTTTAGCCTTTTTAATTAAGCTGGTATTTTTGCAGAATACAGCAAATAACGAAGTATTGTGTGTGTGACGTGTGGCGAGAAGAGATCCTTACCATATCTGGGCTGTACTATTTGAAAAATGTCCTTTCATTGTTCCTCACGTTTCATAACTGTCCTCTGTCAGTGCGTGGTTGTTCAACAAAAGCTGGGCTGTCTTGTTGGGAAAACCATTTCTGTCTATACTTTTTTTGAGATGATCAGAAGTGGGAAGGAGCTTTGGGAGTCTGAGGAAAGAAAACTTTCTCCCAGAATGCTATTTAAATTGCATTATATTTTCATAGATACAGATTTCCGTCCTCTACATGTTTTTTGTTGTTTTTACCATAAATAGTAGCTCTGTTCTGACACGAAATCTAGCTTTTTTTCAGTTTGTAATGAAGCATGGTGTTACCGTGGAGCTCTTGACTACACTACAGTTGCCTGATTTTGCTAATGCCAGACTTAAAATAGGCACGTTATGCATCCTAGCTGCTCTTGGAGTGGGATGGGGCCAGTGACTGATACATAATGTAAAATACCACATTTAGAGGAAAGAGATGTCAGTGCTGGGAGGAAGTAGGTCAGGCAGTTACAGCTGTTGTCTTTATTGTCCTTCAGCTCTCTTCCCATGCTGGTGAAAATAAAGGAGGAGAATGAATTTCTAAAGTCACTTCTCACCTTTCAGTACTCAGGATTCTGTAGATAGGATGGATCTTTTATATGGGATCTTCCATACTCTATTAAAAGAGGGGAAAAAAAGTACTCCCTTCATCCTTTGACTAAGAAAGGACAACGTTGCCTGCTGTTGTCACTGTTAATAGGTGTGCTGTGCTACAGAAGAGGGGCTTGGTAGTAGTGGTAGGAAACAGTAACTGGAAAAGGTTATTCTTGTCCACCCTCTTGGCTGACGGGTCACCAGCTTAACCGAAAAAAAAAAATCATCTTTTCATGACTCTTTCTATGCCTTTTTTTTAAAAATTCGTGAGTATTTCATGAGTGTCCCACATAAAAAGTCATTGTGGTGTATTGATTTCTCAAAAGAATGTTTGTTTGTTTGTTTTATGATTTACCTTGGGCTGATGTACGCTATGTTATTTTTTTCCAGATCTCATGAACTGCGATCAAAGATTCTTTCATTGCAGTTGCTTCTGTCCATTCTGCAAAATGCAGGACCTGTCTTCAGGACAAATGAGATGTTCATTAATGCTATTAAGCAGTATCTTTGTGTTGCACTGTCAAAAAATGGAGTCTCATCGGTTCCAGAAGTTTTTGAACTTTCACTTTCCATATTTCTTACCCTCCTCTCAAACTTCAAGACTCATCTAAAGATGCAGATTGAGGTATGTTACATGACTTTCTAATTTTAAAGGGGGGGGGGGAGGGGTGTTAAGTTGGCATCCGTCTATATTGATATGTCTTGCTCAGAGAAATTTGTTTTTCTTCCTGAATCTCAGCTTATGCATAAGGCTTGCCAGATCTACCCAGGCACAGAAGCTCTTTCTCATCCAGTGGCAATGGGTGAAATGCCCTTGAAACCCCGTTTGAGTAAACCAGCAGCATTCCCTTTGATACACTTACAGATTAAATAAGATTTGCTCTGTAACATCAGAAGTGACACTTGAGGCAGTGACAAGTTCATTGGTGAAGTGGAAAGTAACGGGAAAACTTTTGTAGGGAGGGTTGTTCAAAAGAAATAAAATCCACCATATTTTAACTAAAACATAAAATGAAGTCTCTAAAAAGAAGTAGGCCATTTCATCACTTAATAGTAGACATTTACATAAAGTAGTAATTTTTACTGTGCAAAACGTGCTTTGATTTGCAGATTGCCTGTAAGATTTGTACAGATCAAAGTGTGGAAGTGAAGTGTGAAAAGATGTTGGGAGTGTTGATAATGTTTTTGTTACAGGACCTTGATTTCAGGGATTTCTTCTTTCATGGATGTCATTGTATGAGTTGATGTCATGGTAGCTTCAGAGGAGGAACCTAATTTTCATAAGTTTGATGTTACTAATTATCTATTACAAAGTACACGGGACAGCAGTTTAAAGAAACTTATTCTTTTTCCTGGTTGTGAAAAAAGAATTCCTCTTCTTTCAGCTGCTGATCCTAAAGGTTATTCGGAAGATGTGGGTAGACAAGTAGATATCTTCACATTCAGTTTTTGTCTTGGAGCTGTAAGGAGAGCCATATGCTCTGATTTACAATATGCAAAATCTATATATTTTGGGATTAAGGCAGTATTCTTCATCTGTTTAAGAAATTCTTGGCATATTTTAAAATATAATTTCAGATTCTGTTGCAAGTGACCCTCACGTGGTCTTTTGACATACGTTTTCAGCTAATGCTGTCCTCTGACAGTTAAAATAGTGGGTCTTACCTGAATTATTTTGTAACTGTATTTCTTAAATCGGTCACTGGATATATTTGCAGTAATGTATGGGCTAACTCTGACATACTTTCCCTTCCCCCCACTTTTATGCTTAAAGGTTTTCATGCAAATCCAGCCGTAGATGTCAATGAATTTCAGGTGTCACTTGACTGTATTTAACATTACCATTTTTCAGCAACAGTAAATAAGCTATCACTTCTCTATTTTCAGTTGACCAAACTAAATAATGAGCTCTTTTCTGGTTTAATGTTATGATATGCTAGAAATAAAGTGTCGACTCAACATTATTTGCAATAAGTGCTACATACTGTTTTTAAATACTTAAATATACGTAATTAGTACTGCTGGGAGAAATTGTTCATCCTAAGATACTCTTGTCCAAAGTCGATACCAAAAGCAAGAAGTCTGTAAAGGAAGCATAGAGATTTAAAGTGTCATTGTAGTATGCAGCCCATGCAGCTAATTTCCCTTGCAGCTTAAAGATTTGGGTTTAGTTTTTATACTTGAAATGTTTTTCTCTGCTTCATCAGTGATTTTTTAAAAACTCTCTACAAGAAAAATACAGTCTTCCTGATTCTACAGGGTTTATAGCATTACTTTCTTTCAAACTAACTAGATAAGTAAAAATGTAACTAATTGCTTATAGCATGATCTTTATTAAAGTTTTGTCTTCCTCTGTTGGATTCCATAAAGTTGTGGCTAAAATCAGTACTCTGAGTGTCTTTAAGCTCTTGAAATTATATTCCACTTAAATTAGTCTTTGATACGCTGTGTGTTGAACTCCTTGTGTTTTGTAGGGATCCTTATTAAAAAACTAACTGGGATTGCACTGCATGCATGTTTTTCCTCTAAGGGGGCCAACAAAATGTAAATTTTGCTAGTGCATTTTGCTGGGGGCAGTATACTTACCGTCAGAAATGTTTGAAAATCAGTGCTGCCAGTTTTCCCCAAACGTGTCAAAGCAAAATTAGCCTTGTACTTATCTCTACCTGTCTAATAGCATGAAATCTCTGTAAAAAATCTGTCATATAAGGGAATATCTAATATTAAGAGTAAGGGTAGTTACGTATTTGGATGTATGTGTGCTGCTCTCAGAGAACAGGATCTTGAAGGCATGGGACTGTTGACACCATTCTAGAAGAAACACGTTGATAGATTTGGTAGCCACAACTGGCTGCGGAGAGGTGAGCTCTCAGAGGTGCAGAGCAGTGATGTAACGCTGCGTGGGATGGTGATGTAACACCATCTAGTAGTTCACATTTTGAGTTCATATGCTCTCACAGCTGTTGCCACCGCTTAGGGAAGAAGCAAGAGAAAAAGCCTGCTGTAGCTGCGAAGCATGCTCAGCTGAAATATGCAGGCTATGATACTACTGTATCTGGTGAGGAACCAATTAAGAGAGGGTAAAATAGTCACTGTTCTGAACAGAAAGCATCTGCGCTGAAGCAATTTCAGGAAAAACTACTGTCCATTTTGGAAAATGGTCATCCTGTTAATGGACGTGCTGCATTTTTTATGCTGTGCCTGACCAGTGCTCATCTTACAACAATGTGATACTGTAGAGTGATTATTCTGTGTCAAGATGTTTCCCGTTCTAATGATACCGATACTTTAAATTGGCATAATGTGCTGTTTGTTACATGTGTGCCATGTCATCATCTTGTAGGGAAAGTCTTCTGTGGTAAGGTAATAATCTCTTCTTTCCAAACCTCAAATGATACTGAACTCTAAGAGCAGTGTAGAATTCTTGTTAAATTGACATTCAGGATTTCACAGCACTGGTATGTAAGTACTGATTTGAAGTCCTAATTTCAACATGTCAAACATAAGTTGTTTTTCTACCTTTCCGCTTTTTCCCCTCTCTCCTGTACATCTAGAATGCTTCTTCCATATTATCTGTATGCTTTCAGAATTATATGCATCAGAATGGTAGCTGTCAAATTTCATTATGATGTTTGTAATAGATTTTTTTTTTCCTCTTCCTGGAATATTTCATAGGTATTCTTCAAAGAAATTTTCCTGTATATCTTGGAAACCTCTACTAGCTCATTTGATCATAAATGGATGGTTATACAAACTCTGACACGGATATGTGCAGGTACTAAGGACTGCTTGGTTCTGATTTTTACATTTTTATGCTGAAGAACGAAACTGTATTTGCCTTTCAATGAGCTATGTAGTTTTTATTCCAAGGTTGACAATGTCACTTTGTTTATAGATGCCCAGAGTGTAGTGGACATCTACGTGAACTATGATTGTGATTTAAATGCTGCAAACATATTTGAAAGGCTGGTTAATGACCTGTCTAAGATTGCTCAAGGAAGGGGAAGCCAAGAGCTTGGCATGTCCAATGTTCAGGTACAAGAAATTCTGCCAAACTTTATGAAATTTCATGTTCCTTGGAATAATAAGTTAGGACTAAACTCTTCAGTCCACTAATGTATTTCTTTTGAAATCTATTCTAGGAATTAAGCTTGAGAAAGAAAGGATTGGAATGCTTAGTATCAATCCTGAAGTGTATGGTGGAGTGGAGTAAGGATCAGTACGTAAATCCCAATTCTCAGACAACACTTGGTAAGATATGAGATGCCCTTCTTATAGATTTAGTAAAGAGATGCTGCAGGAATTTAGTGCATTTCTCCAGTATTTTGATATTTTTAGTGTCTAGATTGGCAAAACCCCTGGGGGGAGGCGCAATATTAGTATTTTTTGGGGGGTAGAAATTTCAGTATTTTTCAGTTGGTGTCATTTGAACAAGTTGTTTTTCTTAATTGTCTGAATCCCTGGAATGGTACTACATTGAAAATGACTAAATGCTGTTATTTCACACATTTCTAACTTCAAAGTGACTATAAAATGTACTTTGAAGCACTTCTAATTTCATATTGATTAAATTACAACTAAAGCAACCTGGATGGGGAGTGGAAATTCGATAGCTATGCATAAATCAATGTTGCAAGCAGTGAAGTAACTAAATCATTACTTGCTTTAATCTTGTTTCTATCAGACCTCAGATTAAAAGTCTTAAGGTTATACCAGAATTTTCAGATTAAGGGTTTAGAGTTGGTAGCTGAAGTACCAATTTAAAGTGGAAGTTGAAATTTAGACATGGTTAGCACCGCTGTTGTTGAACTGAGAGCCCCAGATAGTTGGCTTATGTGATTATAAACACTTTTAGGTGCTCAGTTTCAGAAACTTCTAGTGTGGTTTGCTTCATGTCAAAAGTAACATTGGCCTTGAGAATAAAAAGATCTATAACTAGATTTCTAAGTTCTGTTTTTTTCCCAAGTGCTTACAAATTATAGTTGCAATTTACGGCTTAAATTTCAGATACATGATGTACTGAAAGAATCCTCCTTGATATACTGTAGTGATTTTTTGGTTATTTTCCCAACCAAAACAAAACCAGAATATTTATGTAAAAATAAACAGGTCACTGAAGATAACTAGTAGCTTTCAGAAGCCTTTGGAGAGGATTTCAAAAATAATTGAAGAGTAACCTGTGATCTTACTTTCTTTTCTCTGTATGTATTTTGTATCTATGTAATCCTTTCCAATTTATAGGCCAAGAAAAACCCACAGAACAAGACAGCAATGAAACCAAACACCCTGAGACAATTAACAGATATGGAAGCTTAAATTCCTTGGATTCTACTGCTTCATCAGGAATTGGCAGTTACAGCACACAGATGTCTGGCACTGACAACCCAGAGCAGTTTGAGGTCCTAAAGCAACAAAAGGAAATAATAGAACAAGGAATTGACTTGTGAGTGCCCTTTTATCACCCATGGGAGGGTGGATTCTTTTGGAGCTATGAAGATTCCTGGGTTTTTCTTCCTTCTCCTCATAGATACTCATCTTGTGTTAGGAAAAAAACTCTGGATGTAACAGCACTTCCTCTGGTGAAAGAGTGCTGAATGGTGTCCCCTTTGGAGCCTGTCAACAGTGTTTTGTGTTAACCTAATTCCTCACAGCTAGAAGATGAGTACTCTGAATGTTTGTTCTTTTTTCTCCAGACCTGCTTGTCTAAAAATAAGACTTTTGTATTTGGATAAAAAGAACATTGAACTCATGCGATCAATTGAATACTACCTATTTTACTGTACACATTGCTGATGGAAGTGCCTATAGCTTAAGATATTGCTCCCTCCTAATTCATTAACTTTTCATAATTTGAACTGTAGGATAGTATAATTTCTCAGTGGATTCTGACATGAATCTTCCATGTGATTTCAGCCTTGTCACCTCACTTCAGTGAGGTCAGTCTAAGCAAAAATAAAAGTTTTCTGTATTAGAGTTTTCAGACCTTGAACAAACATGCCTTAATCCTTCAGGGTTTCATTTTCTTTCAGTTACTTGGTTCCTTGTCTAGTGCATTTCCATTCTTACAGGCACCTCTTTCATAGACTCATTTAGGTTGGTAAAGACCTCCGAGGTTGTATAGTCTGACCTGAACTCATGGATTTCTAGAGTGGTTCATAGAGATTAAAACAAGAAACAATAAAGCATAATTATTCCTTTCCAAACTAAGAATTTGCTGGGTTTGTGGAGGATTTTTTTCTTCATGGAGAGAACACTTCAAAATGTGTAATTTATTATATATTTATCTATTTTTTATCTCTGTGTGTATATATATATATTTGTATATATTTTGTGTATCTACATACATATGTATACACACATACACAGTTCAGGAATGTGCAGTAGACATGGAACTCTAGTTGGTTTTGATTAGATCAGAGAAGAGCAGAAACTCCGTACCAGAGCAAATGATAAGTGTTTAGCTGTCTTTACTCAGACTTGCTTGGATGCTGTGCTGGCAGCTGTGTAGGAAAGAGAAAGAGGTGGCTGCAGAGAAAAAAAATCAAATGATGAAGGCAATAATCACCGAAGGGAGTAGCTTATTCCTATCTAATACGTAGCTTGATGAGGGAAAAATACTTAATATACAGATTTTTGATATCTCAGCCAAAACTATTGAATCTTCTTTGATTAAGCAGGTAAGGTTTTGTGCATGTACATAAAAGGGTTAACTCTCATTCTTTCCTGGTCTTGATTGTACAGATTCAATAAGAAACCAAAGAGGGGGATTCAGTACCTGCAGGAACAAGGAATGCTTGGCACTACCCCAGAAGATATTGCTCAGTTCTTGCATCAAGAGGAGAGATTAGATTCAGTAAGAAAACTGTTTTCCTGATGTTTTTTTTTTTGCTTGTGCTGATGTTTTTATATTAATTGCAAATCACGAGAGTGTTTTAAAACATGTAACATTCTTGTACAATGAGGAAAAAAAGGAAACTTTTCTCTCTTTCAAAATTTGGGAAGTCAAGGAATTTAAAACAGAGTATGTGAGAGAGCTGTACCCTGTAGTATAAGCATCCTGCAGTTCAGTGGGGTGTAAAGGAAAAGACAGACCTACTTGAGCTGACTCAAGGCTTGCTAGTGTTGCTAGGAGCAGTTTGCTAAACTGTATTTACTTTAGTCCAGAAAGGGTCTGCTAGAATTAACTGCAGTTAATAGGCAGCTAAAAAGTAATGTGGCACTACAACATGAAAAGCATTTTTGCTGCCTCCCAATGGAATGTTACTTAATCTAGATTCGTTCTTTGATATGATTTACAGCTAAAAGCTGTTGCTGGGTTTGGGAGGGTCCTGCAGTGTCTGGCAGAGGAGGGTGGAAATATCTTGCATTGGTATTGTCATGAAAGAGACAGCTTTCTGGAACAGCAGTGTGCACCATAGTGCTGAGCAGCCACCTTTTTTTTCTTTTTTTTTTTTTCCCCAAGGAAGGGCTTGCATATGTGCATGCTTGTAGCTGTGGCTGCAGTCACAAATTTCAGTATTAGAATGTAGAATCAGCCATCAAAACAAAATTTTAACCTCAGTTTACATACATAGACACCTTTATCTGAATGCGAGGTATTTTTCAGTGTGTTGTGTTGCATTGAGAGGGATCAGTGGGATGTATTTGAGTACCAGCTACATATATTTGGGCATCACCTGCTGGTATTTGAGGTTTGTACTGTAGTTCAGTAGTTTTCATTCCTACAGTAAGTTTCCTAACTACAAAGAGCATTACAGCAGGGAACCGAACACTGACTGTTAATACCAACTGTCTTTTGCACATGTGGAATGTATCTAATAGAATAAAATTGTACATAAAATCAGAGGAGAAAAGCAGGCATGTAGAGCATGTAAGAGAGCACTGGAATATATGGACAAAATACTTCACTTTGGAGAGTAGAGGAGAAGCAGCAGTATGTCTTCATTAACTATGTATGAGCCTCTCTTTTTGTGACACATGGGCAGTATGAGTGTGTTCTTATTCACTTTTCTTTTTCCCAGTGTAAATGTGCTAGTTTGTCTTTTCTATTCTTATTTTAGACTCAGGTTGGGGAGTTCCTGGGAGACAATGACAAATTTAACAAAGAAGTCATGTATGCATATGTAGACCAACACGACTTTTCAGGAAAGGATTTTGTTTCAGCTCTGCGTATGTTTCTAGAGGGATTTCGTCTTCCAGGAGAGGCTCAAAAAATTGATCGCCTAATGGAGAAATTTGCTGCTAGATACTTAGAATGTAACCAAGGGTAAGCCATACATTATCTTCAGAATTTCAGAAAGCTGAATAATAAGTAAAATTTGTAGTATGTTAAACTTGATGTTATCTTTCTTCTTTCTCGACTCAGGCAAACTCTTTTTGCTAGTGCAGACACTGCATATGTCTTAGCTTACTCAATCATCATGTTGACAACAGATCTTCACAGTCCACAGGTATGTTGCTATAAGAATACTTGTGTACTCTATGGATGTCTAACTTTCAGGCTTTGTGACAGTGTAGTTGTGAAAGCTTGATGTTCGATTTAACACCAGTATGCATGTAAGAAGCATGGTAGCTTAAGTTTGTACACCTTTTAAATAACAGTATTCTTTTTCATGGATACTCGAATTAAGTTGTCTTGGTTAGTCCTTGCCATAGGGTATTGATTCCCTACCCTGTGTTGAACACAGCACTCAAAGTAGTGTTCTAGCTTACAGTCAAAGGCAGAACTTGTATAATTGCTTACCTATTGATTTTAACACAGATCTACTCTTAATTTCAGACAGTTTGAAAAAATAACGCAGCCATATTTCAGTAAATCTCACTTTTGCAGTGCATAATTTTCAAACTTGTAGTAATTAGCCATCATCATTTATGTAAAAATAAATAAATAAATCTGGAAAAATTAGTGAACACTGAAATTATATTTAAAATAGCCTGGTCTGTGTGACAAAACAATTTAATTTTTTTTGGTAACATGTGGCTAATAAATCTGCAGATCCTACTTGAATGTTTGTGAGTGTCCATGGCTGATTTTGTAGATCTGTCAGTGTAGTCTTGCATAAAAATTTCTTTTGAGAGTCAGCAGGTTCATCCTTCATGGTAACTACTCATCTGTTTGGCTGCTTTGTAGGCAGCATTTTAACTGCAATGAACATGCCTCATGTTCATATTAATAGATTCCTTCTGGGTTTCAGGTTAAAAATAAGATGACAAAAGAACAGTATATTAAAATGAACAGAGGTATCAATGACAGTAAGGATCTCCCTGAAGAATATTTGTCTGCTATCTATAATGAAATAGCTGGAAAGAAGATTTCGATGAAAGAAACAAAGGAATTAACAATACCTACAAAATCCAGTAAGCAAAGTAAGTAATTGAAGCTAATGCTGGCACTCTATGTCCTGTTTAAAACGAGAGATGAATGAAACCAGCGTGACTTGCGTAACTCAAAATTAGTCCTAACTTTTAATTTTATATCCTTTTTCTTTTAACACAAATGCATGATGCTACCTTCAAATGTGTGTTAAGCGCAGATGTTTATTCTCGCTTCCCTGTGCTACTGAAGTTGCGGTTTTTAGTGCATTGATGATACAAATACAGGTTTAGCTGTTGACCGGCAACATAGAGAAGTGCATATGAGGACTTCATTAAATAGCAGTATTGTTGGTAGGCATGGTGCAAAACAAACACAGTAGTTGTACCTTCTATTTCTGGAGTAAACATTGTATTTCCCTTCAGATAAGCAGGCTTCTTCAAAAATCTTACATTGTTTCATTTACAGGGCCCTAATTCACTACACTTTTTAAATTAATTATGTTTTCCTCTCTCAAATACCAGACAAAATTTTTGTGTTTTTCACAATGTGGAGATTCAGATGTTATTCATTCTAGTTATATGGAGACTATTAAGAGACTTGGCTTTTTCCCAGTGTAGCCAAATTTGTATGCTTTAAGCAAGTCCTAGGTTAGTCTTATGAACAGGTTGTGTTCAGGAAAGTTGCATCTGGAAAACAGTACCCATGCAATTTTCAATAATTATTCCACTAGTGTTTTTATTATAATTTTAAAGAAGCTGCTTGTATTCAGCTTCGGTTTCTCTTTGTTGATAAGATGGAGGTTCCATTACTGAAATGAAAAGGTGATAAAGTAGTTCTCTCTAAGGAAAAGTATGTCCACTTACGTTGTTTTCTGTGCTGTGAAGCTTCGATTCAGTGTGAATTTAGCTTAGCGTGGGTGTGATGTTTATGTTGTTAGTTGAGGTGATAGAGAAGGAATGCTTTTTGTGCAAATCTTTAAGCTTTCATTTAGGATTAAAATTCGGTTACTTTTCGTACATAAGCTTGCCTTAAGTTAAATTGTGTCGGTATTCTAAAGGAAATATTTTGGTTTTGTGACAATTTCAGAAGTAAAGACAAATCAAAAAAAAAAGCCATGTTTAAGTATGGCACTTAAATGTTTAAAATTCTATTGTTCCTGAAGATGAAGCTGCTAAAGATGCACAAATGTAAAGAGGAAAAAAATGTGTTTACAGGTGTCGCTAGTGAAAAACAGAGAAGACTGCTGTATAATCTGGAAATGGAACAAATGGCTAAGACAGCTAAGGCTCTTATGGAGGCAGTGAGCCATGTCCAGGCACCATTTACCAGTGCAACACACCTGGAGCATGTGAGACCCATGTTTAAGGTGAGCTACACATTTAGATATTTAACCTAGTTTCTTCTTAATACAAAATGCTGACTGACCGGATTTCTTGAAAATACTACCAAAGGTTTGTATCTGCTGTGTGTTGATTATTTTGTAAGTTATTTAACGTGCAACAGGAAAGGATGGACTTTGAGCCTTCTATTGCAGTTTCACTTACACTGGGATTTAAGAAGTTTCTGTGCTGATAGAGGAAACTTTATGGTTTAATAACGGGGTAGTTACAAAGAGTAAGGTGGGGGAACAAAAGCATAAAGAGCAGTTAAGAACTTGAAATAATAGAATTTTTATTTCAAGTATAGAGATGTAGTCAAAACAATCTCAGGCTCATAGTTTGAGTCCCTCCTGCTGCCCCTAGGAGAGATTACTTCGTTGCATTTTGGGGTGGCAGTTGTCAGAATAAGCTTCTTCTTGCTAATGTTGTCTGTTCCAAATGAGTATTTCAGGGAGTCTAGGGTTGTCATCTAGTTTAGGGAGAAGTAGCTAGACCTGTATTACACTTGGGTATTGTTTGTTGTTTTTTTTTTTAATTTGTGTAATTCTAAATACCTGTCCTCACCATCGTGTAGGTGCAAGGCAATCTGCAACCCAAATGCCTTTTTCATACCAATGGTTACTATTCATAGTTATAAAGTGCGTTCGATAGCTTACTGTGTCTGAGAATGCTATTGGGTATGATCTTTGGCATAACTAACTCATTTCGGTAAACAGACACTGGAAGAGATTGTTGTGCTTTCACCGTGTGCTCTCATTCGCTGCCCTTGTGCCAGTAGTGGTGCTCGTATGACCCCTTTGTGAACTGCTCCGTGGAGTTAAATTCTCAGAAGATCACCGTTACAAGAAACAGATAGCTCCCTAAAATGGTGTGCTGCGAGGTCAGATTGAGCTCTGGGCCCTGGCTACAGAGGGAATGAGCATGTGGCTGTAAGACCATTGTCTGTGAGGCAAAATTCTAAGTTCTGTATCACCATATTAATAAAAGTAGGTTACTACTCTGTACAGAATAATGCTGCATGAAGCTCTTGTTTAAGATCTGGTTTCAGAGATCACTTAGCAGAGGTATGCTGTACGTGGTTTCTCTACCGTATTCTTAAAGGCTGAAATTAAATAACTTGTGTACAGGCATCTATAATACTCATAGATTTTTTTTTTTCCCTTAAAATACCAGCCCTGTTACTTTCTAACATTCCTACCCTTTACTATCTGAAAAGTACGTTCCCCAAATCCATATTTATTTTTTTCAAAGGAACTAAATATGAAGCATGTGGGTAAATTAACACCCTAAACATGTTTTGTGAAGGTGATAAGAGAAGTTCTCTTGCTTTAGGATGTTCGTAAACTAACGTACTGATGACAGTGTTATATGTTGAAGTGAGAACTGTCTTCTCAAAAGTGAGAGCTATGGATGTTATGTATATCTAATCCCGCATTGTTTATTTAGACTATTTAATTTAGTTTGCAGCAAACATTTTAAATTTATAGGTATTTCCTTCACCCATTGGTGCTACAGTAAAATTTACCATTATAAGTTTATTTAGAGATAGATTTGCTGAATGATTAAATCAGAACAAAAATACATAGTTTATGTAACCATCTAAGCACACCCCAGAATTGAATGCGTAGTTTAGAAGATTGATTTTCACCTTTAATGACAAAAGTCTGTGATAAATAACAACCTAAATCTAGTTGTACAGCATATCATACAGACCTCTAAATTTCTCTTAACAGAGGAAAGTGTTTCAGTTTTGCAATATTTCACATTAGTTTTGTTTTCATTAGGAATGAAAATTAAAAAAAGGACAAAAAGAAAAGAAATAAGCACTTCTGGAATGTGCATCAGGAAGTTAAGTCCTGGATCTAGAAGTTTGTCTAAATTCTTTAAGACTCTACTAGGGTTTTGTTCTGATGAAGTTTTAAACAGTTTTCTGAGGTAGTGCTGTTGGAATTGCTGGCTTAAACAAAACCAAAGCTCTGTGATACATCATTTTGATTTGAAATAAAGTGTGCAATCTATTGCTACCTGCTCTGGCCATCGATTCTGTATTGCATCCAGGGTGACTTCGGTAATTATTTCTAAATTCCTTCTTTATACCCTGGGATTTCCTCTCCATAACCACATGTAGTTATGTCAGGATCCGTTGCATCTTCTGCTTGCTTTTTCTGCATGCCTTGACCCCAAGGACAAGAGTGTGAGGACTCTCCTGCAATAACTTTTAGCTGAGCCTAATACACTCTCAGTCCCACCTAAAGCAGGAGAAAACAGCAGCAGTGGGCTTAGAGGCAAAAAGGGAGGGCTGAGGACAACAAATATAAGAGTGGTGAGTCTCTTTTTATTTTTCGCTTCCTGTGTTACCAGGACAAATTTGGCTTATTGAAGTACATAGATTTCTTTACAATCAAAAGTATTATACACTGTGGAATTGAACATGTCGGTACTTGCCATAATTATTGGCTCTATTTCTATTCCTTGCTGTGTGAAGTATTCCTGTAGCACAGATAAAAGTTATCTAGGGCATACCAAAACTGCAACAGACATCTAACGAACATAAATTTGGGGGTTTTGTGGGTTGCTTGGACACAGGAAGAGTGGTTCTGTGGGGATTGTCTATCTGTATTACTTCTGGTCTTTGTCTGATGTCTCTCCTAACTGTTCCCTTTGGCAAAAGGCAACTTCAAGGTTAATTGTATGAGTTGAGGTCTAAAGTTAAGTTTCAGCAAGGTGTTGAAACTGTAATGTTTATTCCCTTCAAGTACTTGCAGGTGCTAATGTAACTTTCATTTTGTATGTGTTCCAGTTGGCATGGACACCGTTCCTAGCTGCATTCAGTGTGGGTCTACAAGACTGCGATGATACAGAGGTTGCATCTCTTTGTTTGGAGGGTATACGATGTGCTATCAGGATTGCCTGCATTTTCAACATTCAGGTAAAAAAAAAAAATTAAATTGAGACAATACTTCATGTACTAGCATAGTGTTAATGTGGTTCGAAGAGCCCTTGCTGCTGAAGCTGTGCACATCAGTACCTATAGTCTGTTCACTTCTGTGCATTCTTGCACTAGTTGATCTTTAAAGGTTCCTCCCAACTCAAATCGTTCTATGATTCTGTGATACTTCACAAGAACGTTTTAAATAAAGTAACGTTTTTCTTCCTGTTTTGTTGTAATGCTGTCATGCCCATATACTGTTTTTTTTGTTTCCCTACCAGTGACTGCTGTTCTGTCAGAGTACTTTCTTTTTAGCTTTTTTTACTAAGTGATGTTACATAAAAGAAGTCCTTCTAGGCAGTTTCGAAAGTAAAATAGCATCTCTGTGAACTGTTTGATATACTGTTCTCAAATACAGAAAGATGTGCTAGTCTGCCATGCTTTGTAGGGATAACTGAAGACAGGAGTAAGCAGAATTCGTGTTTGACATTGTATTATTTCTTGTCTACATTGAAAACATTTAGAAACAAACAAAAAAACAACATGTAAGACTAACTTAAAGTAAAAACTGTTAACTATGATAGCAAATGCTTCTCTTACCTCTCTTCATGCACTCTAATTCAACAAATTAGGTAATTTTTTATAACTGATGTGGTAAGGCGCATTGGGAGTTCTGATACAGCTGCTTAAAAAGTCCATTTTGAGATCATGTAAAGTTTCCTTCACTTCATTTTTTCTTCTTTATTTTCCTGAACTGAAAGGACTTTAAAAATTTGATTAACAGAGCCTTCCCTGGAGCCTACAGCTGTTCAATGAAATCCACATTCCTCTTTTTTTTTTTTCTTTTCTAAATTGCAAACATGGATCTGGTGCAAATATCATTTTAAGCAGCTGCAAAGATTATCTCCCAGTCCTGCGGGGGTCTGCCCAGGCTAGGGAGGGCAAGGACACATTTGCTGTAAGATTTCCGTGCTCCAAGAATGTACCAGAAGCAGTTGCACCTTTCCATTGGTTTGGCACAAACTTCATTGAACTACAGGTGTTCCAGAAGCAACATTTCTCGTTTGCTGAAACAGTAGTTAGTTAGTTATTTATTTTTGAATTTCAATTCAGAACTGATATTTCTTCCTGGTTTCCTATGGGAATTCTGTCTTGTTGATGCCATTTTAACAGTACTGGTTTGTTGATGATTGCAGTGCAGTACAGGACTTGGTTCCATTGCACAGGGCCCTGATGAGATGCAAAGTATTTTCTGACTTCAGGTGCCAGATAACTGTGGTGGTTTGAAGGAGTCTGGCAAATTTGTACTTCTACTAACTTAAAGATTGTTACTGTTGGAAGTAGATTTTTCTCTTGTGATTGATTGGTGCTGGAAACTTCTTCGTTTCATTGAATAAACACACAGAAGTTAAGATCAGTGTCTCAGAACATTTACCATTACTTTACAAGCCTTGAGAGACAATGGAGGGAGATGGACGCTTTTAGTGTTACAAAAATTCCATAAGCACACAGTATAGTTGAAGCTATGCATGCTCACCTCTGACTACAATAAAATCTCACCTAAAAATTCTGTTTTCATTATTTATGCTTTCAATCTTAGACTGTCACGCAGTTTGGGTTTTGTCTTTAAGACATCTTGTCTGGGACAAGATGTGCATCAAAATTACGTACTTAGTTTGCTTACCTTATCTGTTTTAATTTCGGTTTGATGGATGCATTGCTTAGTTTTTCTATTTTATGATGGCTTAGAAAAGGGTTCAGAGGAGAAATATATGTATGGAACAGGAGTAAGGTAGGACTGAAAACACTTCCCATTTTCAGAAGATACACGCTTTGTAGACTCCAAATCTTATCTGCTTGCTGGTACTCTTATCAAGAAACTTCCATTTTTGTGCTTGTACTTCTTGTGCTGTGCCTCTACCAGCATGTCCTGTGATAGTAGTTGGGCAGCTGTGCTATGTGGCTCTGTGGGAATCCATCTCTTGTACTGTTGCCCATTGTCATGATATTAGTGTTTTCCCTATGAAACAGATGTTCTAGTTTTGGTTTGTTTTTGTTTTTTTCTTTTAAAATATTTTATATTTGGTATTATTATGTGCTGAATGGTCTTTGATTTCAAAAGTCTCAAATATCCAAACAGTTAAATATATTTCATAGTTGTCATTTGTTTCTCTGATTTACAACTGTTTACAACAAGAGAATGAATTTAGCTTTTGAGCTCAACTCTAGTCCCCTTTCTACATTTGTAATAGGTTCATATGAGACCTGAGAACTTTCCTTCGGTGTTTATATATATCCTATTCATAAAAATCAGGTGCCTGTATGTGGTACACTCACTTTTGTACCATATTGATTGATTTCATCTGCTTAGATTATAGGTCAGTTGCTGTTCACACACCTATGAGTCATCTCACAAGCTTCTGAGGTGCTCCAAAGTGTGTAGGTTAAATCAAATACATTTTGAGTAGTTTTGTGGGATTGGAAAAACATGCTTTTTAGTTATATTATTTGGATTCTGTTGCCAAAAATCGTGAAACTTGGGAGAATCTGCTAAGGCAGCATTATGAGAGCAGGTTCTGATGCAGTATAAGGATAGTAAAAGCTTAGCTAAGAAGCTATGCTTCTTCTGAAGCAGCATCCTCTTGCCAAAAAAAGACCCTGAAAAATAAACCCAGAAAGTTGAGAACCTATGTGTTCTGTGCTGACACACGTTACACTTGGTGTTCCTGAGTAGAGGGAGCCTGACTTTATCGTGCAGCTTACTACAGAAAGGAGGAGGAGAGATTTCTGTTACGTAAAACGCATTAGAAATTAGGTTTTAAGAAGAGAAAAGTAGATGATAATAGTTGCCAAAATTACACATTCTACTAAAAACAAGAGCTAAGAAAATACAAGGTAAATCTTACCTTTTTTTTTTTTCCTTTGTCCCCTCTCTTTTGTAGCTTGAAAGAGATGCGTACGTCCAAGCATTAGCAAGATTTACGTTACTTACAGTGAGTTCTGGTATTACTGAAATGAAGCAGAAGAATATTGACACAATTAAAACTCTCATCACAGTGGCTCATACGGATGGAAACTATTTAGGAAATTCCTGGCATGAGGTACAAAAGTCACTTGTTCCTAAACTGTAAGAAAATGGGTACTGTTTTTGAATGCACTTGTGTACTTGTGCAAAAATATAGTGTTTTGTAGAAAACTGTCAAGTATAAACTTTTGTACTTAGATTATATAGAACAATGAACTCATTATGCAGCTGATTAAAGTAGAAAAATGTGTCCAGTTTAGAAATAAAATTATGAGAGACTAATGCTGTAATATTTAAATTACTTTCCATTTTAGATGGAAGAACAGGAATATTTGTCTAACCTTGAGTACTTAGAATATATATATTTTTATATATAAATAAAGATCTGCCTTCAGGTTTTTGTTTTTTACTGTTTCAAAATACTTTTTATTGCTAAACAACTTATTTACTCTCTGGACTAGATTCTGAAGTGCATCAGTCAACTTGAGCTGGCACAGTTAATAGGAACTGGAGTAAAACCTCGTTACATCTCAGGGACAGTGCGTGGCAGGGAAGGTTCTTTTACTGGAACAAAAGATCAGGCACCCGATGAATTTGTGGGGCTGGGACTGGGTAAGTAATGCAGATAATAAGTATTTCATTTAAATGTCTTTGTGCAAGAACATACTGGTTTGTGCTTTGCTTTCATTACTGGTGACTATGAGGTTCAGAGATGTAACTGTGAAATAGTCTATAATTGTCTACATTTGTACACTTTTACACTTTGAATAGTCATATTTGAAATATTTGTTTAGCTCTGTTAGGTGTTATTGGTAGGATGGGAGAGTGTGAAATGTAAGAAAATGATGTGTTATTTATTTCTGTTAAAATATAGCTGACCAAGTAAGAATGTATTCCTGATAGTATGACCAGATTTAATAATACTACTAAGTCAGTGCACCGAATATTTTACCAAACAGGCAAGTTAATATGTCTAGATAAAACATCCCATTATGTGAACTTTTATGAGAAATATGCAGCATTCAAACCAGAGGGGAAATCAATTTAGTTTAAATTCTGTTTCTTCTTCTGATTGTTTTGGTAGTGAGCAGGTGCCTTTTATAGGCTGGCCCGAGAGCCAAAATTTAGTCCATTAGTAAGAGTGGTAATCATCATTTTACTAGTTTCCCTGACCTTACCCCTCAACTCGTCCTCATTGTCAGGCTTTGTGTCCTCCTAATTCAGTTGTTCCTATTCTGCAGTCGGTCTTATTCTTTCCATGGTGCCCTGCCTTGGCCCGCCTTTATGCACTCGCCTCACATTGCCAAGATTTGCTGAAGGGAAACCTTATCCCTAGAAATTATTGCATCTGCCAACATCTCATATACTGGGCTTCTCCCTGCCCTTTTAATATGCATCCTCCTGTTTAGTGCTCCCCGATGACCCATCCAGCTTTGCAATTTCCAAGTATCGGCAGTTTCTCTGTGCCGAAGTGACTGGCCTTTAAAAATTTTAAGTCCTAATAGCTCAGGAATGTAAACTGTAGTCAGGTGTCTATAAATCATACTTGCTAGTCATTGGTGTAGATCCAGCTCTTAAAGACCTTTTTTTTTTTTTTTTTTCCTTCTGTCAACTTCATTTCTAAGGAAAATAGCCTGTGCCCAAATGCATAAAAATGTTTCTGCCTGAATTGAATTTCTGGAATGCTTGTTACAGTGCACATATGGAAATTTAACCATTTTCTCTTCTTTTAATAATATCATTTTAGTCTTATAGGAAAATGCCTAACTCACTGGAATTTACTATATGCTAAATGAGTATGCTTTAACAGAGCCCCTTTCTCAATTGTTTCCAGTTCTTTCCGCTCTTCTCCACAAATCCTGCGTTGCAGGTATTTGAATTTTCTTTCTGTGATGACTCTGAACTATCTTCTAGAACTACAGCTTTCTAGCAATCTTCCTGTAAAGCTGTATTCATAGGAAGAACCTGTATATGCCCGCAGATCAGACATACATTTTACTGGAAAATAGTTGTTTAATTGGAGTAAGTGAAGCTGCAGTCTGACACAGAAGCCTTGTCTTTGAAATGTGCTTACAAAATCATGCTCACATAAGCAGCAGCATTCACTCTTCCTGCTGAACTAGAGATGTGTGTTTAAAAACAAAACAAAAAGGCTAATTTACTGTATTACTGATTCAGTCATCGCACTTGCATTATCTTTCTGCTGTAGACCTTTTCTGCTTTACTTGAGAATTCAAGGCATCACATGCATTTGTGCTGTAAAATTAAAGGAAGGAGCATCTATTCCTTTTCTTCTTTAGTAGGAAGGTCTTCTTACTGGGAGTTGTAACTGGGAAATTCAGCTCTTTTTCTACTCTAATTCCTATTTGCAAAGTCGTAAGATAAAAGCTGCTGCTGTGAATAAGTTGTAGTCAAACTGTAGTTTTTAGGTAATTGAAAGTCCTCCTTGGACAATGAGAATCTGAGGAATCAGTTTTTTATTGAAGCAGAATTATATGTCTGACTGTTTCCTTGTAAAAGATCTCAGAAATGTTGGAATAGAAATATATATAAAAAGGAATCTGCTGTCTGTGGCACCTTTACAGCATTGATCATAAATCCTACAGTAAGAATGAATTTTCATGTAAACTGGCAGTACTGGTTTGGATTATCTGACTGCTTGGAAATACCCCTTCCAACCTCACACAGAGGAATGTGTTTCTTAGCTGACACATTACTGATATTCAAACTAATTGATCCTGGCAGCCTGTGTGCTTAAAAGAAATGTTTTGATCAAATCCAACAATATTACAAGTTGCTGAAAGACTAGCGTAAGGTTATATATATATATATATATGTACAGAATATATATATATATATGTGTACAGAAAAGGCTAGTTCTTAAAGCCCTGGAAAAATTCTTCAGATGGGCCAATTTATCTAGATCTGACAGCCTCCTCCAGCTGCGGAGCACAGCAAGACTAAATGGCAGACTTTTGGGAGGCAGTCTGAAACAGAAGAACTTTCCTGTCCCTGCAAAGCTGAGAATAGAATCGCTGGCCTCCTTTGAGCCTTCTGTTCTCCCCTATCTTTCTGATAGGCTGCCTAAGAGAAAAAACTTGTGTGCGGCATAGGTAGAATTACCCAGAATGGTTGCAAGATTACTCTTTTTTGCGGGGAGATACAAGCTTAGATGTTACCAGAAATTTCAGAAACTTGCTCATTGTGAAGTTAGCATTTTAACATGAGGTTTTCCAGGTGTGGCTTACAGTTTCTAGCTTCCAAAACAGATATTTCTGTTTTTATTTGCAGTTTTTTTCCTCGCTGTTGTTAGGTGATAATGCTGCTGTACTTGAGACATACCTTTAAGATGAGTTTTGGTGGGAGCTGCACTCTCCCTCTCCTTCATCATTCATAATGAATGATTAAAAAGAGAACCTATCAGGATGGATTTACTCACTTGCTGCTGATTAAGTGTGAAAAGTTCACTTTCGTGCAGTGTTCTCTATCATATGATGTGTTTTTTTTTCCAGTAGCAGAATTACCAAAGATCCATTTAAAGATGGAGAGAAAAAGGGGGTCCCTGTGTTTTTGAATTTTTTCCTCTTGTATCTATTCATATAATAGTTCCAAATGTGGGCAATTTTGTGGGACTAACAAACTTATACATGGATAGACAATCTAGAGAATTAGAACTTAAATGTATGCAGCAGTTCACTGAGATGCCCATCCATGCATGGGGAATTAATAGTGTACTTTCCTTACTGTTAATTTAAAATATATTTAAAGACACTGCAGTGACATGACTTCTCTTCCTCTTTCTTCTCTGCCCTTTCTGCATTATGCCTCATCCATTTTCAAATTTTGTTTGCTGTAGTTGGTGGAAACGTGGATTGGAAGCAAATAGCAAGTATTCAGGAATCCATTGGTGAAACTAGCTCCCAGAGTGTTGTTGTTGCTGTAGACAGGTACTGTGTTGAATTTGCTTTTTCCATCTTTTTTTTTTTAACAGTATTGGAATACCATGTTGTAATAACAGGAAATTATTAGTTTACCATGATTTGCAAAACACTACATAAGTATAACCATATAAAAGTGCTTTGAGGTTTTGTCTGGTTTTTTGGTTTTTTTATGGAGCAGAAGTTTTCTGCAAGAAGGAGCAGAAAGATGAGGCAAGAAGCATTTTACTGTTATAAAATTATTACAGGAAAGCTGCAGAATGAAGACTGCTGTACCGTCTGGTGAATCTCGATTTGTTATATATAGTAACATAGAGCAAATCTCATTTTACCTTTGTATAGGGAGCATCATTGACAGACCGCTTTTCTCCTAAATGTAGTTACTGACTTCTTGCTTTCCTCCAGGATATGTAGATGATGTCTGAAATTACCATATTATTATTCTAGTCTTCCTTTCTGTGAATCATATTTATGCTAACTGGATTTGATAAGGCATAATACATATCATAAAAATTCCCTGTTTATAGCTGACGGAACTGATCTGACTGGGGTGTTAATGGATCTTGCTATCTCAACATATAAGAAATCAGAAAGTATCATTTTCTAAATGGGTGTCAAAATTGACAATCACAGTACAAAGTGGTACATTCTGAAGGTTTACAAGCTTTCTGTGTTTGAGTATAGGCAGCAAGATCAATGTCAGTTTAATGAAAGTTGCCTTGTAGTGAAATCGTATCAAGCTACTTGGAGGCGTAATGTCAAACACATAATAGCTCTTTAGGGTTGCAGTGTTTCTCAGCACTTCATAATGGGGACATATTTCAAGTATCTATTTGTCATGGCAAGTAGGAATTGTGTACTCTGGAAAAGTTTGACTTCTCTGGAGCTGGGCTGCATAGTTTATAAAGGTGCTGATGTTAGTCATCTGTCACTGTCAGTGGGCAGATACTATTAGAAATAATGCTAACCCCCCAGTCTCAATGCATGCATGGAGTTATTTTTAAATATTGGAAGTAACTGAAATATTTCTACGTTTATTTTCACAGTTCAGTCTCTTTCCACAGTTGCTATTTTTGAATAAATAAAATTAGTTGGGATATAAAATCTTGCATACGTGTTTAATAGATGTTTTTAAAGACATTGTAATAATGTCTTAAACTTTACTTTACAGAATATTTACAGGATCTACAAGGTTGGATGGAAATGCTATTGGTAGGTTTTATCTTTTTTTTCCCCTGTAAACTACAAAATAGCTTTGTGATAAATCTTGGAAAAATATTATATTAATATCTGTGGTCATTTAACAGTGGATTTCGTTCGCTGGCTTTGTGCCGTGTCTATGGATGAACTGCTGTCTGCTACTCACCCTCGAATGTTTAGCCTGCAAAAGATAGTAGAGATTTCTTACTACAACATGGGTCGGATAAGGCTACAATGGTCTAGAATTTGGGAAGTTATTGGAGATCATTTTAATAAGGTATCTCTGTTAATTATATTGCTTGAAGTATTGATAAAAATAAGTTCTATTTAAAGATTTGATGGAAAAGCATGTTCGCATCTGAATTACACCGATTTTTCTGTCCTTCTCTATAAGTAGTTTAAAAAAATAAATTGTAAAGCTGGAAAGGCCTGTGAGAAGGCAGAGGTGCACAGTATAATAAATGCAAAAGCAGGAGTACGCATTAAAGTTATTTATCATGATCTGAGTCTAGAACTGGTTT
Source organism: Anser anser (assembly GCF_964211835.1). Classification (NCBI taxonomy): domain Eukaryota; kingdom Metazoa; phylum Chordata; class Aves; order Anseriformes; family Anatidae; genus Anser; species Anser anser. The sequence continues at coordinate 36,265,070 of NC_139721.1, forward strand.
CCTTTAATTCTTTGTTCTATATGTTTGGGTGTTTTACATAGCCTGGGATAAGGAGCTGTTTTCTGTTCAAGTCTAAATTGACACCTTACAAGGTGAATGCTTGATAGGCATTTTTAATCAGCATGTTGAAGTCTTCCTAGACAGCTTGTTTATTTTGAGAAAGTTGTAATGCTAGTATATAAAATGTAGAAAATGGTTGGAATTGATATGGGATTACTGAATTGCATTAATAGCATGGTTTATGGAATTGGCTAATGTTTAATTCTCCAGTACTGCTCAGTTTTCTATTACCAAATGTAAAGACAGCTTGGGCTGAACCCATAAGAATTCTGATGCAAACTTACCATGCGTTTCTACCTGGTGTTGTCAGGTTGGCTGCAATCCCAATGAAGATGTAGCTATTTTTGCAGTAGACTCATTAAGGCAGTTATCAATGAAGTTTTTAGAAAAAGGAGAACTTGCTAATTTCCGATTCCAGAAGGACTTCTTAAGACCATTTGAACATATAATGAAGAGAAACAGGTAATAACATTCAATTAACTCAATCACTTGGGATCATAAGCACCAACTTTCGCAATTAATATCTTAAATTGCTTTTGTAAAATCAATTGCTGGAGAATTACGCTATTTCTAATTCATTAGGTAATTTAGTTTAAACAATTACTATTTATTATCATCTTAATTCAGGTCTCCTACTATTCGAGACATGGTTGTACGGTGTATTGCACAGATGGTAAATTCCCAAGCTGCTAACATTCGTTCTGGTTGGAAGAACATTTTTTCAGTATTTCATTTGGCTGCCTCAGATCAGGATGAAAGTATAGTGGAGCTTGCATTCCAGACTACAGGACACATTGTCAGTAAGTACTGATGATGTTCAAGCATCATGAAAGCGTTTGTAACTCTGGAGGCTGAGAAGCTTTGTTTTTCTGTTGGCTCTACAGCCTGCATAGTAAAGCTCACTTCATACTTTAAAAGCAGTATTTTATACTTGCCAAATGATCATCTGGGAAACTACTTCTGGAAATAATTCTGTAATAATAATTCTCTGTAATAGTTGTCTGTAATAATTCACTAATTCATCTGTCTTCCCTTACCCCTTTAAAAAAAATTGATTGTTCATAGTCTTCTATGGTAAAATCAGTCAAGCCTTAGATTATTTTCTTGTGTACATTTTCATTTTAGTGAAGCAATTCTTTTTTTTTTTGTCCAGGAAAAAAAAAAACAAAACAGTCATTTTACTATTATGTTGTTTGCTTATCTTTTTCCTTGTTTCTGAATTGTGCTCCTTTATGGTCCTATTTAGCTGAGATAGGTGGAACTATGTTTTTTTTTCCATTCTGATCTAGATCCCCTCAGGCTTTTAAGTGCCATAAGGGATCTCTTACTCTGTCTCAACTTCTGCAGCTTCCTAAAACTTTTTCAGCATTGATTAAGAATGTGCCTTCAAACATGACTATTTAAAAATGAAGGCAAGAGGACCATATTGCTAAGGGATGACCTTTTGTTCATGAAACTCAGTATTTTAGGTAGCCCTCTTAAGCTCTAATCACAGATCTAGTGTTAAGCAGTAAACCTATTGCTCTCTTGTTTAACTGTAAAATTACCCTCCTTTAGATCAGGTGCTACCTTGATTTATTTTAGACACTTACTTGCTATTAAAATAGAATGAATGCCTTCTAGCTGTCTTTGTTGTTGTTGTTGAGCATTCATTTTTTAGTTTTTATTAATGCTCAAGCATTTGACAGCACCAATCAATGAACCAGCCTCTCGTGACTTCTGTTACAGTCAGTTCGTATTAGAATTAATAGATTTTTTTTAAAGTATGACATTTTTTTTCTGTTCACACTTTTTCTCCCAGCAATTGTATTTGAAAAACACTTCCCAGCAACCATAGATTCTTTCCAGGATGCAGTAAAGTGCTTGTCTGAATTTGCCTGCAATGCAGCATTTCCAGATACCAGTATGGAAGCGATCCGCCTCATTCGCCACTGTGCAAAATACGTATCTGATAGACCTCAGGTATAGTCTGTATTAACTAAATTATGAGTGCTTTAATGAACAATGCATTTATAAAGAAAAAATCACTTGTGCTAACATTATTGCCTTCACCTTTTCAGAGATAAATGAGAAATGTACTTTATTCCTATTTTTATAGGAATATAAAATGCCACTGGTTTTAAAATTATCAGCAAATTTCTTTTCTTTTATCTCCATCCTGCCTGCCATCTTCCCTAGTTCATCTGTTGACTAACTTTGCTGAGAACTACCAGAGATCAACATATCTCAGGATTTGTTTTCTACTAAGAAATGTTGTTAGAATGAATAATGGTATAATCAAAAACCATTTGATCTCCTTAAAAAAAAATATGGGAGATCCTTACTTTCAGTGCTGTCTCTACAGAGCAGAGTAAGAGTGTTAGACTGAACAGTCTTGAATGTATCAGCCATTTTATAGTTTGACTTTATTTTTCATAGTGTACTAAACATTGCTTCAAATACACAATTCACCTTCTCAGTATTACTATTGGGATTGCCAGCTCACCTGAGGTATCAGGCTGTACTACTAGTACAGTAGTATTAGTACAGTACTAGTACAGTAGAGGTTGTTATTTCTAGTCCAGCTTGTGTTTTATTTTTGAGGAATCTCTCTCATACGGCTCTGTATAACCCTGTGTTTGCTTCTAAAGGCATTCAAGGAATACACAAGTGATGATATGAACGTAGCTCCTGAAGACAGAGTGTGGGTTAGAGGATGGTTCCCAATTCTGTTTGAGTTATCCTGTATCATCAATAGATGCAAATTAGATGTAAGAACCAGGTAACAATCAGTATTTGTAATTCAAATTTTAGAAGGCTTACTTTACACTTATAAAACAGAAACATCTCTCTTTGTAAATGTAACCAGGTTAAAATGACTTACGTATTTAAGGGGGAGGACCAGACTTGTTAAAAACACCTTTTAAATAGATTCTGGAATGTAGAAATTAAATCATAAGAAATTTTTATCTTCTGTTGTAGCAAACAATAAAGTTACGTGGTTGTGATTGCATTATGTTAAACACATTAAGATATTTTCTTGAAGTTAAATATTTGAGCATGTTTTCGGTGCTTGTTTAGGATGAGTAACCATAAAATTTCAAAGACAAGAACTGTTTAAATAGTTAAATTGAAAATAAGTTCAAATTTCACCAGGAAGCGGTCGATAACAGTTGACTTATTATTGAACCTGTAAATTATTTAAAACAGCTCAGCTCAACATTTACCATTAGATGGTATGGAGGCAGTTTAAACATAGAACATAACAAAATGTAGCACTCAACTTTTAACTTTGCTAATATATAACAAACATTATTTTGATGTGGAAGGTTAACTGTAAATGATCAATGTGCATTAAATCTTTTTTTAAGTAAGATGTTATATTGGATTAACTGTATTTTTTCAGTAGCAATACTGATCCTCTCTATTCTTTGCATTAGTAAATGTGTGATGTTTGATTCGATGATAGGTGTTCCTGTTACACATTTCAGTTTAGTGATTTGTAATAGTTGACCTTGCTAAGCCTCCTGTCACATTTCTGGTTTTGTTTTGTTTAAACAAATATAAAATGTTCCGTGCAATGAGTAGATCTGTATTATTAGAACCCTACAGCTAAATTCTGTTGGAATGTTTTTTGTTTTGATAGAGCTCACAATGCCAGTCTTGCCTGCTTACCTGTCTTGTCCTTCATACTTACTTTGAAGATTTAAAAACTTTTTTTATACAGAGATTCATAATTTGGTTGAGGATTGCAGAGACACTTGAAAAAGCAAAGTTGTAGTTTGATTTCACCTAAAACCTGCTTATTTTCCTTGAATATGTTTGTAGGGTTATTTGCTTGTAATTTATGTTCTGTCTTAGTTCTGATGCTGAATATGTATTGCTTACCTAGAAATAACTGTTCCTTTGGTTTTGTGGTCCTTTGTAAAGATGTTGTATTCCTCTTTGAAATGACCACAGTTCTCAAAAGTATCTTCTTGTTGTTGCCTGTTAAAGTATGTTTTAAACAAACTGGTTTTATAGTTAGTTTTAGTGTGCTAGTGTGACGGAAGCACACATTTACCAGATCAGAATGTAACATTTTCCACAATATCTTGAGTTTGCTTTTGCTGTTGCAGCTTTTGACATATTTGGTCTAGCGCGTGTCTTTTTATAACTCTTAATATATGTTGTTCTCTGTTCATTTTAGGGGCTTAACAGTAATGTTTGAGATAATGAAGACATACGGCCATACTTACGAAAAGCACTGGTGGCAAGATTTATTTCGTATTGTCTTTAGGATATTTGACAACATGAAACTGCCAGAACAGCAGACTGAGGTGAGAAAAAAATTGGAGGAGAGAATTTACATGAGATGCATAGTTATGGTAGAAAGCCTGTTGGTTAAATAGCTTATCAGCTAATGAAGGGCAGCCCTCAAAACTTGAATGGCTGACCTGTGATTCTAGTTGCCTTTCATTAGCATTCTGTCAGATGTATTGTCATCTCATTTTTTAAGCCATGTGTCAAAGGAGTAGTAGTTCACAGGACAAGAAGAATAGCATAAAATGCAACACACGTAGGGTCTGTAAGAAGTGCAACATGTACTTCTGATGTCTTGAATCTGATACACCCATCAGTTTATGGCAACAAGCTCAATGGATGAGGCTTATAGTCAGGAGTGAAGTCACAATTAGAAGTGAATTCTGCTAGAACAAAATTTCTTGATGACTAGAAAAAAAAACATAGTCTTACATTCAGTGCACCTTTTGACCCTGCAAACAGGTACTGTCCTGACAAGAAAGTGAAACAGAAATAGCTGAACTATGTGTAAATTATTAGTATTAGAAATTTGATCACAATTGTCAACTGTTTGGAAGACTGTATCTGACTACTTATAGAAGCACAAGTCTCACTTTCTAAATTTTTATTCTCTGAAAAATATATAGAATATACACAAAAAGCTTAGCTTGGTGTTGAACTATTGAGCTAGGGTAGATACTAAATTTGATTTCAATCTCAGTGTCTTATACGAGGGTAAGTATTTGTCAGTCTTGCAGCCTGGTCTCTAAGAATAGTTGTTTGTCTGTTTCCACATTTTTTTTTTAAAACCAGCTAGTTAGCAAAGTTAAATAAGAGAACTCTTAAGTTTTGGGGGGATTGAGGTAGAAAGGAATGACATATCACTATAAAGCAATTAAAATTGTGTAAATATGCGTATCTGTATACCTGCAGGGAGGTGTATCCTGAAGGTTGCACCTTAAATGAAGTTACTACTTATTTTTCCCTTCCTTTCTAGAAAGCTGAATGGATGACGACTACTTGCAACCATGCACTTTATGCAATATGTGATGTATTCACGCAGTATTTAGAAGTGCTTAGTGATGTTCTTTTGGATGATATATTCTCACAGCTGTACTGGTGTGTGCAGCAAGGTAGGACTGTACCAAATTATGTTAAACAATGCTGACATTTTATTACGTTGAATGCAAATAAACAAGTGAACTATTTTTCTTTTCCAGACAATGAACAACTAGCACGGTCTGGTACAAACTGTTTGGAGAATGTTGTCATCCTAAATGGTGAAAAGTTTACCCTAGAAATCTGGGATAAAACTTGCACTTGCATGCTGGATATTTTCAAAACTACAATCCCTCATGCGTAAGAGGACTGTTAATACTTACACTTTGTAAAATAGTTTAGCTAGATGACTGTTACTGATTTCAAACTGATATCTAATAGGTGAGGTGCACAAAAAGCTGTTATGAATAGAAGCAGTCTTTCTCAGAACATAATCGTAAAATATGTGCTAGATACAGTGCTAGCTGCTAGATATATTTTTTCCTGTTGTAAATGATAAACTGTTAAAAACTCAAAATACCTTATGGGACCTGTGGTATCTAGCTTTATTCAATTTTATAATGGTAGCTGTTTTGAGAAGTACTACCTGCTTTTTTGGTCATTGTCTTTTTAATAGAAGAATGCCAGTTATAGGCAGAATTTGTAATTACATGTCTAGTTTTTTTTCACGGTCACCGCTGAGATGAAACACTACTTATTTTCACATCTGATGTCTTAATGTTAAACCACTACATTAGTACTTGTTCTTTGCCTGTGAGCTAGTTCAAAGTATTTACTTCCAGGTATCACCTAGTTCAGGCCTGAAGAAACTGGAATCAAAAGGGAATCTTCTCCATGCCAGGCATTCCTTAATTTTGATGTTATGTATCAGATAGCACTGTAAGAGAGCTTCATTCATATTTAAAACATAATTTAATCCCTGTGTTACCTCACCTGCTTTCCTACATGAGTAGGTGTGAATTAATTGCATCCAGAAAGTAATACCAAATTGCTAGCTCGCTTATGTTAGGGCTTTTTTGTGTGTGTGTGTATGTGCATTTTGGTAACTGCCAAAGGTAAAATTGGAAACCAAATCTCTGGATGTAGAAGTTCGATTAAATTACCCCTAGCTTACTATAACCTGTACTTGAAAAGCAGAATGTTTTCTAGCAGAACACCAGCTTTTCCCCCCCCCCCCCCCACATAAGATCAAAACTTACACTACTGAGTATTCTTATAGTTGAATACTAGGAACCCTTTTAGAACAGCATTTGGGATATCTTAATCTTTAGACACATTTAAAATGTTCTTGTTCCCTTTAGCTATGTGATGCGCTTTGGAAAATGTGCATTATTCCCTTTGATATTTATGGCATTTCTGCTTTTCAGGCGAGTTATTTTTCCTAGGAGGGTATCTGACTCCTTTGATAGGTTTCCGTTCTTTATTTTCCATATCTTTTTAAATCTTTCTAGGCCTTCTTTAGGAACTTTATTATATTATTTCTCCTTATATTTCTGGGAGATTTAACTTTTGCAGGGTAAAGTAAATCATACTTGGATTTTATCTGCATAGTTTTCCCCTGAGCATATGTAACCAGTCTCATTTCCCATGGTGAAGGTATGCTTGCTCTTTTCCAAACACTTGTTGGGTGACAGAAAACTACTCAAAACAATCTTGTGCCTTTACCATGTTTTATTAAAGCTGAAGCTTTCATATGGGCAAGAAAAAATACGATAACAATAAGCAAGTATTTTATTCATATTCTTAATGGAGACTTTTGTACTATTTTCTTCCTTTTCTTTCCTGAGCCCTAGGAGGATACTTTTTCCTCCCTCTGTACAGCTCCTTCTCTTTTCTCTTTCTTTTTATGGGATTTGGTTCTTTTCCTGTTAATCCTGGTTCGGCTTGCATTTCAAATTTGTATTTCTTAGTCCCTGTATAAGCCATCTTTTTTGCAGTGGAGCTTTTCCTGCCCTCCCTTCCTTAATTTTTCGTTTTAATAACAAAGTTTTAGCACCCAGCTTGTTGCAGAGGTTGTCCCAGTACTTAGGGAAAAAGGCAGATACTCCTCTTACCTATTGTGTCTGGAAGTGACACAATAGTTACGTCAAAATAAAGGCAGAGATAAGTTGCACAGAGGTATATATGATGGCTTTATGAGTGAGTGCTTTAGTGATAATAGTCTTGCAATAATAAGATGCTATGAATCCTTGGAGTATTAAGTATCTTCTGGGACAGTTTTTCATTAGTCTCATCAGGTATGATTGCATTTATTCTGCTAGCATTCGTATAAAGTATCTTCCACATATTTGTGTAACATACTTCTCTGATTTAAGAGTTGTTGTATTGGCTGTAGGAGTTCTTAGTTGCAGTACTAGATTCTGCTGGTTTTTGGCAAGTTATGTTTTTGCAAAGAGAAAGATGATACTGTGATAATACTATTTCCTTGTTTGAAAATGTGTTGAAGTATTTACTCAGCTACCACATTCAGCAAGGATTACTTAAGAGAAAAGCCCAGTAGTACTCCTGCCAAGCTTCCACAAAATCACTGAGGTTTTAATAGCTGAAGATGCTATCAGAGAATCACAGAATAGTTGAGGTTGGAAGGGACCTCTGGAGGTCATCTGGTCCAACCCACTGATCAAGGTGGGCCAGCCACCCAGAGCAGGCTGCCCAGGACCATGTCCAGGCAGCTTTGAAGATCTCCAGGGAGGAGACTCCACAAGCTTTCTGGGCAACCTGTGCCACTGCTTAGTAACCCACATAGTAAAGAAGTGCTTCCTGGTGTTCAGAAGGAACCTCCTGTGTTCCTCTTTGTGTCTGTCACGTCTTGTCCTATCAGGGGCCACCACTGAACAGAGCCTGGCTCCATCCTCATCAGACCCTCCCTCAGGTATATGTATACATTGAGGAGATCCCCCCTGAGTCTGCCCTTCTCCAGGCCGAGCAGTCCCAGGTGCCAGCCTCTCCTCCCAGGAGAGGTGCCCCAGTCCCTTCATCATCTTTGAGGCCCTTTGCTGGCCTCTCTCCAGTAGCTCCACGTCTCTCCTGTACTGGGGAGCCCAGACCCGGACACAGTACGCCAGGTGTGGCCTCCCCAGTGCTGAGCAGAGGGGAAGAACCATCTCCCCCGACCTGCTGACAGGACTTTGCCTGACGCAGCCCAGGGTACCTGTGTGGCACGGACCTGCCACCAGCTTGTGTTCAGCTTGGTGCCACCAGGACCCCAGGGCATTCTCTTTCCAGCCGGGTGGCTGGGGCCATTCCTCCCTGTGTGCAGGACTTTGCACTTCTCCTTGTGTCGCTTCATGAGGCTCTTGTCGGCCCATTTCTCCCGCCTGGTGGGGTTCCTCTGGATGGCAGCACGTCCCCCTGGCATATATCCACCGCTCCCCCATGGTTTGTGTCACCTGCAGCCTTGCTGAGGGCACGCTCTGCCCCCTCATCCAGAGCACTAATGAGGGTGTTGAACAGGAGCGGACCTGGTCCATCCCCCTGGGGTACGCTGCTGGTGTCTGGCCTGCAAGCAGGCTTTGTGCTGCTGATGGCCACCCGGTGGGCCTTGCTATTCAGCCAGGTTTCAGTGCGCCTCACTGTCTGCTCATCCAGCCCAAACTTCAACGGCTGATTTTAACAGTTTCTTGTTTTATTTTAGTTCTGTTTATAACTTCTTTTTTTAATGAAATATTTTGAAGCTTCATGAGAGAAAGTCTTGGTTTGCTGGCACTAAGAAAGCCAGAGTAAATGCCCTCTTGCTCTAGGAAAGTGGTTCCCTGCAGAAATTGTGATGATCTGACTCAATATTCCAATACATGCCTTGGGCAGATGGAAGTTTAAATCAAGTGTAATTTATTTGGGGCTATAAAGTCTTAACCGCTGATCCAGAATAATCTGCAAGTTGTGTCCTGGTAGCTTTCAAGAATCAGCTCAGTTTTTTGCTCTACATTTGCTCTACTCTATTTGTGGACTTACTACATGCCTCTAGATTATTTTTATCTTTTAATTCTCTCACGTTTGTCTTATTTTAGTTCTGTGGAGATCAGTGATGGGTTAAGTTAGGATCTTTTACATAGTGGGAAAGATCTCATGAAATGCAGGCACAAATGTCCATCGGGCATTGCTTCACACAGATCGAGGCCTTATTTCATAAACGCCTGCTAAATAGTGTGAGATCTTAACAATGACAAATAACTTTACTTTTTAGCAATAAATATATTGTAACAAGCAAGGATGTGACCACGTAGGTTATTTAATCCGATTTTGTTCAATTCTTGGCAGACACAGACAGCCTCAATAAATCACAATTAATGTAGGAATTTTTAGTGCTTAAGGCAATGAGCCTCAAGACAGCAGTGGGCTATAGGAAAAGAGCAGGAAATATCAGAAATACTGTCAGTGTCCTGGTCCCTTCAAATGAACTTTAAGTGGACTTGTTGAATTTTAAATGGAAATGTTTACTTTTAAGTGGAAATAGAAACACAGTGCAGGATTATATCCCAAATAAAGAATGGCAGTATGTCTCCACAACATGCTGATTTTGCCTGGGGTAGTTTTATTCTTTATTCCAGAGTAAGCTTATGGCCGTATGAGAGAACAAGGCATGCTAATGACACTAGAGTTGATGGTATTCTGCCTAGAGCCAAATCTCTAATATTTTGATGAAAAATTAATCCACCTCCACAAAATTCAGCTGTCTATCAGAGGCAACTGGCAGAAATGTTGACTTCCAAAACCACAATACTTAAATTTTTCAGTACCTATGAGAGAATAAAAAATACATATTTTACTACTAAAAAATAATTTATATTTTTTTTAATTTATAGAAGTATCTACCTCTTAACTTTGGCTTGCTTTCTTTAAAAACAAACAAACCACCATGTTAAGTAGCCTGTTAGAGTATCAGTGCTGATTATTATTTTACACTTGCTAGTTCTTATTTATTACTGTTTTTGTGTTTTCAAGGCTTCTGACTTGGAAACCAGTCAGTGGGGATTTTGGCCCTGTATCTCCTTCTGATGCAAAAGAAAAACTGGTAAGCTGCTTAATAAATACTTTAAAAGCTTGCAACAGTTCAGTACCAATGTGTTGTGATGTAGAGTAAGTGGAAAGCATACTTAGTTTAAACCCACGTTTTAGTTTTGATTTAGTTGGAAATGTTTTTCCAGGTAAATCTCTGCTTAATGATTAAAATTGGCGAGGAATTGAGAAGGAGACGGCTGTGTTGATTTGCAGCGGCCAAAGTAGACTTCTAAGAGTTGGCTGTAGGTCATTACCTGCATATGTTTTAGGTCACGTCCTGTGTCTGGCAGGTCTTCATCACAGGTAATACTGCAGTACCATTAGGTTTGGGTTGTTCTCTGGTTTAGGGGCTGTTTTCTGATTTGTTTTGTTAAACATTCTCTTTGATATATTATCACGATGAGAAAATGCTGCCAGAATTAGACTGACTTTTTTCCCCGGAATTTTCTCTGATATTAAGAACTCAAACATCAGTGTTTAAAACAGAAAATACATAGAACCATCAGATTTCTTAGCATTCATTGAATAAACTGATAGAAAGTTTAGATTTGCCTGCAAGTGATTGCCCTGTATCTGCATCACCTACTAATGATGAGAAATAGTGTAGCTTTTGGATATTCTCACAGATAGTTGCCTAAAGTTCTGTTTAGATTAATAAAACATTTGGTAAGAAATTGTTTGGGGATAGGGTCCTGAGACAATTCTACTAGGAGAGACTGACTCTCTCCATTTACGTTTTTGAAGTTTTAATAAAATTTAATTGCAGCAGGGATGTAAATGTTTGTGATGACTAATACGCATTGTACAGTGTGACTTGCTATATCTTCATTTGCTCATTTGTAGTGGTTTGATGTATAAAACATTTGATCTAAATGTTGGCTAAGTTTCTGATCCATTTATATCAAATATAATAACGTGCAAACATGACAAACATTAAATTTCTTAATCTTGAATAAATTGAAAGATCTTTTCTCTTTGAAATAGTTTAGTGTTATTGTTTTCAAAGCATCTTTTGTCGTCAGTGTAAAAAGACACTTTACATCTTTACTTCAAAAGTAACAGAACTTGTATAATAGTGTTAATGGAGATATATTTTGGATGCTTTCTTTTGGTAAGAGAGAATTTTTGCAGGCTTACAAAAATACTAAGTAGTACATACAAAATACTACTATTGTTGTTACTGTGTAATTAAGTATTTGTTGCTTATTGAATCTCCAGTTCTTTCTTAGTATGTCATTTTTTCATACGTTTTTCTTGAATGTTAATGGAGTATCACTGAAGTGAATGAATATGTTACTGCGGTATTGAAATAGTGAATACCTTAAGCTGTGAAGAGCACAACATTACTCATGATTAGCTCACAAGAGTTAATTTGTTTTCTCTCTGTAAGTTAATTTTTGGATGTTTTGTTTCAGGATACTATCTCACAGAAGTCCGTAGATATTCACGATTCTATTCAGCCAAGATCTTCTGATGGACGTCCACATCAGCCCAGTGCAGTGTCCACAGTAGGGGAAGAAATGAGTAAAGCCAGGCCAGCGGCAAGTGCGTGTTTCTTAGTGGTTTGGTATTTTGTATCTGTTGAGTTGTATTTACCAAAGTCTATATCTTTAGTTGTAGCCCCAACTGTAACTTAGGAAACAATATGTGGAGAAAATTATACCGATTACATTTTTGTCTCCATGTAGAATGATAGAATTCCTTTGGACTCTCATGGATCAACATTTATGACCTGTGCTTTAAAAATGTAGAGTTAAACTGCTAACTTTTGGCTTTTTACCCAAAACAAAATATTAAAAATAATGCTCTCCTTATAATTCTTTATCAATGAGTTGTGTTTTTTTTCTTAACAGCAAAGTACTTTCTGTAGGATGCAACAGAATCCATAGCTGAAAGGAAATGTATTTAGACTGATTTGATGATAGTATATCAAACCTTTAAGATCCTTATGCAGAATTATGTATTGGTGCTCTTGTCTAGTGGTAGCACTACTGCCACAAGTACATGCAAACATTTGTGATGCCAGTGCTATCATAAATTTCCTCTGCCTGTGAACAGTCTCACAACGTGTTCTTGCCATTGCAGATGCTAACTTAACAATAAGGTCACTGATTCTGATGATTTTTGAGTAATGCTGAATACTTGTCCAGTATATGGCAGGTGACTTTAAAGTTTGGAAATAATTTTTTTAAACCTGCCAGTTGATAACATGGTGATCAGCCCTGTTTTCAGAAAAGTAATTTAGATGTGTGGATTCTAGACTTTGGTTTTTGAACATGCTTGACGTTGAGCTATTTTAGGGGTAAATTTAAGAATAGCTTTAATAAAAGAGAAAGTACTGAAGTGTTTTAAGATAAGAAACGATTTTCATTTTTTTTTTTTTTAAGAATTTTAGGGGTAAATTTAAGAATAGCCTTAAAAGAAAAAGTACTGAAGTGTTTTAAGATAAGAAATTAATCTTTTTTTTTTTTTTAAGAATTTCCAGAACAGAAGTTATTTGCTGCTCTTTTGATCAAGTGTGTTGTACAACTGGAACTCATTCAGACTATCGACAACATTGTGTTCTTCCCAGCAACTAGCAAAAAAGAGGATGCAGAGAATCTAGCAGCAGCACAAGTAAGTAGAACTTACTGGTGTCTCTGTTCTTACTAGATTTTTCTCTAGTGATTAAGGTTTCATAAACTCTTGTAACATCTTCGAATTTACAGTTTTTAGAAGTGCTAGAGAACTTTCAGCAAACTGTTGAGATCTTTTACAACTTGTGTTATATTGGATTTGCTGTGCTGCTGCAGCACACTGTGCAGATTTAAACATTTACTGTTCACAGAGATTTCAGTAACTGGGCTGTGGATACAACTTAATACAGTTTTAAGTTTAAATACAGCTACAGATGAAAACAGGGTGGGATGAATTTATCAAAGAGCTTGATGAAGACATTTTTTAATTGTGACTTTAAATCTCTCTTTTGTTCTTAATAGAGAGATGCAGTAGACTTCGATGTCCATGTGGATACACAAGATCAAGGGATGTATCGTTTCCTAACATCACAGCAGCTTTTCAAACTTCTCGATTGTCTGCTGGAATCTCACAGATTTGCTAAAGCGTTTAATTCAAACAATGAACAAAGAACCGCTCTCTGGAAAGCAGGTGAGTCAGTCTCTTTGGAGAAATATTTTTGCAAGAACATTTCACGGTGCTTTGAATTCAACCCAAAAATAGGTCAGAAATTGCTTTGATGCTGAAATGTAATATTCAATATGAGGCTGTGAATTTATGACCTTAGAAATCCTTAAGGAGAGATCTCATCTGTACAGGTGCAAATACCTTTTTAATTTCCTATATTTTAAGGTTTCACTGCATTACTTTTCAGTGTATACAGCTGCTGAGCTGATCGCTCACTGTAGTTGTGAGTCCTGTGTTTGCAAGCTGCAGGTACAAAACCCTAAAACCGTTTCAGGAGGGTTGTTGTAGTTATAAGTATACACTTGAAATATGTGGCATTTTCCAAAACAGATCTAAAATGGAATCTCTGTAGCACTGTGGTTTAATCTGTTTCTTGCACCAAAGTTAGCTATATTAATATAGAAATATATAAAATATATAAATATGTAATAATAATATATAAAACATTAAGGTGGTTCTTCTAACTATATGCAGACACTCAGGAGAGGTAGGAAACTGTGAGGAAAAAGGTAAGATGAAAATAAGAAATCTAAATGGATTCTCTTGAATTTCTGTAGGTTTCAAAGGCAAATCAAAGCCTAATCTTCTGAAACAGGAGACGAGTAGTCTTGCCTGTGGGCTGCGCATCCTGTTTCGTATGTACATGGATGAAAGCCGTACCAGTGCATGGGAAGAAGTCCAGCAAAGACTACTAAAGTAAGGGCCACGTAGCTGAAATTGTTTATATCATCTCTGGTGTATAAAAGAATGTGTTTTTGTTGTTTTTTTTAACCCTTGTTTGCAGTAAACTTGCTAGAGCGAACACTATATGGTGATGGTCACAGCTAATATTAAGAGCTTCTACGTTGTGTGGAGGGGCGCCTGCAGCTACTAATGTTGTCTCTGCTTTTTGTTCTTTTTGCATCTTACACCTTTTGCATGAGAGAAAAAAGGTTTGATCACAGTCTTTTTTTGTATCGTGTGGGTACGTGAGGGATTGTTGTAAAAGATTGCTGTTCTTTAAAAAGGAAAAAAAATAGCACCTAAAAAGAAATATCACCTAAACGCTGCTGCCTGCTTTTTTTCCTTTCAGTAACCTCAGAAATTTCAGGGAACTGATGCTGTTTGTTCTCATCTGTAGAAATGAGCACTGGCCTTCAGGAGCCTATGGGCACACAGAAGCTTTTGGCTTGTTGGTTTTTCATGAGTTAGAATACTAAGGCTCACCTGAATATTTTTAGTTTACAAAGTCCTTCACGCAATTGTTGGAATAACAGAGGGCTTGAAACCATGGTGGTAACACAATGGAAGTATTTTAAGGTTTATAAACCAAGGAGCAAAACTGAAAACTACCAAATTACATCAGCATGAGCTTAATTTTTAAAGTCTACATATCATTTTGTCACATGCATTTAAATACTCCTCATTAAGTATATCTGCAAACAGTGAGGTCCTAAGACTTTGGTTTTCAGTTGAGCAAAATCACTGCGTTTTATTAATAGTCAGGCTTACAGTACTTTTCGTAAAATGATGCTGTTGCACACCAGTGCTTTACCCTGGTGTAGTTACAAAGCCAAAGCTCCCTCTGGAGTAGAACTGGAAATAAAATGTTACTTAGTAGTTTTTGTCTTTTCTCTCCAGTGTCTGCAGTGAGGCTCTGAGTTACTTTCTCACTCTTACATCAGAAAGCCATCGGGAAGCCTGGACTAATCTGCTACTCTTATTTTTGACTAAAGTCCTGAAGATAAGTGATGAAAGGGTAAGTAACGTGGGCGTTCAGGTGATAAGGAGCTCGAGACCGGTTCATCACACACAGTCACATACTTGCACAGTTCCTGCTGCTCTATCGGCAGTGTTTGTTGTGGGAATCTACATCTGCATTGCAACAGCACTTGATGGTTACCAACGATTGCAGTGCAGAACTGGGATGCAGTGAGTGGTAAAATAAAACGTGTCTGAGAAAATTTTAAAGATGCTAAAATCCTTTAAATGTGTGTCCCAAGTTGCTTTTACCCCTTATGCTGGGGAGAAGGATTAGTGGCTGATACTTTGTTCAAAGTACTTGGAAATAACTCCTGGTTTTGCTTCCAGTGTTACATGTTGACCCCTTGACCTTCTCCAGAGCAATTATGGATTAAATAAATCTGTATTTAGATCTCCCTCAATTTCTAACAGAACTTTTCTGAAATATTAAGTGAGGGGGGCAACTACAGCAAAAAAACCTAACTGACAAGGAAAAAATTCTTCCTTTGCAGAACAAGGATTCATAGGGATCTGTGTGTAGCTAGTGCACATCTGTCAAAATTCTTCACAGCCGTCTTGGCTTTATTCTAGCACTGCCAGCTTCAGTTATAACCATGTTTCTGCTTGTCATTGTGGCTTTCTCACCTCGACTTGCGAAGGTGTTTAAAATTCTTCACTTTGAACAGGCCTTCTGAGGTGTATTGATGCATCAGAATAACTTCTTCTGTCTGTTCTCTCCTCAGTTCAAGGCTCATGCATCGTTCTATTATCCCCTGTTGTGTGAAATTATGCAGTTTGATCTTATTCCTGAACTTCGAGCTGTTCTGCGAAGGTTTTTTCTGCGGATTGGTGTGGTTTTTCAGATATCCCAACCCCCAGAACAAGAGTCTGCAATAAGCAAGCAGTAGCAGAGAGTGACTGGGTATTGCTCTGTTCAGAAGTTTGTACTCCTCAGCTAAATAAAAGGACCAGGTAGCTGAGCCGTTCTGTCTGGGTATCCATAACAATGGTTTCTTTGTCTGGCAGTGTGTATCCAGGGATTAATGGTACAGATGCTTACAACTGAAATTAAGGCTTGCAACACTCCAGTCCCTTTATTTCCTGATGGATTATCTCGATCGGTTTCTCTTACCTGGCTCATGCTGAGCGTAGAGCCGGTTTTTAGCACAGTCCTCTCATCAGCACGGGCTGCAATATCCTTTACTGTCCTGGACAGCAGTATAGCAACAGATGTTTATGGAGGGTGTGAAAGGAAAATGTACCCAAAGAACTATATATGTAAAGGTTTGAGCTTCTGCAAGAAGTACAACTCAGGAGAGCTGTATTTTGAAGGATAAAATGTTTATAGTGAAAAGAAAATGGAGATTATTGTTCATGGTAAAAGATATTTAGCAACTATGTCTGATATTCTTATTCTAAGATTTTTGCACACTCAGGCTGTCTGAGACATTGGTAATCATCCTTCTGTGAAAAATGTACAGAGATGCAGGTCTGTAATATAAACTCGTTAACACTATACAGTTCTTCCTGAATTGTTTTATTTCTGTATTATTGATTTGCTGAAAACCCATAACACTTTATTGTTTACCAAATGCACTAGAAGTTTGGGTTTCTTTTTTTGGGGTTGTGATTTTCTTTGTTTTTGTTTTTGTTTCATTGTAGCCCAGCAGTTAGTGTTGCTGACTTTTGTCAAGAACAGAGGTAGAAATATCACGACTGACATAACTACCTGTAATATACTTGTTTTAGGGCTTTTCAATATAATGAGCCATTGAAATGATGATCCTTCAAGGACTGGAACTTGAATCACTGCAAACAAGTCTAGGTTGTGTCTGCTGTCACATGTTTTTTGTTTGATGTAGATTTCACTCTTATGTACAGAATTTAATGTTGAATATATTCAAGTAACAAATCTGGCATGGTTTGGGGATGGTTAAATTTATTGGCAATGTATTCATACTGTGAATTGTGCTCTGATGGTTAAAAGACAAGATTGTCAAGCATTCTGTATTACAATGGATGTAGAAATTTTTTTCAGATGGACAAAATGTATATGGTACAGATATGTAAAGTTTTCTATGTAAAAAAAAAATTCTGTACAACTTTCTGTACAATATTTGGTTCTCATCTGGCATATTCTAATCAGGTTATAGGTCAATAAAGTTTTTGAACTCTTTCATCAGTGCAATCAAAACCAGTCTAACCCACAGCACTTGTTTTATAGCTTCCTGTGCTTTTCATGCTTCCAAGGAGCAAACCCCAGCCATGGGGGTGTTTTGTTTTGTAAGTAAAAGTGAAATCGGGTTGTTCTTCAGCGAGTTCTTCCATGAAGACTGAGAAGGTAGGTGAGGGAGCCTGACCTCAAAGTGGGATGAATGTCTCTCCCTGCTGGACTGAGAGAGGAGTGAAATGTAGTGTGTTGCAGCAGGCTCTGAAAGCAGGTGTCAGCAGCGCAATGGAATAGCTCTGGAGGAGCCAGTGAAGGGAATTAAAAGGCATGACCTGTGAGTAGTTCTTTTCTCATAATGTTAATCGGGGTGGAGCAAAAGCAAATTGAATTTCTTGATCCTGGAGAACTGAGGTGAGTTTAAGTCATTTTAATTGAACAGTCTGTCCTAGTGGGCTGTTTTTTTTTTAATTATTTTCTAATTTGCTGTGTAATGGTTGTTTTACACCACCTACTGGGCCAGACCTGAGGTCTTGCTCACCTGCTTGCCGGTGACCACTGATAATTCTTAGAGCAAGTATAGAGTGTCCCATCCCTAATTATGTCCTCCTCTCCCTCACGCCTGTACCAAGCTGTGGTCTCGGTACCATTATCCAGGTGTTCTTGTTACTGTTAGCCAGGGCGCTGTTACCAGCCCTTTGTGTATCGTAGCCATGTTATCTGCCTAGTTCCTGTTTAAATGTGTGTTCAAGATTCAGCATGCAGTGCCACTGAGTACAGTAGCTACTGGAGTTTGGTGTAGGTTTTCTGCACTTTTGTTTGGTGAGGTTTTTTTGGTTTAACCCATTATTGTTCTGTTGTGCACTCCCTCTTTTAGTAATGATTTATTTTTATTTTTTTTTACTTTATGGCCTTTTCATGCCCTACCTTATTTTATTGCTTGAGCAGAAGATTCCTAATAGCTGTTTAGTCTTCTCTTCACTGAAAACAGAACTCCTGTATTATTACTCTTTTGCCTACCTCTCTAGTTCTTGAAGTACCAAAACTGTATGGACTGCTCTGGCTCTCAGGTTCAACCTGCAGCTCTCTACAAGCTCACAGCCACAGTCATTATCAGCAAAGGGGGTTGGGTGTCAGGAATACTTGTTTTATTCATGTTGAACAGGAGGGAAGGAGGGGGGGGTTGTAGCAGCATTTATGTTGCAGATGAGACTTTCCTACCTTTTTCTTTCTCAAATCATGACAAGCAAGAGTAACTGAACTTCTGACACACAGAAAAAGGTGAAGGAAAGCTGGGGAGGAGCCTTTCTGAAGGACCAAGAGGTAACACAGTGACTGGTTCACCCCACCTGGCAGTGCACCCGAAGCGTTAGCAGGCATCAGAACTCAGGGAAGGCTGGCATGTGACATATTTGACCTATGAGACACATAAGGTGGGCTTCAGCATGAGGGGCTCTGATTATTGTAAAAAGTTTGCTTTTCGCTTAAAATTATTTTGGGATTCTTACCTTTCTGGGAAATTCAGAATCAAGCAGCCCGGAGGTACATAGTATATGCTCTGGACTAGGTCTCCCATTAGGCTAAGACGAGTGTGTTTCTAGCTACTGCTGTCATACCCAACTGATGGACATGACGAGCATTTTGGCTGATGAGTGACAGTAAGACTGACGAGGCACTTCTTGCTGGGAAGGAACATGCTAAACGCCCAAAGACGCTTGGCACCATGACCTTAAGCAAGCATCTCTTAGCTGCCTTCATCACAGGACGGCCGTGGCCTTTCAGCACGTGGACAGAGGCTTGAAGAAGGCATTTTTAATAAAAATTTCATTTTTACAAAGTGTTTTTTCTTTCTTCAGCTGGTCAGAACTTCAGCCTCTGGCCAGGAATTTCTAACCATGAGAGCAGGCACATCCTTACCTTTATTCTCAGTTTATGGAGTTCTTAGAACCCAGCTGCCTTGCTTATATCAGTGCTTTTATTTGGCAATGTTTCCATGTGGTTTTCCTGCTGCTTTGAAGATGGCCTTACCCTTCCAGTCTGTTCGTTAGTAACAGTAAGCTGAAGCAAGTGATAAATGAAAATTAAAGTTGTCTTTCACGGTTTTTAGTAACAAAATAATTTATTAACTCTTAAATCAGAAACATAAATTAAATATATGCAACACTATCTGCATTTCCAGCACAGAACGAGTTAGAAACATAAGATACAATGTTACTAGACTTTTTTTCCTCCATAAAACTGTTGCTGACCTTTTGAGCAGGGCTAGAACTCACCACTATGAAAAGCAAGTGCCCTCCTCCCAAGTTATTTACTCTTTTGGTAAAAGCTTAAACTATACCCCTGCTGTTGGGTTCCTCTTTCCAAACAGTTTTTGAGTTCAGCTATAAACAAAGCTAAAAAATAACTTTGATTTAATATCAAATTCACACACACACTGTTTTTTCTGGTAAATCATCTCTGAGGCTGAAACTAACTTGAATAAAAAGTGCAAAAACCACTGGACTATAACTCCAATTCCACTGTGATACGATGTGTAAAACATCCCTGCTCTGAGAGTCTCCATTACGCTGCAGCTTCTGTTTCTTCATTATTGCTACCATTTAAATTACGCACAGAGCTCCACACTATTTACGTAAAACAGAACTACCCCTACGAGAGACCGTAAAAGTGCAGTAGTGACGGGCCGGGTCAGGCCGTTCTCCGTGGAAAGGCACAGCTGGTTCCGACACGGGTTGTGTTCAGCCATGCGCCGTTGAGAGGCCTTGCCAGCTGAGCAGTAACGTGTTCTCGGGGGAAAGCTTTGCTGGGCTCGGCTGCTCAGCCATGAACCTCCTGAGCGTTTCCGACGTGCCAGGTCGCAGCCAGGGCTCTGTCGCAATGGAGTCATCAGAACCGGGCCGCTGGCCGTCTTTGGAGGGCGTGCGCTTCAACAGGTCGTCCGCTTCTCCTAAGGAAACGTTGTCACCTGAGGGAGGAAAGCAACGAGGGTACGTTGAAGGAGAACAAGCTTCACACAGCTAGTCACAACATTACTGTCACACTGAACGTGCTTAGTCATCCGGAATAAAGGCATGAGGAATAATGCCTTCAAGTTACGTTTGTTTCTACTTAACACGCATTTCTGATCTTCTGGGGACCTGGGCCCAGCACAGTCAGTGCATCCTGCAGGCCTTCCAGGTCTAATGCCAACCACTCCTACCCCTGTCAGAGTGACACAGGGCCGGTACAGGGAACCTGAGTGCACCTGGTAGACGACTTCTTGCTTTTGTAAAGCCTCCTATTGCAGAGAGGAGCCAAATCTGCCAGCGCATATATAAATATAAAGCCATTACATTACAGCCTTACGGCCACTCTTGTAGAGACAGCCTCTTTAAGCCCAAGAAAAAATACTTTAACACTGGTAAACAGCATAAATGCAAATAAATCTACACATCGCATTCCAGCACAGCTAATAATCTTAAGGCAATGCCATTCTAAAAGGCATACGTGGTAAGCTATCTGCCATCTACAGAAAAAAAAAAAAAAGGAAAAGACAAGACCCTTGCCCTTTGAACTTGGGTTCATTACCACTTTAGAGTGATGCTGTGAGCTGATGTAACACACACTGCAGATACTGCCAAGAAGCCGCTATTAAGCCTGAAATGAAGACCTAGCAACCCTGCCAGCATACTGCTGAAAACTCAAGGGAAAGAGGCTTCCACCTCCATGCGCTAAGGACTGAAATAGGCGTTGCTGTAGGGCGCGGAGTCGCTATGGCCTCACACAGCAAGGCAGCACACACTGGTGGCCAGTTCTAGAGGGGACACCGCTGTACGACACAGACCGCCCATCTGTGAAAATGGATGATGCCAGGGAGACTGTTACAGTTGTTGGTGTTTCCCAGCACAGTTATGCCATAACCACAGCACCTTTAAACTTGTCCCAGGTTTTGGGGAATGATGCTTGACCAGAAGCGGACAAGACGACAAAGGGTTAAGTTAGTCTGCAGTGGGAACCTAAGATAAAGTAATTACTTAAATTTTCCAGCAGCTGGAATTAAGAACAACTATGAAGAAGAGGTAATAGAGAATGAAGGCAGAGAAGCAAAAGAAGTTCACAGGGCAAAAATGTTTGGATGGACTAAAATTAGTGAGGCATTTGGGTAATACATTCGTTTAGAATACAAAAGCAATGAATATGAATGGTGGTTTGGGTTGTTTGTTTTTTTTTTAAGGACTGAAAAATCACAGCAAAATGGTTATAATAAACAAAAAAATGAACTGGTTGCAAGAGTATCCATAGCAACAGAATCAGAAAAAACTGCCAGCATCTACACTCTCATTAAGTTTAGAAAAAGGATACCGATACTGTAATTACCTAGACAGCATAGCAACTGCCCTACTGAGGAAAAAAAAAAAAAAAAAGAGATTTCAGTCTCATATGCAAGAATTCATTAGCACAAAATGCATCAGCTGGGTCAACATCAGTCAGAAGTCTGATTTCTTTCCAGTAGCATTTCAGCTCTGCAGGTGGATATGGAAATCCTCCTGGTAGCAGGGACACACTGCCACATGAGGTGCGGTATATGCAGGACAGGTACAAGTCCTGCCTGTACCACAGTCCTCTCCAGGCTGATCAGAAAGGAGTTACTCTTCTAAGTTTACTCTAAAATACTCTGTTGAAATTTTCTGGGCAACCTCTTGCAACAGTTAAAGCACTCTATAAATAATTCCTTTTTGAGCCAGTTGCTCTCTGTTAACTACAGGCAGTACGTTAATATTTGATCCTCTAACTAATGTAATTACTTAATATTAGTATTTACCACATCGGCTTTAATGCACAGAGCATACCTAAGTGAGCAGACTTCTGCTGGAGTTCAGTCAGTCTGCGCAATCGTTCCTCATTTTTGCCTTTCATCTGATCAACATCAAGGCTGAAGTTGGAGTGCAAAGAAAAGGTGTCAGGCTGCAGCAGTGGGGTCTGGTCTCGTGGAACATCTTCCTGCAGAAAACACAAACATGCACAAATCCTTCAGTAAAGCTGCTTTTGGCCGGGATAGGGTTAATTTTCTCCATATTATTAGCTGGCATGGTGCTGTGTTTTAAATTTAGGAGGAAAACAGCGTTGATAACACACCGATGCTTTAGTTGTTGCCAAGCAGTGTTTGCACTGAGTCGAGGATTCTTCTTCTCACGCTGCCCTGCCAGGGAGGAGGCTGGGGATGCCCCAGGAGCCAGGAGGGGCAGAGCCAGGACAGCTGGCCCAGTGACCAAAGGGATGTCCCACACCATCCGACAGAGTATGGGCATGATAAAGCTGGAGGCAGCTGGGGGCAGTTGGCAGGGGGCTGCCCGTTGCTCAGGGACCAGCATCGTTTGGCCAGCGGCAAGCAATCGCATTGGGCATCACTTGTTTTGTTTACTCTTTTCTTTTTCCTTTTTTCTTATTAAACTGTCCTTACAGCAACCCACGAGTTCTCACACTCTCACCTTTTACGATTCTCTCCTCCATCCCACCCGGGGGGGGAAGTCAATGGCTGTGTGGTGCTCAGCTACCTGCCAGGTTAAACCACAATAATGCACTTTTTTAAAGGGCAGCTAGCTATACATGTACACCCTCTGTACCCATATCATCCAGCCACTAAGGAACCACAGGAGCTGTCTGACAAGGTTAGATTTGTGCTCTACCTTCATATTTAAGTCCATCTGGTCATCATACTTACAGTGCGCTCCAGTGCTTTCTTCTTTAGTCGTCTCCTCTCCCTCGCAGAAGGTGGAGGCTGTGATGATAAATTAACTTCTCCTAAGGCTGGAAATGTTTCTCCATTAGCACCTGCAAAAAGACAGGTGAAATCATTTTCAAAGAGATCAAAATTCTACACGGTGTTCAAACCCGTTTATGCTTTGAAACAGGTCAGTATATTGTGCTTGGCCTAACCACAGGTATCAGAGGAACATATTTAACAAGGACTTCTTGCATGGCACCAGTGCTACCCAGAGGCACAAAAAAGACCAAGGTATCACAACAGCAGCAAGGGATGAACTTCAAGCAAAGGCAAGGAATAGCTTCCGTAGAGACCAGGCATTTCACAAATCCAGCGCCTCACTTCACCGTATCTTGTTTATACCTAGACCTTTCATGGAAACAATGAGTGCTCAAGTGAGTACAAGAGGGAACACGAGGCGAATTGACAGCAGAGAAAGATATAATCAGATGGCAAGAATGTTTGGGTGGAATGAAACCAGCAAAGTGTTTCAGTAATACATTTGCTTTACAAGTGTACTAAATTATGTATGTAAGTAAGTTGCATGGAATTTATGATAATGTAATCAGTTCCTTAATCACAACTTAGTCATATCCTGGCTTTTTCATGTAATAGAGTGTTAGAATCTGTTCATACAAAAAAAAAAATCCTAAATTTTTGATCACATCTCACATTACAGCGGTGGTGTGTGGGGGTTAAATCCATATTTATGATATAAACGAAGCCAAAGGTGATGTGCCTCTTTCACACTATCTTGTTGATTTCCCCTCCCTTTACTAATTCTGGAAACTAATTCAAATGCAAACTGCTCAAAACGGTATTTTTTTCTCCTGCACCAGTAGCTGCTGCTTGAGTGCTGGTTTGTGGCTCTGCTGCTGGCTGGGCGCAGTCAGCAGGATCCATGTTCTAGCTCAGTCCCTCTCGTACCGCAGTAAACACAGCCTCCCCAAAGAAGGAAGGATCCTGCATGACAATGACAATACAGAACCCACTGCCACCAATTACTCTGCGTGACAATGAAACGATGTTTTGGGAAGGCTCTTAGTCTAGTATGACACAGTAAGTTAACAAAAAAAAGCTGAATATGTATGTACATACAGATGCACACACACTAAAGAACAGTTCTGCAGTATTCGTTTTATTATTTTTTAATGGACGTTGTGACATTAAAAACCATGGAAATAATGTTTGTTTTCATTGGCTAGCAATTTCAAAATAAAATTTTTATGAAATATATTTCATTATTCACGAGTTTCAACAACCTTCAACTTAAATTTAGAAATTAACGTTTTATGGTTAAAAACCGCAATACTTATGTTTTGAAAAACAGATTTGATCTCTACTAATAACAAGGAAGTTCATAGACACAAAAACAGGTAATTTAAAAAAAAAGGTCATATTACCTTTTTTTTCTCCTAGAAATAAAGATTTTAGTCCCTTCTCCTCTTCTACCTCCCCCCAGTTTCACCGGAGGTAGAGCACAAAGCATAATTTTGAAGGGTATGTGGCTAACAATGCATTTATCAGAATCTGAGTTACACGATAACATGACAGTGCTATTAGAGTACCACAGTTGGTATGTGAATTTATCGCAACGGAAACAAACTACGAGCTACAGAAGTATTTATTTTTTTCCCCCTAGTGCTTTGTCAGTGTAAGATGCTACTAGGTCCTTTAAGCATCTTTCCTTCTGCTGTGCAGCCATGCTTTCAAATCACTGCATTAACACTAACGAATTGTAGGGTTTCAAGCGACAAAAAAAATGCAAAAAAAAAATGATAAACCTCTTTATTCCTGATTGAGATTTCTGACTGTAGGAAAGACAAATTCATTTGCAATGCTGTTATCTATTACCAAATTGAGTTAAATTTTAATCTCATGTTAAAAAAAAAAAAAAAAGTGTTATTGCTTTTCCTAGGAAATGAAAAGCATTATTAAAATCCACCACATGTAAAATTGCTTCACAAAGGGCCCCCAGACAACGTTAGCACCGCAATCCACAGAGCAGGTAGCCCACAGATAATGACAGTTTTTTATCTTCATTTCAGGGATGGAAGTCACCAGATTCATATTCAAATTTCCAGCAGCTATTCATAAAACCCAAATAGCACAAAGAGTAAAAAGTTTCTGTCAGTGTCCACAGAACATGGTTTTTAACACCAATAAAAGATTTATGGGAAAAAAAAAAGGTGTGACTAGTATCCTACATTAACTCCGTCACCTCACTAAGTTGCAGAAATCGACTGGAGAGGGAGGAGAAGGGGATAAGAATGAGGACTATAAAAATCCATGAACCTTTGTGAAAGCGGCTAATAAAGGAACAAGGAGCACCACGTTGCACAGGTGGCAGCTTCAAAGCGGATGAAAGGAGATACTTCACGCGAGACACAGTGAAAGATGTGGAAGTTCATCCACACCATAGTGCTGAGGTTAAACAGCCACAGGGATTCGGAAATGCTGATCCCAATTCACGGCAGACAACCTGCTGAAGACCCAGCTTACCGTGACTTACCAACTACAAACACATTTGACTCAGGAAGCCCCTGAGCTACGAGTCACTGGAAGCTGAAGTACTTTGCAATGCTGCTACATGCCTGACCTCTTCATATTCTTCCCCAGGCACCTCTTCTGGCTACTATTAGACACAGGATATTTCGCCAGATTCCAGACCCTCGTATCAAGGGACACTAAACACCTTTTCATCGTTCGGGCAGTAGATAACAATTAGTATTTCCCAGTCTGAAGAGTCTAATGCAGGCTAAAGAGAGTACCGAATGCACTGAAAAAGTCTGAAAGCCTGGGCCCTTCCTAATGCCGGGTTCCATTGTGCACTCCAGCACCTGCATGAAATACATTTCAAATGAAAAATCCTGCTCTTAAGGAAATCCAGAGATTGTAATCATCAGTATATAGAAACTTATCTGGTTTCATTAAAAAGCTTTTGCAGGAACCCACTGCATCTCCCCGACAGCAAAGAATAAAAAACCTTGTAAGATTATTTCCCATAGAAGACAGAAGAGAATTTCAAGGCACTGTAATACCTATTAATGGAAAAATAGCACTTAGAGACCTGAGCTGACTGGTTTTTTGTTTCATTTCTGATTTTTACTTAAAAAACAAAACCCAGAAAACCCCACAAAAAACATCCCACAAAATCAGAACAGATAAAGTTCCTCAACAAGGCTAACATCCCAATCAGAGCACTATAAAGGAAGATGCTTTCTCATGAAAAGATGTGAAGTAGTGCGAGGCTACTTAGCAGCACCATTAATTTTAGGCGTGATCTACACAAATTTATTGCAGTACAACCCCATAAAGATCTACATTTTTATGTGGAGTTGTAATTTTCTAACACTAAAAATCACAATTGCTGTACCCACTGCAACTTTTAAAGCAGCAATAACCATTGTAGAGAAACATCATTATATTAAATGGCGTGTTTGTACATGCATCATCCTACGGTTAGAGAGAGCTATAAACTCACCAATAAAAGCGCTGTCGGATTCCAACAGGGAATTTTTCAAGAACTCGTCAGAGTCATTTCTGAACTACAAAAGGGAAACAGAAAACATGCCAAATCAGACGTCACCGTATCATTTGGAGGCCTAATGATAAATAATAGAAATTTAACATTTGCTGAAGTTCTGCAAAATAAATAGCAGCTATGCAGTGCTCTGTAGGCTATAAAGGCTTTACCTTATAGCTATAAAACAATACATTTTAAAAATATAGTTAAGTTCTCTGTAAGCATTAGTTTTTTGACTTTCTGTAGCAACATCAGTTGCTGAAATCGTCTACACATGGCCGCTGTTGTGGTGATTTGTGTAACCCACGTGCCTACCAATAAATGCATCCTAGTCACTCTGCTTGTGTTTCAGAGAAGTCGATGCTAGGTGCAAACCTAAAGACAGCTTCTAAGGTTTGTACAAACTTCTGATAAAACGCAGAAAGATTCCTTATGTTTCACTAATCCCACCACGTACAATCTCTGGCATTAAAATAGCTGATATCTTCATAGTAATAACAAGCACTTAAGAGCACGGCCTGCAGCTCATTGCATAGTTGCAACCATTTGTTACAGAAATTCTACTAGGAAAATTTATGTTGAAAATCACACCAAAATCAAAGTAATGGAAACTATCAGAGGAAATGGAACAAGAGAAAATTGTTACGGTAAATCATTGCTCTGAAGGAGAATTTCAGGTAATAATTTACAGCTTAAAAATGCATTAAGGTTTGGGTTTTGTTTTATTTAAATAATGTTTCACTTCTGTATATGGTTACAGTATTATCCTTGAGGCTAATGGCTTGGCTCTTGCACAGTCTTTTATCTTGTCCAGTCCCACAATCTCACGAGACACCACTGAACTCTGCTCTTCTGTAGTTGGGTTAGTGAAAAATTCCAAACTGATAGCACTTTATTGTGCTCTTCTCACTACATCAGAAAATAAACATCTAATCTGAGACACCGGGTCTAATTATTTACTGCTGTGTGAATCACTTGAGTCATCCAAATTCACAGCAACTGCTACTGGCTTGGCTTTTGCTACTAATTCACGCCCCCAGCAGCAATCTAAGATCACATGAATACAAAGCGAGTACTGATGAATATTAAATAAAAAGTTAGAGTAGCAAACTATCTCTGTATACAAAGATAAACAACTTGTACATCAAATTTAAAGAAGCTGTTAATCATTGTATTAGCAAGGAAGAGAAGTAAATAAGCTTGTCGTCTTGTTACTTGCCTGTAATTCTTTCCTCCAAATTCTGCATAAGCCACAGAATTTAACAATTACGGCTCACACTTGAAAAAAGCAAAGTAATATGATTAAAAAAAACAAAGCTGTTTTATTCTTACCAGTCCCATGGTTTGTAGGTTACAGCCAGAAGCAGAATCATCTTCTTCGTCAAGAACCATATGGACAAGGGACAAAATTGCAATATTGGCAGAAAAACAGTTAATACCAACACATAATATGCTGATAAAACTTGGAATATTTCCAAAAAAGACACAAACAATATGCACTACTACAGCTTTCTTTAAAATTATGTCCATTTTGATGAATCATTTAAAAACATTTGAATGCAGCGTTCATGGCAGTTTCCTTATGTCAATTTAAGTATCATCAGAAAAATCAAACAGAATTCAGTAGTATATTATTTCTGAGAATGCTGGGCACGTGCCTGCCCTTGTTAGGGCTGGATTTGTCGGTCTCTCCCGAACAGCAAGCACACTTCTCACACCAGAACAATGTGGCTCGCAGCTAACAAAATCAGCCACTCCTCACATTGCTCAAAACCTGATTTGTTGACTTTAAACAAATTTTCCAGCAGAAGGAAGTATAACTACTTTTGTTACTATTGAAAATCAATTCTTTTAGAAGACAGAATCATGCTTTGTTACATGCTAAAATCCCACCAAAGTGTACTGATTTCTGAAAAAAGTTCTCTATAATGCAACAGTAAGAACTAGTTCAGTGCTATGTTTACGACAATGCTGTAAACAATTGTTATAGATAGTTCAAGTCCGTGTGTTGTCTGAATAATAAGAAAAACCTCTATTTGTGAGATGGTAGCGTGGCTTAAGCCATCAAACCAACACACTAGCCCAGGCACCAGGACAAACTTCAGTTAAAATCTTCAAACAAAATATTTAATAATGCGCTTCCTATTTCTTGCAACTGTGCCTAGCAAACTTACCTGGTGTGCACCTGACCCTCTGCCTAGCATCACAAACCCCAGCACGCTGGCTCTCGCTCCTCCCGGACTGACCAACAGCCCACTGCCGGTAAGGCACTCCAGTCAAGCAGAGCCCAGAGCTTCAGCACAACTACGTCAAACCTCCTCCTGTGCCTCTTCTCCCGTCCCCCCAAAAAAATAGTCATCCAGAAGACTGAAAAAGACTGCCTTGTTTATAGAGGCATAGCAAGCATTTAAAAAGATTTTGGACATAAAAAACTACTAATTTTTCAGGTTCCACTAACAGTCCAAATATTTCTTTTATGTAAAGAGGAAAAAAAAAAGATAATATATAAAGCATGTAAGGTAAAGAACATTTCCATACAGTGTGGGAAAACAGGCAAGCCTTTGCCACTAAAGCCTATTATATGGCATCTCACCCACGGTACAAAAACACATATTGCTTTAATTCATCTTCCTTTCTGCCTCCAATCAGACAATAAAACCGCTCATCTATTTTCAGTGAGGGGAAGACGAGGAACTTGTCTCTGAGGAAAATGAACTGGAAATACAGAGATAACATGGTAACTAATTAATTACCTTGCTCAGTACACAGTGACAGGCTATAAAGTTAAATGATGTTGTAAAGCAGTAAGAGAGATTGAGAGAGAGGAAAGGCTGCTCAAGGATCCTCCATAAGCATCAGTGGGAAGTAGTTTTAAAAATCAGCTGCTTGGGTAACTGATCTAAATTGTCGCAGGAAATGCCTGTTTAGGTTGTAACCATTCAAGCTTGCATTATCCATTTAGCATTAGCTTATGTCTAAAATGACTGTTCATCCTTAAAATTAATGAAAGAAAGGCAGATTTGCTTTCTAGCTGGTGGAGGTTCCTCTCCAGACAACATTAGATTGAAGCCTTCTCAGACTGGCCTATTAAAAAATACTTGAATGGAGAAAAAATAAAAAAAATCAAGAACAGTTCTCAGCTGAAGCTAGCAAATTCTTTTTCATCATTTCAGTCAATCCTAGAAAGGGCAAGACTGAAGACAACCCTATACACACAATT
Organism: Anser anser; assembly: GCF_964211835.1. Lineage (NCBI taxonomy): Eukaryota > Metazoa > Chordata > Aves > Anseriformes > Anatidae > Anser > Anser anser. Next base: position 36,295,008 of record NC_139721.1, read on the forward strand.
TAGACGTTATGTGATACCAAAGAACTTGTAATCAGCTCAGATGATGTTACAGATGGGCTTATTTGAGACTGATGTTCTGTTATACCTAAGCAGTATTACACACATCACTTGAACACCAAAACGTCTGTTCAAGAAACAGGAAAACTTGCAGTGCTTCCCAGGGTACTAAATAAAACACCCTTCAAGTAACTCTCACCTTCTACATCTTGGTGTCTATTTTGTTAACCTCTCTCACCTATGGGTGTATTAACTGGCAACAACACCATCAAGCCTCAAAGCATGACCAATAGTAAGAGGCATTCAACTTTCCTAAATATTTTCCATATTTGCACTTCACAATTTTACGTATTCCATAAAGCTTTTTAATGTTTATCGTTTGCTTCCTGCTGCCCCACCTCAGTAATTAAATATTTATTTGAATTGACAATAAATTATGTTAATTTTCCCCAAGACAGATCTGTTTGGCCTGTAACAATAACCGGTTGGCCATCTCCCTGTTCTCTCATGCAACTACCAAGCTTTCTTCCTTTCTGTTTTCCCTACTTTCCCCCTCACCCCATCCTGCCAAGGAGGTGAGGGTGAGGCAGAAAGCTAGCAGGAAAGCAGCTGTGTGGGAGTTAGCTGCTAAACAAGGCTAACTCACCGCAGAAATGAACTTATTTCATTTTCAGAAATTTAGTAGGGCCAGTGTGAAATGCACAGACGAACCTTTTCTGAGAAATTTGTATCTTAACTCGGTTTTGAGTGTCATTTGTATAGCTGCAACTACAACTTTTGAAAAGGCTGAAGCAACTCTCATGCTATTTTTAAAGAATATCTAAAATAACTTGGGATACTACTCTTCCGTGACTGTAAAAGATATCTGAATGAACACTGCATTTGGAGTTAAGCAAAGCATGCAAGAACAGGCCATTACATTTATTTGTCACTACTGTTGTCACACACAACAAAAATATTTTACTACGCTAGGCTGTTAAAATTTTACTATAATAGGATGATTTCTGTCAAGCAAGACAATGAACATTTAATTCCAGAACCTCAAGCCCGTTATGACATCTTACGCGTGGTTTCTAAAGCAAAACCTATTTAAGGATACAGATTTCTGAAACTATGAAACAGTGAAATCATGACTGAAAATAAGAGAAATCTAATACATTACAAAAAGCAGAAAAAAGAGACAAAGCAGACCACAGTGGCTGCAATTTAACCAATTCAGTTTCAAAGCCATCTACTTCTTCAGTGAGAACTGAAGAAATGCCGTAAGCAACTTACCTGCTAACACTTAACACAAATCATAGATTTTTTTCCTCTACGTTTTTCCTTATGAAATAGTTACCAACCTACTTTTCTCTTGCATTTTTCTGAAGTAAGCACAAAACGGTAGTTAAATTACTTTCAGGGAAGCAAGGAGAAATAGAGAATCACACTAATAAAATTTGTCATTCAATACTTCTATGCTCTACATTATGCCAGAATTTCAGCATTCTGCTGCTTTACTCTTTTGTATTGCAGTGCTGACAGTGAACCTCAAGGAAATAAAACTAGAGCTGGCATTTTTTAAACACTTACCAAATACAAAAACAATAAACAAAATCATTGAAATTATCTCGGTCCATTCATTCCTTACCTCCTGTTTCTCTCCTCATTCTCATTCTGTCAAGTTTCTTCTGCTGCTCCCTCAACAGTGCCTGCTGTTGAATCTCTAGAGTCTGATCATCTTTTGGAGGATCAGGGTACATGTGTCTCAAGCCTATGCGTGTTTCAGAATCTAGAACCAAAATAGGAAATTTAAATTTTGATTTAAACTAATACTTCTGAAAAACATCTTTGAAGAAGCACATACAGATACAAAGCCAAAAGAAACATTTTTTTTAAATGGTGACAATGACCAATATGATGAGCCACCCTAGCAATGATTTTATAACTTTACTACAATACCAAAAATATTTTTTTCTGTCGGAGTAGAAACAAAGTTACACAGAATCATATTTTGTTGGGGAGTAAAAATCAAATTCACTCTACTTTGAATAACATCACACTACCAAACGCATAATGTATCCAGGAAGCGAGGACTGGAAGCTCGGTGCATGTCCTGACTGATAATTCTATATCACAATGCCAAATCTCTTTTGGACCTCATGTACGTGACAGGGAAGTAGCCCAACTCCAGAAGCAGAACTAATGAAGGATAGGTGTACTCTTTCCCAGAGTGTTATAAAGCACTATAATATCACTCTTTACGATAGATGTAAGAGATGCAGGTCAACATACCTTCACTTGAAAAAGCTTGAGCTCTTGTTTAATTTCAGGACGTGATATCTAGTTACGAGGCCCTTATAGAAAAAGAGTAATACTTTCTTCCCCCAAAATCTAGAAGGCATTAGAAATTTAGAGAGTTTCTAAAAATCTAACTATAAATTTTACGTGACTGGCTTGAATCATATAATAAACAATTTAACAAAGCTTCCAAGGTGTTATATAAATCCAAACTTAATACAAGTTTGCCATTATTTTGAAAAAGAAAAAAACATTTCTAAATCAAAATTACATGTATTCTTTAGAAGACCACATACTGTGTGCCTATAAATGCTAATAAAAAAAATTCTGAAAGGTTGCCCCATCAACTAAATGTCAGGTGGATGTGCAGTGACCGGCCACAGCCACCATCTCATGGTGCAGTATCTATATATCAACAGTTAAACTGCAGACACTTGAAGAAATGGCCACACAAAGAGACACACACACATACAAAACGCTGTCCACAGAGTGTGTTGTGTACAGGCAGAAGCTGTGAAGTGGCCGGTTTTTGCTTTTGTCTTTAAATGCTGGGTAGCATGGAAGATAATAACAGATGTTTCACAACCTTTCTTCCTCAACAAGAAGATCTACCTGCCTTTGTATTTAAGTTCATTAAAATCCCAGATGTTCTGTATATTGATGGGATCTTGTGCATCCCTTGATGAAGGTCGCCTTACTGGAGCCTGCAGACGAAGCCTGGCCATTTCAAATATGTCTTTTGGATTCTTCTCTCTCTTCCCACTTGAGAAATGCGTAAAACAAAATATAGTTTAAAACTGTAATATTCACGAATTCCATGAAAACATAAATTAATACTACTTACATCCTTTATTCATACAGTATATTTATAATTCCTTAAATAAAGCTATTGCAATAGGAAAATAATTTTGAAAATAATGACACTGTATATTGCGTTATAAGAAGGGATAATCTATTTGAAACAAAAAAAAAAAATCCTCTTACTTTATGGAATGGAACTAAGACTGCTGATCTGATGAGTCTTTTCCAACTAATTGGTATGATTACCTAATACATTTTGGAAGCAAACCAAAAAGTTTTAAATCAAAGAGGCAGGATTTTCTATAAGGAAATAAGTACTTCCACAGCAGTATGCTATTCATCAGATAATGCAGTCTCCAGATACAAGTCATGGTCTAGGAAAAAAGGCAATTCAATGAAATCCTACATTTGACATCTGTTTTTGGAGCATTCTCCAAGACTATTATAACTTCCAATGTTACCAGTACAGCCACTCTTACACTAAAATTTAGAAAGATTCTTGAAAAAAACAACCAACGACATACATTAGAAAAATGAAGAGAATTTTAGATACAAGTTTATGTATGCCCTTATGTTTTCATTTCACTCATGTATATTAGCCAACTAACACTAGCTACTAATATACAGTAGCTTTGAGTTACTGTGCAAAAGCTAACTTTTAAAAATTACGATGAAATTCTTACCGTGTAATTGGTACATCATCATCACTAGCCACATTTAGCAACTGTTCCTGCAGCCGCCTCTCTTCACTACGAAGCTGTTTCCTCATCTCTGATAACTCATTTATCACATTCTTTCTTTCCTCTGGAATTTAACACCAATAATTTAAAAAGTGCTAGAGACACTTTTCCGCCTACCTCAGAAATGTGAGGCGGAAAAAAAGCTGATAAATTGTTAATTAAAACAAGGATTATATAAATGCACGCATTTTGTAAACTAGAAATTAGGGCAGAGCTTGTATTTTAAGACAGCAGAAGGACCAGATCACCACTAAAGGAAAAAGCATCCCAACTTCAATAGAAATGTTTTGCTGTATTTCAAACAGGAAAAGCTATGAGGCAAGTGGGTACTGCCAGCAAATAGCCTTATTTTGCTATTAGCAAATGTACAGTCCTTAGAGACAGAAGACAGGAGCTGAGGTGGTATCAGCCCATAAAACCCATTTCTGTTTCCTGACTCCCACCAGATAGCTTAAAAGAGAGAGATCGATCTGCCTAGTGCAGTCTCTTAACTGTTAAAAAGTTCTGACTTCAACACCTACTTCTAGTGTGTTCATTCTGACTTTTTAAACCTACTTTGGGTCTAAGCTGTCTGTTTGCAGTCAGGACAGCATTCCTCCAAAAGTTAAAAGTTCTACAAATTCCTTGTTTTCCAAGTAACACACTAAATAATCTTGGTGACCATCTTTTACCTTTTACTTTGGCCTACGTCCAGAACCTAGCAGGAAAGCAAGTTTTATTAGCTTAAATCCTCCAACACATGCGTTAATTCATATTTCCTAATTTCTCTCATCACAGATGGTCTGTCATTCAATTTCCAAGAGTTGTATCGAGAACCCCTTTTCTTTCTGTACAGTGCAAGAGCAATATTCTCCCCACAGTGGACCCAAGTACTGACTGCACTTATAGGACAAATACGCAAATACTGTTATATTCTATCTGGGTTTTAGTTTATACTTGTAAAACAGTATCAGATGAAAAAATACTGCTTTCTACCCACTATTTGCCAATATAACCAATATATCAAGAGAGAGCAAAGAAGATCCTCCCTGCATGTCTGAATTTTAAAACTACCAGTGAAAGCAAAGAGGAATTTGGCAGATAAACGAAGGAAAGGAGAATTTAAGAATCAGGAATGAAATACTCTACAGACTGTTAGTCTAATTAATTACTCTGCCAATGCAAAACTCTCCCATTTTGCAACTTTCTGTCACAGAACTAGTCACCACAGTCCTGACTGAAAGATTCCAATATTTTATATATATATTATATATATAATTTATATATTCCAATATTTTATATATAAAATTATATATATGTGTAAATACTTCACACATACCATAGCAATACACTGATAATACTAACTAACACAGAGAAAGTACATACATAAAAATTCAAACTTCCTAAGAATTCCTTTGAGGGAAAGAAATTAGATTTGTAACTGAGACCAATTCCACTGTAACAGAAAGTGAACTTGCAATAAAGGCAATACCTACCAAGTGCACGCAACTGGTTTCTTCTAGCAGGGACAGGTGGAGAAGGAACCCTTGGCTGTGGAGGATCCTAGTGATCATAATGAATATGAAATGTTAATGTGTCAAAGTAAACAACTATAACAGAAATAAAATAAGGAAATAAAATGTAGTTACGCCCAATTAATATTAACTACCACAGTTACTGGAAGAAAGAATAGTGACCTTACAGGTTGTTAATACGTAGGGTTATTTTGTGGGTTTTTGTTGTTGTTTTGTTTTGTTTTTTAAATCTGATCTTTAAAAGTATAAATCAAGTCATTATGATAATACTTACAAGACACTACTCAGAGATCTGGACACAGCTATACTAAGTGCTGCAAAGACATACAAATAAACCAACCTTCTTCCAGAACGTTCGTAACATATTGGGAAAACAATAGTTTTAAATAATAAGACTTTTTTAACATTTTCTGAAATTGCACTGTATCATTTTCTGGCAAAATAATTTAAAAAAAACTTTTAGCCCGGTTCATACATATATTCACTAAAAAACAGTTTTCAATAAAATGTCAGAAGCGTAGCCTGACATTCAAATAACACAATTATTTATTCTACTCTACTCCTCACAGGAAGAATTAAAAACAAAATTGTCACAGGAAAGATTAAATAAAGTGAAAGAAATGAGTGGTCTTGGGACCACTATTATAACTCATTTATGATGCAAAAAAAGAAAGGTGAATTGTATTAGGATTTATTATATTTTTGTATCTTCAGAAATAGAAAATAATGTGCACAGCTAGAAATTGAGATTAAACTTCATGCCTGAGCTAAGTTATTTTCTGAGTCCCTGCTCTGCTCTGGGCTGAACAACCCAAGGGACCTCAGTAACTGCCCTCCCACACCCTTCACCATCTTTGCTGCCCTCCTTTGGAGGCTCTATTATAGTTTTATGTCCTTCTTATATCGTAGTATCCAAAAGTGTACATAGTAATTGAGGTGAGGCCCCACCAGCACAGAGTGAGATGATCAGTTCCATTGGCTCGATAGCAAGGACTGTTAGACCCTTGGGAAACTGAACACAGCATCTCCTCAAAAAATGAGGTGCTCATCTCTACAGAAAACGTGCATGCAAAAAAAAAAAATTAAAATAAGACACCCCAAAACATTCTTACGTTTTGAATAAAATTGGACATTACACTTCACAGCTATAAGACTGGCTAATAATAAACACTGTCTCTAGTCATTCCAGTGAACAAGCTGGCAAACAGGTAAAACCTGGTAGGATTTCATATACTTCACTGTCTTACACAAATAAGTATATGTTGACTAGAAAAATCATACTTGTGTATAGTAAGATAGATGGCTTTCAGCAGATGGAATCCTCTCTTCTTTTCTTCCTGATTTGTTCTGAAGAGCAGGAATGATGGGAGATGGCTGCCTTGAGAACTGCAAGGAGAAAAGTAAGATAGAATACATTCCTATAGATTCTAAAGAACTATTATGGACAGGAAGAATTTTGTTAATATGTTTCATTTGACAGGAAAATGATTTATTTATGTGTTGAAATATTTTTGTATTTAATTTGCTTTCAACTTTTAACCTCATAAAATGATTGCAAAACTTATTTCATGTGAATTCATTTACTCCCTAGAAAAAAAAATACTAATTTTTTGTGATGCATTTTTTTCACTCATTTATGATTAAGTTATACTTCTTTTTTTCCTCTAGCCACTTCCATTGTATTTGTCCATTTAAGAGAAATGTTATGTAGAAATATAGAAGAAAAACAGTTCTGTACTTTACACAGATTTTGTCTGTCAAAATTCTGTGATGGACTTGTATATCATTCAGGTCAAAGGAAAATAAATAAATCACAAAGAGCATCATTGTTGATGATGAACAGTCCCCTCCAGTCCTCTAAATTACGTAACTTTTTAATTTGTGTTTGGGCCTCAACAAAAGCAGGCCACAGAACTTCACAGCAGATTTAAAAATCAAATATAGAGTGCAGCTGACTCGTATGTACATGGTTTTACTGTATTTTTAATGTAAACCTGATCAGCAAGATAACATGCCACTGTAGTATGTCTGGTTTTTCAATCAGCTGTTCTCCACGTGTGCTAAGTATACTGTAGCTGGGGAGACTAACAGGGGAGCAATTCTGGCAGAGGTCTAAGAAATCATTCTCTCTCTTTAAAACAGTCATTTTTAAAAGTTAGAAAAAAATATTTGTATCTTAGAAAGTAACTGAAGCATACCATCTTCTTTTCCTCTTCCATCTTTGCTAATTTTTCCTTCTCAAGATATAGTCTAAGTTGTTCATCTTGCTTTTCTTCTTTTTCTTTTCTTCTTTTTTCTGCCTCTTTTTGTCTCTCTTCATCTAATCGAATTATTTCTTTATTTTTCAATCTTCGCTGTAATAGAAACATTATAAGTACATTAGAAAGACAGCATTTTTAAAGTTTTGCTTTGTTTTTCTTTGAGAAGTTAAAGCTACGCACCAAAGTGGTTAGCTTGAAATGAAAAGCCTATTTCATTAAGCTGACTTCAAACATTCAAATTAAAAACCATGTTATGCAAATATTAAACATCTGCAGTCCTGGCCCAGCAAACATATAACAGAATTTCTAATAACTTCAATAAACACCAGTTTGTGTCCCCAGTTGAAGCTAAACCATAGGAGTCGTTTCCAAAACATGTGCTACACGATAGTAGTGCCCACAGAGAAAAGTTATCATCCAGTCACAGTTTTAGTCTTGTGTCTGTGAAAAACGATAGCAGTTAGCTTCCTACACTATGCTAGTCCTGCTCTATTTATCCAGAAGACTCATCCAACTAAATTGCACATACTAGAGAAAAGAATCTAGAATTTCTGTCTTAGAAATTCTTAAGTCCTATGTCCTGAACTGATCTTTCAGCACTATGCAGCATAATGAAAGATTTTTCCTGCTCTGATGGCCCCCTGTCCTTGTCTTACAGTTATTTATGAGACTCTGAATTATGTAAATTATTTCAATTTTCCAAACCTGGTAAATAAAGCTTTTCAGTTAGAATTAAATCACAAGTTTACCTCCATGAAAAGTACTCATTAGACTTCCTTGGGATTCTTCCAAAACAAGTAGTATTGTTATCTCAAAGATACATCCTGGTCAATTCAAAAAAAAATAATAATTCTTTCTGAAATAAGCTACATTAAGAATGCAAATAATTGCATGAGAGCTAGATGTAAGGGACTAATGAAAAAAGTGTTTGTTTTTATTTCATTGATTTGATAAAGCTTTTTATGGGCCTATTTAATTTCCTTTAAATAGGAGATCACCACTGTCAATTACAAAACTGCAATTTTCCTTAAAAGACTTAACAGTATTTAAAGTTGGTAGCATACCATAAAGAGTGAAGAATATGCTAGTTAATACTGACAATATTCTACCTCTCCTCTGGCTAACATAGACCATTTTAAAAACAAAAACAATTTCACAGTACACTTCTCAGTTTACCTAATCTAGAGGGCAAATATTACAAAGGGTTACTTTAGGGTGAAAAAAAGTCAAGGGATCAAAATATTACACCTCCTCCTCTTTTCTTCTTTTCTCTTCTTGTTCATCTTCATATGCTTTTTGAATTCTCATTCTCTGTTCAGCCAGTCGTTTTTCTTCTTTTTCTTCTTCCATTCTAAGTTTTTCTCGCTCTGCTTCTTCCCTACGTCTCTTCTCTTCAATCTAGAAAATGAAGAAGTATTCAGCTGTCAATAGACAGCAAAAATCCGATAAACAATGTTTACCACCACGATTTTCTACAGAATTTGGAACCCCTACTTGTGCAATCCAAGACTGTAAGGATCAACTGAAAGAATTCTAAGGCCAGTCTTACAATTCATCTTCAGAATTCATTTTAAATGAGACAATATTCTATCCTTTTTTTTTTGGCCATTTTTTTTCTTATATACTGTAACCGCTATGGAATCATAGAATCATTAAGGTTGGAAAAGACCTCCAAGATCACCTGGTCCAACCATTCCCCTACCACCAATGTCACCCACTAAACCATGTCGCTAAGCACCAGGTCCAACCTTTCCTTGAACACCCCCAGGGATGGTGAACACTAATTTTAAGTGCAACTAGTAAAACCTGAATATTCCTTAACACTTACTCTCCTCTGGATATGCTGGAATAACACTTTTTTAATGGAATAAATAATGGAAGAAGGAAACCCAAACAAACAAACAAAAAAAAGACATAGCAAGTATCTTTTTCATTTACACAATTATATTTATAGACACAGTACTGACTTCCTGAAGCCAAAGGTTTGCCTATTCTTTATTCTTTTTGGCAGCACTGTACATGGAAAAGGACTCAATCTTTTCTTTTTAAGGAGATTCAAATCAAACTACTGTATGACATTTCTACTCTTAAATTATCTAGGATTTCCTTGATGTTGACATTTAATTAAATTAATATTTAATTTTTATACCATAAAAGTATATGCAATCTTTTATGGACAGAAGACAGGAACTGGTAGAACAACAATCACACTTCATTATTGTCTCAGTGATCACTATTTCACTCTGACAAACATGCATTTGTAGCATGCTGACAGCCAAGGTCAAATGTTTTTCTTTCTTTATATATTTATGTATGTAAACTTCCACTGTATGCACAGTTTGAGAGCTCCAAACTATATTTAGAGAGTCATATTAGGAAAAATGACAATCTAAGTTAGTGAAGCCAACTATTAAGAGCCTCACTTTTATAGGTATTGTAAGGCAAAACCAAAGAGACTCAATAGCAAACAGTTCCTACCACACATCTTGCGTACAGAATTGGCTATGCCTGAATGAAGTCTTTGCTCAGCAGAATCTGATGATTTACTTTGCCTGTTTACCCCTCTATTATTTTTTTTTCAGTTATTTAAGGTGACAATTGGTGCACACATTCACCTGTAGACGAAGGAAGTTCTTGTATGACTCTTGTCGCTTAAGTTGTTGTGGAGACAGGGGTTCACTGAACACATTACCCCGAGCAAAAGGAGAGGTCTGCGCAAATGTAAAACCTAAGGCGGGGGAGAAAAAAAAAGTTTCCAGATAAAAATCAAAACAAATTTAAGACAGCAAGGCAGAGCTGAAGAAGCAGGAATCTGAAACACTTCTTTCACAAGGTAGTTTATGACAGCCATAATTCAAGGCTTTAGCTGAAAACAATAGCTGTGATTAAAAGTTTTTACATTGTCTGCCTAGAACATTTTAACTGCTCAATTAACAATGTCTAAGCCAGATGCCTTTTTACAAAATAAAACCTACAAAAGATTATAGGATATCATAAAGCAAGTCATTAAACTGTAGATTGCACAGTAGAATATATATCTAAAAAATGCCACATTTAAATTAATTAGAATAGCAAAAATTTTACATTTCATTACTTCATTGCTTGCCATTACTCTGACTTAACACACACAGTGCTGTTCCTTAGGTTTATTCAATCTTTAGACACAGAATATTAGGTAAACAGAATAATAAAGCAAATTAGCAATGGATGCTACAAAAAACAAGGCCAAAATCTGGCAGATAAAATTCTGAGCACTCAGAAAATTGAATTTTGCCATTATAAGGCACCTTCCATACTATGAAGTTTGAACTGTCAGGTCTCTTCCATCTCTGCAACTTCCTCCACTGTATTGGAAACAACATCACCAGGGACCGGTTGCCAAGTTACTCTCCCTGAGTTAAGAATGTGTCATAACCATACAGTCCCAAAAGCGCTAGAAAAGATGATTAACTCGGATAACAATTAGAACAGCCTTTGCAGGACAGGATCTCTACAGGAAGTAGAGGAGAAAGAAGTAAAAGAAGAAGTTGTGTTAACACTTCTCCTGACACAGCATGTTCCTCATTCTTATCAAGTCTACTCAAAGGGATAGTGCCTCAAGGGTGTGCAAACACCATAGCTCCACTGAGCTGCTAGCTGTTCTCATGCTCCGCCCTTACCTTTCCCTGCACAATGCCTTAACACCCAAGTCAGATGAAAGCAGAAATAATATATCCACTTATCCCCATACAAATGCACAGGCTTATTGCAGCAACCTAGACTTAAGAGCATGAGCTTACAGAACCAAGTAGTACGCTGTTCCAATTATCATGTACAAAGAAGTGAAACAGTTTGGACAGGAGAAAGAAAAGCAGCATATAGGTTAATTCAAGGGGATCATGACAGATCCTGACCCTTGTCAATCCCAGACTGAGGACAGGCCTGGTACCCAAGAGCTCTCACTTAGATTTCTCACAGAACATAAGAAGAGAGAAAAAAGATGCATTAGTTTTTTAGTAGGAAAATAAAATCCCTAAAACGTGGAGGCAGTGCATAGGGCTGCACATGTACCTAATTTACCTGTAACCTTTTTGAACTTGTTAACCACTACAGCATACCTGTTTCATCTTAACCTACAACCTCATCCACTGCAGACCTTCCTCCGTCCTCTTATTCCATCTTTTCCTCCTACTGTACAGTTTTATTTCCACTTTATCATTTAAAAGTAAAATAAATATGCATAAAGATTTGCTTAGATAAAATTGAACCTAGAAAACTGATGTCCTAGCTGTCAAGTATTATCAAGTGTATCAACAGTTAATATTTATCATTACCAATGATACAGATAAGAAAGTACATTTTCAGTGCACACAGATGATAGCAACGGAGAAGTTTGCAAAAGAATCATGATAGTTGACTTCAGTGGTGGAAGGCACTAGGTCTATTATAGGACTACAAGGGAGGAGTAAAGAAACTAGAGGAGTTTGATCACTAAGACCTATAAGTAATTAGAGCTGTAATAGCGTTCTTAAAAACCTGCTATTTTATTTGTAGATGCTTCTGTGTTCTCAGGTCTTGGGGAGGCCAAACTTAGGTCAACAGACACAATAGCCCTTTTATCTTCGTATAGTCTCGCCTCTGGATTATGATACGCATCTTCGTTTTGCTTGTGCATCATATTCAAGTCAGCTAAAGGAAAGGGGAAATAACTGTTTGTAGCATTTTGTTCTCATAAAAGGCATGTTCACTATAGATTCCCCAAAATACAGGTCTGTTTCAGCAGCTCCACCATTTGTGGACACAGCAACTACAGGAACAAATAATTTAAGCAAAGGCAAGTATACATATGCTATGGGTTAAATATTAGTTGTCAACAATTCACTGATTGAAGTATTTATTTTGTTGGCTTTCTTCTGCCAGGAACGATTCTTCGCAGCAAACCTCCACCCCAACAAAAGCTATGAAATGGAAAGACAAAGAGCAAAAAGACAAAAAAGACTGACAAGCCTGTGTTGACACGTATGTATTTAGAAACCACCCCCTTCTATTTCCTTAGAGCTGTAAAATACTTTTCAGGTTGGTATTGGCATTTAAGTACTAAATGTCTACTGTATTTGATTTCCTTTAAGGGCAATAACCACAATAAACCATTAAGGTATGTTTTGGTCTTCATGTATTCCGCAAAAGTCCAGGTGTAGATGTCTGTACATAAGCAAAACAATGTCATCCAACATTTTTATAAAACACTTTTCCATCAAAATTTACATAAAAATTGTACCACAAAAATCCCAAAGATGTTAATCTCACCTTGAAATATTCATTATACTGCACTTAAAAGGCCCATTTTCAAAAAAAAAGAAACAAAAAGACTAATATGCAGTTTTCAAATTATCTTTTTATATAGCGTTTATGATAAACGTGAATTACTGTAGCCATTTAAACACAGATTCCAAAACCTTTAAACTACATCTCTCTCTGTAAAGCAGCTTTTGCATCGGAGTCTCAAAAGCTATTTTGGGGAAGATAAAAGACAAGTCACACCGCATGAAATAGAGACCTGGGAGAAACAGCACGTTATATTTGATGACATTTGACTCATAGTTTATCCATCAAGTTGCTAAAGTATGGTGGGAAAAATAGCTTTATGTATATAATTCGGGAAAACAGTTTGAGGAACTTCTTTCTCTTGGTTCTTCATTTACAAACAGAGGTAAGTTTCTCAGGAGGCATGTACACACTTTAGGCTAATGTAAGTCACCCATCTTTTCCTCTGCCCCACTCTACTCACACTATCATAAAACATAGAGAAGGAAGACAGACACTCAAATACAGCGCTTAAAGACAGGCAGTGTCAACACCTCTATCAGCTCTGGGGATAAACACAAGCCAGCACCCTAAACCCAAGTTTCTAAAATTACTATTTGGCCTTTTTTTATTATTTTTTTTTATTTTAATCACAAAGCCTTTGAACATTACCCCCCTCTGACTTTTAAACTACTCTGTGAATTTAACCACTTGCCACTAGGGTATCATAAAACTGAAACTAATTTTATATACATAAACTGTTATCCAGTAAGTGTTCCATGCACTGAAAATTCTTATAATTTATTACCAGAGAGCATGTTTTAAAAACCTAGAATGCTAGAAACGCTAGAAATCAACCGTTACAAAGCTCTAAGTTTCACTGACTTTAAAAGTTACTGCTTTTATTTGTTTTGGACTACTACTGCTTCTACTAACCTATTCAGCTCTCCACAGAAGGAAGCTGATTGATATTACACCCTAAACAGGCATGAGAAATGCCTGTCTTGGAGACCCCATTTAACTTCCTCTGGCTAATTCATCAAGTACTCTTATTTTGCAGATTAATTGGAAACATTTAGATTTCTGAAGGTAAGAAGAGGAGGAGCAAAAAGCTTCAAGTCCATTTGGCTTACGGTTTCAGTGTGCTCTAACAACTGTTAGCCCTTGAATAAACCACTGAATCATGAAGGAGGTTGAATGTGTAACACTCAAATCATGTTTTATCTGATGGAGAATTAACATGGCATTAAAATTCACCCATGGAAAGACTACATTCAGTCCCATATATCATGGTAGGTCTCAAACGAATTCATCTCAATCGCTGTGAAAGAGCCAGTATAGCTGTCTTCGTGACAAGATGCTGAAGGCAAGAAAAGAGCTATCACAGGCCAATAAGAGATAAATACTCGGCTACTGAGATGCAGTATAGGTCCTCAAGTCACAGGATCAAATGTGAACATGCAAATATCCTTCACTCAGCTGAAAAGAAGCAGCCACCATTAATGGGATTTCCAAAACTGTTCTGTAGACTGTGTGGGAGATAGAGTGTTCAACAAAACAGAATCTGTGGCACTTAAGGGAATTTAATGGTAATACTTTTATTTTGAGAGATATAAATCTAATTGTGCCTACAGAGTACTATTTTTATTTATACAAAAAATACTGCCACAGGGTCCACTACAGCAACAAAACTGTACATCTTCAAATAGAGAAAGTTTTGCATAATACAGGGCCTAAATCCAGGACCCAGAATCAGGAATTTGAGTTTTAATCTTACATCTACCTCCAACTTACTGGAGAGAGAGCTATAATCTGGGCAAGTTGTTTATCTATCTCCCAGCTCACTACTCCTATCTTCTATAAAACAGCACTTGGAAAGAAATAAAGCTTAAAAACATTACTGCTGACTGATTGCTATTTAAACACTCATTTGCCAGCAGTGTTACTTGGGGAGATTTAAATATTCCACTTAGCTTTATATATTTATCCAAATATGTTTCCATTTTCCATGTCACAAGTAGAACTTTCTAAGACTAGAAGTGTTTTTAAACTAACAAAATTAAAAAAAATAAACTGTTCCTGGAAAACGTTTACATAAATGTCTTCATAGTCTTCAGCGTATTTGTATTGCAGATGATTTTAACAGCTTCTTTTCTTCCCTCTCCCTTTACTATTGCATTTTTACTTCATTTATAGTTGACATTATCCTGTTTCCTGTTTTTGTTTGTTGTTGTTGCTTTTTTTTTTTAATTGTGCCCTTTGAATGATTCTTCTGAAACCAAAATAATTACTTAAATATTCTCAGAGTACATCTGCTTAAAACAAGTATTTCTATTTGTCAATAAAATGTTATCAGTGTTACAAAACAAGGAAACATATCTGAATAGAGCCTTTACAGGAGCAAGAAAAAAAAAATCTTTAAAAGACAACCCACAATTTTGGCAAACATACTTATCAGATTTCCTTTTGCATCTCTGAGAGGAGCGCCACCACCACCTTTTCCCCAGGGATTGTAATTCCTCATTTCTGCTTCTAACTTGGCTTCGTAGCGTTCCTTCTCTTCTCTCTCTTGTCTGCGTCTTTCCTCTCTCTCTCTTATCTAAGAAGAAACAGTCCCAAGTCAGTTGCATAAAAATATCACATGAAGTATAATTTTAATAACATGTTAACAGAGCAAGCTGAGTGCTATTGTTATGCCATCTGTATCTAGTAAATCACAAACATTTCATTGTCTTTACTGCAGACAGAGCACTGAATACTGGTGTCACAACGTGCATGTACAGAGATACATATTATAAGACTTCCAAATATTCATGTCTGACACTTCCAGTAGATCAAAAGTCCCATATCCTTGGATCTTGCAGTACAGAAGGCTGTACTGCCTGAAATTTAAACAGGCAAAGCTCCACGGCATTACAGCACTTGATTCTCTCAACCTGATTTTGTTTAGCCTAAACTTAGATTAAAGATGGGACAAAGACTTTTACCCATAAATGCTTTAAGAGAATGCGATACAATTCTGTAACTACTCATTAAATATTTTTGTTCAGTAATACGTAATGTATAACTGCTCGTATGGTTTGGTCCTTTTTTTCAACAGGTTAAATGTATGTAACTAGATCTCCTTATTTCATATAGCATTTATAACATGAACAGCTGTTAAAAAAAGTCAAACTTCTATTCAAAGCTTTTGAAACATTAGCTACTATTTCTGTTGCTGAAACATGTTAACGTATTTTCTTAAGTTTGTTCCTTCTGTGCAATAAATGTTTCCTTTTATCTCATAGTCAGACAATTTCATAAGAGATGCAGTGAGTCAAAACAAAGACCCATCTAGTCCTGCAGACTGTTTCCAAAAATGGTAAATCAGGTTTGCCTATAGGGGAAA
Source organism: Anser anser (assembly GCF_964211835.1). Taxonomy (NCBI): domain Eukaryota; kingdom Metazoa; phylum Chordata; class Aves; order Anseriformes; family Anatidae; genus Anser; species Anser anser. Next base: position 36,311,272 of record NC_139721.1, read on the forward strand.
AAAAAGGTTCTGAACATTCTGTTCACTTACAACGATAAGCAGCATAATAGCTTTGAAAGGGTATATTGTGCCAGGTTTATTAGAACTTCATGTCGAGTTGTGCAGTCCCTCACATGGCAAAGTAGAATTTATTTCTTAAGACTACAGTGAGAAAATACCTTCAGAGAAGCATAAAGACAAGTGCAGTATCAAACACTATTCCCAAATGTTTATTTTACTCTTAATTTGGCCTTGACTGGCAGCCTCTACTTGATCCCTATACACAATCATAATTAAAACTATAACATTTTTATAGCAGTTATTTACCTCCACTGAAGAAAAGCATAAAGAATCAATAGGAAATGTTAGTGCCACTGAACTGGGTTCTAGCAAAATCTCTTCTGAAATGTGTCCTATCATGGCCAAATACATTTTATAAATGTAGATGCAGCAACAAAATGCCACTAAAATGAGCAGAAGACTAGGATTTCTACTGGAAGACATGAAACTCAAATTTGTCTAGTCTATCAAAAAGGAAGTTGAAAAGAGATGAGACATCACATACAAACTCACTAAAACCAAGGCATTTGAATTAGTAACCAAATCATCATGAAGAACTTACTGAAAATAGAGTGCTCTTAATTATTAAAGCAATAATGCTTGAAAGCAATCTTTCAATGAAAATATCAGAGCAAAACAATTTATTGCATTTAAGCTGCACCTTCTTATGTTTATGAAAAGAATTATATGAAATCTGATGTCTGGAAGTAATCTGTTTGCTCTTAGTCTTTGCATTTTCTCTGCCTCTTGAAGAGGCAATAAGCTTGAAGAGATTGCTGTTCAACTGAAAATCTAAAATGAGCTAAAGAAAGGTCAGAGGACCGGGAGAAAGTAAACAACAAAGGAAGGAAGAATTAAGAAACCTTTTTACTTGTAAATTAAATGAATATGTATGGAATGAATATGAAATGAGACCATATTACAGTTACAACCACTATATCATTAACAAGAAGAAGAAAATATCAGAAGCTTTATTACTCAGTACCTGCTGTTGCAATTCTTGTTGATAAGATAACATTGCCTCTTTGGAAGCCTTTGATTTTTCTTCAGAAAATACTCCTCTGCTTCTTTGTCTGTCTCCTGTATTTCTCTGTCCAATGTTACTTCTAAATTAGAAAACCACACGTGTAAAAGGAAAACATCACAGGGTCAAAAGGAAAAAATTCCCTGCCTGAAATACGTAGCATCTTGTTTTCCACAGCCTCGCAGTTTATAGTCTCAAACATTTTCATAAATCCATACAAAACAGAGGAGATCACTGAATTACTGTTTAGATAAGACTTAATTAGAATTTTGAAGAGTTGTCTTTAACATGCTTTAATTGAAAGGCATATACCTTGTTAGCAAAATACTCCCAACATGAGAAGCATACCAATACAGACAAATACAAACAAGGAATATGAATACACATAATACTTACACAGATTGCTCTACTGGGGCTTGGACTAAAGAAGGATCCAGGTTAGGTGTGGGTTGCATTCCCATCATACCTGTACCATCTGCGCAATAAAAATAAAATACTATTTTAAGTTTTGGATGCTTAAAAATAAATATTTGCTATTACTTAAAAGCACAGCTCTCAGTGCTCAGACCGACTGCGTGATTACCACAAGGACTTTGAACTTCTGCATCGAACATAGCTAAAGCTTAATGCCCCTAAAGAAAGAAAAACAATGCAAAGGTACAACTCCATTTCTTACTTTTAAAATCAACTAAACCCCTTAAATTTGTAAATTTATAAGTGTTTTCATTAGCATAATTTACAATGAACTAACAAAAAGAACTAACTAATTTAACATAGCTTTTGACCTCGTGCTTTCCAAATGCATCCTGTACCGAGAGGAGAACCACACTGCACTGTACACTACAGCATATTTGACACCTGTACTCATAGTGAAATAGAAATGACAGCACCCTGCCACAGCAAGGCTTGAAATTGCCGTACTGCTTACGTTCAAGATAATATGAGATGCATCTCTGAAACAATTTCATGCTTTGAAATCTTACTTTGTGACAACAACCTTGAGGTCAAATTGATCCTGTATGTGAATTTTAAGTACTAGTTTGTTTAATACTCTAAACTGTAAGCCATTTTACACTAAAAGTTATATTGATAACAACGCTAAAAGAAGCTTCCATTAAAGATTACAGCTCCTATTTTACCTTTTCTTTGGAACTTCAAAAATCTTACAGGAAGTGGGAGGGCAGAACAAGAAAAAAATTTTGCTTTTATTTCTCTAGCATTCTTTAATATCACCAACTGATGCAAATCTCATTCACATAAATCCATAAAAAAATTATTGTTGCAAGTTTTCTTTGTCCTGCATTTTAAGTTTTCTATGAAGATACCAATAAACAACTTCGAATTGGGTATAAGTAGTTGTTACTAGTTTATATTATTCATCGTTCAAACAGATTAAAAGCAGTCATCTGAATTGCTAACAACCAATTCACCTAAAATCATCAACTTACAATATGCAAGACTGGGATCCAAAGGATTTCTAGCCCCATAAAAGTAATAAGCATCATCATAAGGTGTTCTATAGTTGTCTGTCAAAACTGGTGGTGGAGGTGGTGGTATGAGCGCAAGCCTTAAAGAAAAAAGGAACAATTTCTATTTTGTTGTACAACTGAAAAAAAAAAAAAAAGATCATTCAAAGAAAATAAAAGAAAAAAAGAATTCACTACACAAAAATTCTAGATTTAGCTTAATCCAAGACCTCTCTAACATTAGTGCCATGCAGGAATAACACACAATAAACCTCAATAAGGGGTTAACCTTCCTTTAGGGAGTAGTACATGAACCCACGCTATTCCAGAGATCTAAAGAGCATAAAACAAGGTCACTTTCTTTAACTGGTTCAGTTGAGGACACTTAGCTGGTTACATCTGTAACAGTAACTAAAACAAGGCAAGGACTGCTCTCTGATCAGAGGGCAAGTGGCCCAGCACAGCTTCAGCCACATGGCTAAAGCTCTGTCTCCCAAAATGGTTTAGTCTCAGCCACAACATCAAAGGGAAGCATTCATGGTCTACCCTGAATTCCTGAACTTAGCCCTGGGAGACCTCAAACTGGTACGGTCCAAACTCATGCCAGAGCAGCCACCTAACAATACAGACACCACTGGGCATGTGCCTAAGCACCCTCACAACACAGTTCAACATCCTAGGTATAGACATTATTTCTACAGTAAAACTCTTCTTCTACACAAACATCGACTAAGAGAGCTGTATTCAAGTATGTCCAGCCTGGAGAAGAGAAGGCCCCAGGGAGACCTTACAGCGGCCTTCCTGTACCTAAAGGGGGCCTGCAGGAAAGCTGGGGAGGGACCCTTTGTCAGGGGGTGTATTGATAGGACAAGGGGGAATGGCTTTAAACTAAAAGAGGGGAGGTTTAGATTAGACATTAGGAAGCACCTGGGAGCTGCCATTTCACCAAGGGTGCTGGCTAGCCCCCGGTGAAAGTCTTCGTTCACTGGAGAGACAGAAGGCATGGACACAGGAGTTTGGAAAGCAACCCTGGGCCTTTCAGGTGGCACTTTCTCTTCAGAAGTTCTTGCCGTCAAGCCAAACTGCCTCAATCTATTCGGCTGAAGGAGTTAAAAAAAAGAAGAAAAAAGCAGTTAACTCGTTATTAACATGAAATACTCTGAACCTCCATTTCGGTTGCATTAAATATTCTACTAGTTCTCAATTACCTGTTCAAATTTTTAGTAACTGCTTTTTTTTTTCCCCTCCCAGGGAACTACTGGAAATCTACTACTACAAGGAAATCTAGCATGTTTATCACAGGTTTAAAAAAAAAAAAAACACACAAAAAAAAAACCACCTCCATGGCAAGTTTTACGAAGTATATTGTCCTGGTTATTATCCGGGGGGAAAAGAAAATAAAAGTATTAAAGTATTTACTCAGTTGGCTGTAGCACAGGTTATCTACAGCTGACAGGTTCCTACACTGACAGTATTTTCATATTACGCGCAGGAAAAGTTTATGAAATGCCCTCCCCCTACTGAAACAGCTCATCATCAGTAAGAGTAAAGACAAACACACACTGAGACTTTTTCCAATAAACATTTCCTTTCAATACCATTATTTTTCAGGTTCCTTTGATTCTATTAGATTTTTTTCAAGGACAAACATGACAAAATTTTATTTCTTTTTTTTTTTTTAAATAAAGTATCAAATGTTTATTGATAACTGGCAGCCTCAGGAACTAGTGAAAGGCAACATGCAAGTAATGCAAAAGCATGCAAATCAGTTAGTTTCAGAGCTACCCTATCGCACCCAGAAAGCCCTTACACCAGCTTCTATGCATAAATATTCCAATGTTTGTTTAAATGACCCAATATAAGACCAAAAAAAAAACCCACAACTATACACCATATAAATAAAACCAGATTATGCTTCTGAATTTACCAGTCCTAACATTGCAGTGCTTCAACTAACATGCATGCAGAGACAGTGATACCAGCACCAACTAAATATTTAATATCTAACAGCAAACTGTATACCCTAAAGTATTTCAGCAAAATATTAAATGTTTACCTCCTCATCACTTAGCTGCAAGACAGTATATGTACAAGGCAGTTAGTACTCACCAATCATGAACTACAGCATTAAGATAAAAAATTCACAAAATCTACTAGACGTTAGTATTCGTTTATAACATTTAACTTCAAATTTCTAGATGTGAGTATAAAATTTGATAGCATATGAGCTACAGTGATTTAAAGTTATTTAGAAGTCTACAGACTTTTGTCTTTCAACTTGTCTTTTCAAATCCAGTATCTTGAGCAGAAGAACATTTAAAAGTCTTTCTTACTAACAAGCTTAATGTCAACTGTTCCCAAAGTGCCCCAGATTGCAGCTCTGTGGCTAATTAAAGATGTAACTATGGCAGTAGGTTCATCCTGGGGATTGTTTTCTTTTAAACAAGCAGTATATACAACAGTCTACTTCTACATACTCTGAAACAGGCATTGCTATTTAACCAACCTGTAATTAATCAAGAAATCCACCTAATTAGAATCTCTCCCCAAGAAGCAATTTGAAGCTAGCAGTGACTGTTGCTTAATGAATGCAGCAATTCTACTTAATTGAAGGCTTTCAGCCAAATTAATGGTTTTAACTATACATGTCCTGGACTTGCTCTGGATATAATTTTGCTCATACAATAAGCACTTTTCAGTCTCTGAGCAAGATGCAGTACGTGGAATGCTTCATCACAGCGTGCTTCTAGCTGTTCAGGTCTGATCAGACAAGAGTGCTTACAGTGACTTTACAGTGCACTGCAGCCAAAAGCACCAGCATCCTCTGCTCAGTTTTTCCTCTTTTCCTGTCTTGCTCCCAACCACATACTCCATTCCTCTCCTTTTCACCATCTGAATCCATGGTTAGCTCTAAGCTAATAAACAACAGAAAAGATTCAGACTTGCCAGCTAACCAAGCCAAATTGGTTCACAGAAAGGGATCAAACATGCCACAGATGCCATAGGTAGAGGGCAGGAACATGCAGCTAGACCACTTGACCACGCTCTTTCACTTTAGAAGCAGAAATTGATTCAGCTTAGTTGCTTATCTATGTGCATTTCCAGTCTCCTGCCTCAAATGCTGACTGCTTTGTTGATACTGAGTTACAGCAATTCATTCATCATCTTCTAGAAAATGAGCGGTCCTTTCATGTCTGCTGAACTCTCCAAAAGTAGCTCAAGTTTCCTTCTGTTTTGCAGCCTCCCTCAAAAAACAGCACCATTGATAATTTAAACTAGTAACCAGTTAAGTCATTAACTACTTTATTCTTGCTTGAGAAAATTATCTGTCCTTCATGTTCAACAGCATATATCTACTGTTCCCAAGATGCATTGGCCTTGGCCACTTCAGCAAACACACACATGCAAATCATACTAGTTATGTGACAATCAGGCTGCTATTAATGCTGCTAGCACCAACAATCTTACTCCTACATATGTGATAGTCAAAATTCTTGGTACAATAATCACCTTAATAAGGAAGTGGAGACAGTAACTGCATTAACTCTTACAAGTAACACAACATTAAATATCTTGCTTTTTACATTTGATGGTTTAAAAAAAATACAACTTTGAAATATAAAAAAAAATCACTGAGTTCAAATCAGCTGCGAAACAACTGGATTTTTTTTAATTGAAAAATAAAAAAGTATACAGAAAAAAACTTTCAGCAGCAAACTTTACATTCCCCTAGAAGACTCACTATTGTGTGCATGTACAGGCTACCACTGCACACCAAATATCTTTTCCATGACATCTAGTGCTTTTACAGAACACTTGGTCAAAGAGAAAAAAGAAAATGTTTTAAAACTTTCTTGAACATACTTTCCTCTTAAGCTGAAAGTATGCGCAGTGAGGACAGTCTTATCATCCTTGGCCTGAGTTTTATTTTATCCTAATGCCCTACTAGAAAAAAAGAGACACATTTATCATTCTATAAAAGCCCAATAGTTTTGTGAATCGACAACCATAATGTACATATAATAAGAAAAAAGTCTATATAAGTGGAAGAAAAAAAATCCAAACTCCTCACCTTCTTTTCTGGGTCTAGAGCTCCAGAAGCAGCAACTGAGAGCTCAAGTTCCTTCTCACTGTTTTTGTGAAAAAAAAAAAAAAAATCACATCAGAAAGCAGTAAACCATGCTCATTTTTTCAAATCATTGACCTCAAAACTCTGGAAATACAGAGTAACAAGACATGCTTCTACTTGACTTCTTCTGGAGTCAAGGAATAAGGATACTGTATATCCTTTGTAAGGAAACAAAACTCAAGAAATATTCAGCTATCATTTATTTCACCTAATAAAATTCCAACTACCAAAAAAGGAAAAAACACATTGTTTTTTTACTACAATCTTTCACATTATTTCTTAAAAATTTATTTTATTCACATTACAGTGATATACAGTTTATAATAAACGTATTCAAATTATTCATAAGTATAACAATAATTACTATATTGTAATTTCAAGCCTCAAGCTTGTTCAGCATGTGTAGCTTCCAATCACAGTGAAGCTGTCAAGAGTAACTTTAATTCATTATCCTTTCATTAATATAACTGTGTGTTTGTATGTATATCTATTATCATTCAGCAAGCAGCTACTAATACGTAAGAAAGAAATTTTATTTTATTATTCTGCATAATCAAGTACTTTGAAAGCAAAAGGGTCCTTTCCTAAACTGGAAAGGGAAATGAAGAATCGTTTTCAACTTTGCAAAGTAATTACACACTTTTCTGCCACCAAGAAAGATATATCCACCTAGAGCTTCTTTATCCCTAAGAAACTGAAAATCAATTTTTAAAATGAAAAATCATTTTTTTTATTTGTTTCACTGAAAGCTGGTGTGTTTTTTTTTTTTTTATTAAAAACTAAAGCTCTCATGCCAACTAGCTTAATTAGGTGTGGTATTAGCTAGCTAGCTAAAATTCCTTATTTATGAAAATTATTCTTACCGTATTCCATATGAAATTCCTTTATAGTTCAGCTATTATTGTTTAGAAAAATATATAGTAACTTTCCATTACCGTCTCTTATTTCGCTGTTGCTCAGCCATCTGTTCAATTAGTTCTTGTCTGTATTTCTCTTTTTTCCTTTGGAGAAGCTCTAGGTCCTGACCACCTAATGGAAACAGTCACACAATGTGTAAATGCTCCACAAAATACACAAATGTACTGGACAAAAACACTGCATTTCAGTCAAGTCAAAGCATAAAAGACAGCAGAGTATACAATCAGAGAACGTGCATAAGAACACTATCTTTACTGATTAAAAAAAAGTTTTAATACTGAAGTTTGTTTGGAGTATGACAATCAGAGCTACTATGATTTTCATCATTACTCTTCTAGTTTGCCTGGTTTTGTACAGTCAGAAAGCTACAAATTTCAAAGCTATCTGATACAACAAGGAAAAAAGTTTTTGTTTTGTTTTGATTTGTTTGTTTGCTTGCTTTGTTTTTTTGGTTTTGCTTTTTTCTCTCTAATGCTCAACTAAGGAAGATACAGCGCTCCAAAATTACGAAGCACTGCTCCGGATAAAAATGAAAGGTAAAACTAAAGATAGTCAAACCCACAGGGAGGAAAGCAAAGTGCTCCACTTTTCAGACGGTTTCCATGACTACTAGAAATTAGAAAAGTATTGGCTGATAAGCGTATGTAAAAGGAAACGGTGATCACATCTCACATGGATTTTGAGGAACCCAAAAAAGCCCTTACAACTTTTGGTAGTTCCCCCCACAGTATATGTGGAGTTTTCTATTAAAAATAAACAAACAAACAAAAAACACCACTTGTATGACCATCAGACACAACGGACTCTTGACATATTTTCATACACACAGTCACTGTGGATTTCAAGTGAAGTAAACCTGAACAATAAAGTGAAGCAGGCTGCAAAGTAGGAGAAAGAAAGAAAAAAAATAAAAAGGAAAAAAGCACCTACATGATTCATGACTGTCTGGTGGTTTTTTTCAGTTATTATGTCAGGATTGTAAAGCAACCAAAATAGGTAAGATAACCTCATGGCTTGTGATTTTTGGGGTCTGAAATCAATTCTAACTTCAAAAAAAATAAAATCTTTATAAAACATAATATTCTTTTTTTTAACAAAGACTGCAAGGAAGACTAATTCATACCTTCGTGTACTCAGGTTACTACAGTGAGATGGCTAAGAACAGATCAGGGAGACTGTCAGTTATACCACCATTGTTTTAATGCTGCCTTCAAACAGAAAACTGTCCTGCCACGTACAGCACTGAAGATCAGCTATGTTCAATTGTAAAAATAAATAGAAAGTACACCTGACACCTGTTAGCCAATTTTCCCATCAACTCAAATCTAGCTTGCATTCAAAGGCTTGCGTCTGAAGAACTAGTTTTCTTACTCTTGCCTTATTTTGTGAATTATGCTACGAATGCTTTTTCCCAGCAACGCTTCTCTCCACAAAGCTCAATAATGTTCACTGCTAAATATAATGGCTACATTTAACCAGTAAGAGATAATCGGAATCATCTGTTCTTGCACAGTTGTGAACACTACCATTCCCCATACTTCTGCAACTGATGTTAGTATCAAAAAAATTAGTTATTAGTTAAATAAAAAAAAGTAATAACTATCAAAAATAATTTGTATCAAAAAAAGAAGGTATACGGGCCTTATACTGTTAATGATAACTAAGAAGAAACTCAGGCTCCTCAAAAATTAGAAAGCCCTATTGCATTAAGTGGGAAAAGGAATATTTCTTTCTTTTTTGATTTTTTTTTTCCATGTTAATAGTATTTATTTACTGGTATAAGGGAAAACTATCATGAAGAAAAAGCTAGATTTTCAAGGTTTTTAATTATTCCCAAAGAAAAGTCAAATACGCAAAGAAAGAATAACTGTGTCATTACTTAGGTTTCTATACATACCAAGAATAAGGCCTGTTGAATATGTCATTTCAGGAGCAGACTTGGAAGGTTCATTAGCTGAAGAGCTAATTTGTGCCTGATTTCTGGCAAAGACAAAAAAGAAAATGGAAAGATCAGACATAAGAATTTACTTGCAGTCTGTCTGAAATGCGATAGATGCACTTACAACATTATGTGATATATTTATGACAGAGAACCTTCCTAAAATCCAAAGAAACATCACAAGCAAAATAAGAACCCTTGTGGGAAAAAAAAAAAAAAAAAAAAAAGCATTTCTCACAGTTCTTATTTGCCTGTGGTTTCTGAAGTTCTCAGAAACACTGACGCAGTTGAGCACTTAAAGTGTTGACAGACAAAAGCAGTGCCAAGCAAGAGTTTATATAAGGTCTTTACAAACATTTTGCTTTTGCCTCTTAGATCATGTCTTGATTTTGCAAGTCTGGAAAACTAAAATAGGAATTTTAAAACTACTATCACAAAAAAAAATCATTAAGTTAAAACTTCAACCTCAGTTAGAGAGCAGGTGATCTCTCATTTCAAAAAAGAACACTGGCATGCAATCTTCCATAGCTATTTTCAAAGCAAATGCATCGTTCTTGTCCTATATTACACTAGCTGTAGGAAAAGAATTCGCCATTTTGGATAGCATATTAGGGATTGTAAATAAACGTTTTCCTTTCACCATGATTTTGTAGTGCGATTTTCAGAAAAATACTTTGTATACCAGACCTAAAATTTCCAGTTCTTGGAACCTGCTGCACATGTGATCTCTCCTTTAATTCATCTTCATAATCTGCAGGTAGATCTCGTACTATTCCATCCAGATTGGGCCTTAAAGAAATAGACAATATTTAGCCATGCTTGCCTAAAAACATACAATCCAAAACGGAAGGTCCAGCAGCTTCTTGCAGATGGATCCTCAGCCTGACTGCACATGGAACAACAGAACCAGTTCCGAAAATACTGTGCAAAAGTTCTAGAAATACTTCACTTCCCTAGCATTGTCAAAGCACCTCCATCTGAAATTCAGATTCCCAAGTCCGCTTTTCAGGCTGAAAGGATACCACAGCTCCTAGGAAACCTCTTCTTACTTGAAGGGCTAGCTGACTGCACGATAGCTAGAATTTGCCATGTAAAATTCAATTTTCCTTGAAAAAACATACTAATTCCTCATTGCAGAGCCAGCTTCCCTGACAAGCCTTATTATTTTTGTTGTTTATACAAAAATGTGACCAAGTTCACATATCTGGTGGCAACACTAGAACAGATCTTGGAAGCAATGCAGGATCACACACTTTGGCATTCAGACTGCATTGATTGAAACTGATCTTGCTCTTAAGGAGCCAATGTAGCCTCCGACAACTATTGCACAAGCCTGGTGAAATAGTTGATTCAGATATGAAAAGCTTCTTTAATGACAGCCTACCCTTCACCATGTATCTGATACTATTTAAAAGAGAGAGGTCATTTTTGATCAAGATTAAAGACAGGTAATATGGTGAATACCCAAATTCAGGAGATAAAATTCAAAGCATCTACATGTGAAGAAAGCAATACAAATGAAAATTCAAATAAATCCAACGATGCTAGAAACTGTATGAACACAAGGGAGCTTTTCCTGAAAAGGTCTGGGGTAGCTGAATGTACAGGCTTTTCTAACCTTTAAAATTAATTACTCTATAATGAGGACGTCAAGTTATCTTGATAAAATGAGGCAAGAAGAGATATTTAATGAAAAAGTAAGCAATAGATGCTGACAAATATATACTTTCCAAAGCCAGGCAAAGCCAGGGACTTACTATTAAACAAACCAAAAAAAATCCAAGGTAAACAGAAAAAAACACATCATATTCTTTCATGTAAGAGGAGCCACAGCTCTGCCCATCTCTGCAATTTAAGTAATTGCCAATAATCAGAGGCAAAAGGATGCAAGCATGAAAGCCTCTTGGCATAACATGGTCTTCTTTCATGATCCAGATCATCTTTTCGATAATGATCAATCTGTTACTTACAAGGCTGGTCACGCAAGATAAACGCAGCTGGGGAATACAAAGCCTAGTCCACGGCGTGATGAAAGGAAGAAGGGAAGAAGGAAAGAACCAAAGCCCAGGATTCAACAGGCAACCTGTTTTTGTTTGTTTGTTTGGGGTGGGGGGAATGGGTTGTGTTTTTTGGTTGGTTGGTTTCAGTCATTTTTTTTGTAAAAAGCAGCAAACAGCATGGCAGGTCTCTGACAAACCACTCTGTTTTGCCCAGACACGTTGACTCAATTCAATCAAGAAACTCTCATACCTTGTTTATAGGATAGACCTGGTGCTGGGGATAGAGTAAAGCAATCAGATGACTACAGCGAAAAACTTTTGCTCTTCTGCTCACTCTCCTGTCACCATTTCTATTTGCTGAAATACCACAGACCTCATGCCTCCATCAGATAAGTAACCTTTCTGGAAAATCCTGCCAAACACCTGCCTCTTCAAATTAATAAAGCCCATTAAAAAAAAATACCTTCAGTACAGCAAATAAAGTGTTCCTTCTTATTTACTTTGTGTTATAAACCAAATGTGATCTGGAAAAGGTGGACTATCTGAAATGTGGAAATAAAATACTAATGCTTAAGAAGCAAAGCTGTCAGTAACTAAAAGATGTGTTTTTCCTTCTTGAAGAGAGACCGATCGTAGTTCATAAAAGTGGAACTCCTTGTGAAGGACAAAAAATACTGGATTACAAAATAAATTTAATATAAAAATGATGAAAGGTTATTTGCCATTAAAAAAAAAAACAGCAAAGAACTAACTACTAAAAAATAAATCTTAATTTTATATTCAACTAAGTTCAGGTAATTCAGGTGATGGTTAAGCAAATTCTTTTAATAAGATGCACAAACCTTGTCAATAAGAAAGATAAGACTATCTTGTGTACTTTATTTTAAATTAAACCTTGAACAAAAACTGTTTCAGAGGTCTCTCCAAAGTAGCAATGAATTGTCTGGTGATATATTGGTCTCGCATGTTTATATTAGCACCAGTGTTCTTTGGAATAACCAGGAACTTGTAAACTTCTATTCAGGTTGATATTGTCTACCCTTGGTTCAAAAACCATTCTTTGAGAAACAAAAGTAAGCCCTCAAACTTTATCAGCTGGTCATTATTTAAATATTAGACTCTACATCCAAATGCATTAGACAGAGGCACATGGTTATCCTATTGCATGTTAATTAACAGGTTTAACAGCAAGTGCCTTTTTCTGAAAAACACGGACATTTTGTCTACCTTTGTTAGGCACAGAATCAAGCTTCTGCAGTTTCATTCTGATATTCTGAAAAGTTGTTGGACAAGAAGACCCCACCTGAAAACCTCCTTTGCTCCATCCCATGGTATAACATTGGCAGGAATGAGCAATTTTTGCATTGTACTCTCTCCTCTCCAAATTGTATTCAGCAGAAACAGGTAATCTTGTTCCTGCTATCTCTTTAACCACTGCTTCCATTTGCTAACCTTCTTCAGAAATGCTATACGAATAAATACAGGCTTTTAAGAAGCACACTTGAACATACCATCTGAAACGCTGAAATAAGCCATTTACTTAGCCTGCATCTCCCAAGCACTTCCATATATTTCATTTGCCCCATACTTACTTGTTTTTTTTTCTTTATGGTTTTATTTACTTTCACTTTAGAGGGACTGAGAAGGAATGTTGAAAGGTATTTTTGTACAGAGGTAACTCTACTGCCATTTGAAATTGGAAAAGAAGCGTGATTCATTCCATTTAGAAAGTGCGCTTCCAGTAGAAGAGCATTTTAGGGCTTGTTTTTTCCAGTTACTACTCTGCAAAACTATCCAGAAAATTATTCCCGTAAACAATGACTCAAAAGATCATCTAGCCAGTCCACCAGTAATTAACAATGAAATACGATCATAGTATTTAACACTGTTGAGTGGCAGAATTTGCCTTCTGTTTTTTTCTCGAAGTGTTAATTGCAGAAGTGGTTATTTAGGTTATTAGGTCCCTAACAAGGGAGAGACACTGGTGTTTCCTTCTCTGAAGAAACAGCAGTAAAATGATTCTGGCAAGAGGCTTAACATAAAGGAGGATAAAAAAATTAAGAAAAAAAGACCATTCAAGCCCAAAAACTGTGAACTGAACAAATGAACACTCTCCAAGCACGTATTTAAAGTTTATTTACAGGAAACTTTACTGATTTATTTCATTTGAATTTAGCTGTATAAAACATGCCTGTTTCAAGTTTGCTACTATTTCAGACCACAACTCTTCCACTTTTGAAAGGAACCTGTTCTTGCAATGGAATAATCGAATGTGGCCAGACTGCCAAACCCTGAATGACTGGTAAGGCTTAGTTCTTTGTTTTTTAAATCGGTGAACTAGAAAAGAAAGATTAATAATTTATGTCAAAGTAACCAAACTGATCTATCAGTTAACACAGTGTAAAGAGTATTTAACAGAAACCAAGTGTTATGTACTGTTTATTAGAAGATTTACCTCAAACACTCTCTTTTGTTAGATTTGGGCACAGTCCTTAAATGCTTTATTCAGATTGTGTAGTTTCTACTGAGATTAGGACCAGTTAACACCATCAGGATTCAACTCAATTACACGTATAAAGACTTTGCCATTTAGCAAGACATACAGTAAAAATGAGGATTGTTTAAAATATATCTTAGCCATTTCTAATAGGTACTGGCATGTAACAAAAACTGAAGCTCAACCCAATTTTAGAATTGGAATTGAAAATTGACTTGCTAACTATTACATCAAAGGACATACATGTTTATCTTGGGTTCACATTACAGGGGATTGCTCACAAACTCTAATGTATTCTGGCAAATACTTATATATACCAGATACATTTATATAAATTGTGTGCTTCTTTTTCTCAAGTAATTTCACTAGTACCCTTGGCTCACCACACTATATAAAATGTTACCTAATGTATGATTTATATTAGGTACTGATCCAATTCTTAAATGTTTTTCTAAAAACTATGACAAAATTCCTCTTTAAAGTAAGTCCAAAAATTCTGCTTTCACCTGTGAATCTTGTGTAATTTTCATTGAGAGCAAATCATGGCTGTCAACAAGCACTACAGAAATAAAGTAAAAAACAGAGTTAAAGATACCTTTCAGCATAAAAATATCGGGGAGGTTTTCTCTCATAAGCGCTTTCACATCTAAATCTAGGGTCAAATTCTTCACTTATGTCAGGATCATAGTCCATTCTGTAGTATCTTCGATCAAAATCACGATCCTCATCAAGTCTGTGATACCTTCTTATAGGAATTACAGATTGACTAGGAAGTCCACGATGTCTTCTACTGGGAACATCCAAATCCTCATCAAGTCTTTTATTTAATAATCGACTTCTTAATTCAACCTCATCATCTAGCCTATGGTACCTGTCTTCCTCCAGCCGTCTCTTATTTAGCAGCTCTTCATAACCTTCTGTAGAAGTAAAGGCATCTTTCTTGGGAGGTTCTGCAGCTGTACTACAGGGCTCTACTTCTGTATGCAGTTCTGGCTGGAGCCTGGTAGCAGCAATAGGTTTTTTATTCCTGTCCGTCTCACGCTGTTTAATGGAAAAAATATTAAAAGATTTGAATATAAACAAATTACATTGAAGAAATACAAAACCCAAGTTTTTGCTCAAACATTCCCTAAATAGGTACTGGAGAAGAGTCAAGACACAAGCAAGAAGAATAACACTTCAAGCACTTAAAAGCTAATGATTTTTTTCCCTCCTCAAGAAAAGAAAGCACTCTTTCCCTTATCTAGCATTTTTCAGAAGAATACCTACGAATCCTGAATGGGCCTTTTACAAACTCCAAAAGGTAACAGATTTGACCTTGAGATTTAAGGGCACAAAGAACCAAAAACCATTTTTAACTTCATACATGATCAAAAGACTATATATACTTATTCCAGACTGAGACAAGTTTATGATACCTCTTAGCTATGAGCACAACGTTTTAACCTGACCATTTCTTAACCTATTTTTTTTCCTCCTCATGAGTTTCCCCATGGAAAAGTCACGCAGAATTTAAGTACGCTAATATTTCATCTCTGGCATAAAGATGGCAAAAGGGAACAGATACAGGAACCCCTACTTCAGAGATTCAGTTATACAAACACAAGCTGCATTTCTGCCACCTATTTCCTCAGGCTCACTGTTACAAAGCACTCCAACCCTTGAATAAACCAGTAGGAATTAGATACTGAATTCCAGCATCTCAAGGATGCCCAAATACTGTCTTAGCTGTCTTTACAGATTAAAATAGTTTTCAACCATGTGATGCTCCAATGCACTTGGAAGGAAAGATCATTCTCATAAGCAAATAATCTTTCTGGAGACAGATAGCAAACATTATTCCAGGTAGAACTTATAAATTCATGGGCATTTGCACTTGCTAACTGCTGTGAGAAAGGCAATGAACTTTGAGCTGCTGTGAGCACAAATGCAAGTTCCATTACAGAACCACTTAGCTCGCACAGTACTGTACGCGTAAGAATCCCCATATTAAAAAGAAATGCAATTCTTAGAGTAAACCTGCATTAGATGAATTTGAGTATTATCGCAGCCCATCACTAAAGCAAGGCAACAGTATATTTAAAAAAAATACATTCTACACAAGATTTTAAAATTAACAAGCTGTATGGAAGCTTTCTCAGGTCAATATATTGCTTCCAGATTACCACTGTTGTGAGAACCTTTGTTTTAGTAGACTTAAAAATCTTCTGTTGACTACAATTAGTGCTCTTTATATTGCTAGTTTCCTGTAGAATGGAGGATGCATTTGTGTTCATTTACAAACAATAACTAGAAATAGAGTGAGAGCAGAACAACATTCAAAGTCAAAAAGATCAGGCAACCTGCACCCTACTGAAAGATGCATTTTCAGAAAGCAAGGAAGAGAAATGTAATGAACAAAATAGCAGTGAAAGCCAGGCTCTGAGATTCTCAACTCCACAGCACAACTTGACTTGCACCAGAAGGTAAGAAGTAATATATATTTGAACGTCCTGCCTCTTGTGCAGATGTATGTGTCTCTTGAAATAATTGGTTTTAAGTTTGCAACAAGTGTGCTGAAATGTTTTATTAACTAAACCTACACTTTGTTTCCTGTAGTCTACGTAGCCTTAGTTGATTCAGCCATTCTAGATCCATGCGTGATGACTAAAGAAGCTTCCAGCAACCTGCCACTTCTCTCCTGCTAGAAAATACCATTCCCAAAAATCCATGGGCCAAGATGTTTTTGCAGGTCAAACTCATCTATTTCAGTCAGGATAATTCAGCTTAGTAGGTCTCTGCTATTTGAATTATTTAAACTCAGTTTGAGGCGACATCTCAACAAGCAGGTGTAAACCTCTAAGATGCTACCAAGCACCTGATGCAGGTACTAGTCTCTTCTACCAGAACAACTCTTTGCAGAGAACGCACCTATTTACAGCTTAACAGTAGCAATAACACCAAATGGGCTGCGGGTAAGAACAGCTACACCTTTACATGTCCTCCACCTGAGATTTTGAGTTATTAGGGGGGAAACAAGGGAGACAAAGTTTAGTCTGAACTTCCCTTCCATGTCTGACAAAGCACACAGAAAAGCTTACAGATAAGGATGAGGCAATGGTGGCAAATTCATGGGTGCCTATAACCTATGAATCTCTGGAAGAGAAATCTGTCACTGGCACTGTAACACATCAACATACAAATGAATGGCCTCAGCTCAGAATCTGAGTTCAATTATGCGTGTGCTTAGTCTATATTCAGGAGTAAAGACATTTTAGTTGATTCACAATTGCACAGCACCACATACTGGACAGCTAGCATCTGTCCTGCTTTCTCATGGACTGGACACGGACTGAGAAAAAGGCAGCTACAAAAGAAGCTGAGGAGCACTGTGCAGGGCTCGGTATTTTGTCCTAAGAGACAGCTTCCTTGGCCATCACTTTTGCCACCAAGAACAATCTGGGGAATTCCTTCAGAGGTGCTGAGAATGAAAGCACTCTTCTACCAGACAGACATGACTAAAGGAATCAAGAACTCTATTGCATAGCTCATAACCAGAACTTGTTAGATACATCCATAAAACTGTAGCATAATTAAACAATGTTCTTTGCTTCTTTTATTTTACTTTATATGCTGTAGTCAATGATAAAACAACCAACAAGATCATTTATGCTCTCTTTTGTATCAATATAAGTAGAATTGTATTACCTCTGTGTTTTTCTTCCCTAATTTCCTTATCTTTTCATTCCATTCTTCTTTATCCCTGAGATATTGATTGTACTCCTTGTTTCTTTCAAGCCGTAGTTTCTCCTAAGACAGGCATTGAGAAGTAAATCATAATTTTGCACTTTGAGAAGTAGCTTTTAAGTTCACAGTACTGTATTAAATGAATACAAGCAAGCTGTAAACCCCCTCCCCCTTCTTTGCAATGTACAAATGGGACTTGAATTGCTTTGGGGAGTGGGGTGTTCATTATCAGAACACAGTACTTGCTCTTAATTTGAGATCTCCAGAGCAGAAGGTAGCTTCCTAGACATGAAGTCTAGTCCCCAGTAACACTGGGTATCAAGTTGCATCTTAAAACCAGGTAGGTTTCCTCCTGCTACATCTATTCCAAAATTGTTTTGGAGCCTTAGTTCTTTGGAAATTAGAAGTTAATTTCTAACTGTGAATATGAATGTATTTACAGATGATTTTAAAACCTACTATTTTTTATGTTCAGATTAGTTGTCACTTGCCCCACTCAATTAAAACAAGACAACGAATACATGTACGGACAAGATGTGTCAATTAGAGCTTAGGATATAGTTTGAATTGTCAAATTTAAATAATCAGTTAAGCTGAGTGCAAGAACTGTCAAAAACACAAAAAAAATAAAGAAAAAAATCAATCCCTTCACCTTGTGCAAGAATTATTAGCTGTTTTTGCAAGGTGACATTATAAACAGCTTGCTTAAGTCTAAAAATATGCAGGAATTGTACATTAATAATATAAAATGAAATACACAAGTCTTCAGGTAGAACAAACTTTAATTTGGATTATTTGCTCATATTAGTACTTCATGTTCAGAGCAAGGGACATCTCTTATACTACCTAATTCCAACCTGTATAACCATCATGTGAATGAGGAAAAGGAGAATTATATTACAATATTATGAACCACCCTCTACTCTACTGCAGAATTTTCCAATAAAATGCATTTCAACATTATATATAAATTTACTTTCCCATGAACAGATTTCAAATAAAAAGAATTTATACCTTCATCAGCACAGAAATACCAGCTTAGTAATAGTTTTACAAATAAGACCAACGCTCCCCAAAACTGGTTCATTTCAATGTTTGTGTCTAATGGGTTTCTGACACTGACAATGTAAAATCTGAGGACAGTTATGAAAGCTGCCCGAGGGATATTCTCCACAGCTGAGAAACTAGCATTGTCTTCAAAAGGTTAAAAGCTTACAAAAACAGTCAGCAGAAAATTCAGTACACTGTGTGACCACACATTTTACCAAGTACAGAAAACAAAGATGCAAGTGTTAGCCTCTAATCATTATCTGTGCAGACACTAACTGTTTAGCAGGGCACAGTGTGACATCTTCTGGCAACTTTTAGTTTCTACAACAGCAATAAATAAATGGAGAAAGAGGATAAAACGTGCTTGTAGAGAAAATCTCAACTCAAGGTCAAACAGCTATGATATAAAACCAAAGATCAGACATGTTCAAAGTCCAGATGTGTCTTTAATTTCCACAAAATTAATCAAAGATACTTTATTGTTCACTGTTTTGGCACACATGCCAACAAGGGTTAACACAAAGTTCAGAAGAACTTGAAGCCAAGTTAAACTCAGCATAAGCTTGGCACAAAAATGCATGCTTCCCCTTTCCAGGGCATTTCATTCTTGCTGCCTCCCTTGTTTAAACCCTAATACATTTTGGGATTTGGGTTTTTTTCATAACAGTAGCTTTCATTTGTTTGAGCTGTCACGTGGCTCCTCATATGGTCAAACATTATTGCCAGCACAAGAGAGGCAGAAAGAACAAATAAGCACAGCAAGGGCAGGACTAGCACATTCCCTAACAAGTCATGTGCTGTATTACAGTGACTGCGTAACCCCAAACACAGAGTAAGAATGCAATTCCAAAGCAGCGAAGGTTTAAAAATAGATAAGTATAGATTAAAAGCACAACAGTCCACTCCTCGTCCAGAAACAGTTTCTCTTTTTCTTGCATCTCAGCTGGAGTTTGCCTGATCATTACAAACTGAGTCAGCAAAAAAATTTAATAAATTATGATGTTTCTGCTGATTCAACTTCCTGGATCAATTTCCAAGAAGGCACAAGAACAGAAAAGGGAATATAAAGCAAACTGTGTGAGGGCAGAAAGAGCAGAGTGACTCCTGTAAGACTGATTTAGGCTTTCACAGAATCATACCATGCATCAGAAGAATGGATCAGAGGTTAATAAATTCCACACATGCACATTGCGTCTTCGTAACTAACCTCCACCAACAGAGACACTGTTCTGGCTGATATCCTTCTCCAACATAGGAAAACAAGACTATAAACTGATAAGAAATCTCAGGGAGATCAAAAAGGGCTAAATGCAGAGAGAGAACGTGCTTTTCTCAAAACACACCCGTACACGTACTCTCAAAGAAAAACAGAAAATGAGAAGAGACCTATATTAACAGAAGGCAATATGTGAAATAAAAGATCACCTTTTATTTAGATTCTTGGATTTATTTGTACAAGAAGAAAAATGACACAAGATTAAGCAGGTACTGTGCAGAGAGATGTGTGCAGAGGAAGAAATCAAAACAGGGTGGATATAGCAGAAAGAAGACTTCTTTTTGTTCTGATAGGAAGTGACAGTAATATCACTGTAGAAAACTGATCTTATCCCCAGGCTGCAGTACAAAGAGTAACAAATTAGAAAAGTGTACATAATCATAAGAGCAATGTCTTTTATTTGATCAATATGGACCGCTGGATAAAGAACAAGAGCTTTTCAACACAGCAAGTGCTCTGTAAGTATGAATTAGAAGCAGCAAACCTCCAGCTGATATCAGCATAGAATTACACATCTAATTAGTTATCTACGAATTAAAGTAGAAGTATCCTAGGATTAAAAAAGCCTGATAGGTATTTAAAAAAATCAAAATTTAAAGACTATGTTTCTGAAAAGTATTCTAATGATGACCTCCAAAAATATTCACTTATAAAAACAGAGTAAAACCAAAAAATCTTATGTGAAAATAATTTTTGTGTAACAGTTAAAACATCTGGGATCATTTTCAGGTTATACACAGCTTAATTTCCTCCAAGCACTCACCTTAGCAGACCTTCGTTCATCAATAGGAAGAGATAATCCCTGAGTATAAGGATCTACTTCGCCAGTAGTCAGGTAATTTTTCTATGTTAAAAAAATAATAATCATCATTCAATATATTTTAAAATACCAAATTTTATTGCTAAATAGTTGCTAAGAATTATATTTTCTGAAATATATCTGATCAATTTAATGAAGATAAGACTGATGACCTTCACATTCTGAAAACACGGGATGCTCTCAGCACAGACAAATGAAGTGAAGGAATATGGAAAGCGAATGGCTTTGTTAATACACTATTACAAGGATTACATAGTCTGTGTATGAGATATTCAAAAAATTACTGATTTTTGGGGTAAAATTACAAGCATTAGAGGAATTTTCCAAGACATTGCCATACTTAAGATGAAAAACTGACTTCTCTAACTTAAGAAGATGTACACCTACCTCTTATTTTAACAAATGGAATCCATGCTAATATTAGCACAGTCACCACTTGATATATAGATATCAACACTATCTGTTTTCTACAACAATAGTCGCCAAACTTTTCATAATAATGATCCATCACCAAACCTTGCCATTCCTTGTGGACCAGACACTTTCAGAACAGACCTTCCAGCTGAACACACTGTTGTGGATCAGCATAGCTCCCCAGGCCACAGCTTGGAATCAGGGCTTGTACAGCTAGTCAAAATACCAGCTTTCAAACCAAACACCTATCGATACTGGAACACATCCTTAGTTTCAAGGTCTAGTGATTCCTTCGTACACCACTCACTTACTAAAAGAACCCTCAGGCCATTCTCAGTCAATCAAATAAAGTTTTATAAAATCTGATTACATTTAATAAAAAGATCGTCTACTTCTGTGGCATGGCCCGATGATGGGAATGTGTTAGTTATGGCATTTCACTAGAATGGAAGTTTCCTTCCATTATCTATGCTGGAACTTAGCCTGGAAGCTTACACGCATGTAAACAGGTAAGAGCTCTACCTGTTCCAGTGCAAAGCCTTGTCACTATAAATTATATTCCACAACTGCACATTAGAAGATTTAAGGGATTTAATAACCATGCAAATATTCAAACACAGAGAAAACTAAATTAATATGGAGAACTAAGTTATTTTTAGTAGAAAAAAATAAATGAACGGTAATCCTCTCTACCCCATAACTCTTTTCATACTTCAAACATCTGTAGAGATTACCTCAGGTGTTAAAAAAAGGTATTTGCCAAAACACAGAAACTGATATGGAAATTGCATTTTCTACATAAGCACAACTAAACGAGTTACTAATCAAAATATTATCACTGTGAGAGCTGCTAAGAGTTGCATTCACTCTCTATGCAATAAAAAGAAATAGATTATCTCATAGCTTACAAAAAAATAATAAGCTTGTATACCCAAATTTGTAAAACTGAGGTTTAGAGGAGAATAAAATACTAAAAGTCAACACAAAAATGATACTATTTGGATACTTTGGTGGGAATTATAAAACAGTTTAGGTTTTCACACAATATTCTAATCTGGAAAATAACCTGAAGTTTCAGATTAAACAAGAAGCAACAATTATGTAAGCATCATTTTGATTAAAGGTTAAGAAGCCAGTTAATGTTGCTATTGCTGTTGTTAGTCAGGAATTCCAGTGCGTGCTAATATAGTTAATTTCTATCATAGGCATGTTGTTCATAGCTCAAAAAAAAAACAAAAAAACAAAACCAGAAGGTTGTTTTTCTACCACACTAGCTCCTGGTCCTTTACTGAAGTTGCTTAATCTGAACAACCTGGACACACAACATTAAAAATTTGAAAGTTAATAACATATATATGACTGTGTAACGATATACAACAGAATTACTGTAATTGAAAGAAGCTCACAAAGATGTGCCTCTGGTATTTCATTCTAGCATTCTGAACCACTAGATGATGAATAACTGGCTCCACTG
This sequence comes from Anser anser, assembly GCF_964211835.1. Classification (NCBI taxonomy): domain Eukaryota; kingdom Metazoa; phylum Chordata; class Aves; order Anseriformes; family Anatidae; genus Anser; species Anser anser. The sequence continues at coordinate 36,334,044 of NC_139721.1, forward strand.
CTTTCCTGTGCACCACTGACAAGATTTCATAGTGAAGGAAAAAGCCCTAACTCTCATTCCAATGGCATTATAATATTTGAGAGCTTATTATTTTATTCCAGCTTGAAGTATGTGTATCTGAACTTCTATCTAATATACGATAGGATAGGCCTTGCAGCGAAAGTGCACTAAAATAAACAAACTTTTGTATAGTCAGCATTAGATAGCAACAATAGCAATTGCAAAGGAAAAGAGAAATCAGTAAGTGTTTTTAAATCATATTAATGGAAAATAATAAATAAGCAATCATTCTGCACAATGCAAACAATGCTGTTAATCACAACTAATCACTACAGAGCACACAAATACACAAAGCACAAAAAAGTAATGAATTTTTTTAAAATTCAAAGAGCATGAAGCTATCAAACAAAGCAAAAAGCCACTAATTTGAAGGAAAAAAAAAAAGAAAAAAAAGAAAAACAAGATATTGCAGGCACCCTACCTTTCTTTTTGCCTGTGAAATACCCTAAAAGTCAGGGAAAAGATACTATTCAACAAGTGTCTTTTATTCAAGAATATTTGAATTTGCAATAAATAATTCTTTTCTTAAACCAGATCCATTCTTTCATTTTAAGAAATGAAGGCACTGATAATAAGCATTTTCAAACAACAAAAATTACTTGCTTCCTGATTTGTTTTTCCTGTTTCACTAAGATCTGGTACATTAAGAAGCGATACGTAATATTCCCAAGATTATGACATTTCATACAGACCATTTCAGTTTTAAATTACTATTGTTGCATATAATAAGTTCTGCTAAGACAGAGCATCAAAGTTCTTTTATTTCTAAAACTGAAATGAAGCCAGGAAATGGAGTCACACTGATTAGAGCAATATTCTTAGCTGAATTACAGACCATAGAATACATAAGTACTTGAGGAAGTAGCAAATGATATTTTAAATTCTAAAGAAACTACAGAAGAAGTAAAGAGACAAATAAAGGAATTCAGAATAAAATGCACTATGTAATACGTAATCTCATGGCAATGAGACCTGTAGAAGACTAAAATACGTAACTGTTCCTAGTGCTGACATTTTGAAATTACTTTTATTCAAAAAGTCTTCAAAAGCAGCCATCATTCATAACAAATGACTTCTTATAAAGATTCTCCACAATTTTGTTCTGTTTTATTCAATTAAAATGAGAGAGTCATTGTAAAAGACTCATTAAACTCAGGCAATCAGACAAGAACCCTTACCTGAGAAAGATATCGCCTATAATCTTGCCGAAGTTCCTCCTTTAGTTTATGTTTTTTTCGTTCATATTCTTCTCCAAGAGGTAAACTCAAGCCATAGTCACCTGAAAGTTTAACTCTTAAATATTATTATAATACTATTTGGTATCAATACAAAGCACTTAACGCAAAAGATACATCTGGATTTTTGTTAGACATGAGCAATAAAAAATATACAGCCAGAAATTATAAAACAACTGAAATAAAAAACATCTTCTCTGTATGACTACTTAGGTGGAAAGCATTCTAGAAGAACTGGTTTTTTGGATGCTAGTTTTCTCTCTAATCCTTGCACTTTTTTATCCACACTAAAAAACAAACAACATAATTTGAATAAGGTATCTATACAAATAACATAACTATCTACAATATTTGGGCTATTTTACATTGTTTCTTTTATTGATGTATATTTCAAAGGAATCTCTTTTGATATGTTACTTTTTAAATTACTCTGATATTTTAAGCACTGCTTATCACACAAGATAAAACATACTCAACAACCAAAAAGCAACAAGCTGCTCCTTCAGCACAAAACACATGGAATCTGTGTGGCTTCCTTTATTCACATCTCCCCACTTCAGTGTTTTTTTACTGTAACAGGCCCAAAATGCATATTTAGTACTTTTCCAAGGTTACTGCCTGGTCTTGTAATAGCTGTCCTCTTAAAATACAGTGCCGTGGAAGTTGTTTGTTGTTCCCAAAATACATTTTGGACTACTTAATAAGAAATACCCTCTGCTCGAGAAGGCCACTTCTGCCGAAAGTTTCACCACTCCCCACAGACACCTAGTGAATTCCAGAAAACCACACAAGAAACAGATTGCAACTGTTTTTTTAAATTGCCTGTTGTTTCCCTGAAAACATTTCTACTTCTTGTGGTCTTTGTAAAACAAATAGCACGGAGCGAGAGGGAAAAGAGGAATTTTCAAGGTTTATCAGTCCCAATTTACTTCATGGAAATTTGTTTGATTCCAGTATTTTAAATGTCTATGGCATTAAACAGTGTCTGTGCAGTAAAAAAGACATCTAAATGCTAAATATTGCAAGCTTGGGAATCCCCCTGCTAATGAAATAGATAAAAGTTTGAATTAAGTAAAAATATGCTTAGCTGGCTTGAGACAGTTTCAGCTAAGTCAGAATGTATCCTCTCAAGTCAGCCTGCTGTTCTGTAGAACCAAGGGAACTAATGTCTGACTAAATATGTCATACACAATTTTGAAACAGTGCTTTCAGAGTTCAACTATTAACCAAAATCTGCATGGGAGCTTCTTCTCCAACTTTCAAGTCATTTTACTCCTAATTTTGCAGATAAGGTAGACAAGAGTTTCAGTTAAAAAAAAAAAAAAAAAACATTTGGACCCTCAAAAAAGGAGGGGAAGTATAAAAAGGAATGGAATACAGAAATGGAAATGTTTTTTCAGCTACGTCCTGTTGCCTTTTATTTACACATAAATTGTTTTGGGATTAACTATAAGAAACCAAGGAAGATCAAAAGATACTAACATCTCAGGGAGAAGACTCATTCAGTAACCTCAAAGAAGCCAGTGAAATACAGGGAAAAAAAAAAAAAGAAAAAAAACAGTGAGAAGCAGGTGCTTTGATTAAAATACTTGAAGTATTCGAACAAAAGATGGTTTAAAGCTGTTAATTTTATTACAACAGACCTTTTTGTTTGGCCACCTGGAAAGCACTGAGATGGCACTTATGGGCAGTGATTTATGAGATACTTGAAAACTAACTACTTCAAAAACTTCAGTGAGATCAGTCTAGCAGGGCAAAAATATTCCAGTTAACAAATGTTCATCCTAAATGTGTATGCGTTTCTATCTGAATGGTTCTGTTAGAAGAGATATTTTACTTTTCAATAGTTTCCTGCTTTCATTTACTCTATTTACTGTATTTATTTCACGTTCTGTTAACTGCACATACTCACACTGACGACTTTTTTTTTTTTTATGGAAAAAGTTAAGATTTCAAATGCATTTTCATGTAAAAGTTTTCATGCATTTAGTATGTTGAGAACTAACCGTGCTGAACGACCCCACTCAATTCTGCCAGGTTCTCAAATCTACTGTTAGAACTAGAGCAGTAACACGGAACAAGCCCCTGTCTAACTTAACCCAAAGGAAATTACATTGCTTTAATCCAGAACCAGCCAATAACACTAACAATAATCCACTAATAACCCAACGTGGTCAGCGTCCAAGTGATTATTACAGCAATACCTACTTGTTGCTTTTCATTTAAGATCACTTGAATGCCCCTCACCTGTAATATTTCATTGTAAGTGCATTAACATATTTAGATATCAACATTAAAACCAATTTATGATACTACACACACCATGATGTGTGTTATGATGGGCCTCAAACAAGAGATAAAATTATTTTAATATTAAACTAGTATAACTGATACACAGTGGCCTGTCACAGCCATTGGCATACAAAAGCAGAGCACTGTCTGCTGTGTTCTGTTTTCCATATCGTATGTTCCCACAGCTAAGCAAAGAAATATCACCACCTGGACTAACCTGCTGATCAAAATAAAACTGCCCAAAACGCGAGGTAGACACTATTAAAGTGTTTTGTCCTCTAACCAAGTCTATCGATTATGAATTCTGGCAGCAAGCAATATTCATTTATCATTTCAGGTCATTTTTAGTGAATTTTTCCTGTAAAGGTTTTAGAAGAGCTTGCCTTGCTGATGGCTGGAAACTCCAATTATACATCTTCATAAAAGAGATTGCTTTATTTATTGCACCTAACACCAGTTCAGACCCTCAGATTCACACATTCAAGTTCCCTTTTTAAATTAAGACATGCACTTTTCTGGTCACAAATTCTGTTAAAATTATAGAAGGGACATAACATTAAGTGTAGTAGGAGAACTTATTTAAAAGGTAGATTAGATTGGCATTATGTTAACAACATCAAATACCCATTGACACATGTTCTTTAAAATAAAAGGAAATCTTTTACTGGATGCTGCAGAATTACACCAGAAATACAGCATGGAAATTAATGGTACAAAGTGTCTACATAGGAAAGAAAAGTTGTCATGCAACAAGGAGGATACACAAAAGCTGTCAGAACAAACCTGAGCTACAATTGTAACAAAGGAAAAGTAGCAGTGCCTACAGAAAGGAGATGGTTTGACAAGTAAGCAAGGCTGGCGCAATACAGAATAAAATAGAGAAATGAACACCATCGCACATTTTCAAACAGAAGTCACGAAAGACACAGAGAAAAGAAAGAAAATGGAACAATATATATTTTTAAAGAAAACGGTGATTAAACTGTCTGGTCACAGCACAACCACAAAAATCCAAACATTTCACTAGTTCAGACTTCAACCAAAACTAAGTGCTTATTCTTTCCTTGGATAATGCACAACTACATTATAACTTTTTTTTTCCTATTACAAAAGCAACAAAAACAGTTTAGTACTCTATGCCTAGAAGTTTAGAAGGCATTTAGCATTTAAAAGAAAAATTAGTTTAACTGTGTTTATTTTAGCCAAGTTGGAGTAGGCCTCTTAAGCTTCGAGGCTGAAAAAAAAGGCATCTTTACTTCCCTGGCACAAAGCACAGAGAAAGAAAGAACCCTTTGGCAGCGAGCGGATGGTCCGTATGAAAGATGGACTTCCACAGCTTTTGCTCCAAGTACCCAAAACGTAACAGGAAAGAAACAGATTATCTACTTTAGACGAGCAACCAATTTTTTGTCTTGTTTTTTAAATGGAGCTACCTTTACAAGAAGGAAAAAAAAAGTATTTGGCATGTTTTCCTTATTCAAATCTCAGAAAAACTAATTAAATACAAAAACAAAAAGCCACACAATCCCAAGACATTTGGAAGAATAAAGAATTCGTAAGCACTTCAATTATAATGAACTTCTTATAATTAAAAATCCAAAGCAGTAATTCCCTTCCAAAAATTCTCAAAGGTAGTCAAATGCTATTTAAATCCTGAGGACACAAAAAATTATATACTATACCTAAAGGACAGTTCTGTTGACTATTTGGAGGTATATTTTCTTTAGACATGGAGATTAACATTTTGCTAGTCTCAGAAAGCTTCTCAGATTCCTTATTCTGGAAAAAAAAAAGTTTGCATCATCACAAGGTGAAAGAAATATCACATGAAAACAACATTATTAACATAATTATTAGCACTTGAGAATAGAAAGATTGAAAGCAATGTTGGATAGCAATATGCAAAACCGCTTATAAATTTCACCGATACTATCAAAAAAAGAAGTTTTTCCTCTATAACACAGGAATTAGTTCACTAAGTTTCATGTCATAAACCACTCTAAATTATAGTTCCACGATGTTTTCACAGCTTACACATACTGTCTCTGTTTCCTGTGGAGGAAGAATTGATGTATTGCATTCTGCCTGAAAATATAAAAGAATTGCAAGGTATTACAGGGCAAGATGAAAGTATCTGCTCCCTGTAACTATGTTTCCATCACATAGCTTAGGACTTTATCAAACTATAGGCTCTTTCTCCTTAAACTTGCTCTGAGTAGAGGACACAAAGATACAGAAAGTCCAACAGCCCCCTAAGAATTATCTTTTTGGAGAAAAGTATTATAATTAGGTTAAAATACTTGTATTACCCACACACAGGGAAAGAAATTCCTATAACCTTCTGATGAAACAAAAACAGGAAATAAACAATTGTTGTTAAAAGCTCAAGCTGTTTGAGGCTGAGTCAAACAGGAGACAAAAGAGACAACAAGTTCCCAAAAGTGTATTTATTTATTTATTTTAAACAGATGACATAATTCCAGCTACTTAAGAGATGCCATAGCTAAATAAATTCCGATGTAGCTTTTTGCCAAGTAATGGCACTATTAAACAATTTAACCATGATCTGCATATTATAAAATCTTTATAGCTTTAGCATTAGGTACCAAACATTCTAACAGGAAAATCATGCTAAGAACAGATTTTGCTCAACTGATTGTATTAAATAATTTAACTTTTATAATTTCCTAGTTTCCTTATCAGAAATATTGAGACTATTTTCACCTTCCATCCCACCACCCATTCTTGTGAGTGGGCAGAAAGCAGTTTCCTGCTCGTCAACTCCACTGCAGGGAAAAGGAAGAACAATAAGCATTTACAAGAGTTTTTCCACTTGTAAAAATAAAAATTAAAAATAAATTTAAAAAATCTACATAAATGCAGATACAGAGCATTTATATTAGAAATGGCTTTGCCTAGATAGATCTTTAGCATATACTTTAACAACAAATACAGTTTCAAGAGCACAGTAAAAGCAAACTTATATCAAGACCTTCAAAACGTGTTTAAATTAAGTGAAGCTATTTAATATTCTTACCCTTATTTCCATGTAAGGTGGATCATTTTCAAGTTCTGCCTTATCTTGTGCCAACTTGGCCTTCTGATCTTCAATGAATTTTTCTAAATCTTCTGCCATCATTTCTAAGGTAATAGAAACGACAAAGAACATTGCATCTACATCAGAACAGCAGAAACTTGAAGCTCCATTACAGTTGCTTAAGACAGTAGTTAAGTTATACTGTATATATTGTACTGCCCTCAGAACTGCATGCCTTAAGATCTTGGCTGGGTTAAATAAACAACAGACTTACGAAACCCATCTGTGGAGGATATTACTTGATGTTTCACCAGAAAAAAATAAATAAAGTAAAATCAGGAATCTTGATGTCTGAAGATATTTCTCTCATCTTTTGGAGCTGACAGTGTATTGGTGCCTTCTGCATCAATAAAACAGCAAAGGCAATAAAAACAGCTACCATTCTACAATAATTGTAATATGGATATCCTCAGCATTGCCTTATAATCAGACAAGCCACTCATCTGTAATAAAACATGTACTGGGGGAACAGCTGATTACCTGTCTTCGATTACTTGTGCATCTTGCCTATGCAACTGAAAGCTCTTCAGAGCTGAAATTTTAGCATTTTATTATTGTACATTGCTGCCTCTAGATAACCTGATAATAAAAATCAATGCAACTAGAAATAATGACAACGGAATGGCACAGAAGTTAGGGCATGCACAAAGACTTCAAACGTCCTTTGTTTAGACAGCCTTAGCATGCAGTTGTACAGTATTTCTAGTTCTGATAAGTAACCATGGGGGGGGAAAAAAAAAAAAGATTCACTGCATAGAAGCCCACTCATCCTAATCTCCACTCAGCATTTTCGCCAACTCCACTGGAGAAGTCGTGTGAAACTAAGCCTATGGATAAAAAAAAAAAAAATCTAATATTCTTCACACTTAAAGGAACAATGAGGCCGACAAGAAAATTAAGACCCTTACATCCTTCTAATGCTAACCACACAACTCTAGCATTGGCTTAGGAAGGTCTTAGGAAGCAATCCCCTCACATCCAGTATCTAAGTACAGACTGCAGAGCAGTTTTATTAAGGCTAATTCAGTATCTCCTAAAGCTTATAGATTATATGAAATAAGCAATAAGCCAATGATAAGAACATATTAGGAGACACTTTCAGGAAGAACATCAAGGAAATTAAAAAAACACAGACACAAAGCCCAGCAGAATAAGACACTAAATAGAAAAATATACAATAATGTGTTCAGGGAGAGTAAGATAAATGTTTTCCATGAAAAGTAAGATGAAGAGAAAATGTCAGAACTTCTGCAGACAAATGAAGCTAATATGCAATTACTTGAATCTAATGAATACATCTGCTTTAAACTTTGTGTCTTACACTAGTGCTCTTTTTGATTCATAATATGAAATTTAACGTTACAAAGGAGGCAGAACTAGGACAACCTATTTACAACTCCTAGTGGTAATACAGGACAAGCAAATCCAAAAATAAATTTCCCCATCTGATTTGTCCTAAATCTTTAATCTCATTAGTTTTGTATAGTGATGACAGATAAAAGAAATCTAAAAGACAGTAAGTTTGCAGGCACTGATGAATTTTATTTAGCCTATTAAGTTACATAAGAATAATGAAAAACCTGTTCTGAATGGAAAAAACAACTTGCCATCTTAAACAACTTACAAGTTGGTGCCATCACTTACCCACCAACAGGAAAATAAATTACTGCGTGGAGGAGGCACTGTGAGAAAGACTTCCCAAAGGCTCAGTAACTCTGGAGTCTGAATTTTTAATCTCTATTTACACTAACATTCATAAGCTCTAGAACTGTTTCTAAATCACTGTATTGGAACAGTACCAAACCTAATCTGAGCTATTACATAAGGAAAGGAATATTTGCAGCATAGTTTCTATCTAGTATGAGGAACACAATGAATATTGTAGCATTCTGCACTTTTTTTTTCATATTGTTCAAAAGAGCAATATAATAACCTAACCGTTTTGTCCTTGTGTTTTGAAGTTGAACTACACATTCAACTGATGTGAAGAAAGCTCACAACTCCAGGCCTTAAAGAACACTAAGACAACTAAACCTACAACACTGCTGGTCCAGCACACCAGCTAAGTAACAAGGAAAAGTGGCCAAATGTGTCTCAGAAAATACCTAGACGTTTTGCCTTACATCCTTCTGCTTCATTTTCCTACAATATGCATAAGCGGAAACTTTGATACGTGAAAAGGGTGTATTATACTGAAAGAGAATGAAAAAGAAAGAAAAAAGTAAGACCTTTTCTTATATATTATGAGCAAAGCACTGACAATTTGAATGTGACACATTGCTGAGTTCAGAAAATGCACATAAGCAAATATCTTACTGAATATTAAAAATTTTTATGACCTACTGTACCAAGCAAAGAGATCCTGACTAATAAAAAATTAAAAATTATACATTTCTATCTGAAAAGAGTGCTATCACAGTCCCCAGTTACACAATGAACTACATTGGAGGCTACTGTGCTAAATTCACAGTGAACTATTCATTTCAAACTGGCCTCATATGACCGCACAAACTGACCGAGGTAGAGCCTGCCACCCTAAAACCAATTCACCTCAAAATAAAAGTCTATTTTCAGTTTAGCAAGGTGTCTGAATGGACTGTGTGCATTTCTAGACCCCTGCAATTATTACTAGCAAAAGTAGCAGGCTCAAAACTAAGCTTGAAAGCATTGCTTGTTGGGCATGCGTGTGGAGCAGAAGGGAAAGTGAGACCATGTGAAAACCTAACAATAAACCGCACGTCCTCAACATCACAAGGTGCAAACAACACATTTTTCATGTTTTTTGGAAAATAGCATTCTGTAAATACTATTAAAAGTATAGATTTTTGGCAGCATAGATCTGTCAGTTCTTTCTTGAACTCGCTTATCTTTAAAATTTGTATTTTCACTTGCAAAACACTGTATGACTCGAATGAAAATTACATTAGATATACTATTTATTCAACTGCTGTTGGAAAAAGCCCAAAAAAGACAAATATTTTATATATTTTAACTTTCAAGAAGATATAACTTCATGTATTCATAACTTACTTCTTTTAAATTGGAATTTTTCATAAAAGCAACTCCAAATAATCACAAAGTCAACTACATAGACTTCAGCTTGATCAAATACACCAGGCAACGGAAAGCACACAGACATTCAAGAGAAGTCAGGTTTGAACAGAGATGGATACTGGATCTACACCCAAACACAATTAATAATGTATGTCTGCATTCAAGACATTCAAAACACCTATTAGCATATGTATTATTTTGCGTGTATTGTATCTGTTTGCATACTGTGTATATTTTATCACCTAAAGAAATATTCACCTTTTTACTCTTTCTTTTTCTCTTGTATTTGTTCAAGGAAGTGGGGCAGAAGACGTGAAATCAGCCCATGTTATTTAGGCAGATCCTGCCTATTTTGTGCATCAGGAAAGCCAGACGAGGCAATTCCCTTCCATATAAACTGCAGCAAGGGCAGCAGGGAAGTGAAGTGTTTTAAACAAGCTACTATATGTCGTGTGCGGTAATTTTACTTACAGGTTACATGGCCTCATAATTGTTTCCCTCAGAAATATTTTTCAAAGTTTCCCCCGTGCCTCCTGAACCCTGAGGCCAGGCAGCACTGGCTGCTTCTCTCTCCCTTTGAGTAGCATGCAGAAGAACCTCTCGCTGTCAGAAGGATGGTTTGTGTATCTTTCACCTTCCTTTCTTTTTGATTCTTATCTGAAAAAGCACAAAACACCCACAGTCTGGATGCTCACGAATAAACTCCAATTAAAAACAACGTGTTTCGTAACTAGGAAGGGAATTAATGATCAAAGCATCAAGCCGGCAAGCCTCACGAGTTATCTCCTCTCGCCCTAAGAGTTTACCTCCTCCAGAACCCGTCTTTTGGGCCGAAAAGAAAACGATTTGGGGAAACCTTCGGGGACAGAAGAGGTTTATTTCTCCCACCGCGGCAGCTCGGCGCAACGCCTCTCCCCCTCCCTCGGCCTGCTGCTGCCACCCCAACCAAACCAAAACAAACCCAACCCAACCAAATCCAACCCAAGCAAACCAAACCAAACCCGGCCCGGGGCACCCTGAGGCGCTGCGGGGCAGCCCCCTCCCGGCGCGGCGCCCCGTTGTCAAGCAACGGCCGCGCACCCAGCGGCTCCCCCCGGGAGGCCGCCCAGGGCCCGCTGCCCCCCGGCCGGGGACGCCCGAGCCCTGCTCAGCTCCCCGGCCCCCCCACACCACCACCACCACCGGGGGGGTGCCCGACCCCCGGCCCCGCCGCCCCGCTCACCGGCGGCCGCCCTCCGCGCCCGTCGCCGCCTCCCCGGAAAGCGGCGGCCGGCGGCCGGCAGCGCCCCCTGCGGCTCCGGCGGGCCCCGCAGCGAGGACGGGCAGCCCGCCGCGGCCGCCGCCCGCTGGGGGCGCAGGGCTCCGCCGCTCCTCCGTGCTCCCCCAGCGGCTCCTGCTTCCGCCGGCGGCCGGGGTGAGGCCGAGCCGGGCCGGGCCGGGCCGGGCCGGGAGCTGGGGGGGGAGATGGCGGCGGCGGCCGGGGCCGGGAGCGGCAGCTCCGGGAGCGTGATGGCGCAGAAGACGTGGGAGCTGGCCAACAACATGCAGGAGGCGCAGAGCATCGACGAGATCTACAAGTACGACCGCAAGCAGCAGCAGGAGATCCTGGCGGCCAAGCCCTGGACCAAGGAGTGAGAGAGAGCGGGGCCGCGGGGCGGGTGGGCGGCGAGGGGCCGGGGCTCGGTCGGGGCCGGGGCCGTCGCTGAGCGCCCCGGCGGCCCCTCTCTTTCAGCCACCATTACTTCAAGTACTGCAAGATCTCGGCGCTGGCCCTCCTCAAGATGGTGATGCACGCCAGGTCCGGGGGCAACCTGGAGGTGATGGGGCTCATGCTGGGCAAGGTGGACGGCGAGACCATGATCATCATGGACAGCTTCGCCCTGCCGGTGGAGGGCACCGAGACCCGCGTCAACGCGCAGGCGGCCGCCTACGAGTACATGGCGGCGTACATCGAGAACGCCAAGCAGGTAAAAGCCGCTCCCCGCCGCCCGCACGGCTGCCATGCGAGCCCCTGCCCGCTCCCCGTGCTGCTCCGGCGGCCCGGTCGCCGTGTGCCTGCCCTAACGTGGCCGGGGAGCTGCGGCAGGGCAGCAGCACGGCCCCTGAGCACGCTGGTTTCCATGTCTGGAGGTCAGCAGGTGCCTGACTGCTTCCCTTCCTCACAACTTGGGTTGCTCCTTCCTCACAACTTGGGTTGCTCCTTCCTCACAACTTGGGTTGCTCCTTCCTCGCGACTCGTCTTGCTCAGGAGGTGTTTCTGTGGCTGCGGCTGGTGGCTTGTCAGTGGAACAAGAAGGGAGCGTGTTTCTAAAATATCTGACGTGTCTTCTCTAAAAACAGTATGTGAAATTAAATATAACTTAGTAATTTTCTCACCAAAATATTTTATTATTTATAGATCAGGAATATGATACTTGTTTGCACCTTCTTGCTTTCTGAAGTCTCACTGCCTAGCAACTCTGCTGTTCTCTATATTTATAAACAAAACACATTTTTGGAGGAAAAAGCCACTGAAGGAATAAATAACTTCCAGTGCAACCTAATTATCCAGATTTATAATTCAGATATTGAGATAACCGACTCAAAGTCTGGCCCCACTTCCTCACCTTGTACTCCTAGACATGTCAGGTTAAGCCTCAGCATGCTGTAAAAAATCTTGCATGCAGAAGAGTGACAGAAATACAAACGTGCTCTGTGGCCGATCTAGAAACCAGCATGCTGGTATATCAGGGTACCTACTGGTACGCTTCTTCCAGTACAGGGCAATCTTACGCCATGAATAAGCATTGAAATCCCTCTTAACTGTCCAAGCTCAAATAGTTTGAGGCCTAGTTTATCCTTTGTTTTTCCTTTAATCCCAGAAGTATTATAAACCAGCTAAAATTAAAGGACCCTTACCAAGTCACTGGAGATAACACAGCAAGTATTTGGGTTGTTTTGGAGAGTTGTACTTAGATTCACAGCTTTATATCTAGTTAAAGATATTTAAATAAATGTGAATTAGGCTGGATCATAATGTTAGAAAAAAGTAAACAAAACAAAGGTAAGTATATTCTAGAGCTTTTTTGAGGGGAGGGAAGTAATTTGTCATCCCTGTTTATGAGAAAATTTCAAAATAATTTATTTAATCTGGTTCATTTTATCTGGAAACTATTGATGTCATGATTTTAATATTGCTGTTGCAGAAAAGTATGGAATATGAAAAGGTGTTTTTATCTAAAGATGTATTTTTACTATCCAGTTCTTAGGTAGAAATGATGAGTTTCAATTTAATAAGTATATAGCATAATATGAGTATTTCTATATACAATTACTTCATTAGATTTTGAACACAGCCCAGGTTTATAGGGGAGCACTCATTTGATAGGAAATATTTTTTATGGTTGTTTGTATTGTGCAGTTTTGTGTATGACTTCACTATTTTGAAATTGAACTTGTGTGCAAATACAATAATTCAGCTTTACTGGTGCTCTGACAGAGTTTGCATGCTGACTGTTCGTGTTTGATTTTGGCAAGGAGTTGTGCCTGGAATAACTTTTTATATTAGATTGCAAGTTGATAATATCCGCCCTGCATAGGTACTTTACAGAAGCCAATGTTCCAGTTATTTGTTTCTCTGTCGGCAGGATCTGATATAGCCATGGTTTAAAAAAAAAAAGTGTTAGTTGGCTTTGAAAAATAATATATGTGCTTTAGTGTGCTGCTGTTCTCTTTGACTCTCTTAAATTAGAGTTGCAAGAAAATATAAATATTATTCACCAATTCAAAAACAAAATAAACATTCAGTTCGGTAGGTAGTTTGTGCGTTCTGTCTCATCCCGACGTACTCAGTATTTGGCAAAATCAAGCAGCTGATATATTGAAACATGCAACGCTCGGTTAAGAACTGGCATGTAGGGTAGTCAGACTAAAGTCATTCAATTCAATATTTAACAGCCAGTAAACAAATCCTGATGAATTACAAACTTAGATGCAGTGGGTGTTTGTTCTCCTTGATGAACCATGGTATGGTTTTGTTGTTGTTGTTGTTGGTTGCTTGCTTTTTTCTTTTTTTTTTTTTTTTGGGGGGGGGGGGGGGGGCAGGGAAGGGTACTTTAAGAGTTATCCAGCAGTATTATTTGGAAACTTCTACTGTGAGTTTTTCTGCTCCTAAAAATCTCAACATCTTTTGGCTTTCACAGCATACTGTGGCAATGAATTCTGTCACTTTTAGTGGTCAAAAATATGCATCTTTTTAAGTTGCTATTTTTTAAACCTGCCAATGATCTCACTACATGCCTCTGAGATGTGTTATTGTACTAAATAGTGAACATTTATTCTCTACGAACTTACTATACGTTATATGAGATTATATATACTTGCATCATGTTGACCCCCAAAAAATTTCTCTTCCACACTGACAAGGCTTTGCTTACTTCCCTCAGCATGTGGAGTCTCTTCTGCATTTCAGCTGTCAGTGAAGTTGTTACTGGGTCCTTGGAGCTGAAATTCTTTGTTTCGTGGTAGTACATAACAGCATAGAGTAGTTATGACAGCAAATACTACGTAATGTATGGTTTTTAGAAAATAGTTCAGCAAAATAAGCTGTGTATTTAGTATTTTAAGTTAGCATAGCAGACTCTTGCGTATATTCTTGTTTTTATTCTTACTGCGTTGTAGTATGCTGGCAGGCCCAGCAGAGGGCAGCCGATACTTTAAGGATGGAAATTAACACTGGATTTGTTTTCCTTCGCTGCTGCTAGGTCGGTCGTCTAGAAAACGCAATTGGCTGGTATCACAGTCACCCTGGCTACGGCTGCTGGCTCTCTGGGATCGATGTCAGTACTCAGATGCTTAATCAGCAATTCCAAGAACCCTTTGTAGCAGTGGTTGTAAGTACTGTCTGATAGTTGATAAAACTGCAAAGCAAATTATGCTGAGAAGTGAATAACTTTAGGGTTTTTGTCCATGAACAGTCTAGTAGTGTGTGTTGTGCATGATGGAAGTGTTAGTTCCAACACTTAAATCAGTTTCAACCCTTTTGCTTTGTTGGCCACATGCTGGTCAAACCAGTAGTCTTGTTCTTTGAGGCTGTTTTCACTGCATTGTTCCACATGTTGTAGTTCTGCACAAATCTATATGCTGCTCTTAACTTGAGGATGGTACTTCTGCAGAAAATGCAGTGAGTAATCCATATTTAACCTCCTACAATATAACAAAACTCTGGTTTTGTTCTCTTGGGTGCCTCTTCCATAGGACTGGAGGAAAGCATTTTCACAGAGTTCTGTTACTTTGAAGCTAAAATGCCTTTTAGGTGAAATGAATGGCATAGTACAAGGTAGAAGATTCTAGGAAGTCTTTGAAGAAAAAATCTGAAGAAATCCTTCAGGCTCTTCAGTTCTTCCAGGCATCAGATCACATTTTAAATCAAAGTAAACCTTACAAGTATGACTTGTACATCTGTTGGTACTGAAGGCAATAAGGGAAAAAAGACTGAAGTTAGTGAGAAAGAAAGGATATAACTCTGGTAGAATTACATTACACAAGGATAGATCACCCCTAAGAAGTATTTCCAGCATGTGAGTTCCCCTATGTTATGACATCATAGGGGAATCATATGTCATAACATAACCATATGTTATGACATTTCACAGATACAGAACATTTCTTTTTTTTTTCTTTTTTTCTTTTTTTCTTTTTTCCTCTCTCCTCTCTCCTCTCTCTCCTCTCTCTCCTCTCTCTCCTCTCTCTCCTCTCTCTCCTCTCTCTCCTCTCTCTCCTCTCTCTCCTCTCTTTTCTTTTCTTATAAGTTGAAGCAGAGTATTAATAAATGTGTTATCAAGGAGGCTCCTTTGTTAGTCTTTTTTCTCTTCCACCAAAATACAGTAGGTTGCATAATGCTCTTTCTTAGCTCTAGTGGTTATAATATTAAAATGTGGATTTTTATTATGGTTTGTTGCTTGCTCTAGGTGGGATTTCTTTAAAGTATTTGGGAAAGAGAGGAAATTAGTTTGAAAAAATGGCCCATAGCCATTGATATTCCCTCTGTTTAGAGTCTCACACAAATGGATGCCAACTGAAAAAGTACTGTTAATGACTAAACTAAACCAATTTGCACTAATTATGCTTCTGAAATGCAATTGCTATTAATTTATGCCTGTAATAATTCATAAAACGTTACATAACAAGCATTGCCTGTATTTTTACAGATTGATCCAACAAGAACAATATCTGCAGGAAAAGTAAATCTTGGCGCGTTTAGGACATATCCTAAGGTAAATATTTAAAATAATCTAGTGCATGATCGCATGATCAATAAACTGTCTTTAAATAAGTAATTGATTGTAAAGATTAGTGGTTTGTTCATCTAACAGTTCGATTTACTTCGCTGTGCTATATATCAGTGTTCATTCTAGAAGACATGTTGACATGCTGGTTATTGTGTGTCTTTGGACATTCATTACCTTTAGAAAGGTTGACTTCTATTTTGTTCATAGATTTTTGGCAGCCTTAAATCAAATAGACTGTCTAGATAAGAAAGCTGTCCTAAAATTATATCCCTTAATATAGAAGTTTTTTAATGGATATAATTCTAGGTGACATTCATTAAAGTATTTGTTAATATTGTTCTATCATTTTTAGACCTAAAACATGCTACTAAAATTTTGACATTACATGTTGTAATTTGCTTTTCATTTTAGAAAAATATCACTTGAAACTTTCTACTTAAATCTTTTAAATAAATACTATGAATCTTCACAAAGTAATGTACAAAAGAGGTTAATTAACATGGAAGAGTTGGGCTAAAAACTAAGAAATCACATAAATAGTGGAGATCTAGATCTCCAAATGCAGTCTTTTGTTGATACTTCTGACTCATACAATTGTGCTATTTTATTTCAGTCTAATAAAGTTCAGCTGTATTGTTCAAACTTCCAGTTATCGTTGGCTTATCAAGAACATTAGTGTGTCATTCAGTAAAACTGTAACTAACAAAATGTTTATGAGAGGTTCCCAGTTGCATTCAAGCATTATTTTTGTGTTGATAAATATACAAAAGATTTCCTTAGAACAATTTGTGATTCAGAAGAGTATTCACCTCGGTTGGCAAAAACACTTCATAAATGCTTTGAGTGTTTGCACAGGGAAGAATCCTGTGCCTGAAAACCAAATCCTATATAGAAAATGCATATTTTGTATTTGCACAGAGGGTATTTATAAATGCACGAAGGGTATTTGTTAGGGAGTGTTCTGTGAGCAGTTCCTGCCTAATCAGTAGCTGTGAGGGGCACCATCTTGACTAAATAAGTAACTGAAGTTTTAGGTATCCTTAGGGCATATTAAAGGCATGTTTTTTCCCTCTTCTCATACCTTCTATCTTCTTTCCAAAGAGGATTGAAATCACTTCCAAGAAAGATAGAGAAGTCTTATCTTAGAAACTCTTCATTTCTCTGATCTAAGAAATGATCTAACCATAACATACCACATAAACTGTTAGAAAAAGGTGAACTATGACCACCAGGTTGCTTCCAACATGCTTTTCAATAGACCTGCAAATACAGTAACTTCTAGTAAAGCCAAATGTACACCTGAGATCCAAGAAAATCCCAAATTTCAGACTACCAGGGGAAATTTCATTTACCTTAGGCAAGTATCTTCCTTTGCATAAACGAGAACGTTGTGAAGTGCTTTCGAAGAGCTTAGTCATTTTGAGAAGTCCTAATCTTACTGTGTCATCTCTGCCCTTTCTTTGTTTAATTTCAGGGGTATAAGCCTCCGGATGAAGGTCCCTCTGAATACCAAACTATTCCACTTAATAAAATAGAAGACTTTGGTGTACATTGTAAACAGTAAGTAACATAAAAATTACTAACTTCAGCACAAGTTCTCTCTCTCCCCTTTTTTTTTAATATAGCTTAGTGATTCATTATGGAAAACTGCATTTCTTGGAGTGTTTCAAATCTTGAAGTTCTTTGTTGCTTTAGCAGTGTTGGTTTTGTGGAAAAGTGTAACTGTCGTTTATCAGAAGATACTTAAAAGGAGAACTGTTTTAAAGATGAAGTTACTTTTAACCTGGTTAAAAGCTTTAGCAGCTGGTTCTTGAACACTTCTAAGTGGTGGTGCTTTCTTAGGGCAAGGAGGAAAGGGTCAGATGTAGATACAGCAATAGGACTAGGTAGACTTATCTTGCTGCTCTTCTGAGCAGTGGCAACTGCAGTGCCTCTCTTTATCCTACAGTTACATGGCTGCAGTTTTTCAGTCATGTTTCTGGTAGTATTGGAAGGTGGAGCTGCTTCACAGATAACTTCAGCAACAGGAAGCATTGCTGCTTCATCTCTCCTGCTAGTTTAGTTTCCATGAAAAAGCAGTTTAATTTTAACCATTCTTCTATCCCCAGCTGTGTGTTCCTTACTCCATACGTACATTTACATGCTTGGCAAGACACTTGTTTTGCCAGGTCAGTCTCCTGATCTGATCCAACTTGTGGCAGCACACGCATTCTTGCTGGTTAAGCTCTGGTAGGATGAAAAACAGAGGCAGATGGTGAAGATGAAGGTTTGGAAAGAACAGCCAGGGAAAGCTGGGACCGCTTCTTCCAGTAACAGAGCCTGGTTTTGGGTCTGTCTTCAGATGTTTGACAAGCAGTACAGCTTAAGCAACTGTGTACAGAAAACTTCAAGATGTCATTGACACCAGCATGTCTTGTAGGCTGTTGCCTATATTTTTTTCATGGTTTTGGTGAATGGGTATCTCTTCTTCAGTGCATTTATAGTTCATGTAGAGTTTGACCCTGAAGAGATGAACTTAGAACAAATAAGAATTGATTTTCTTATATCATTTGAGAAAAATATAGAACAGTAGCCATACAGAAATCTTCGTTGAACTGTAATGTTTCTGTCATTTCAGAGTAGTTATTGTAAATCCGGCATTGCCCAGAAGTCCACACTTCTATGTATGAGAGGAAGCTTATGTTTTATCCTTTTTTTATTAGAGGTGGTCTAACAAACAAATGATTCTTTTTTATTTTTTTTTATTTATTTATTTAAGTTGGTAGTGTTTCTCAGGAAGCTGACATATGTTAAAAGCTATTTTTTAAAGTTACTCTGTTTGGAATGCCAGTGACTAATGATTGCTTTGTAGTAACAGTCTGGATAATCTTAGTCAAACTTCTCTGCCTTAATTGGTATTTAATGTCCAATGTGAAACTGCATCCATTTAGTCTTTTTAAGTTCACTGCATTATTTCTCACGTGAGTTGGATTTCTTACTTTGAATCTGGCACACATTTCTTTGAACGAACTGACTTCATTTTTCTTAGCATATGTGAAATAAGGCTATCTGTCACAGAAAGATAGTCTATCTAAGACTTTCTATCACAGAAATATTAAAGTGTGGTGTGTTGGTAGATTGTAAAGCATTGTTATTGCAGATGGAATCTCTTAGAGAAATGTCAAGCAAAGTAACTTTCCAGAGAAATTGAAATATAATAGGACTGTTACTACCCTTCTGAATTTCCCAATCAAAATAAAATTTAACATATGGCTTTCATGTTGCTGTAATTCGCCTACACAAATGATTTTGCGTAACTCAGCTTTCTATCTGCTTTGTCATTTCTTGTGAATTCTGTAGCATCAGTAAAGCCTGACTTTCAAAATAAATGTGATAGAACTTAAGATTATTTGTCTGTTAGTAACATTTGCTGTTATCAGATGTCCCTAATGGAATTAGAGGTGAGATATATGTAATCAGTCATCTATTAAAAAAAAAATTACTGTACTGAAGATCCCAAGCATGGGACATCATTGCATTGTACAAGAAGTTGTTAGGAAATTAATAAAAACACTTGCAGTCTCCTAAATAGAACACAGTGTATGCATGGGGATAATGTAAACCTGCATTAAAGCCATAAATGAAATACTTATGGAATATCTTGTAAAGTTAGAATTGGAACTGGGGTAACTTATCGTTTAGTGCTTTGAATTTCTGCAGATACTTGCCACTGATAAGAACTTTTTCAGAGAGACATCATATGGGTGTCAGAGCCAAACAAGATACATGGAAGCTTATCTTGTGTGCATGTTTGTTTTTAAAGGTATTATGCTTTAGAAGTCTCTTACTTTAAATCATCTTTGGATCGTAAATTGCTTGAGCTTTTGTGGAACAAATACTGGGTGAACACTCTCAGTTCTTCAAGTTTGCTTACTGTAAGTACCACAGTATGCTATTTTGTGCATACGTTTAATTCGTTAGTGCTGAAAGCCAGACCCTGTACTGTAAAATGCTTACTGGGACACTAGTAGGTCATATAGTTTCCACATTAAGGTTCTGTTTGTCACATTTAAGCAATAAAAGAAGGTTTCCCTAATCATAAATATTTAAATGTTCCTTATATCTGCTCTTTAAAAGTAAAAGGTGGGAATAACTTATATATAATTTTACTGAGTTCTGTATAAATTTAGACTTTGTCTTGTTTAAGACAAAGTGTTTACCTTTTAACCTTATAATACTTGACAGTACTGTAACGAATAGTATGCCTTAAAATAATATCATTGAAGAAGTAAACACTTCTTTTGTGGCTGTTTCTTTTTTTTTTTTTTAATACTTAATAGATGGAATTGTTAAAATGAGGTTGCAAGAGAAATACTGAAGGTAGATCTTCAATGGAAAAGTGCAGCATCAAAACCTTCCTTCTGCAAAAGCCAGTTTGAAAACTTTTCTCTGAGCCAAAGTCTGCTGAGTTTTACTTTCACTTTCTTGGTCCCCTTACTTAGGGAGTGCGTGAAAAGTGGGTGCCAATTTCAGTCTGAGTGTTTCTCAGCTGTTCAGCTCCTGCTCTCTCAACCACCACTCATGTACCACTCATGTTCTGTAGTACTGAAATTGCAGATACAAGTTAAAATGTGCAGTACTTGAGACTCTTTTCAGGTGTTGTTGATTTTTGTATATAAATGTTTGAATTTATGGCTTAGAATTCAATACGTTTATTGCTGTCTTTCTCCAAAGAATGCTGACTACACCACTGGCCAGGTCTTTGATTTGTCTGAAAAACTAGAACAGTCAGAAGCTCAGCTTGGCCGGGGCAGTTTTATGCTGGGTTTAGAAACTCACGATAAGAAATCAGAAGACAAACTTGCTAAAGCAACAAGAGACAGGTAAGATAATGCATGCATTCCCTGTTTAAAAAAAAAATGTTATTTTGTTTTATTACCAAGACTTTAATTGTAGTCTACCAATTAAATTGTAACCTAAAAGATTATGGATAGGAATGATTAGATTCTAGGTAAAAATGAGACCAATTATTTCTGAAGGTTTAAGAAAATACTTGTGTAATACTTTTATTTAAAAATCAAGAACTTCCCTTTTTTCATAATTCTTAATACATCTTTTTTCCCACAGATGGGGAAGGGTGTTTTTTGTTTGCTTTTTGCGTTTTTGTTTTTAAGAAGCAAGTTACAGAAATTGTAGCCTTTACATTTCACCACCTTGCCTGCCAGCAAATACTATTACCAGCTACTAATTGTCTGTTAATGAAATTACAACCATGGGGTACAGAGCATTATTTCAAAGGAATCATAGTGTTTTCCCTTAGTGTTCCTTACATGCGTGTTTGTAATTATCTCTCGTTTGTTAGTTTTGAAGTATAAAAGTGAACATAAATGGCTTCTCACAAATACATCTCTCTCCAAATGAACAGTCAAGTGATACGTGTGCTTAGAATATATAGGATTATAGTCACCATTTTTTCTGAGTAAAATCTTCTTAACAAAGAGTAGTAGTATCCAACAGAAGTCATACAGTATCTTGGGCTGTTCAACAACATTGTATTTGGCACATTCTAGACTCCGAAAACAAAAAGTACCTGCTAATATAAACTCTGGGCAATCTATGGAGAATTCAGGAATACATAAGATTCACCTGCATGCTTCTTAAAAATGTTCAGAGTGGGATATGATTCAATTTAATAAGGAACAGCTCTATAGAATCACTTGGAACAGGCAGCAAAAATTGAATAAAATCTGGGATGTTCCGATTTTCAGATTTGGAGGTTTCTGGTGCTCTTTCTCATCCTTTTATCTTGAATAATTTTATTTTCATTGTGCTTTTGTTTGTTTGTTTGTTTTCCTTCATGTTGGCAGTATGTGCCACAGGACAAACTTTACTAAGGAACAAACTCTGATTTTTGAGGTACCAGATGAGTAGTGAGTTTAATGGTGGGTGGGGAAAAAAAGGAAGCCTTACGTAAAGAGACTGATTTTTAAATAAATGACTTTGGGCAGGTCTAGGAAGATTTTGCTCAATACAACTCAGCTGAACGCAGACTTGGCCTTAAAGAGCGTGAGTCTGAAACGCTGCTGTTGGTCAAGGGCTTGTTTCACCATAGGCAGCGGGGGGATGCACGCACATGTAATCTGGTCATTACTAAGCAGAACCGGAGATGCTGTTGTGCCAGTGTGTTCTGTGTCCTTTTATGGAAAGTTAATAGCTCTGACAAGTTTTCCAACAAGCATGGTTGAGCTGGGTGGGTTTGTTTGTTTGCTTTTTGTTTTTTTTGCTTTTGTCTTTGTAGAAGCTAATACCCACTGAGGCAACTTCACTTGCAGAGCACCCTTCCAGTCAAGTTAAGGCTGTTGCTAATTCATGTTAACTGATACTTTCCAGTTCCTGCTGTGACACAGTTACAATGGCAACACTTTAAAGATACTGGAAAGAGGGGGTTGCTGATGTGTTTTTGCCTTTGATTTTCATCTGCAGGGTGTCCCAAAAGATTGACAGCATTTTATTTTCAAATTGTAAGAATTGAAAAAGTATTTTTGCATCACCCTATCATTACTGTTTCTTGCAGCATTTGCAGACATTTTTCTTTCCTGTTTTTGTTCTTAGTAGTTAGTTTATAAATTGTAAGACTGGAAGAGATTGCTGTTGTCTTTCTTCAGTGCTGCTTTCCTCTGCAACATAGGCTACCTTAGTTCCCAGAATTAATTATAACGCTTTTAAAGATGCACCTTTTTCTTCAACTAATAATCTTTCCTCTGAAAAGATAAAATCATTTGTCCTAAGAAAAGAGAAAAAAGCCAGGAGTAGCCTGGTGGGGGCACCAGAACAATTGATTCATTGACACCTAAATTATCCTGAGGGTAAATAAGGTTGCAAAGCTTGCTAAAAGCTGAATAAATATGTTGATTGGGTGTACTTGTTATAGGGGATAATATTGTAAGATATTAGCATAAAGCTACTTACACTTGGCTATATGAAATGTTCTGATTCTGTACACACACGTTACTGAGAGCAGTTTTATGAGAGTACATATTCATTGGCCAAACTGTGCTCCAAACTGGCCTCCTTTGCCTAGGATTGCTTGATCTGTCTAGTAATAATTTACCCCTATTCTTCCTGCCTTCAGTGATGACACATCTTTTGTATTTTTTAAGATATTTTTGTTAGTTTGACAGTACATTCCTCTAAATCAGGCATTGAATTAAACTTGGATCAATAGGAATCCTCTCAGCTGTCTTATTTTTTGAAAAATATACATATTACATGTTTTTACCTGATGAGCTCTATAAACTCTTCCTTGAATGTTCCCTGTAAAACAGTTTCTCTGGGGAGCTCTGGTTACCATATGTTACTGGCTTGAGCTTGGGCAAAGGAGATAAGGTAGAGAACACGGGCAGCCTTCAGTTATTGACAGAAGCTGGTAGCTCTCATCACCCAGGATTTTGGGGGAATTTTTTTGTTCAGATGACCACAGCACTCATTTTCTATTGTTAATGTAAGATGTCCTGAACTGCTAGACAAAGTTTTTTGGGGTTGGTCTTTGTGTCAAAAGACCAGAGCTGGTCAGTTGGCTTTTCAAAGCTATTGGCAACAATGGCTAAATTGCTGTGTGTGTGACTTTTCCTTTCTGGGCAGTTGGGAAGATTCATGGGGTTATGGGCACCCTGAACTTCCAAAACAGCTGAATATCTTCAAATAAAATGACAGTGGAGTTCGGTGTTTAGCCAACATTGAATTTATGCTTGTTTTTCAGCTGCAAGACCACCATAGAAGCTATACATGGATTGATGTCTCAGGTTATTAAGGATAAACTTTTTAATCAAATTAATATAGCTTGAAGTGCATCGCCAGCTGATATGCATCTCCAAAACAGAAAAAGTCATGGTTTCTTTCACTTGGACTTGTTCAATTTGGGAAACAGAGCTGGAGTGGAAAATTATTCATTTAATTTGTAGTACTTTAATATTTCCCACCTGTCTGACCAGTTTTAAAGAACAAAATGTTCTGAAATGTAGTTTAACTTTTTGTTCTTTATCATAAAACACAACCAGTTTGGAGAATTGTTCCAAAATTAAAATAAATGTGACTTTTACTGGATTTTGCTCTTAGGTATTTATCTCCATTATCCAACTGCAATAAAACAATTTAAAAAATGAACGAGTGTTTGGGGGACTGAATTTTTTGGCAAACATTAATCTCTTTTTCTTATTGTTCCACAGAAAAGTTCTATCCACTTAGATTAAATGGGTAACCTATGCATTATAAGAAGTTTGTGTCTCAGATTTTCATTTCTATGTTTAATTTTAAGAACTGAAATCCAATTTGATGATCTTCTAACAAGTTACTAAATTTAATGGAGCCATTCCTGGTTTAGTTTTACCGGCCCAGCCAGAAATGGTTTCTTCTCACCCTGAAGAAACATTTGTGCATGATACAACAATATTTTATTTCTAGCTTCACAGTTATGATGGACATTTTATATTTCTAGGTAGTCAAATTACAAACAGGCAGTGAAATTATGAAACTAACAAGAAGTTTACATAGTGCTGTTTTTTTCCTGCTTGCCATCTATTGCTTGTTGTAGTCACTTGCTGCCTGCAAAGGACCAAGATGAAAAATTAGTATCTCTGAAATATGAGTTAGCTTAATTTAGGGCCACAGATACTAAAATGCATTAATCATAATTGTTGCCTTACAACATGGTGCCGCTGCAGGGCTGATCCAAGTTTGTTTTGGAGGTTTCCATACTGCATTTCAATAATTCAAGATGTTTGGATTTCTTTTAAGTTTTTATCCTTAATCCTGAGTTTCCTGGGTTTTTTGGAATGTTTACTTTTGGGATAATTTATAACATGCTTTATACAATATGCCATTATGCTTTATACCTTCAGTAACTAATATTCCTTTTCAACCTTAACTATGCCTTGATGTGGGTCTTGTTTTTGTTTTGGTCTGGAAATTTTAATAGCTATTACTCATTTGGGGCTTTTCATTCAAATGGATTCCAGTGTATTTGAAGCTAAGATGCAAGTTATACAATGGAAACATCATTCAGCAAGGAAATACAGATACCCTGAAGCAGAAATTCATCAAGAGTTTTAAAGCAGCAGCATCTAACAGTTTAGGAAAAATACATTTAATCAGGGCTAGTCAAGCTCAGATAATTATCAGATGTGCAGTTTGATACATGGATGATTTTATGTTTCTTCCAGCATGGCAGTGGTGGCGGGGAGGCAGAAGAAGAATGCTTTGGTGTTTTAATATTCAAGGTTATTAATTTTTCTGGGAATGGCAAGACCAGCCTTCCATACAAGCAAGCATAATACAAAAGCCCACAGCAGTACCTTTGAAGGAAGACATAGCCGTGTACCTAGCCAGTAATTTTCCCTACTTTCTCTCTTCCATAGGTGTTTTTGAGACTTAAATTGTAGTATAGAGCCATTGTCCCACTTAGTATGTGAATACTTCATGAAGTATCCAACTTCTGTGAGATAGATACCTACTTGTAACCCGGGTTATATTTCCCACCTTATAGGATTCTCTTTGCGTAACATGGTCCAAAAGTTTTGGATATATCTAGCGTCCACCTGAAATATAAAATAATAGTTTAATCTCATATTAGCCTACTAGGCATATTTAAACTGTCCTCACTTACAATAGCCACGAGCTGAAATTTAACACACGTAGGCTTACAATGAATGTTTTTAGTCACGGTCGGCTTTATAATATCAATTTGTCTTATTAACTATAGCAATATTAATTCCCTTAAATGCTGATGTAAATAAAGTTGTCTGTTAAGTTACTTGCTTTGTTGCTTGCTGAGCACAGTGTTATAACCAAATTCACAATTATCCATGTGTTTGGCTATACCTGTGGCCTGTACGGGACCCTTTTTGCAATGTTCAGGAATCCCCTTGTCTTTGATCAACCATCGTTAATGCTAGCAATATTCCAAACTCTGCCTTTTACGGAGATCAGAATTCTGTTTATTGAAAATGGCTACCACAAGTGAATAATCAAATATGTCCACACATACAGGGATCCTAAGCAGTGGAGAATCATTCAGGTATAGGAAGTATACCATAATTCTAACAAGAAGTTTGGGGACTCGGGAAAAAAAAACGCTGGAGTAAAGGTGTTCTTGAGAATTGTACATGTTGTATATCAACTCTATACAAATACGTACATTAATTCTTTCACGCTTGCACCCACTTCTTCGTTTTTGAGCAATATCACAATTTATTAAGTAGCCCCGTACCTCACATTCATGCCAGGCCAGAAGAAATGTTCCTTGAGCAAGGGACTCATTTTCTTTGCCTTCAGTGGTAGTTTATGCACACAATCTCAGATTAAATAGAACGAGCCCTTTTAATCTTCCTATTTGATAGATGAAGCTTAACTTTCTTGCACTTGTGTCTTCGTAAAACTTTGTGTCTCGTTTTGGACATTTTGTTTTTACCTCAACCTGCCTTGTCCTTCATGAAATTTCAGAGAGGCAGACTGTTCCTACAGATACAGTAATAGCCTTTGAAGTTTTAAAGTTGCCATGAGCTTGGGCACCGGATCACTCTTGCAAAGCAACAGTACATTGCTCCAAGGCACACAGTGTTTGTGTAGTACTTCTCAATTTAGTATGAACTGTAACGCCAGTTCTGTTGCAGTTTGCTCACACAAATTTGTAGGAAAGTGTTTTCTTTTTTATTTTATTTTCCAATTGTTAGTGTAACCAGCTTACTAGACAGCAGCAAGGTAATAGGACCGGTTTGGGTTCTGAGGGTTACTTGGAGTTCCTATGGTACTGTATATATGGACATTTATAGCTTCATAGCTGTGCCCCAAGTAGTCCAAATCAGAATTGGACTCTTACACTGCTAACATAGTATGTTAATGTACAATATTTAAAGTATTTATTGAAATCCTAATATACAAGATTTTGCATATCACACCATAAACTAGGTTAAGATAAAATGACAAAAGCAAATGCTTTCAAGAATCCAAAAGTAGGCAAATTTCAGTACTAAAGAGTTGAGCTAGCATTGTTTTAAGGGTGCAAATCCCTAAGAGGTTAAAATTACTAAAATATGTAGTGATAATATATAAGATTAATTGCATGCATGTAGGATTTTTTTTCAGCTTGTGTCAAGTCTTAAAGAGCAGACATCAGAGAGCCTCCAGTTCGTTGAAGGATTTTTCTGGAGTTAAAAACAATTATGCTAAACCTTTAAGGAATTAATGAAGTAACATGTTCCTCAGGGTGTATTTTTTATGAGCTGTAGTTTTACTTTTCAGAGCCTAGGAATAATATCCATAAGGAAATATGTAATTTAGGAACGTTAATTTTGACCTTCAGATGAAACTTCTAACATATGAAATATTTGCTGTGACGTTTGGTTTGTTTTTAATTATGAAAAATTGCTTCATACAGGGCTTTCTGAAAACTACAGTATTCTGGGAAGTAGCATGGTCCACTGGATAGGTCATAGGACTCCATCTCAGGAGAATTGGGTTTTCTTCCTGACTTCTCACAAGCCAGGATTGCATAAACTTTAGCAAAGCGTTTTTGCCAGAGCAAGTGTCTGTTTTCCTCTCTATGAAATAATGAGACTGATCTTAAAAATACAGATGAAAAAGGATATGCAAGTACTATCATTTTACGTACTAAAGGTCATCACTACATCTCCAGTTTGTCAGATATTAACCACCTCAACTAGCAAGTCTCAAAAATACTGTTAGCAAAGAATGTTTATTGTATTTTGCATAGTTTGTTTAGATTATCTTGGATAGGAAGTGCTTAAGCCCTTTAAGGGGATTATAAATATACTTTTTAGGAACTCTTCATTTTCAGCTGAAACATGCATTCAACTCCTATGCAATTTGTCCATCATTTCCTGTGTGAATTTCTCTGTTGTAGACACAATTACCTTAGGGCTTGTGTATAACTGCAGTGGCATTACTTTATTAAAAACTGAAATTAACTTATGTGCCTGCATCTAATGGCATGTAGTAATTTAGTTGTAATTTAGTAATTACAACCATCTGAACTTTTTTCTCCAGCTGAAGACAAGTTGCCTTCATTTACACATCACTGGAGGTTAGAATGAAGCTTGTATTTTTAATCTGTTCCTAAGGAAGATATTGTCAGTCTGAGTCCCACGACACTGAAGATATAACTGGAGAAATGTGGAGGTACTAAATCAGCAGATATCCCCTCAACTTAAGTGAGATTTGTGCATTTTGTATTGTGATACAAACTCCAACCAGCTCCTCATTATACTTTTTTTTTGTGGAACATCTACCTTTTCCTTTTTAAAAAATCTTATGACAATTAGGTAAAAATCTCAAAGTGGCCAAAATGGTTTAACACAAATATTTATATAAAAGCCGGGGACACGTAACATGTAGATAACAACTTACATCTCTTTAAGAATAAAGAAGAATGACTGTGTGAATACTCACATTCACTCGCTATATAGTGTTTGACAAAATAATGCTGAGATACCAGTACGTCTTCTGACTGTTTCTGAATATTAGCAGCATAGAGTAAGTTTTAGTTTCTCTTCCTAGTTCGTCTATCAAACTTCATAACAATATTTGGAAATCTGTTATCTTCTACAGCTCTGTCTGGTGCTAAAGTGACAGCACCAGAATGGCTATTCTCTCTATGGTGAAAACTAAAAGGGCATTTTCATTTATTTTGCTCATCTTTGGAGACTGAATCTTGCATTTCCCAAATCAACATTGTAGTCTCTGCTGGAGGTAAGATACAATGTTTATAAAGACACATTATAAGCATCATGAAGATGCTTATAACAAAGATAGGTTTCTAACAACTTCATTTTTACTTCCAGGCTCTAATATATTTTAATGCTGGTGTTGGACCAGTTTTAATTTTATTTTAGTTGTATTTGCAGAAATCATTTTCGAAACTTATCTAACAGCAATCTGTTTCATTTCATAGAATCATAAAATGGTTTGGGTTGGAAGGGACCTTAAAGATCACCCAGTTCCAACCCCCTGCCATGGGCAGGAACACCTCCCACCAGACCAGGATGCCCAAAGCCCCATCCAGCCTGGCCTTGAACACCTCCAGGGATGGGGCATCCACAGCTTCTCTGGGCAGCCTGTGCCAGTGCCTCACCACTCTCTGAGTGAAGAACTTCCTCCTAACATCTCATCTAAACTTCCTCTCTCAGTTTAAAGCTATTCCCCCTTGCCCTATTGCTACATGCCCTGGCACAGAGTCCCTCCCCAGCTTTCCTGTAGGTACTGGAAGGCTGCTGTAAGGTCTTCCCGGAGCCTTCTCTTCTCCAGGCTGAGCAACCCCACTCCCTCAGCCTGTCTTCATAGGAGAAGTCACTTTTAGTCACTTCAGAAATTCTCTCTCTTAGCTTAGGTTTTGCTTAGGCTTGCACAGTTCTGTTATCAGCAGTCAGTATAAGCAAAATTGTTATCCAACCCCAAACAGAAATTAGATCGAAGAAGGAATAAAATCAATTAATGACAACTACCCAATGAAGATCTTGTAACCTCCACTGGAAGGATGCTAAGAAGGCACTGTGGGGAAACAGCTCACAACTAGTGCTTCTCAAACTTGCCCAGCACAGGGAATTGGGTTGGGTTTATGCAAAGAAGACTCTTAAGGTGTTTTATGTCCATAGAAATAAATTTCAGTTCAATGTTCCAATCTAGAATTGTGAGAATTACAGCCATCTATGATTTTATACAGGTATTTCCAAAAGCTGTTTTGAAGACAAAGACTTCTTGTACTCAGCCAAATTACTGCCATACTGGAGAGTACACAGATGATTGTTTAATACTCCATGCCACTAGATGAGAATCCTATTTCAGATCTTAATGAATAAATATTCTCTCTGAAACTTCTCATAGCTTTGTCTGCATTTAAATCAAATTACTAACAGACAGCCCTAGACACCTGCAAAATCTACAGCTATGAGGGAGACCAGACTAAGTCCAAAATTAACTTTCATAATATTAAAGTACTTTTTTAACAGAAACATTTCCCAGAACAAGCAGCTCCAGGGCATGCTCAGTTTGGATTCCACTGCTGAAATAAGGGCATCTTATGATCTTTTGTATCCTCTAAAAGAAGGATATAGGAAATTCCAGGTTGGAAGGACAGGACTCTTTATACCTTGTCTGCATTTCTAACAAAGGTCAAAGTAAAATACGCTTGCTCTTTACAACATTCTGTATTTTTTCCTGTAAGAGAAATAAAGTCCTAGTCTTGGTTGCATTGGAAACAATAGATTTTGCCACTGACTTCAACTGATGCACTTTTATGTTCCAACCAAATGTCTGCACAACATGTATACATTTTTTTGACTTACAGTGAGTTATTCATATGCTTATTTCATAGAATCACTGACTGGTTAAGATTGGAAGGGGCCTCTGGAGGCCATCTGCTCAGCAGGGCCACCTAAAGCTGCCTGCCCAGGACCATGCCCAAATGGCTTTTGGAGATCTCCAAGGAGGGAGACTCCACAACCTCTGTGGGCAACCTGTGCTGGCGCTCTGTCACCCACACAGTGAAAAAATGTTTTCTGATGTTCAGAAGGAACCTCCCGTGTTCCAGTTTGTGCCCATTGCCTCTTGTCCTGTCATTGGGTTCCACTGAACAGGGAAAGGATCACCTCCCTGCACCTGCTGGCAACACTAACACAGTCCAGGATACCTTTAGCCTTCTTTGCAGCAAGGGCACATCACTGCTGGCTCATGTTCAACTTGGTGCCCACCAGGACACCCAGGGCCTTTTCTGCAAAGCCCCTGCATATGCTGATGCGTGAACTTTACACTTCGTGTTGAACTTCATGAGGTTCCTGTTGAGGTTGCCATGGATGGCAGTACAACCTTCTGGTGGTGCATCGGGCACTGCTCCCAGTTTTGTGTCATCAGCAAGTAACTAATTCACTAAAATAAGCACCAAAAAGGTTGGTACATTTAAAAAAAAAAAAAAAAGTTTCCTCATTGGAAAAGCATATTAAACATTACCCAACCTTTTTCTAATGAAATGATTATGCAAAATACGGTATTCACTCAATCTATTAAATTTACACATGGCGGGAAACAAACCCCTCAAGTTTAGCTTTGGTGTTGCCAGGAATTTGTGCTCACAAGAAGCAGCTGACACACAGCAAGAAGGGGCAACACCAGATGGAAAACCTGCAGCTAACCAAAACCTAAGTGCCCACGGCATTAATAAAATACTAGCAAGGCAACGAGCTCTTAGCAGCAATGCTATTCAACATCCATTTATTTTAACAGGTTTCAAAGCTTCCTCTCCTCCTCTTGACAATCTCCTGGCCACTGGCCTCCTGTACCCACAGGGACCCCGCTGACAGAACCAGCACCCAGCCCGCCCCTGGAGGCACACGAGGGGCCGGGCAGCCAGAGCACCCCGCCACCACCACCTCCCTCAGCCCCACCGCCCACAGCCCTTACGCAAACGGCGTCGACTCCCCGGCGGCTGCGCAGCCGCGCTCCCCGCCCTCCGCGCCGCTGATTGGGTGGCGAGGGCGGGCGGCGGGAGCGGCTCCCCCGCCTTACGCTGTTGGCGTTGCGTTGCCGGGGCAACCCCTGAGGGGCTGCGTGATGCCGGCCCGGTCCGAGTCCTCACAGAGCCCCCACCTCCGCTGCTGCTAGGAGGTCTACGAAAAGGCCCCGGAAGGTATTTCCGTGATAAAAAACAACAAGTGCACTTCCCAATAAAACGAAATTATGTCCCTTCTGCTCTCCCCACCTTTATATAAAAAAATGAAATCATTTTTTTTGCACGTGGATCAAGGGGGTACTGCTGAGCTTCAGCCTTGCTTAGGGAGGGAGGAAGTTTCTTCTGGGTTTATGGTT
This sequence comes from Anser anser, assembly GCF_964211835.1. Lineage (NCBI taxonomy): Eukaryota > Metazoa > Chordata > Aves > Anseriformes > Anatidae > Anser > Anser anser. Next base: position 36,365,900 of record NC_139721.1, read on the forward strand.
TTAATCTTCGCTTTTCCTCAGTTTCTCATAAATGTAATCCTGATAAGGTGGGTTCTCTGTGCCTTGGTTTATGTGGCTGCATGAGATGAGCGTTTGGGTGCTTTTTGCTCGCTCCTCCGTTGTTTTGATAGCACTGATGGGGGCTGTATCATGCACTGGCTAAAAAAAACACAGCCTGTTTGTACTGCCTGGTCAAGTTCCTTTCCTTGCGGTGTTTTCATCCCCAGACTTTACACAGCCAGATCAAAACGCATCTTGCCCTCCCCCCCAGCTCCGCTCCTCTAAGTTATCATAGCCCTATAAAACCTGCCATAAGCAGCTACGTGGTTTTTATCTAGTCCTCAGCTCACCAGCTGCCATTAATTAGTTGTGTATGAGAATTACTTCCCTGTGGATCACTGTGCTCAGGTTTCCACATGAAAAAGACAAAGAATAAGGTACAACATTGAAACAACAAATATCACAATGATGCATTTAAATGCTATTGAATACACTAAAAGTTTGAAAAAAAAATACAGCAGTAAAGGTGAGGTTTTTATAAGCAGCAAACACTACACAGAAGTGTCATGGTAAGCAAAAAGACTTGGTTGGGAAATGTCAGATTTGAAGGATACATATCAGCTTTGTTTAAGACGTGGTGCAAGTAGTGTAATATTTTGCTTTTGTTTTTAAGGCATTTTATGAAGCTACATAGAAGAGCACATGCAATACACTTAGTGATATTAAAAGAGGTAGAGCAGTTTGGCCTATTACGGAATTATGGTTCGACTAACGACGGACCTAATTGCTAAAAACGTCAGTAACAAGAATCGCAAAGAAGAGGACTTCGGACAGTACCTGCGAAAAATGACTCATCTGAATTTATCAGATAAAAATATAGATGCAATTGTAAGATTTATTTCTCTTTATTCCTTTTAACCTGTCTATTCAAATGTTTTGTTGTTATTCTTCTGATGAGTTGCTTTAGTTGTGAAGACTTGCAAGCAAAGTTTATATTTTACAGCAGTTACATGTTTTTTTAACATTTATGTTTATTTGTAGTTAAGCCTATTTCTGTGGAAACATGCTTCACTATCACAAGTGATGTTATTTTGTAGAAAACTGCTTGTACCTAAAAGTGTATAAATTGATTTTAAATGCAGATGCATTTGAAATATGTAAACAACCTTTTAGCTGTAAATTTTCATATAAAACATCAAAGCAAGTGACTATAACTCCAACAGTATTATTAGTCATTAATAATAAATTATTTCTTGACCTGACACTTTTTTATTTCTGTTGCAAAAATCTTGTTGAAATATTTTACCTACCAGAAACTGTAGAAATATATTCAACTATGTGATAGACAAGAAAGATATTATCAGTGCATTATTTTTTGCGATTCATCAAAAAAACAGAAAATCCATGTAAGCAATGATACAAGAAAGAGAGGTGAACTGAAGTGTTAAGGTGAAATATTATTGCAGTAATTCACAGAGCTATTATTGAAATCTGCAGCTCTAAAAATGTAAACAATTTGCTATTTTGACTGTTTTATACAGTTGTTACATTGTAAAGGGCCTTTCAGGATATCACCAGTATAGAAATAATACCTTTGCTTACTTACCGCTTTAGCCACTGAATACAGCCAGGTTGTTGCCGCTGAATCAGTAGGTGCAGAACTTTGAAGGCAGTGCCCTAGCCATACTGAAAACTAGTTGTAGTGCTTTTGGAGACCATAGGTATAAGCTTAACAATAAAAAAAAAAAAAAAAAAAAAAAGATTATCAGCAACAGTATATTTTTTTTTATTTAAAGATTTGTATTTATTGATGGTTACATTTATAAAAAATATGGAGTGTGGAATAGAGGGAGATGTAAGGAAGTAGTAATTTTGCAGATCAGATTTATTTTTTTAAGGATGTAATAATGATATTACATACTATTAAGTGCAATGCTTATTTTCTCTAATGCCGTATTTTTTCCATTCTTGGTAATTTTACAAAGAGTTGTTAATTTGCAGCAAAATATTTTCAATCTGTCTGTGGTTTATTCCAGAGATTTCAGGGGAAGTCTGAAAAAGGAAAGCAGAGTTCAGGAACGGGATATAAACCAAGAGAGGTTAACGGATTTGGACTGGTGTAATGGCTTTTTCAAATTAGAAAAGTTAAAATCTACATTTTTTAATTGCTCCCTGGGGCTTATTCATTAAAAAAAAAAAAATGACCTTTTTATTTTCAAAGATTAAACCTCCAAACTTAACCCAGTCCTCTTTTGAGCTTAACAGTGTGAAATTTATAAGGTTTCAGTAAATCCTGAGTTAATTCGAGTCCCCTTGAGATACTGAGCACATTTTGAAATTGCTGAACCCCAAATAACTGAATTGTTGTGTGCAATGGTTTTCTGTTTAAAAAACAAGTGTGATTTCAGTCAAGAAGATTTACGTACCTTGTTCCATGGGAACAGACCCATGCAAGCAAATGGTTTTATTCAGCTCACTTTTTAGCATAGTGAGTTGTTAATTTGATCAGTCCATTTGATTAGTACTAGTTCATCAGATGCCATACAGAAGTTTTAGAGAAACCCTTATAAAAACATGCTATCGTTTGGTTATTTAAGAAGGATACTTAGAAAGAAACTTCACATTTGAGTGAAATCTTAGGATCAGAAATATATTAAAATACATTGATGTGAAAGTTTTTGTAGGAATCATTACTCCTTCGCCAAGAAATGGTTTTTGTTACATCACTGAGATTTGATGGAAAGAACTCCACTAACAATGGGCTTTTCTGAAATCATTCAGATGAAGGCAGGGAAGGGAATGAAGTCACACAGAATGTGATCTACCTGCTGATCCTCAGCCGTAATCCTCAGCTTCTGTACAGCAGAACAGTAACGACAGATTTCTGTCATAAATCTATGCCAGAGATTATTATTGACTCTAACTCATTCTTTCTAGGAAAAATATCATTTAAAGTGTTTGTTAAAGGTAAAAATGTAGAAACAATGCAGCAGAACTTAAGGATAAAAGCAATCAACAGCTTCCAGAAGCAGGTAGTGAATACACTTTTTATAGCATTAATTTTTTTTATTTTATCTTTTTTATTTCAGGGTGACATCTCTTTGTGTAGAAATCTTAGAGTTCTGTATTTATATGATAACCGAATCAGTCAAATCCAGAACTTGGGCTTTGCTTCAAATATAACACACCTTTACCTTCAAAACAATTGTATTTCATGTATAGAAAATCTCTCATCACTGAAAAACCTCGAAAAACTGTAAGTTGAAAATCATGTATTTATTTTGCTGGTAAAAGGATAACTATTACACTAAGAAATTCAAAAATGATGTAGCCTTTTAAGATCCCTTAAGTTGTTAAATTTCACGTTTCAAATAAAAATTGATTTTTCAATGAAGTGTTTATGATATAATGAGTGAAGTAATAACATAACATACTGACATTTAAACTGTTTTCCTTTTTTTCAGCTATTTAACAATAATAGAATCGATACATCAAATTTCTAAAACAGACTTTGATCTGTCAGCTATATGATCTACTTGCACGTTGTGCTTATTTTTTAAGTATTTTGAAGCCTTGTGTTCACTTTAATGTTCAAAGGATGTTAAATCTATTTTGGATTCTATTTTTCAGGTATTTGGGGGGTAACTACATCACTGTAGTAGAGGGCTTGGATAAATTAGAAGAGATAAGGGAGCTACATATTGAAAGTCAACATCTCCCCCTTGGCGAAAAGCTTCTCTTTGATCCAAGATCTCTTAGGTCCTTGGCAGTAAGTACATTTTGAGGTTTTCAATGGGTCATTAATCAATAGGTAGTGTTTTTAGGAGAAATAATTAGGACTTGATCATTGCATGTATTCTTTTTCTGCTAATTGGTAGCAGCCTTAAAAGTTCTATCAAGGGACTCCCATCCCAGTTGTCATATAAGCAGGGAGTCCAGCAGATTCTAACAACTTCATTTATTTTTCTGTGAAGGATGGAAATGAGAATGAAGAGAAAGAGGAAGTAAGGAAATGTGTGGATGCACTACCCCAACAGAATGTGAATAAACAAAAAAAAAAAAAGAGGGTAGGAATTTATCAGAATCAGTTATTTTAGTTTATTTATTAGACTTTATTTACTGATGTTTGTAGTTTTATACTCCAAGAAAAAATCACCTTGCTGTATCTCCCAATGCAGTCAGAGCTTGATGATCTGTTTTGTGAAGATGAACAAAGAATGCTCACTGAGAAGTGAATTCTTTTCATGTGTATATCATAAACATTTTACCTAGCTCTAATTTGTGCTGGTTTGAAAAGAATTAATCCAAGACATGTATTGCTATTTTCGTTTAAAAGAAATGGGCCATTCCTGTGACAGCACTTTTATTTTGTTTCCTCTATTCTGGAGAGATGATGAAAGGAGAGAGATTATACAGCTGCAATTTTCCCAGCATGGTAACTCATACACTTCAGTATTTTGCAGCATCCTGGCATAGACACACTAACATTTTGTTCTTCCTAGCTTTTATTTAAGTTTGGGGGAGGGAGGGGGGGCTGCTTTGTTTTTGTTTTGTTTTGAGAAACGCTTTTCACCCTTGACCATGTAACACCTTTTTAAAAGTTACACGTGAAAACGTTCTGGTTTTACCCTGTAGGCACTAAGTGTTTTGTCCCTTTTTAAGACATCGCTTCTTACATCATCATCTTCTCCTGTTTTTGGCCAAAAACATGGGGCCATATAGTTCTCAGTGCACTGTGAGCAAATGTTTTGCTGATGACAATATCCCGAATCATTTGTCTGATGAACTTGTCACACTGTGTATATCAGGATGATACTGGTAATTTTTGTCTGAAAGGCAGATCTTGTTCGTAGCTCAGATTTTAGAAGAGGGTTACGTTTCCAGATATATACTGCTGAAATAGGCATTTTCTAACCAACGGTAGGTGCTATATCTGGTATAATTCTAAACTCACTGGATTAGGTGCTCTTTTTCACCTTCTAGAGATACAAGCTTCTTGTTACTTTTATGTGAAACTACGTTAAGTATTTCCTGAGATAAATACCTGAAACACATTTACTTCTTACCTAGAATGTAAAGATCTCTGCAACTATTGCCTGTTAGGAAAGGCAAAGTGCATTATGTGACTCACTAGTGTTCCAAAGAAGGGACAAGGAGTAGAGAGATGTATACAGCGAAGCTGGCAGTATCAAGCCTGAAAGAATAACAGGATAATCCAGCTGTTAAATGAGACTACATGGGTATCAGATATGGCTTTGAGCTCTAGGTGGTTCAGATGTAACCATGGAATAAAACAGTCAATTTCTGTGTCTGTAATCTACTTCAAACGTAGAGTTACTAACACTTGCAGAACTCTGTAAAGCATTTGAATGTGTTTAGGAAAAAAAAAAAATCTGCATTTGTAAAGAATTCCTGAAATAGTAGAGAAATAATTTTACTTTGGGTTGATTTCAAAATCAAAATGAACAGCACTTGAGGACAAGATGCAAAGTCAACAGAAAACAATGTGTATGAGGTAGTTGCATTTATGTGTTTCTGCTTCATTCACTTGCTTGTTAAGACAATTTTCTGTAAAAATTTACAACTGAGTCATGCACGGCATGAAAAAATTTTCTGCTTTTTTTCCTCCAGAAATCCTTGTCTGTGTTGAATATCAGCAATAACAACATTGATGAATTAGAAGAGCTGGCAGTTCTGGAAAATCTTTCTTATCTTAGAGCAGCTGACAATCAACTTCAACATATGAAGGTACTAAAATCAATGTTTGTACTATTTAGTATGGATGACTAAAACAATAGTCAAACTCATCTTTATCACAATATAGATGAGTAAAAATAAACTTTACTTCTACAGTTACTGAACCTCTGACTTTCCGAGCATGTTTTTCTCATCCAAATATCTCGTTGAGATTAAAAATAGAGAACCATTTATCTAGGATGTCCGAATGTCCTGTAATCCTATGCAAAGAGCAGTCGTGCATGCATCTATCAACTGAGTACATTCTGTTTCTTCAGAAAAAGTTAACTTTCATTGGTTAGTAATTATTAAAACAAGTATGGTTACTAGTTCTTAGAACACATAATGCCTTTTACATTGAATTTGGCAGTTCTGTTTGCTACTGAGGAGATTCTAGTACTGTATGTGCATAATTTAGCAAATACCTAGGTCAATATACTTTGTTTGGACTCTTAATTTTTTATATTTTAATATTTAAAAATGATGAATGATGCAGTCTTTTTTTTTCTTCCTTTTTTTTTAAACTAGGGTATTATTAATGTCTTGTATTTCAAGCTGTGTCTCTGGCTGGTGGTTGTGACTGAATTCATATAGAAGTACAATTCATGTAGGCTTATGCTAGATAATTAAAACCATATTGAATGTGTTGGCTACATCAAAATAACTGAAAGCTTTTTAAAATAGGTAGTCTTTCAAAAAGGACTCCTCTCAAAAACGAGTCTATTCAAAAGAAAGCTTAGTACAGTGGCTTTAATTGTTTCTTCCTTCTTTAAGTACAAGAGACTTCAGTTGTGATGATCTTAAAGAAGATTGTCATAGCCAAACAAGTGATTGTTACTAAGAATGAGGTTGCCAGTTTAAAGACAGCATTTTCAGTGTTTCAGAGGAAAAAATGGTATCTTCTCAAACAGAATAAGTGGATAAAAAGATTGCATTATTCAGTAACTGAGTGTATGGTATTTAGTTAATTATTGCATTTCATTATTCTATCATCAGATAGACAAGAATTACTATTTATCCAAATCAATCAGACATTTAGATTTCCGTGTTATAAGGTCACAGCTTTTGAAAAATTATGTGGTTAGCATTTGAGCTATTTACTGCTCCTGCTATCAGTTACACTTGGATCAAGCTGTGATAAATTTTGAAAGTGATTGTCCTGTGTTTCCTATAAACAATCTCCAAATTTTGAAAATATGGAGCAGGTAGAGTATTTCTATTCATATTCTTTGAGACCTTTAATATTAATGACCATATTAAATGTGACAAACCTACAGGGTAACACAGCTGGATATCCAGCTTTCCAGCTACATTTACTGTTTTAGAGATTATGTACTAGTACGTCCAGTTATTACAAATATAAATTCTTATTTAAATTAAAAAAAGCATTGAATAAGCAGTAGGCCATGCAAAGTATTTCTTTTAAAAATGGCAATTTTAGCTCTGCTTAAATGCTTTAACTTACACTGAACAGCTACCAGGAGAATGATCTTATAGATCCACTAACTTTTAAAAAATAATTGAGAGAAGTTTTGAGTATGTTTCAATTTTTCTGCACTCCTGAATTTCATGATTCCTTGGTTTACATTATTCTACAACTGATAGTTGGAAAAAAACTAGGGACTACACACTTGTACTACATACACTTAATAGGTTCTGCAGGCTGAGCTTGTTGCTTACAGCAAAGGCTCTTTCATTCCCACACAATCTGCCTGCATACCCCTTTCTCTTGCTCCCATGTTTTCAAAACTCTGAAATATACCTCTTCTGCATGCCAAAGGCTCTAAATCCTGCTTTCCTATCCCCACTATCCCATCACTGCTATCAAGAACATCCCCAGGAATTTTTGGCATCGAGACCATGGTGGTACCACAAAACAGAGGAGCAGTGGAGAGTCTGTCTGCAGCTGTGCTGCACCCAGCGGGAAGGGAGCTGTAGAGGAGCCACCCAGATCTTAGCAGGGCTGGTCACAGCAGTGATCTGTGTAGCAGAGGTAGATGGCATGCAGGAATAAAATGGAATCTCTGCAAAAGAGGGAAATGTGAAACCCTAACAAATGCATGAAACGCTTTTCCTCATGTGGACTTTTCTTCACTTTTGTATAATTAGTATTATTACTTTATATCAAACATTTATCTACTTTTTTTCACATCTTTATTAAAAAAAATCAAAAACATACTCCCTCAGTTTTCAATGATGCCATGCTGATTTCAGCATAGTAGAAAATTAGGGCTAGTAAAGTCAAGCACTTAAGGTTCTGGCTAATTCAGGGAATTGTTAGCATAATTAACAGACATCAAGGATTATGACCTTGTTTCACATGACTGAAGTTTATATAATGTAGTCTGAACAGTAGACAGGACAGAAATTAAGTAATTTTCCCCAGTTCATGCAAAGTAGCGTACTGTGACTAGCTACCACAAGTAAAAAAAAAAAAAAAAAGAAAAGAAAGAAAGAAAGAAAACATGTTATGCCAGTTATCAAGAATATAATCAATTTTAATAGAATTGGCTTTTCTTTGTTTTCTGTTGCTTGCTACTGCAATTATTGTATCTTATTGAGCTTCTTGTTTACTTCAGTTAGTTTCATGAGGACTTCTAGGCCTCTGTATATTTAGGTAGGAATACTAAGGGGATTTTTTTTCACAGCTATTCCTAATAAACTATTCCTGTTTACAGAAGGCCAGCGTGTATGTACGTATGTGTACATACATACTACACAGTAGGTTTGGGAAGATTATGACTTATGTGAGTGTTTGGATGGATAGATGGATAGTGAAAATATAGCTAGAAATACCTATGAAAATCTGTATTTCCTAAGTCTTTAATTTATTCAACCTCTGCCCAGTATTGATTATGACAAGAGGATATCACAAAAGATGAATTCGTTCACTTCAAAATTGAGTCAGGAACAAGAGAGAAAGTATAGATTTTCTCAAACAGATTATGACAGGCAGTCAAAACGGTGACAAATTGCTGTCTGTAGATGTAGTTAGGGCAGTTGGAGTAGACTTTTCCGATAAAAAGTGGAGCATACTGGTCAAATACCAATTCTTAAACGGCCATCATTAATTGGTAAGAACATTATTGCCAGCACCCCAGCACCCCAGCTGCCTGCTAAGGCACTCGCCCTTCCCCCTCTCCCCCCCCCCAGATGGAATATAATTTGCTCGTTGGTATTTTGTAGCAGACCTCAAAGTGATAGCATGACATGATCATTTATCAAACGGAGACTGCCCAGAAGAGTGTCTGGTCCCTTTAGTACAGCTTATTGAAAGGCTGGGAAGTGAAAGCACTTTATTAGAGACAGGAAGGCAATGAACAACTAGAGCGTATCGAAAGGGTAATCATATTTCAGCAAAGGATTAGTGTGCTCTTAGATAAACATACACTGGAGTAAGCATGTTCTGGGTCATTTATCAAGTAAGTAACAGCTAACAAAAATCTACAGGACTCTTTGTATGCATTCATCAAAGTTAAACTGTATACATTTTATTTCAGTAGTAGACAATTTTGTATTCCAAAACTATTACGTGAACAAATATATTTCTAGTGAAATCCAGAACATGTTAGAGATTTCAAAAACAATGCTTGAATGGCCAGGTAAGAATAAATAAATACAATTGTGAAATCTTACTTCATTTTTAATAGCCTAGCCTAAAACCAGAATTCTTCATGCTCACATTACCCAAGTGATTTTCTAGATTTGAAGGAGCTGAAGACATCTACATTGCTATAAATTTAATTGTTGGCATCTAGCTACAAAATTCTGTAGACTTCGCAAGTTAGAATCTATCAGATCACGATCAGTAGATTTTTATTTTCAAATTATTACAACTGTACAACATAAAGAAATTGCCTCTTCTCTTGCATTCATACAGATTGTTTTGAATCCTTGCTTAAGCTTTTCACACATATAAGGCAGCATAACAAGAACCACAGTTAAGTGAAATTTTGAAAATAAAGTATTTCAGAAGGTAGAGTATCTGAGTAGAAAGGACCAATCTGCTAAGCTTTGCATCCTTTTAGCTTGAATTTATTGTGCTTAAAGAACAGAGGAAGTTTTATCTGGGTCATACTGCCCTTGGGTAACCAGACAGAAACCCAGATGGAGAAAGGTATATTTCAAAAATTTCACTATTTGGGCCAATGCTGTAACTGACCACCCACAGTTATTGTAGGCTGGGGGTTACCATTCCTCCTGTAAAATACAATTTTTCATATGCGTAAATAGGCAATCTACCTTGGCTTATGATTTTTAGCCTTTTTATAGTCCATTCTTTGGAAAATATTTATTCTTCCACAAATTTTTCAAAATCTAGTTGGTCACTGTGATACTCTGAGAGCTCTGTGAGACCATGGGGCTGCATTAAGAGACTTTATATATCATACAAGCTTTCAGGTGGTGATTCTTCTGTTTTAGGTGCTCACAGGTGGGACTGCAGTAGTAATTTTCCATAGCTGGCATTACTGTATCCTTAAAAGGAAAGAGTTTTCCAACTGCATCACCGTTTCTTCTCTGCAATTGTGATATACTGAGGAAATGCTATACCCCACTCTATTTGAAAATGCACATTCTTAATTAAAGTACGTGAATAGTCTCAGTGAAGTTACTTCTGTGTGCAGGATTTGGGCTTGACTGAACAATTTACGTTACTATTGAACTCTACGCTGGAGAGGGGAAAATAATCACAGTGTTCTGTTCTTGTATTAACTGCAGGATTTGGAGGCTGTATTAAACAAATGGCCAAAGCTACGCAGAATGGATCTTACAGGAAACCCCATCTGCCACAAGCCGAAGTACAGGGACAGGGTTGTTGTACAGTCTCAAACTTTAGGTAAAAAAATAAAACCAACAGCCAACCCAAAAAAACACTCATAACCTGTACTGTTATAGAAAATAACTGACACATTGTCCGTTCTTGAATTGCACTGTGTATGTAAACAAAATTACTGTCATACATACTTACATCAAATGATAAATTTTTACTTTACATACAAGTAATGTAGCTAAAACTGTTCATGTCATCAACTGCACAAAGTTTATTACTCAGCTTTTGCTCGTAGCCGTAGTAAACATTAGTTTTAGTAATAGGTGATTAGTGAGATTGTTATAAAACGGAACGATTTTTTTTTTGTGTTCATATTCCAGATGTGAAACTGATTTTTCAAAGATAAGTTTAGCCTACCCCTCTGTCAGCCCATAGGAGTTGCGTAGGTGTTTTAGTTGTACGGTGACAGTTGTACAGTTCATACCTTACTGCGTTCGAATTCCCGCTATATACCATTTGTCCTTCATCGTAACAGCCTTTAACACTTACGTTTCAAATGTATCTTAACCTTCCTGCGATGCAGTTTATTTTAGCAGTTTATTTGATGCAGCTTATTATCTGTGATGCAGACAATTTGAGCATAAAAGGAAGCAACTTAGTACTCTGTATGCAAGTATTCATACTGTAGAAAAAAGTCAAAAAATATGTGCTCACTTTTTACTTTTTTGGATAGAGGGGGCACATCTTAGAAGCAGTAATTACAGAATTTGTTTTTCTTTTTTTTTTCTGAGAGTACAAAGCATTGGCTATTAACAGAAAGGAAAAGCCTATCTGCACAATAAAAATAACAGGGTCTTATGAGAGTTCTAATGCAATCTACATCTGTGTCCAAATGAGGTATCTATCTCATTTAGTCTGACTCAAAAATGCAGATGCAACCAAGGCAATGTAGAACGTAAGCCTCATGGCATCAAAGTGAGTAAAGTTAAAGAGACAAATCTGTCTGTCTTTGTGATCAGTAGGATTCCTTCATTACCAAGCTACACAGGCTTGCTCATATCCTGAATTTCTGGATATATCTTGTGTAAGATCATGCTGTTTCTTCAGAACTTTACTGAATATAAATATATATATTTCCCTTGAAAGTTATAAAAATAATAGGTCATTTCTTTTGTAGTTAAGACTTGTCAACTCAGTCTTGCAGCTGATTAAAATGTGAGTATCAAGCTGTAATGTATCACTGGCTTTTATTATTATTATTTTTTTTTACCGAAAGACTAAAAAGAGCAAAAAGATTTGAAGAGAGCAAATACAAATTGCATACAGTTTTGTTCAGCCTGTTAGTTAACCTCTGGTATCACAGAAAATGTTCTCTTCCCTTTGACAGAATCCCTTGATGGGAAAGAAATTAAAGAAATGGAAAGACAGTTCCTAATGAATTGGAAAGCCTCCAAAGCTGCCAGGAAAAAAAACAGAGGAAGAATGACAAATGAACCTGCAGACTATCAACGTTTTTGTAAGCAAACTAATCACTTACTTCATGACTTTGCAATACTTTGCAATATTATAGAAACTCTAAAATAGCAGCTAACAGTAAATATGCTAGAAATGAGACTTTCACTGGTGGTAAGACCAAAACACATGAGTAGAAATTGGATTTTTCCAATGTAAAATTTAATTTTAGTGCTAGTTTGTGGTTTTTTTTGGTTCACCACCGCAGCCTCCCAGAATTATGGAAAGGAGTAGCACATATGTTTTGAATGTCTGTAAATACCCATATACCCATGATACTGCTTTCCATGTCTATTAAAAAAAAAAAAGGGGGGGGGAAGGGGGCATTCTGGAATAAATATGTATAAAATACATCAGACTTTTTAAGACTCTTTGTTGATACTAATTTCATCGGTTTATATTGCCAATCCTATGAAAGACGTTTACAAGATACATGGCTAGCAGAAGTAAGTTTTAAACTTGGGAAAAAGAAATATTGGAGAAAAAAAGCTTTAAACCTAAAAGAATGGGCAGCAGGTTCCTGAAGTGGGAAAACAAATTAGCTTTGAAATGCAAACAACACCTGAAGTAAAATTTAGGATCTTTAAAAAATTGGTGGGAGGTTGTTGTTGTAATTGAGTTAACTGCAGATTAAAACACACATGATTTAACAGCATGTCTTGCCGTCTTGCAGGATCTGGAAACAGACGTTAGACTTCAAATTACTCAAAATTATCTGAATAACCATACTTATAAAATAAAATTGGTGACAGTTACACTCTAGTTTTCCCAAGATAAACTGCAATATGTAATTTGCAGGAGAGAGCACGTTCATTGTAACCACACCATCTCAAATTATTATTTCATGAAATCTCATGAAGATCAGTTCCTTTTGAAGACATGGAGTTAAAAGCACTCAGCCTGTCAGTCTGAGACCCAAGAAAGCTGCAGTCTGCTCAATGTTTGGAAGCTGTATGTGAACCACAGTGGTTCTGAAAGTAATATTCTGTCTTCTGGATATGAGGAGGTGCTGTCGTTGAAGTTACTCCCTTTGAGATAATGCTGTTCGTGTTCATGCTAGTCATTTTATGGTAACTGAAAAAGCACTGTGTGAATTCTCTCGTTGTTGTTGTTCTTTTTGTGAGACTAAAGACATTTAACTTGTAGGAATTCTGATTTAGGTAACTGTTTACTATTTATCTCCATTTCTTGGATCTGTTGGATAAAACTGTTCTGCTTTACCTGATGACCTAGAGATCTGTATTATTCTTTTCATCTGCTAAGATGGGTTCACACCCATGGGGCTTATAATGCAGTGAAAGTCAGAAGGCTTTTATTTTGGTTTTTGCTTTTATAATCTCTCATCAGAGTAAATAATTATTTTACAGGCAGTAAAGCATAAATCAGTTGTATCAGTGTTAAAAGATAAAAGACTATTTTGTGTTTGCAATGTAATATTTTAATGACTGTTATTTAACTGCAATTACTTCTGGTTATTATTAGATAAGATTAAAGAGAAATGACAAGAAGTAAACTCACTTTTACAAAACTTTAACTGACTGAATATCTGCTTTAATATTAAACTTCATCAATGTTTGCAGCACTTCCTATAGTTTCATATAAAGTGTTTGTTCTGTTCTCAATTATCAAATTTGAGGCACTGTACTCTAAGTTTTATTGTTCTGTTTAATGTAATAAGATGTATTGGAACCTGTGACCAATCCTACTGAATATTAAAATTGACCTGGAATACTGAATTCATTCTTTTTTCTTTGGTTTCTGCAGCTGGCTTTGAAACACTGTATCCTATTCTTCCCTTTTACTACAGTCCATCTCTGAAACAAAAATCAAATTTTTTAATTCTGTCCGAGATGCACGGATGAGAACCTCTGCCAAGAACCATGGAAAAAAAGTAAATCAGAGGAAAACTCAGGTATGTTCCTCAGATATCTTCCTCGCAGTGCTGTTGGTGATTGCTTGTACAGTTCGTGCTGAGTCAGTTGGAAATTCATCTGAATTTATTTTTTTTTTAATGATGTCGCGTTTGTTGTCTTTGTTTTGTAAAAACGGGATAAATAGATTTCAGCGTCTGGTTATAAATCAGCAGAGTAGATGATGGTAATAACCTTACGCCAGTGTTACTAGTTTGTCATATAAATTTGATTGTCATCTTGAACAAAGGTAAAATAACGTAGATGTTAATTCTTGGAAGTACAGTTACTGTCAGCAACACTGGTGAAGGCTGATACCGTGCACGTAGTAATATGCTGAAGGAGAAGCCATTGCTTTTCATTATTGTAGCTTATTTCTAATGGACATGTTCCAGCGTATTATGTACTTGATTGGTGTTTTCCTGTAGCATCAGCTTAAGACCATCAAGATAATCAAGAGAGGAAATCTGATGTCTGTGCCTTACAGACATTCAGACATTAGATGAGCTTAAACAATTTGGACTTTAGCATATGTATTCCTTATTCAAGGGATACAAGCATCCTCGTGAGCTCTCATGCAACTGTGGGAATAAAATCTCCAAACAGGGATGTACAGTTTGGGACCTGGAGTTTTTCCAGTGTAACCTGCAGTACTAGTGTTTCTGTTTAGATCGGTACGTGGGATCTAACACCACTTCTTCCAGAGTTTTAATATTATGTATTATTAATATTAACTTTTGTTATTTATCAGCTCTACTGGCTAACAACAAAAAAAAAAATTTAAAAAATTAAGCAATGTTGTAGGTAAAATAAATAAATAAATTCAACTGACAGAGCCATTATTTTGTAACTAAATTATTGAACGTAGCATTTTATTTTACTTACGTAGCATTTTATTAGTAGGTTGGAAAATTTCATTGAGCAACATATAACACTATTTTATTCTTTATCAACTGATCACTTTCCATTCCTTTTTCTTTTGTTCTTACTGATTTGTTCTGACTAAAAATATCTGCCTTTCCTTTGAGAAGGGAAAAGGAATTACAAATCACTTTAGAATTATTGTTTTTGCTCTTCATATGGCAATAGATATATTCTGTCCTAAAAAGAAACTGAACTTCACAGATGTGCCCATTCTTAATTTTTTTTTTTCCTGCTGCAGAGAAGGTACGTAGCAGTGGAGGTTTCAAAACAAGAATTGCAGGAATTCAATGCTAAAATGAGCTTAATGCACTCAAGTGTTCTGTCAGCCTGCACTTCATCTTTATTAGCATTTTGTCTTTTGAGCCAGGCTGAATAAAACTAAGTTTTTCACTTACCATGTCCCTTAGTCCTAACAAAGAATGGAACATGCTTGTACAGCACCTCTGAGTTATTTTCGTCAATGAAAAAGCTTCTGCTATCTCCCTTTACATAAAGCATTCTGACTCTATTATGCTAAAAAGCTGTTCGATTGTGGAGCTTCTTTGCTTGAAAAAAAATAAAATAAAAAAAATCACCTATTAAGAAGCTGGAGTACTGTCCTGGCCATGCTGAAATTCCTTCTGACCCTAGAAGGGCAAAGATTGTGTCTTCCATGATTGGAATAAAATGTCTGTTTTTGTTTAATTTGCAAACGTAAATAAATATATAAATAGTGATATAAAAAAAGAAATATTTTTACAATTAGGCTTGAAGATTTGGCTTTGATTCACATAAAGATTGTAAGGACCCACAGTCAGATGACATGCATTTATTATTTTCAAAACCTAGTGTTATAAACAGGACTTCTATCTTGGATGCTAAAGGTTGCTGTACGTCACAAGTCCATGTGTAATCACTGACCTTAAGACATATTTCAGTCTTGTTACTAGTGGAATTCCATGGAAACTGAAGAGTCTAGGGAACTAGTGAAAGGTTTGCGAATTCTTTAAAATATTTAGGGAAAAAAGAGTCAAGTCAAAATACAAGAATATTCTTTCTCAGAGTGTATGCAGATATGAAGTAATCACAAATCACGGTATTCCCTAGTCAGATCCAGTAATTAGTGACATGCATAAATGTGCCCACATGTAAAGCAAAGGCAATTTTGTCAAACTGAACAAATGCTTACATTGTTTAATTGAAATTCAGTATCAGAGCAAAGAAATCAGTGAATTTTAATCCTACCCTCTGTGTTAGTCAAATAAATTATTTCAACAGATGTTTCCTCTTTCTTTATAAAAGCTAGGTGATGTTTGACCCGTGGCAACTGAAAAACAGGCATTAAATACCTTTCTAACCTACATCTAAGATCCACTGAGGATTACATAGAGCTTGAACAATGAAAAAAGCCAGTTATTACTGGATTACTGAAATGTGTCATTAATCTTTCTTTTTTTGATGATATAAAAACAATAGCAATTTCATATTGGATTTTAGAAGTTAGTTTTGAACACTTAGAGATATTGGCAGGAAGTAATTAAAAGAAAACAAATAACTATTTTAAAGATACCTAATACCTTCCAATGGGAAACGCTGTTATTAATTTTCCCTGAGTAGAGAAGTTGTTGAAATTCTGATGTTGTAAGCTTAAACTGTAACCAGCAGTTTCTGCCCACACTTCCATGTTCATTAAGTTAAATATTGTAATAGGTTTGCAATTCAGAATTTGGTGGGAAAGTCACCTTTTGTCTCTCCAGTGTATGGTATGTAATTGGAAATATGCTAATATATTCAAATGATATATTCAGCATATAACACCTCCCCTGGATTGTGCCAACTACATATAAGCCACACTCCGAGCCACCATGTACATACCATATAGTTCAAGTTCTAGTTCAAAGGGGAGGAACTTTGTAGGTGGCAGTGTTAGTTCTCTTTCTCCATAATTCTACATCTTCTTAGCCCTCAGGCAGGTGCTCTTATCACTGTTTTATTTATTTATTTTATTTATTATACATTTATAAATGCCTAGAGGTGATTTGTGTGACCTGAAATCTATACAGAGTCAATTACACGTATAGCCAATAACAGGTAAGAACATGCATGTTCTACGTGTGTACTGGGCTTTAGTTTATATAAACCTAACTGGCAATACAATAAATAGAATTGTTAAGGTCTATTTTATCAAAGTTTTTGGGGGGAGGGCTGGTACCGAGATTATAATGTTCATGTACCCAAAGAATAACTTCCAAACATACATTTATTTCATATTACAGAGTATAGTTCTCTTATCTGGGGGAGGGAAGGGAACGATACCTCCAGCAACCTTAAATATCATTCTCTTACTGAATATCAATTTCAGCAAACGTCTGAACACTCAAAAATAAAGAATATCTTCAGCTTTGGCTTCAGAAAAAAAGGGGAAATACAGAGTTAAGATAAAAATAAGTGAAATTTTAGCTCTGCATCCTAGAGCTGCATTTAGCCACTGAATTGCCTGCAAGCACTCCAACCCTATTCAGAATTAGGTGCGTTAAATATTTGGCAATTGCAGCTGAAGCACTTTGGCAGAGCTGAGAGCATGTTTTCAACAGGCCTGGAGTGCCTTTTGCAGCAGCTACATCCCATCTCACTGCCTTTCCTTGGTGGTGGTGTTGAAGGAAAAATGTAAACATCTTAGTGAGGTCTAGAAAGTATCAATCAGCAATTAATTATGAGGGCTGGGGAAGAGAAATGTGAGGAATTTTCTTGCCATTGATGAGATGTGAGAGCCATGAGATGGGATATGAGAGGAGTCAGCACAATGCTAGGTAAGTTGAAGTTAAAAGAGGAAGAGGTGAAGTTCTGAAATGTGCTGCTGAGGCAGAGCTATTTGAATGGAGAGCAGGTATACATAGATTCTGGTTCCTATGGTTCCTGCAAGGTTTTAGGGGGCAATTCAGTCAACTTAGTGGTTGCTTGCCCTTTTCTGGAGGATGTGTAGTATCTGAAAAGGTAAGTGTAAGTGCATTTGTAGAACCAAAATTAATGTTACAGTATTGCATACCTTCGTGGTAGTTTCTATATCCATGTTTACGGTTTGGCATAGTAATTCCTAATATGTTTAGAAGGCAAAAGATAACTATATCAATAAAAACATGCAAAATTTTATAAAATGCCATTATCTTCTGCCTAAACTTAAACTTCAGCAGAGGTAATTCCAAAAAAGCAGTTTTCATATATGCCAAACCTGCAGTACCTAGCACTGCCACATCATTCCGCATCACAGAGATAAAAGGCTTTCCCTTTTTGGCCATGAGTTCTGCTGCTTACCTGGAGGCTACTGATTTGGAAATTGCCATTCTTTCCTATGCCTGTGCTCCCCCACTGTGCTCCCTGTGCTGCTGGCTGTGCCCAGAACTGGGAAAGAGGAAAACGATCCTTACAGTACAGAACACTTCATGCAGTAGCAGAACACGCAGTGATAGACGCACTGAGCCTTTGAAAAGAACAAATCCGTTCTCCAACAGCTGAGAGAGAGTGCGCATCTCCTGAGGAGCCGATTGCCAGCTGGACCGCGCACACCTCTCCTTGTCTGGCAGCCCCGATATCGTACACGCACGTTGGTGTCGGGAGGGGTGTGCCTGCTGCTCGGCACGCTGGCAGGAGCACAGTTCCTTGCATTCACCTGCCGCCTCTCGCAGGAGGTGCGTTACCCCCAGGCCTCAGAAGACCAAATGGCACACGCAGCTTGTCAGGCAGCAGTAGGTCCAAAAAGGCAACCATTGTGCCCTCATCCAGCAACACGAGACGCTACGTTTTGGAGGACAGCATTACAACCACAAGCCGCTTGGTTCTAGGTATACCCCCTCAAAGTCACTTAGTAACAGGTATACCTCCTCGAATTCACCTCCAGATGGGTAAACCTGGCTTGGACTTTAACCACAGGGAAAGAAGAAAAAAATCTTAGCCCTCTTCTAAATGGTGTTTGAGTAGTGCTAACTACTGCTGTTCCCACGGGCTGCTCTCTGTCTCTTCATGTGCAGTATTCAGAAGTCTAAAGGGCCCTGAAGAACAGCGCCAGCTGATTCGGGTTTTAACCCTCTGTGATCAGTCTGCAGGGATCTGTAAAACACACGCACAGCTTAGCAAACACTGCTATTTACAGATTTTGATCCAACATGCATGAAGTGTATGCAAACCTAGGGTGGAGGCCACATGACAAAAATATCTCTAAAAAACTTCAAAATTTCCTATTTTTCTTATATGTCACATCAAAAATAGTACAAGGTTTATGTTAATTTAATGCCATGTATTTCTTAACATACACGGGTATAAAGCACTAGATAGGACTGCCTGTTATACAGCTATAAAAGCCACACAATCCCACAGTTCTGACATTGGGGCAAAAGGAAAAAAACCCACAGCAAGTAAATGGAGTCGGTGTTCAAGATGTGCCCATTGATTTTTCAGGATGAGGACTCAGATGTATGATCTGTCAGCATGGGAAGGTCTGTGTTGTGTTGTGGTTTAACCCCGCAGGCAGCCCCGTGCCACCCAGCTGCTCACTCACTTCCCTGGTGGGATATGGCAGAGAGTGGGGAAGGTAAAAGTGCGAGAACTCGTGGGATGAGACAAGCCAGTTCAATAGGCAAAGCAAAAGCTTCACACGCAAGCAAAGCCGAGCCAGGAATCCATTCGCTGCTTCCCATCGGCAGGCAGGTGTTCAGCCACATCCAGGAGAGCAGGGCTCAGCACATGCAATGGTTTCTTGGGGAGACAAACGCCATCACTCCCCGTGTCCCCCCCTTCCTTCTTCTTTACCCCAGCTTTTATTGCTGAACGTCACACCACACGGTATGGGACATCCCTTTGGTCATTGTCGTCACTGTAACCAATACATTCTGCTTTGACTGGAAAAATCAAACAAACAAAAAAAAAACTGTTTTTATTTTGTTAAGTCACCTGGCCTTGAAGGATTCTAGGGTTCACTGCTAAAAAAAGATGTATTTGAATCTCTCTTGATCTCAAATAACACTGTAACCAGAGACTCCAGAAATAACTGTATCTTTCTGTTCTCTTAATTCTGAGCAGAATTAATTGCTGCATCGAAACCAAGACAAATCAGAGCCAGCTGTGAAATGATTCATACAATAGACTAATATTTTAATTCAGAAAGAGATTTGGAACAGTAAGATCTTTCTTTCTCAGAGAGTTAATATACTACAGTATCATATTCATCACTGATTACATGTCCAGTAACGTTGGGTATAATAAGTTACACAGAGTTTGTAGTAAAATGTTTTGGAAAAAAAGACCGAGTCTTATCTGATTTCATTTATATGAGAAATTGCTTTGACTATTAGTAAGATTTTATTTCTTGTGGAACTTGAAAATTAACAGTATTTGGTACGGATTTATGTGGCCAAAATTGTTAACTATCACCACTTTGTGTGCGTGTGGAAAAAGCTGATCGATTTTGTATTAAGGGTGCGTGTAATATCCCAGATCAGCAAACAATGCCAATTCAGATTCGTCTGCCCTCAAGTTTGGGATTGAAAAATAAAAGAGCTTTCACTGCATCACCTGATATCCTCACCACAGGTAAAGACCAAGCATACTTGGTTCATTTTTCATCTGCAGCTTTTGGTAACGCTGATTATAAACTTTGTAGAAAGTTTGTTGCGTGGTCCTGAGACATGTTGATAAAGACAGGAGCTGTAGTGGCTTTGGTGTGGATCTGGCATGAACATCTCATTTGTCTTCTCTGATCTCTCTCATGTAGGTTGAGGAGGAACCTAAAGCAATGGCAAAACTCAGCTGAATTCTAAAAGCCAGAAGTTACAGGATGCAAGGAGTTGGCCATTATTGGATTTTTTTCCTTTTTTTTTCTTTTTCTCCTCAGAACTTAAAAAGAAAGGTATTGGCATCTCTTTGGATATGTAATTTGTGTCTTTGTAATCTTTTAACCAGACAAGATGAAGTTGAACTTAACACTGCCTTTTAAGACCATTCCACAATACAAGTTGTCTGCCCATTTATTTAGAAGCAATGTTTTATATTATAAGCATGTAAAAATATTAGCACTTGGTTGGCTAAACCGGTTGCATTTTCCTTAAACTTCCTCAAAAAAGGAGTTGTTTTTAGCTAGTGTCTTACCTGGTTTGTGACCTCAGTAAGGTCACAAGGCTGGTTCTTTCCGTGTAGGATACTCTTAATAATTATGCAGAGGCATGCTAATGGTCTCATACCTCAAGAAGAAAGGAGCACATGATTTTTGAGAACATCTGCAGAAGATCTGTAAAATATAATTTCCACCACTTTAATTTTTCCACTTTCTGGTAAATGATGTGGAGTAGTTTGGAAAGAAGGCTCAACATTAATGATACCCGTACTGATGAATTTGGAGGTTGGGAATATTACAAATGAATTTGACTTTGAATTCTGCTTTAAGTAGCTGGGACTTGAGTTTGGCTGCTTCGCACTAGTTTGAGTAATTAAATGAAAGCTCAAGATATAGGAAAATCCAGATGTACAGATACGGAAAGCATAGGCTGTAAATGGCCCCTGGAATGAAATCTTTCCTAACAGAGTTTCTCTGTATGAATGTCAGCTCAACATCTCATGCTTGAGACCCCCTCTGAAATAAGAAAGGAAACTTTCCCCCATGAAGAAATCAGGATCTGTCTTTTTGCATTCAATATTTGGTGTATTGTTATCATTTATATTTTATTGCCCTTTAGTAAATGTAAATCAAATAAATTTAACTCTTGTATTCACTCTCCCTCCTAAGTAACAAAATATTTATCGTCGTCTGAAAAGAAGCAGATTTCCAAAACTCAGGTAGTAAATGGGTGGTACTATAACTCTGAGGAACGGTTTGCTTCTGCTAAAGCTAGCCAATGATTTAGCATCAGAGTAAGAAAATAAAAAACAATGAATAAAGATCTGATGTGTAACTGTCATTATTACTCCATTACTGAAATTAGTATTAAGAGCATATGATACTTCTATTTTTAGCTGTCATCATCTGTGATATTCAGGTCAAGCAAGACAGAATTTTAAAAGTTGCTTCTTGTTAAGACAATTCCCAAAGACGAGTGCTAGTACCTGCGGTGAACGTGTTTGAAATGACAGCTGCTGGATCCCTGCCCCAGTGCGCAGCATCAGAAAGTCACCTCCTGGCCTCGAGGGCGTGATGCTGTCTGGGGAAGCCTTTCCATCCTTACGTTTACATCTCCTTCTGCCTTGCAAGGTACCCATTTAAAACTTTTAATGGATTTACAGTATTTCTCAGGGTGGGTTTTGCCCTGTACATGATCTAGAGCGGGACTTAATTTTCATAGGTTCTGAGTGGTTTTGGCTTTCCCTTTAAGATTTTCGTTCATTACACATTACATACAATAGGTATAAGACCCACATGAACTATTCCCTGTACAGCACAGGCTGCGGGGTTTCACACAGAGATTCCCTCAGCCCAGCAACTCCCGTCTGGCTACAGCAAACCCCTTTCAAAGCCGTCCACCAGTGAAATCGCAAAATGGGTCTCAGTCTCTTTGAATCTAATCTCTCTCTCACTTTCTGTATTCCGTAATAGTTGGCCACGTCCCAACTGCTTACGTGCGTGCTTATTCCCATTCGTAGGCTTGCCCTAAACCCCTGCATTTTAAGCCTGCAATTCCCCATGAGTGCAATCAGTCACGCTGTCATTACACGCATAAATATTCACGCTTCTCCAGCCCCAGCAAGGCCAGCCCTTACCCTGCTCGCTGCCCACGCAGCTCGCCCTCCTCACAGCGCTCCTCACCTGGCTGCTAGCGAAGAGACAAGTTTGAGCCAGGTTTCCTCTGGTTCTCATCTCATTTCTTAGATTGAGAAGGGCTGAGCTGAAGGAGAGCCCCTCAAACTGGCCACCTCTCTCGTGAGCTGCAATGGAATAGCTTTGAAGTAATTCCTCAAATAGGTGTGGCTATGAAATGGAATTATGGTGGCATCTCAGTTCTTCTGTCTTAAAAAAAAACAACTTAATATTATGCTCTAACATGTACGTATACACACACACAAGAATGGAGCCGTTCCAACACACATTTTAGATGTATTTTAAAATTATTACTGAGGGAAAGGGATGCCTGCTTGTTGGGGGAGCTGGGAGAATGGCATGCTGAACTCACTTAAGCTTCCATTTTGCAGCGTGCCTCTGAATTTTGGGGGAATTTTACATACTTGTGTTCATGGCTATGGACAGGAAAATGTAGAGGGAGGACAACTGTAGAGGGGTATAAGATATACCCCTCTTATAAGACATAAGAGGGGTATAAGACATAGCACATAAGATATAAGAGGGGTATAAGATATAGCACATTTCAGATGTTTTGGTTGTTTTAGGGTTGTTAACGAAAATGTTCACAAAAAAACCATTGCCATTTAAAAAGGAATTTTGATCAAGACTGTTTTTGGAGGTTAAACTAAGTTGGTCTGTGAATTTAGAAGGAGAGATGAAATTGAAAATTTTTGTCCTATCTTGTCAGTTTTAAAATCTTTCTGACAACATACAGGAGAGGCACGGATGGGTGTTACTATTCCAGCATCAAGAAGCCACCTTTGTTAGTAATTTAGAAAATAGAATAAAAAGTACTTTGCTACACTGTACTAGGACACATCTGATGTAACTGCAGAATCCCGTAGTCAGTAGTACCGATAGTCAGGCTTCGCCTTATCAGCAGACAAGCGTACTTTTTAAATCCTTATCCCAGAAATGGGAAGGGGTGATGGAACAGACTGGAGAGAAAGACCAGGCGCGCTCACGCAGAGGCGCAGGTGTAACACCAGAGAGTGATTTATGGGAAGGGAGCAAAGTGTACCTGGAAAAACAAGGCACTGTCTCCGTTTCGTACCTAAATCACACGTGAAATACGGCTCTTCTGCGCGCCTCAGAAGTGAAATACAGCGCAGAGGTACGGCGGCACAGCCTCGTTTCTCTGCCAGAGAAGAAGAAACAGCTGCAGCAGGGCTGGAAAACTCAAAGAGTGGGTTGAGGCAAAGCAAAAAATCACCCGAATCTGTGGGCCCAGAGCCCCCCACGCTCCACCTTGGCCCGGGCGTGAGGCGAGGCCGGCCCCGGCCCCGGGCGGCCCGTGAGGGGCGAGCCCCGCCCGGCGAGGGGCGGTCGCTGCCCGGGGCCCGGTGGAGCTCCGCGGGGTGGAGGGGGGGCTGAGGTGCCTTAAAAGCCAAACCTCCCCTCACAAAATCCGAAAGGGAGCGAGGTGGGGATTTGTCGCTGCCCGGAGGGTTTTTATTTGCCTCAGTTGTCAGCCGCGGAACCTGGTCCCGCAAGGTTTCGGGCTGAGGAGGGGTGCGGGTCCCGCTCCGTGGAGCAGAAGCACGGGTGTGCGTCCCCTCGGGTGCTCCCCGGCCCTTGGGTGTTGCTGCAGCTACCTGAGGGGCACCTCCTGTGCCCACAGCTGAGTTTTGGCTTCTTTCTCCTCAGGCCCGGGGCTCCATCCCGTGTAGATGTGAAGCTGCTGCAAGGAAAGCTCCAGCTTCGGAGGGACGCGTGAGGAGATGCGGTTTTTAGGTACATGCTTTTCTGTGTTCTGCATGTCACGTGCATTATAGTTGTAAATTTGGTTACAGACCAACACGGCGAAATCAAAATTGCATGCAAACCTGCCTTAAGCCTGCGTTTCGGTATTGCTGACCCAATGTGTCTGTGTCCTTGTGCAACTCGGACTTTTCCAGTAATCAGAGAAAACTTCTTTGCTTCAGGGGGATTCAATGGGATGGCAAATGAAATCTTGTTGATGAAACCAGCAGTAACACAGACTTCTGCTTTTGTCCATGACTATATTGACTTGGCAGTGGTAAAGGAGATGATGTTTTTGCCACTAAAATGCATGCAGAACCAGCTGTGACTGAGAGGGAAAAATACCAAGAAAGAATACGCTATCACCTTCTTTTAAGTTTAAATTAAAGGAAATAGACAATTTAAGGACTGCTTTTTTTTTTTTTTTGCCCTCATTCAAGACAAGCTCATGTAGACTTGCATGAGTTTTATTTCATATAGATAATAATTACCACAGTCTTTGTCTGGGTTCCTTGTCTTTCTTGAAACACTTCGCAAAGTCAAGGTCTAATTTTGGTAAACTTAAATCTTCACATTTTAGACATTCATGTGTATCAATTTTATTTATTTCTTTTAAAATTACGTTGTCTCTGGCTGCTTTAAAAACTTGTCCTTGCTGTCTACCCAGGACACCACGGAAACAGCAGCTCTCCAACAGGGGAAAGCCAGGAGCTGCCTGAGGGATTCGGAAGGCTTGCCTGAAGAAGAACAACTGCCTCAGGTATTATTCTAGCTCCGGAGTGCTGCGCTTCGGGGAGGAATGATGGAATCGCGTATTACAGGGGAACTGAATGAACTCCTTAAGGAGCTTGAGTGGTATTACAGGTAGAGCTGACAGTCTTTTGGAAGTTGGGAAAGACTTTTCGGCACTTATTTCCGGCTTTGCTCAAAGGAGGTTTTCTGCCATTGTTTTCAAAGGATTCTTTTGCCCCCCAATGGCCAAAATACAGTTTGCAAGACTTTAGGTTTGACAAGCGCAGAAAATCTTGCGTAATATTAGGTGTGCAAGGACAGGTGAACGCCGTTCCCGATCCTTTAGACTCATGGACCAAATTTCACCCCTCTAAAACACAGGTGCTGCATTCTGTGGCTCCATTTCCATTTGCATTGGCAAATAACATTTTTCTTTCTGCAGTTAATGGAGCCCCAATCACCTGTTAGACCATTGACAGAAAATATACAGTCTCACACTGCAAATTATACAAGTGATGTATTAAAAAAAAAATCACAGCCTAATTTTACTTGGTTGTAAATGGGAACCACTGTGGCAGCACTGGTTTTTCTCAGAAAAGCCATATGATCTGTGGAGTAAGAGTGACTGACAGAAAGCGCTTGGTGTAATAATACTACTTAAACTTTTTAAGGGCTAATATTAATATTAAGGGTTATGGGCTTATGTTTAAGGGTTTAAGTCTGATTCTGTGCCTGTGTGTGGCATCAAATGGACTGTTTTATGAACAGT
Source organism: Anser anser (assembly GCF_964211835.1). Lineage (NCBI taxonomy): Eukaryota > Metazoa > Chordata > Aves > Anseriformes > Anatidae > Anser > Anser anser. Next base: position 36,391,795 of record NC_139721.1, read on the forward strand.
GAGCCAAAAAGAAATTCATACACCTGCCTGTAGGCACCCCCAGTCATCCTAGAGCTGGCAGCGCTCGTGTTTCTGATGATTGTTATTTCTGGAAGGCATTCACTTCAGCACGGTGAGGTCGACTTAGTGCCACTCCGTGCTTTTTCTCCTCCGGGCAGGGAGAGAGCTGTGTTTAGCTAATTATTTTGTTGTGCATACACACAGAACCCGTGTCTATTTGCAAAGATGAGGTTAAAGAAGGGTGCCCCGTGCCCAGGGGGAGCACCGGTGGCAGCTGCATGGGGCTGAGGCTGGGGATGGCGAGGAGCCGCAATTCTGCCCCGGTGCCAAGGTCCAGAGCACTGAGGGGAGCCCACAGCCGGCAGAACCCTGGCTTTACGGCCACTCTTGTCGCTTACAGGATCCTCCCGCCGGCAAAGCTGCCCATGGACTGTAGGCACTTAGCTGAGAGCAGCAAGGAGACCTCCAGCCCCAGCTCGGAGCCCGAGGCCCCGCCGCCCTCCGCGGGGCAGCGAGCTGGGGCGGCCCCCGGGCGACCCGCGGCTGCCAACGCGGCGCGGGAGCGCAGCCGGGTGCAGACCCTGCGCCAGGCCTTCCTGGAGCTGCAGAAGACGCTGCCCTCCGTGCCGCCCGACACCAAGCTCTCCAAGCTGGACGTGCTCCTCCTGGCCACCACCTACATCGCGCACCTCACGCGCAGCCTGCAGGATGAGGAGGAGGCGCCGGGAGAGGGCTTGGGGGCCCTGCGAGGGGACGGGTACCTCCACCCAGTCAAGGTAGGACGGCTGAGGAGCAGCCTTCCCTCAGTGAGGAGGTTAATTGGTGTTAAAATACTGAGATGAAGCTAAAGATTTCAAGCTGATTTACTTTGCTAGAATTCACACGCAAAAAAGACTGCCTTAGCTGAGTACGCCCGAGTGGTATGACCGCGTACCTAGGTGCCAAGGGCCCGGTGGAAATACCCTGGAGCATTTCTCTTCCAGCTTCAGGGACTTCGCACAAAAATGTCAAATATAGTCAAAGCCCAAACGTGGTGGGACCCCATCCCTTGCAGGTGAAGGAGGGGGCAGCAGCGGAGGAGTGCCAGTATCCTCTTAGTGCCCATGTGGAGGCCTGGGAGACCCTCACCAAACCCATCAGAAGCCACCGTAGGGCCACCAGGGTGGTGAGATGTGCCCCAGCAGTGATCCCAGCCATGGCAGCATCTGCAGGCCTGTGTTGTGTCTCCTGCTGAGGCAGCCAAGATACAAAATGTGACATTAATTACTGGCCATGAGTTAATTCCTTCTGTGAAGGTGTTTTTCTGATGCATTTACTTCATCTCGCATGTGCCGCTATTTCCCTTGCCCCAATCAAAAAAAAAAAAGTCCTGGAGATGCAGAGAGGGCATGAAAGGGGATCTGCGGTTAACGAGTACCTGGGGATGGAAACTGTGTCCAAATCCATTGCGCAGTGACCGATGCGACTCTGAAATACCATGAGGTGTTTTCTTTGGCTCCGATCTCAGGGAGTGAGTTAGAGCACTGCTGGTCTTTTTTTCAGGAGGCTAATGAATTCAGAATGATTTAATTAAGATTAATTTGTGAAGTAATTTCTAATTCCTATAAAGTGACTAATTCACAGAGAGCTCCTTGTTCACAGTGTTGGTCGCTGTAAGAAGCGTGACATGAATGTAGGCTTCCTAGGCAATTCAAATGATTAGCAGACTCATTAGGGAAGCAAAACCTTTACATAAATCAGAAGATGGCAATAATTTACGAAAAAAACAAACATTGTGATGTATTTCAAAATAAGTTCTCACTGGCTTCAGTGAGTTCTCTTGGCCAGGGTAAGGGGACACGGGTCTCTCACGGCTCTTTTCAACAGCTGCCGACTACTGCTGGCACTAAAAATAGTTATTAAAGCAGTTAAATTATCCAGCTGCGCGTTTCCCAGGCTACTGGAATACAGCAACAGTCGATTCATTTAGAAATTAGTTTTGATAATCCTATTTATGTGTCACTTACCTGTAGTTAGTTTTGCTAAAGATCCTACCAGTCTGACCAAACTTTCTAAAACTCTGGGTAGTAAATTAATTTTTAGTTGGAGGTAGGATGAAGGTGTCACAGATAAATCACAGTACGTGCTTCAAAAAAATCAAAGGGCAGGATATGAGAGTGCCAGCGCAGGTAAGGACTGTGACCAGACTTATATCAAGCAGACTAAATATAAAGTGTTAACTAACATATGCAGGTATGGTTTTGTGTACACCAAACAAGAAACGCGTTTAATGACTTTAAGCAAGGTAAAGTCTCAGATGCCTTATTAGTGATGAATTCATAAAGCAAAGCTTGAAATAAAAATACCGAATGAGATCCTACGGTCTTTACAATGTGAGAATGTTCTGCTTCTTTGTGTCTTTAAATAGACGGTTTGGGATTTAACTGTGTTTCTAATGATTTGACATGTCCCTCTTTGTTACCCAGAGTAAAACTGCCAGCCATTTCCCAAAAGTGTCTTTTTTTAAAAAAAAAATAAATAAATAAAAAATAGTAGTACTTGGAAGAGCAGGCTGGCTGTTTCAGGTATCTTTGCATCACATGTGTGTGACCCGTTATCTTTTCAAACATCCAGCTCCAATAGTCAACGCAGCGTATCGAGCTCGAGCTGAGCTCTTCCCATCCAGCAGAAGGGCACACACCTGAAGTAATGCTGACTGCACGGTGATTTCCAGGGCTGCTGAGAAGTGTGAGCGGCAAGAATAAACCTTGCCTGTATTACGCGGGCAGGCTGGCACGAGTTGGTGTATGCACACGGGCTGCAAGCGGTGCAAACGCTGGGCTACCCCAGCGGTGACCCTGTCACCACCAACGGGAGTGCTTTGGTTTGTCTCACTAGCAGAGCAGTGAGAGTAAGGCACCATACAAATCCTGGCGCGATGCCTCACCAGCTTGACTTACAACTGTTTGTTGGTTCATGAGGATTTCAGGAACTGTACCTCACTGTTCACTCCCATAGAAAGTACCAAAGCTGCACTTCCATTGCTCAGGTCCTAGTAACATTTTCCAGTAAGTGGAAAAAATGCAACCTCTTTGTCAATAGGCAAACTGTTGCTGTGAATAGCAACAGATTCCTGTTTTCTGGTATCATGATTCCATCAGTGTTTAAAGCTTTGCTCAGAATTGCGTTCAGACTGCAAAGGTCATAAGTATTTCAGCACTGTGCTTGTCTCTTGTCTTGCAGAAATGGCCAATGCGTTCCAGGTTGTACATTGGAGCTACGGGACAGTTTTTGAATCACTCAGCACAAGGAGAAAGTGCAAACCAAGGAGAAACTTCAACAAATCCACAAAACTAATCTCCTTTTTCATTAAAAAAAGTTATTTATTACACCATATATATATATATTTAAGTTAAAAAAAAAAAAATCACATCTACAGGCTATAATTCCTGAAGTACTGTTTGTGGATCAGAAGGACTTGATTCTGAAATGTAATTAATACCTCAGTAACTTAATGTGGCTTATCATTGGTTTCTGTCAGAGAGGATGTTGCTGGTATCTGAGCTGGGGGAACAGGAGAAGGCAGTAGCTGGCAGCACCAACACACAGCACAGCAACAGAGGCAATAGTGCTAACAACAGGTATTCTCATCTACTCCAGTACAGGAAGTTAACAGGTACACTGCAGAAAAAAGGGGGAGAAGGGGAAATGTGATATTGGCTAAGTATAGTGCAATACAAGATCTGAAAAGAAAATGGCCAACAAGTCTGGAAATAGCAGTGAAAATACCGTGTGCACTTTCTTCACCCCATGAAGCCAATGGCAAAAATCCCACAGACAGCAGTCAGGACAGGGCTTTGTCCCTCAGATAGTCATGTGTATGTAGTTATACTTTGAAAATGTAGGTGCATGTTCACTTCAAGTAAAAATGTGAAGAAAAATATTTTTCACATACAGCAAACACAAACTGCTCTGCAGATTAAATGTAGTTACATAAATTAAGTACTGCCTGTATCAATCCATATATTTGTGTTGTGTGTGGCAGGGTTTAAAATGTGTTTTAAGTGTTACCCCAGTACTATTACTTGCGTGTTCAAGACATCAAGATTCATTTATCTTGTCTTTTTTTGTGGGGTTCACACATTCAAGTAAATGAGCTCTAAGAGTTGGCTTGTTCATGGCACATTTTTCACTTAAACATCTTCTATATTTAGGCAAGAAAAATTGAAATGAAATGCACCAATACTGCCTAATGTATCTGTTCTGTTAAACACTGTACTTTTCATATCATTTATTGTTATTGTTAAGGTAAATATTAAATATTATTCACTGGACATTATTTATTGAGTTACAAAATCTGTATCACTTCAGTTTCTCATTGCATAGGACCAGTAGTTTCTAATAATAACATTCTACATTTATAGTAACTTTTCTGAAGACCACTTCATGTTCTTAAGTGACATTTGACAGAAAAGGAAACCAAAATACTGGCAAGAACAACCATTTCCAAAAAAAAAAAAATCATTTTGTTAATTTCATTCTTGGTTGAAACTTGTGACACCTTTCAGAGATGCTGAGCATGTCATTGCAAGTTGAGTCACAGAAAACTGGGTCTCCTGTGTAATAATGTGTATCAGAATTAACAGAGCCATTAGAAGTAGCTGGATGAACCATCTAGGGTATGTGGGAGAAGCAAAGTGTGATAAAGTATGGTAAAACCTGGAGCTTTGCTCCACAATTTTGCATTCTGAGTTTTTCACAAGAGTATTATTTTTAAATACTAAAAATATATTAAATATTTTAAAAATACATATTTAAGTCTATATATATATTTAGCTATTTTAGGCATATATTTATTTACAATTGTAAGTGGTTTATTATAAGATGAGACCTGTGAGCACCATTCAAGCACATGAACTACTGTTTAGTGGAAAAAAAATACAAAAGGCCAGCTTTGCACAGACAAGCATCTGCTTGTAAAGAAGAGCCTCACTTTTTAAAGAACAGTAATCATGGGAGTAAAAAGTGGGTTAGCGCAACCTGTCATTGTTGGGACAGCTATTTGTATTGAGAGATATTAAAGAGGAGATGTGAAGGAGTTGTAAAGGTGGCAAAAGATAAAACACTGACAACTGTGCAGGGTGCCGGGAGTACGCTGAAGTACCAGATGAAGGTGGAAGATGCAGATTATGTTTTGGGCTGAGAAAATGCCAGATAGCAAGGCAGAAGCATAGTGACGGCAGGTTTTGTATGTTACCAGGATCTAAATGAGTGGCATCAGGTCAGGGCGAAAAGGACACGTGAAGTTTCAGCCAGAAGTCAGTGTCAAACCTCAAGCTGCTGCTGTGCAGCCGCAGGCGGGCAGTAACGTGCATGTGAATCATGCATATGAAGCGGCATGGGGAAAACCCAGGGTGTGGGTATTGCATGCTCTTACCTAACAGTGGTGCCTCTTAAATAATACACCTGGAGGGGACAGGACTCAGGAAAGCCAGAAAAGAAAAAAAAAAAAAAAAAAGAAAAGAAAGAAAGAAAAAGAAAAAGACTGCCCACCAGATTTTAAAGGCTGTTTCCTCTAATTTAATTGAAAGGTTCTGACTGCTTATTCAGGAGCTAAACTTGTAAAACGGGTAAGAATAAGCATGTTAAAAGCATGTCAAGTAATGAATAGATGGCTTGGAGAAAACATCTCTCAGACATTTGTGAAAGTGATGGAGTTTTTAGTTGCTGGAAGACATCTGATAAAAGGGACAAGAAAACAGAAGGGGCTGCTTTACACCCATACTGTTCATATAAATTGTTGCCATATATGTTACAATGCAAATATCTTACCAGTATCTTATAGAAGATTAAATCTCTATAGGAATATATAGAATTGCAGCTACAGTTTTGTCCTTGAGGAGAATTGGACGTATTTATGAGTCAGGAGTATTTTTTCTGAGGCAGGTTATTACAGATCTCCTGAACTTGTTTGCTTCATATCTGATGTCTGAAGGGAACATTAAATTTCCTAAGAACATTTGGTATTTTTGTGTGCTAGAATGCAACAGTCTGGCATTTTGCACTGGCAATCTTCCAGCATTTGGGGTCAGATTCTGCCAGCTGTGCTCAGTCACCGATACCACAAGGTACAATTTTTTAACAGGGTGACTTGGGAAAATCTCGGTTATTGTGCTTAAACCGTGCTTGTGCGTACTGAGGAACGCCAGCAACACACAGCTCCCACAGCCGGTGCCGCAGGTAAGGGCCGCGCCCCTCACGGGGCCGCCTCTCCCCTCCCCGCCCCCACTGCGCAGCAGGACACTGCGCATGCGCGGGCCCGCCAAAAGCGCCGCGGGCGGCCGCCATTTTGTGCTTTCCTCAGGCGGCGCCGAGCGGGGCGGGAGCTCCGGGCCGGATGCGTGTGTCGGTGGGTCCGGGTCGGTTGTGGGCGGCTGCCGTGCTGGCCGGGGCTGCCTTCAGCCAGGAGAGGGGTGCGGGGGCTCCGCGGAGCCGTGTGGTGGCGGGCGGCGAGGGTTATGGCCCCGTCCCGGCGGCGGAGCCCGGCCGCGTGTGAGGCGCGCTCCTGGGTTCGCTGCTGCCTCGGTGCAGCCCCTGGGGGCTCTGTCTAAAGGATATAGACTAAAGGAAAGAGGTAGTTTAAAGGATAGGGGCGGCTCTGGGCTTTGGGGCGTTGGGTCACACCTGGCGCTTCGCGTGAGGCGTGCAGCGGTAGGTTTCTGAGCTTAAAGGCGTAATTGCCGGCGCTGTTTTATAAACGCCATAAGCTTTCACTTGAAAGATGAGCGAGTGTTGTGCACTTGTGATTCCGCCTCGGGTTTGGTCACCAAACGCAGCCGATCCGACAGCAGATGGCATCACGCTGAGGCCGGAGCTGTGCAGGTGAGGCTGGTGCCCGCTGGCCGAGCACGCCTTGCAGGAGCGCGCACGGGGCTTGTGGGTGTAAAATGGGTGTAATTAGTGCGCCCTGCGCCTGGCGGGCTGTGCCGGCCGCTTTATCTTCTGGTTCATCGAGTCTTCAAAGCAGTAACAAATTAGACATCTGAAGAGACTTTTTTTTTTTTTCAGATAAGTCACTTCCATTGGCAAGCGCGTGCCCTAATTCTAAAGATAAATTACCCTTTTTCCCTCTGGGGAATTTGGCTGGTGACCCTGACCATGCCCTTTTTGGATTGTAGGCACAGATCCCAAATGGTTTGACAGAGCAGGGACAGCCCCAGCACTATAGCATGAGTACTGACCTTGGGTTCAACCTGTAGGAAAACCTGTGGTGTCAGTATGTTCCCCAGAGCAGGGCAAACAAAGTAGGGTTAAAGGCTGTCCTGCTGTACCTGGTGGGGTTCTCCTCTCCCCAGTGATGAATGTTCATTAGGAGCAGCTTAATCCTACGGTCACTCTTTGTTCTGGAACTTTCTAGGTAAGGTGCTATCTGTTCAAACTTAATCTCAGCCGATGCTGTCTGCTTTTTTCCCCAGGTAATAATAAAGCCAACAATGCTTTCACTAGGTCAGCAGGTAGATTGGTATTTTTTTGACTGGCTTACTTTCCCTGGGGAAATGCTGATGCCTTCTGCTAGTGGCTCAGAGTGGAGTTCTCATAAATAAAATCTCTTTTGTTCATTTGTTTCTTTTACTTGTTGTAGGCAGCAAAAGAATTTCAGAGATGAGTTGGTTTCTGGCTTTGGGAATCTTCAGTCCGGACTGTGCTATGCTGCTATCGTGCAAGCAGAAAGACGTCACGTGAATTCTGGAGCTACAGAAGTGAGTATTTCTTACTGCACTTAATGTTGAGGAAAGCCTCCAAAGCTGCCTCTTGAACCTTAGGTCTAGATTTCTGAAGCTGTTTTATGGCTTTTAAATTTTCTTGCAGGTGGAACAAGGAGGAATATGAGCATTTGCATGTAGGGTTAAGTTTTAAACTGTCCTAGATTGTGTTCTGCAGTTAGCACAGACTGAGTGTTTGGACTGCTGGCTGGCTCTGCTGTTCTCAACTTGTGGCATTGTCACAAGTCTTCTAATTTTTGGTTAAAACATCACAGGGCATGTGTCTCTACTAGCAAGCTGCTGTGATGGCTGTTACATTGTGGGCCAAGGAGCCTAAATATAAGCCTTATTTTCTTAGCCATCTTGACTCAAGTAGTATTTTTGTTGTACTAAACTTTTTTGCTTATATAATGACTCCATTTGTTTATTATGCAGCTGAATTTTGCCTTTGTACAAACTACTTGATCTCTGGTGCATGGACCAGTAGGCCTCTCTTTCTCCTTCAAATGCTGTCAGCATGAATATTGGAAGGTGAGGTTTTTGTCTACTCTTAAATGAACTTAAAATGTTGCTTTTTGTTCTTGACCTCGAACATTGTGACAGTAGAGAATTTCTTGAGGGCTTTTATTTGAGGTCGGAGTTCTAAAAGATGGGTGGTTATAAAACATCTAATGCTTGCTCCTCAGAACAAAGCAATTGCAATCCAAGAATCCTGAAGGAATCAGGAGATGCTTGTGGTAGCATTGGAGAATCCAGATTTTAGCTGGAGAGAAACACAGCTTGTGTTCGGAAGAATGAACAGATGTTAGCTGAAAGCGAGCAGCTAAAGTAAAGAACAGTGTGCTCGATTCGCCCTCCCTGCTGGCACCTAACCACAGCAGTCTGGTGGAATGCATGCCCAAGGGAAAGGCTTGAACGTATGAGCAGGGACCTGCATTTCTTGTGGCCAGAGAGCTTTTCTCTTGGTCCTGGCTCTGCCAAATTCATTCTGGTGCTTAATGGTTGGAAATGTGCTTCTGCTTTGATTTCCAGAAGCACGTCTGTTGAGATGAGCTTAACAAATCCCCTTGTGCGTGATACCTGGAGAAATAGCAGCAGTCTTAGCACAGGCAGGAAGCTGTTTGCTGGCATAGTGATGATAACTCTTTGCCGTTTACCCAACTGATTTCTTTGATGAATAACATTGTATCTGATGTGCCAGCTCATCAGTATTTTTTAGTAACATGTTCCAAGTTGACTTGCTACCTGTGTTTCTGATTTTACATTGTCTTTTAAAGGCGCTATCAGAGGACCTCAAGCTGTGTGTGTACGCACAGCCAGCAGCAGACTCCGCTGACTCCCAGAAGTGTGGCTGTTGAAGAAGGTGAGTTGCTTTCCAGCTGTGGTGCCGCAGCGCTCAGGCTCCAGGCAGCCGTACTGTGAGCTGGTGAAGACGGGTACGGGGCACTGCTGCTGTGTGGAGCTGTGCTGGCTTACGCCAGCCAAAGGTGTGCCCTGTTAGCCAGGGACACTTCTGGGCTGCTGACTGCCTTTGCTGTTCTCGACTTGTGGCACTGTTACAAGTCATAAAAGTTTTTGCTAAAAGCATCACAGGGGAGAAGCTGAGCAGAGGCAAGGGTAAAAAGTTGTGCTCTTTCTGAAAATTAAGGATATACGTTCCTTAGTATGGTTTGTCAGAAATAATTTCTAAAACTTCTATTGAAGTCTATTATGGGAGTAATTTTACTGGCATAATGATGAAATCTTTGCCGTTTACCCATCTGACTGGTTATTGATGTGTATCTTTTAATCTGAAATGCCAGTAAAAGTTAGTAACTTTGTATAAGGTTGATAAAGCTTATAGAAAAGTGACTAAATTTGAAGTGTTTGTTTTTTTTTTCCCCAGATTGAAAGCAGTCTCAAGTGTGGATTTCTAATGCACTTGGAAATGCTGTTGTGGCCCTTCTTGCTTCTCAGAGATGCTGCTTGATTCAAAGACTGAGTTCAGGTGAAAATGTGAATAATACCTGAATGAAGCTCAGGTGAGAGTGTGGCTCTAGGAGGAGAGGTAGCCCTGCAGACACTGTTGGAACTCAGCATGGACAGTTGAGTGCACTCAGAATGATCAAACTTGAATAAATCAAGTGTTAAAAGATGTAGGAGAACTTGTGTGTTACCTTGTCTAAGTGAGTGTTTATAATGTTAACAGCGGCAACTGTTATGCTCATTTTCAGTGCAGTGTTTGCGTAAATAAAATCCTGAATTTGTGTTCTCAGTGGTTGTAGTTCTTTGCTAAGGCAGTGTGAGCTGTAGCAGCATGATCCTGCTGGGTGACCTGAGCAGAAGGCCCACAAGCCTTCAGTATGTGCTCAGCTTGCCCAGATTTGAATGGAAGCCTGCACACATTGCTGCTGCAGCTTTTTTTTAACATGGACCTCTGATTTAAAACTTGCTCAGTGTTATGCCTACTGTTATGTCTTTACTAGGAGAACACAGTAAAGGAAAGTCCATAGCTGGAGGAGCATATATCTACCACACTACCTTTTACACTTCTTTTTTTCAGTGAGGTAGTTGGACTTAGCAGACCCAGTAGGCTGGCAGCTCAATGAGCTCTATTTTTTTTTGCTTTCCTGTGGGGTTCTACAATCCCTTCCAGTCTTTATCTAAGTTCATGTTGTGCAAATACTGTGGTTTTTGGTTTTTTTTCAAACTGCAGGAGCATACCAACATCCTGGTCTAATACTGTGTTGCTGTAGTGTAAAAGCAAGACATAAACATCAAGCAGTATGGTGACTTTTTTAATACATTTTAAAATTTGTCTAGTACATGAATAATAATTTTAAAAAGTTATCTTACACTGGAAAAGTGGTTGTAATGTATTTAAACTATCCCTCCCTGGGTAATACATGTGAAAAGAAGCAACAAGAAAAACTACAGAAGTTTCACACTGTTGAAATGAAATGCCAGATTCTCGCAACAAGAAAAACTACAGAAGTTTCACACTGTTGAAATGAAATGCCAGATTCTCTATTCCTATTTTAATTGTTAGTAGTAGCCTTAATAAAAAACTTGTCCCTTTAAGTGACAGAAGTAGCGGTAGCCAGGAACAGCCACCTCTGCCTTTCAGCACCACTGTCAGAAAACTTGCAATTAGGTCCTGTCAGCTATGCTTTAATCCTTAGCCAAATAGCACTGACCTATCTTGTGAAAGTGTTAAAAAGATGGCTGTGTATTTCTCCTTAACCCCAGTCCCAGAAGGGTGAAGTAGGAGCTTCGGGCTTTACTTCACTCCTCATTAGTGTTAACATGAATTCCTGGGCCATACGCACTGATAAACTTAAGCAGCTGATGGTGGCACTTCCGTAGGTAAATATCTCTTTGCTGCAGGGAGGTTTCGTTACTGAGGTCAAATGGAAATACAGCATTTGGTTCTATGCATAGTGCAGACTTACCTAAGCAAAGAAGAAATCGATACGTACAGTAAAGACTTGACAAAACTTCTGCCAGTGCTGTTAAGGAGGGGAGGGGGAAGCTGAGACCTAGATTCCATAGTGATACAATCTTGTAAGTTAGCATTTTTGTGACACACCATTATTCTTTTCTCACTGCCAAGTTTGCGCATGAACAAATGTGACTGCTAAATGAAGGGAACACTTTCCCCAGGGAGAGTAAACTCTCTATAGCTACAGTTTACCCTGGACCAACGATGCAGTTTCAGATGAGCGGTGTCTCTAATGCACTCCCATAAAGGATGGAGGCTTTGTGCTGTCCTGAGGCCTAATGGTGTGCGGCACTGAGACTCGTGGGGCAAGTCAACAAAGATTTTTTCCTGATCTCAGTTCTCAACAGTGGAAATTCTGGGCTTTCACTTAAAAAGAAGTACCTTTATTACTGCAGTCAACTGAGAAACGTTTTCTGAGCTGACAAAATACGAAAGTGATACACCCAAGACTAAAGACTCATTTACCGTGCTTTAGGGTAAGAGACGATTCGAGCAGCAAGACGGCAATCAGTGCATCTTCCTCAAGTACCTTCTTTCTTAAACTTAGCTTGGTATGAGCCTTAGACAGTGAAATCCTAAGAGATGAATATAAGCATGTTAGAAACATTATAAAATGGTGCAGAAATGAATGCATTACGTATTGCCCAATTTCAAACACTTCTGTGAATCACAAGTTAACACTGCAGTATCCTTGCATTTCTTCACTTGTGCCATAGAAAGCTGTGATAATTTAAAGCCCATTCTTGTTTGTCTAGACAGCTTTAATAATTCTTAAATCACTTTTTAATGTCTTTATTTTTTTTCAAAATCAGTATTATAAATAGTATTAACAAATGTTAAGTAAGATTCTTTACACCTGAACGTCTTGAAATTTAAGTGTCTTGTCTAGATTTTTACTTAAGCTTCGGAGCTGGTTAGCACAATTCCCATTTGAAACTGTTTCTTTTTCCGTGAGGAGTAGGACATACAGAATTTTTAGTGCAGATGCTGATAAGTTTGATCCATGCATAGAATCTCTTCTCACTCTGCGACTCGCAAGGTAATAGCCCTGAATGAGGTTTTCTGCTTCTGAGCTCATTTCAACATGGAGATTCTTAGCAAACAAAATGAACTAGAGAGAATGTACATGCATTAAGTAACTGTGGAAAATAAATAAATAAAAACTTTTAACATACCACTGGCAAAGTAACATAGTTTAGACAGCATATTTCACCAGTAATTTTGATAAAGGTGCCTGTCACCATTCAGCTGTGCATAAGGATGGGTTTCAGATATTAATCTGATACCTGTTAATCACACTAGAGATTCAGTTTATTTGGAATGAAATATTGTACAAGTGGTTGTAAACTATTCTTGTCAAAAGGAGGTATTAGAGATCTGATCTCCTACAGGTGTTAACCTAGTATGTTTTTTGGAAACGAAGTCAAACAATTTACTATTCTGACCCTTTTAAAGAACTCAAGCTAAATTTACCAATAATCCTAATTACTGCTAGTGGGAATAGGATGGGGGGAAGGGGTAGGAGGTGAGCATTGACAGGTTTAAAAATAAGCAGAGTATCAGGAGAGAATCTTCTGATTCCAGAAACTATGATATCCCCAAGTACAATTAATTTATGAATTGTTAGATATTTGTTACCTCTTCATAATCCTGTGTCCTGAACTGCTGAGAGACTCTGTACAGGGTGGCTTCAGGATTAATGGCTTTTTTCAGGACGTGATGCACAAGAGGAAAAGACAGTCGACATGAAGGAAATTCATCGTATATCAAAAGCCCAAAAACATCTAGAAGATTAGGTGGAAGCAAGCTCAAGTCCTAAAGAGAAAGGAAATTTATTTTGGGCTGCTGACTAGCAGAAACATTGCAGTCTTTTCAATCTGTAATGTACAATATCTGTGCGTGCTGAGTGTTGTAAGATTAGCTAATGAACTATCTGTAAGAGATGCAGTGTAGTCTTGTTTCAGTAGTAGCTGTCAAAAGCTATTCTGAATAAAAGACAAGGCATCCACTTTTGGGAAAACTAGCTCATTTTAGAAGATACTTGATTTAAAGTCACTTAAGTTGTAGCCTTTTGAGGAATACTAATAAATTTGTTTTCATTATTTCTCAAGTTGAAATAAGCATAAACACAAATGACTGCCATAGTTCAGTGACTGCCGTAACAGGATGTAAGTTTTACCATCTGCCCGATCAGAAAGCTGTCCTTCGGTAAATGTTTCTTTGAGGAAGAACCCACGTCTACGTAAGACCAAAAATTGGTCTGAACTGAAATAGTAACTTGTTGGTCAGCCTCTTCTCCATACTTCTTCCCAGGAATGAACAGTGTTGTTGTCCTGCTCTCTAGAACTAGCACAGGACAAAATACGTCAGTTAAGTAACTAATCTGGTTCAACTAAATTCTAGCTCCAAACACACTAGCTGAAGACAGTAACTATTATTATATTTCACTCAATTGTCATGATTGAGTTTTGGCATTTTCACACCACCAGTTTTGAGGATGGTGTATTTGTTGTTGCTTTTTGTTGCCCTTGTTTCTTCTAGACTTTTTAAAGTAGCTCTTACCTTTTCCCAGCATTTGAGGGCCATAAACTGAGGAACAAACCTTGCCCTGATTTTGCATGTTCGTTTCATTTTGTCCCCTCATTTGTTAGTAGATGCGAAATTACCAGATTGTAGAAGTTCCAGTTTATCCTTTTTGTAGGTACATAAGTCTCCTATGTAACAGATACCCCCCTTAGCAAGCAGAACGCTGCAAGCTTGAATACTAGCACTTCCAGTTCCGTGTTTATCTTTGGATACAGAAGGAAAGATGTCACTAGAGGATGGATGTCGTATGCCACGAGGCAGAAGACATACGCTGTAATTCAAAAGCCTAAAGGATGAAATAATAGTCATAAATTGTTAAAATTACTGTTCAGTTTTTAAAAGCTTAACACTGTTCTTAATACTTTGTAACAGTATTTATGCATATGAAGATCCTACTTAAAGAGGATAAATAAAACCACTAGCAAAACTAAATGTTTAAAGTACATTTAAACACAAAGGTAGAAGCCCATGCTTTCTCTCCAACAGCTGCAAAAAGGCCTCTGTTTCTTACGCATTTAACATATGAGGCTTGTAACAGAAGTACTTCCTAGGAAGCCAAGGTCTTCTAATTCAGCCCCTATTATTAACTCCTACTCCTGTTCTAGAGGAAAGTAGAGGATTAGCAGTTCTCCTGGCCGTCTGGGAAAAACGAACGGGCTGGTAACTTGCAAGCTCTGCCTGCCAGGGTTGTGTCCCAAATTCTTTTTGCGAAAGGAGGGCATAGGATTTCTTTTTCAACCCCTACGCTATGTTCCTTGGCACAAAAAGGTTGCAAACTGGTTCCACAATCAAAGGCTCCTAATGATTTTAAGATGTCAAAGCACGACATCTTCTCCTATTGATAAATGGGATAAAATTATTAATTAAAATACTAAGTAGGAGTAAATAGACTATTATATCAATATAAATATGTAGGAAATGTCTATTTTGATAGGCTAATGATAATAGAACATGCACATACGAACAGTACTAGTGACAAAGTACCAAGATTTACAGCATACAACCATTTAAATATTAAATATGTTTTGATTCTTAAAACCAGAGTTCCTACTATTTCGCCCATGAAAGCTTACTCTTACACCTTCTGGGGAAAAATAAAATCCTGCAGCCTACTTTTTTTTTTTTTTCAAATTCAAACTAATCTCTACAGTTAACTTTTGAAATGGTAAATTTACTAAAGCGTTATTGTCCCACAACAAAAAGCAATAATACATTTGTTGAAGAACTCTCAAATGAAAATAAAATTCATGCCACTTTCAAATATCTTTTCCCCAAGTAAAAACGAAGCCCCGTATTGGGTTGGAGAAGAATACAATTCTTTTGAAATGCACATAAGTAAGTGAGGCTGAGCACATGGAGCGGGGATGCTGTATTCAGCTTGTGTTGGCGGGTCACAGTTCCATGAAGGGGTGAGCACACAGACGTGTACATACAGAACAGCGGTTTGTTCAAGGCAACAACAGATGGATTTATGACCAGTGCGTCCTGATGTACCTGATTTTCGATACTTTATCAGAATAGTTCTTAGGAAAAAGAGCAATAAAAATACCAGTATCTGTTGTGGTTTAATCCCAGGAAGCAGCTAAGCACCACACATCATGGGCCCGCTCCCATGCCTAACACCCTAGCTGGATGGGGGGAAGGGAATCAAAAGGGCAAGGCAGTTAGAAGGACATTTAGACAAAAAGAAACACGTTTAGAAAGAAAATGGGAAACGAAGGGAAAGGGAAAGGAGAAGAAAGGGATAAGGAAAAGGAGAAAAGGACAGGAGAAAAAGAAAACTAAAAGGGGGGGGGGGGTCACCACCATTGGTCACCACGAGCTGACCAGTCAGATGGTGTGGGACACCCCTTTGGTCACTGGGGCCAGCTGTCCTGGTTCCGTCCCCTCCCAGCCCCTGGTGCACCCCCGGCCCCCTGGCTGGCAGGGCAGCACAAGCAGCAGCAGAGTCTGAGCTGGTGTAAGCACTGCTCTGCAACAGCTAAAGCACCAGTGTGCTGTCACCGCTATTTTCATCCTAAATCCAGAACATGAGAAAAGTAACTCGATCCCAAGCAAACCAGGACAATAGCTGATTGACTCATTGCTTATTAGCAGAAAGTGCTCATAGCTGGGAAGTTGGTGATGAAAAGCCTCAGAGACACAGGATTTGAAAGTAGAGACCTTTGCTTTTATCATCACCAGCTTCTGGGGCAACCTTCAGTTTTGATTTTAGAATGTTTAGTTTGACCTCTGCTAAACAGCGCTAGTCTTAAAAGCTTACTGAGACAATTATGAGTGTCAAGGTTTTTTTTTAATTAGTGAAGTTCTGATCTAGATTTATCACTTGAAATAGAGATGTCTCGTGGTTATTTTTATGAAGTCATAGCCCTGTATATTTTAAACATAGTCTTTTGCTTTTCATGCAAGACCAATCCTATTATCTTTAAAAATACTTTTTAACTTACGTAAGAAATTAGGAATCTCTTTACCTATCAATTACTAAGGCGTCGCTTGTCACAACCAACAGATCCAGGTAATCAGCACTTTCCTTTTCACACGTCTGTACTAGACTCAGCAATAGTGCGAGTTTCAGAGTGTTGCAAGTGCCTGGTGGAACAACTTGAGAAGCAAAGATATTGGCCAGTATGGCTGTAAACCTCCAGCATGACTCTGAAGTCAGTGAGAGCAGATACTTAAAATTTTCACCGATAAAAGAAGGACCTAATTGAAACAAAGGAGAGATTAGCAAACACTTACTAGAGCTGTGCAGATATGTTAGACCATGACACCATTCCAATCCTCATACAGAAGCTTACAAAGAACTAAGATGTTTATACATTAAGCACAAATTCAGAATGTAAGCAGCTGACACTATTAATTTTAGTACTCTAAAGGTAGCAGACACAATCTTCTAAACCCAGTGGAATAAGCACGGAGTAACAAAATAAAGTATCGGGCCCATTTCATGCATGACTTCCAAGCACCTTCCAGTAGGGGGAGATGGAAAGAAGCAGTTGAACTGCGGTAAATAATTATGTCATTTCCCCATGCATGGGAAGAGAAAGGGGCAGAAGATATTCTCAGCTGACTGAACACATTTAGGACTGCAGGAGGAAGGTCCCACAATGGTTTTGTAATCGGGACCTTTAGGCAATAGAGAACCGTACGAGTTCTCAAGGTTTGTGTTCTCAAATGTTTTTCAGCTTTTTTGTCCAGTTTAATGGGACTTTCTTACCGTTTGGTTTACAGAGCTGTACGCTACTGACTTCTATACATGCTGTAGCTTGTGGGCCATTTTGTACACAAGTCGGAATTCCTATAATCTTGTAGTGGTCTCCTATTGTCATTCTATTGGCCAGTTCATCTGGAAATGAAAAATAAAGTACAGGGGAAACTGAAGATGTTTCAGGGCATTAAAAAAAAAAATAAAGACACAGTCAGAAAGCTTTTATTCACATTCTGACCAGTTTCATTTTTATCACTTAGTTGCAGAAAACAGTTGGATTGCAAGTTTACCATAGTGGACTAGGAGCAAATGAAGCACGCAATTCTATTTAATTAGTGCAAAAGGTAAGGAAGGCAGGCTGGCTGAGGAAAAGTAGGTTCCTGATGAAGAAAATGGATGATTTATTTATTTCTGCATTGAAAGGAAAATGGACAGCTGTCTGCAAGTATACATTCCTGCTCTGAAACTTGTGATGACCCCATTATCAGTTATCATGTCCTATAACATGACATAAAAAACAGAAGCACACAAAAAAGAGATCCATAATATACGGATTTCAAAAAAGACACACAAACATAGCTTTGTGTGAAAGTATAAACCTTTGTACTTCTGTACTTAAGTGAAGTACAAACCTTTGTACTTCTGTGCATTGTTTTTTTCAAAAGTCACATTTATTTTTGGAAGTCAAAGTTATGTCCAAACACAAATCTCAGTCTGCAAGATCCCGTCTAACCTCACTGATGACTGAAATCCGTGGAATTTTAATGCATGTGTAGATCACGGTTTCTCACCTATAGATTGTTTTGTAACAATACATGCATAGTTGCAGTTTGAAGTGTATCTCATGATCTTGGAGCTGCTGTGAGTTTTCAAGGAATGAACTGTACGATTCTACAGACTTTGTTATCAAGTATAATAGTGGGTTTTTTTGTCTGATTTTGTTTCAAGAACATTAATGGAAGCGTGACAGTGGGGTGTGATATTAGTTGGATAGTCACATCAGAAATCATTTAATGTTTGCAGTGGAAGGCAGTGGTAGTAGAAACCAAAAATCCTGACAGAATCCGGAAAACTGCTACTTTGAGGAAGGATGTTAAAAACACGTGAAATTAGTGCAAAACAGTATGACCAAAGGAAGTAGAAAGGAGGAAAAAACAAGCTTCAGGTAGAACGTGATACTGCAGAGCTGGCCTGGGGACTGTAATTAAGTGAAGTTATAAAAGTGAACACAACAGTTTTGCTACACGTATTTCTTAATCATCTGTGTATACTGTTTAGTCATCTGGCTACCCCTCTCCCTCCCCCATTTATTAGAGAAAGAACCTCAATGTGAATTATCACGATTTCCACTATTTTATCCACAGAAATAGATCTGTAAGAAAAATGCAAGGAATTATTACAATTCAGCTGTAAAACATTTTTGTCAAATGTCAAAATTAAAGTTCACTTACCTCTCAAGAAAACTGTAAAAGTCTGAATCCTAAAATGCGATTTATTGTTGGAATATCCTTTTAAAGCACTAAGAACTTTTGCATCAATCATTTCAACTATTTGTTTATCTTTCAAAATAAAGGCAAGGAAGAGGTTAGTTCTCTTTAAAACAATACCAAGCTCTTTTTATTCTTAGATGACTAGTACATAACTTGCTTTTTTTCCCCCCTTAGCCATTTTGTTTACTTACTGCGTAACAGAAGTAGGGAAATAATAGATCTAAAAATAAAATTACATATTTCCTACCACCAAGTACTCTAAACTTCATGTCTTCTTGCAGGGCTGAAGAACATAAACTGCACACAAAATCATTCCTCACTGTGGCAGATTCTGTAGCTCCAGGCAGATGCACTCTTATGTACCTAAACCCTGAAACAAATGAATTTACCAAACGTTTATAAGGAGGATGTGGCTTTCATTTTAAATTTCACATTAAGTAAAGAAGTAATTAAAATACTGGACAATGAAATTCCAAATTTGCAAGCCCCCCGTGTTTCTTAGATAAGCATACTTTCACGCACTACGCTTCAACTATAACGATCTCTATCATTTATCATAGGCTGACCACGAGATGGCAGTTTCCTATTACAATTTCCTAACTAAAATGGCTTGGCCTGACAAGCAGCAGGGAGCAACTGACTGCTTCTGCATGGTGTGGAAATGACACTGGATATGTATATTCCTCACTACAAGTACGTGCCCTCATCAAGACATCATTATGATTTATTCTACTGTCTCCCAGCTTTGGGATTTAGCTTCTATTTTATAATTTTATGGTCTCTGTTACAGGAAGAAGCAAACAGCACTGCCCTAAAAGTACTTAAGACCTAATCCTGCAAAGATGTATCAGTAATATTAGATAAAGTAGTTCCACAGAAATCAGTTTTCATTAAAGCAAATCTGCTAGAAGCTTTTGCCAGGCACTTAAGCATACTGTTACATGGTCTTTTTATATAAACAGAAGGAATACAGAAGAGACAGCTTCCAAAAAAAAAAAAAGTACAGTATTCTACTGGTACAGACTTTTTTCCTTTCAGGGAATTCATTAAGTTATACCGGAAATGTATCTTTTCTCATATAAACTATCTTCAGGATTAGAAAATGGATTATTGGTATAGCTGTACTTTAGAAAATGGATTATTGGTATAGCTGTACTCACAAAACATTTAATAATGCTGAGCAGCTGCTGGCAAGGTCCATTGCTGCTGTCAATTAATAAAAATCATGCTGTGCTCATTACAAAAAGTCTACATCATAAAACTGCACAGGAAAATGACTCGCATGCTGGATTTTTAATCTGATAAACTATCTGAATTATTAAAAAGCTTTTGAAATAGTATTGATTTCATTTTTTACTACCTTCAGAGAACGGACAGGTTTCCTCAGTACAAAGAAATCTTGCTCCTTGTGTATATTTTGTTACAATTCCCATTGCGATGACTATTCCTTCAGACATATAAAATCTATGAGATGTGTAGTTAAATGGAAATGCAGAAAGACTGAGAACGTAACTTGGTAAAGGTGGTAAATGTGTTGGCTTCAGCAGTATACTAATCTAACAAGAGACAAAATTGCATTAATACTATAATTTTAATTTCAAACTGCTGTTTATAAGTACCATTTACTTACATGAACAAATGTAACATATATAAATAGCTGTTAGAAAAAAAAATCAGTATTTTTTAATGCTTCACCACACTTAAAAGATTTAAGATCTAACTGGGGGAAAACAATGCAGACTCACCTGGGCCTCTGTCTGCAATTGTTCAATTAATGATAATGTCTTAATAGCTACAAAACATACCTGTAATTGAAAAATACCTTCATCTTAGAAAGGGAATCTAGTTAAAACATAAAAAGATGTATTTTTGTCAGCTCTGACCACAAATATACACTTACTGACTGAAAAATCTCTGCAGCTTTTATGGGATTATGAAGAATGTAGTTTCCAAGAGTTGCATCCAATTCAGCAATATCAGAAGGATTTATTGAAATAATGAAACGATAAACAGCATAACTTTGTTTTGAGTCTGCAGGAGCAAAAATTGTCTTAAAAAGAACAGAGATTTATTTAACAATACTTATCAATGTTAACAGACTATCTACTGAGTGAGCAATACCGTTATATTTTTTGCAGTCGTGCACAAATTTCTGAAGGCCACCACTTCTGTCAAGGTAAATAAGGACAATTTCCTTCATTTTCTGTATTTCTTCCTGCATCTTCCAGAAAGATCTTCGTACTCTTAATCAGAATGTGAGAATAAGCTGTAAAGAAATTAGGTCAGAATTTGCCATGCTGAAATAATAATAAAGATATATGTTAACAAAGACATACAAAATTAGAGTATTTTTCTCAATGTTATTCTTTAATATTTTTAATACTACCATTAAATGGGAATCTCTTTCCAATGGCTGAAGCATACTACACCCCCAAAGTCAATTCTTAAAGAATGCTCTAGTATTTTTCTTCTCTTATTAATGAATTATTTCACTGCCCAACCCCTAACCCGTCAAATTAAAGGCTGCATTTAGTCCTGCCCTATATAATTTATAGGCGTAATCATCGCAGCAAAAGTAAGACTTAAATAACCACTTTATCTGAGAAGGCTGTCTGTCATAGTCGTTCAAAGTACAAAACCAGTCAACATTTTTTCTTAAATCAGACTTTCTTAGTCTGCTGTCACCTCCCGTAGCATTCATTTAAGGCATAGATCTTGCACACACTTGTGTTGTACGCTTCATCAGTGTACGCAGATCAGTTCTTATTCTGATGGAAAAAAGCCTTCAAGACTACAGTTTTGGTCTGGAAGGTGACCGTGCTCTTCAGTGTTGTTTTCATTGCGTGTTACTCCCATATCTGCATTTTTAGAGTAAAATCTCACCACATGAAGCACTTCACTTACGAATTTACTGTAGAGGGAGAACTAAGGCCAAAATGCAGTACACGTCTATTTTACTGCCTTACAGGTTTTCTTTTAAAAAGTGTCATCTGTCTTCTCTGTAAACGGCCAATATGAAACCACGCTTAAGTCTTCAAAAATAGATTTAACTACTTGGCACAGGACCAAAACACAGAATTAACAGGCTGGAGAAAGCAAAGCTCTTTGTTTAATTATAACCTGTAGGAAGTCACAGAATTGTGTGTTGGAGTACAAACAGATCAATATTTGTCAGTGCAATAACTGGGTACCTGTGGTGCACCCTTACAGCGGTTGTGTAAAACTTCTGAGAAACACACCTTGTGGGCTGGCTCAATGTGTTGTAGTGCCCTGAAGTATAAAATTTTAAGCACAAATTGAAGAATTTATATTTGAGATTCTTTTTCAGTTTCTTTGGGATTACTCCCACACAATTGCTGCTCCATCCCTTAAAATCTCCCACAAGAAGGGTCTCAAACCTAACAGAACCCCAAACCACCTCAGCACAATGCCTTCCCTCCCTCCCTCCCTGCCCCAAGACCACTGCCCAGCCCTCCCCACCACAGCCGAGGGCTGGCGTCCCCCGGGAGGAGCGGGGCGCTGAGGGGAGCCCGGCGGCAGGAGGGGGCTGCCTGCGCCCCCTGCCCCGCCTCAGCCCGGCAGCCGTTGGCGGCGGGCGGGAAAGGCACCGTGGCTCCCCGCGGCCGCTGAGGGGGGAAACGCCGAGCCCGGAGCCCGGCCGCAGCCGCTGCCCCCTCAGGCCGGCTACGGCCCTGGGCAGGGCACTAAGAGTATCACGCACCGACCCTACAATAAATAGTAAAGCCAGGATGGTTTTAAAAACAAACAATCTCTCATTAATAAACGTTGCATAGTCCACTGCATTTAGCGTAAGCAAACTTACCTCCCCAGCCAACACCACGAAATTCTTTTTTTGCGTGTGTCTTATTTCGATTAATTTTTTTACAACTGCCATGCAGCACAGCCAGTCCGCTGTTCCTGCTGTCTCGCTCGCTCTCCTCCCTGGTCAGAAGATGGGAAAGCACAATGGCAGCACCTTTCGTTTGCTTCCACAGCACCAAGAAGAAGGGCCTTAACGTGCTTCTCTGGACAGGGAGATGGATTCCAGTGTGGAACAGTCCCTTTCACTAGGGACAGGCCAACAGCTCAGCAAAGTCTGCCTCCCTTTATCAACTGTCTGCCACCTGAGGAAGGGAATGGCACAGGTCATGCCTCTGTAGGCTCCCTGCAGCTCTCAAAAATCCAGATTTTACTATCATTTCAGATTTCATAGAATCATTAAGGTTGGAAGAGACCTTCATGATCAACTGGTGCAACCATCCCCCTACTACCAATTTATCACTAAACCATGTCCCTAAGCACCACATCCAACCTTTCCTTTTCAACTCAGTCTTCTGTGAAGGGGCTACCCCACCTTAACCTTTTCAGTCATCTCTGAAAAGCATTACCATGAAAATCAGGGAGATACAGAACAAGAGTGCTAATATTTGGAAGTAGCGTGAGGGTTTATTGCTTGATGTTGTACACTGTTGGTTACTCTACCTGTGCTAGTCCTGATCTAACTGGGTTATTTCACAATATGAAATACAGTAGAAGGAACAAAATGAACCTAAGTATTTGAAGTTCACACTTAGCCAAAAAGGCAAAGCTTGCTGAAAGCAAAAAAAAAACCAAAAACAAAAACAAACAGTAAGATTAATAAGCAATAAATTATGCTGCACTGCAAGAAAATAACTACCACTGTCATCTTAAAAAGGGAGGGGGGAGGGGGACGACAATACATTTGACAAAAAAGGCAAAATGAAGCTCCAAATCTTTTCACCCAGTCAGATGACTAGCTACAGACATCTTGGAAACAGAGGACAAGTGAAGGGGTGCAGCATGTACCATACTGAAGTAATCTCCTCCCTTGTCATCTCTCCACAGAACTGTACTTCCTTGCTGTGAGAGGTAAAAAAAAGTTGCAATATGGTACATTTCCCTGCTGTCAGCAGAATGCAGTTCCAGCAACCTGCAGAATCATTCCAGGAGTATGAAGAGTAAAAGCTTAGTATAGTTTAGTATGAGAATGGGTATTTCCTTTCTTCAAATCAATTTCTCCCTTCTACTCCATTAGAAAGGCCTACTGGAGAGGAGGGAAGAAAAAGGAAAAAAAAAGGCTTACTGCCAAACGATTACAACTGCAAGAACATGATTCATGTAGTTACTGCTGTCCTGAACAGCTGCATAGATTATTTCCAAGCTTCTCAAAACTTTACAGTGGCACAATGGGAAATGAGCACTGCTCTACTCCCACAAATGATAGTCCCCCTTCCTTCCTTCCCTTTCAATGTTAATTCATACATATTTTACCCAGAGACTCCTTCCCACACCTCACACCAACTATTCAGCGTTACTCAAGCATCATGCAAGAGAAGTGGAATAAACAAAGAATCTCGTTTTAGCTTTCACTTGCTGTTTTCCTGTTGACAACATTAATTTCAAAAGAATTATGATTTGACAGACGGTTGTTCGTGATATTCTCAATTTTTACCTGATCTTGATGCAATATAAGTAGTACTTCTCTTAGCTAGTTCTTATTTTGTCAAAAAGGAAACCATTTAAATACTGAAATTTATCTAACACTTAACTCTGGCTGCTCCTCTGCGTCTTACCAGACTTTTCTCAAACGAAGGCATTTAACTGAATGCATTTATGAACAAAAAAACACAGAGCATTTTTTGAAGTAACAGACAAAAATAAGTTGTTATTTACAGGTAATATATAATACTACCATAATAGGCTTTTACACGCTGTAACTGCAGTCAATTTTTGCATTGTTAAAAGTTTTCCTTAAACAGAAGTTGATCAGAATGATCAGTTTGTCCATACATGTGTATGTTACGAGAAATACAATAGCTTTTCACATTCTAAAAATTACCATCGTAATTTACATTACTTTTTCCAAATATCAAGTGAAGATTTAAAAGTGGTGCAAAATGGGAGACAGAAGGACAAGTAGCTATGAATGTTTAAGTACAATCAATTTGGAACATAATTAGTGTTTCAAACTATATACCAGTGAGAAAAATGCTTAAATATTTGGCATGATCCCCTCACCACCCATCCCTGGAAGGTTAAAGCAAGATAGCCTTTCAAAGTAGCGGTGATTATTGCTAATTATATCTTTGGAAAAGCAGAGTTTTAACAAAAAATATTTTTAATGCAGTTGAAATCCAGACATTTATCTCAGGGAGGAAAAAAGGTAGAACACATGATCAGTAATGTTATCAATTCAATACAGTTAATTTGTTCTATCCTTGCTTTGAGTAATCCCCCATGCCTCAGATAATCCAGTTGAGTGAACTACGTACTCCAGCAAATGCAAAAACGACAATCTAGTTTTACATGCCCAACTCTTCATTCTACAGAAATCCTCGAAGCATCTCAGTGTTAACTTAAATTAAACCTTCATTTAAGTGCTGACAGGTAAGTTAACAAATTTCAAACTGATAAAACAGGGAAAACATTTACCTTTTTTAAACCAGGATATACAAAAGACGATTTGCATAGTTACAATTCAAGCACAAAGTCACTGTAAATAGGTACAAAGGCATTTATAAATTTACTAAATTTGCTGCTTTTTGTGCCAGCCTAATCTTAGATACATATGAATGTAAACCTGAAGGGACTGAGGAGAACAGTCAGTGTTTTTGCTTAAAAAAATACGTAAATGTAGAGAACATTATTTAAAGTTTTTAAAAATATTTTCTGCAGCAGGAATAAACAGTTCAAACCCCAAAGAAAGCCATCCAAAATGCCCAAATTCCTCCTATACAGCAGAGAAAGTTTGTTCATAGGTTTTAAACCTACATACAAAACGAGGCACAGGTTACACTATTTTGGAATGTGTTCGTAACTCTAACATTTCAGTTCATCCCAAGACTTCCAAAACACTGTTGGCTTCTAACTTCCTAGGAAAACATATCTTCAGAAGGTGGTGCATAAGAAAATCCAACAAATGCATCATCTGCCTCTAGGACACTGGCATTAACAATGTTGTAATCAGAAGAAATGCAAACTGAGTATGGGACCATTTCTTCCGTAAACACGGCATCAAAATTCCCAATATCATCTGGGCCAACCTAGAAAACAGGAAGATCAATCGTTTGTCATATTAATACTGTGTTTTAAAAAACTACGCTTCTCCTGTAGATTTCAAATTTAACTCCTGAGACCATCTACTTTGTGTAATTCTTTCCTATGTAAATACAGAAAGCTTAAAGCAGCACACTACAGCATCCCTGAAAGTTATTAAAACAGTTATTAAAAGCTTGCTTGTTTCTTTTAGGCTGGCATTCAGGCCAGAAGTGATACACATTTATGATGTGATCAACCTAAGAAATACTAAGGAATATCTTTCTTAAGTGACTTTTAGGGAGCTGCAAAAACTTAAAAAAAAATAATAATAAAAAAACAACCACAAACCAAATTCTCTTTCTCCCTTTTTCATTAATAATACTAAAGCATTAAATTCCAGCAACAGTAGTTGCTATGATAGACCACGTTCCCAGTAGCACACCCAAGAACTAAAGCACAGTAGGAGTTACAGAGTGGAGAGAGAAGACAGCAAAGGTTTCTCCACCAAACAGATGTAAACTGACAGGAACATAACAAAACCAGGGTTGAAACTAAGGCTTAATGATTACAAAAAAAAATCATGAAGTCAGTAATTTGGAGTCTTCACATAAAGAGGCTGTAAATTATTCTTCTTTGTCTACAGACCCCACAGAAATTGTCAGTCCTTTGATAGGAACGAGCAGAGGGAACAGCGATACGTCCAAGTGAGTTTTAAATTATGAAGACAGCACTACTGCTCGGAAGTGTCACTGCTCCAAAGTGCAGCCAGCACTGAGGGGTTCCCATCCATTCTGATGCACAAATATTTCTTCCATACAGAAGAGCCTTTAAAGGCAGGATTTTGGCAGCTATGAACTGAAACAGCACCTACCACGTTAGGATTAAATGGTGGCGGAATCTTCTTCTGAAGGAGGTCAGTCCAGCTGAGAGATTCAAAGAATGGGTGCTTTTGAATTTCAAGCTGCAGTAGGGAAGAGAGATAACAGGCGTTTCAGAAATCCATCCTGGGCATCACAGTAAATACTACTTCAGATTGCACGCACAAACAAAACCTAAGGAAGTCAAGTCCTTCATTCGGTTTGTTTTGCAATAAAAGCTGTAGTTGGCAAAAAGAGCAATTCAAATTCGTTAGCCTGCCTCTAAGAACTGGTTTCTGCATTTAAGCCTTAAAATCAACCACAGAGCAGGAATGTTTCCTGATACTATTTCTGCTCCTCCTTTCAAGATGTTAGTTTTTATAAAGATCACTGTCTGAGAAGCAGCAGCTTAAAAGACTCTACAATATGCTTAATAGTTATGAGGCAGTAAACAGCTGTGCTAAACACTACCATCCTTTCATCATATTGCCACCGTGGAAAAAATACTATCATAATCTACGTGCTCTATTACAAGGTCAACACATGACCTAACATTAAATGACCACAACCGGTGTCTTAGAAGAAGAAATAAAAAGGAAGAACACAGAGACAGACACGTAACAGAGCATTTTCTGCTCTCCCACTATTAAACCTGTGTGGTGCACATAAATTTGGTCATGTCCCTTTAAATGAAGACAGGCTTGATAAATTTGATAAATTGGGACATTACATACAAAGTCTTCCCTTGCTCCGAGTCTGCTTTGCCGATCTTTCTCCAAAAGTTCTTCCAGAATAGACCAGGCTGTGAGACTGATTCCTGGACGCAGAACCAGGGGCTTATGAAGAATATTCTCATACATCTCAGCAACATCACGGCAGTAAAAAGGAGGCTAAAAAAACAAATGTTATATATGATTTCGAAGCCACATTCAGCATTTTATTTTATGTGTATGCATCAATAAACACTTCTGTAAGAAATAGGAACTGCTAGCAATGAAGGAAGAAATCCACTTCTTACACATTGCTAACTTTAGTTCAGTCATCCTCACTGCCAAGTCTCTACACTTGATAGCTTCCTCCTGCCACCTCCTCTTTTTGTAATATGTCCTCACCCTCACAAGTAGCTACAGATGCCCTCCAGATTCAAAGCTCCCACTGAGCCTGCCTGAAAAGAACAAGTGGAAAAACAGATCTGTTTCCCTACTTAAGGTCCAGATGCATATAAAACTAAAGAAAACTAACAGAACACATTGTTATTAGAGTGACCACATGTGACTAGAAGAAGCACAGTAAGATTTTCTTCTTTTAATATTGCATCTGAAAGCAGAAGAGCTAGAAGAAACCCTGGAAGACTTAAGTTAAAATACATATTTTAGTTTATTGGGTATTATCACTACTGATACAGTTTACTCTGACGTTCCCTCAGTCGTGGCTACCTGTCTTCAGAGCTGACGTTCAGCAGTCCACTGGAAAGCAAAAGTTTAAACATCCAGAGGCAATGCAAAATCCAAGAGAGAAAAACAGATGCTATGTTAAGACAAACTGTTCATCCATTGAAGTGGAGTACTTCAATACTCTACAAAAGGCAGCATCTTTAACATTCTGGTGTACTTCAGGTAAGATAAAGAGGGAGAAAAAGGGAAGCAATCCCTGCCCCGCACGTATTAAGTACATACCAGCCCATAAAGCATTTCATAAAGAACTGCACCAAGGCACCACCAGTCTACTGTGTTGTCATAGGGCTGCTTTTTAATAACTTCTGGTGCAAGGTACTAAAATTAAAAGAAAAAATAGAGCATTAGGATAGCTATAAAAAAAATAAGTTTTAGTCACATAACAGTAAACATCTTCAGGAAACGTTGCTTATAGCAATTTTAAGACTGACTTATTTATCTTGTTCTTCAAGGCAAATACTTCATCACCGTCTGGTCATTTAGCAAGTAGGACAGCTGTTTTCCCAATTGAAACAATGCTTTCCAAACACTATTGTTTTGCCAAATTACGTTCCCACCTCTATTACGAAACTTGTTAAACATTTCAAGTAGGCTGCTGTGATGTACTAGAGGCAACGTCCTCCCAGTATACCTCTCTCTCAGCAAGCTGGCCACCAGCCAAGCCGATTTCTGCCATTCCAAGCCTGGGTGCTCCCCATCCACCACATAAACATGAAAGGAGAAGCAGTTCATTCTGCTTCAAGCTTATCACCAAGAAACAGTATGCCTTACTTTAAATTTCACCGTAAACTGTAGTGAGGGCATAAGTTGTGAATTGCTAAATTATCTAAATTAGAAGTTCTTGTAAAAGAGCTGTCACTTGATTTATTATAAACATCTGGTATCAAACAACGACAATGATAACTGGTTTCCATCTGCCTTGCAAGAAATCTACTCAGCATCTCAGAACTTACTAATGCTACAGTACAAGCACAGCACTTCACAGTACAAGACTATTCTTCGTGGGTATGTAATATAAAATTAGTACAGCTGGTTCACCATCATCATCTCAGTTTACAACAACAAGACACATGCAGTTTCTAACCCTTTCCCTCAAGGCAAGAGGTTGCTCACTTTTATCATTCCAGTATCCAAATTCTGAAAGTTAATGTGTAAAATGTATAGTAGCCTCTCTTTGTAAATGGACAAGGCGCAGATATCACTGTAATGACAGGAGCTGAAAGTCATAGCTTATTTGTATCAGCATTTCTCAAACTTTCTGCATGCGTGAGCGCCCTGTACCTCATTTGTCTACAGATGACCCTGCAAAAGCATGAAAAGCATTTGAGTATTTTGAACTTGTTCTAACCTTTCATAATCTCATTTGAACTTTATAGGTGCTGGAAGTCAAACAACTCAGTGTGTAGAAACAGAGAATACCATAGTGCTTTTAGCAGGATTATGAAATATTTGAATCTGTATCTTGGATTAGAAAGAATAATACACAACTGTTACATTTAGTCTTTACATTATGAAGAACAAATATTAAGCAACTGCATTAGCATCCTCTTATGCTGCAACTCATGGAAGTCCAAGGTAAGCATTAAAACTAGCTTTCTGAACACTAGACAGAAGTCCCATAGATTTTCCTCAAACAAATTTGAGGTCAGTGTTCTATATATTGTCCGAGGAACTTTGTGAAGCATTCAACAAATACTGTTTCAGCTCACATTTACCACTTGGCCTTATGGATTCGTACTTTGATGATAACAAGGATAAGTTGTCGAATGTTGCTTTTTTTTTTTTCCTTTTTAAGTTCAAATGTTTCAGCTACACACCACTCCTTACCCATCCTTCTCTGCCAAAGGCCTTTTCCGTAATTTATATTCATCAAAGTAAAAAAAAAAAGCCACTAATCTTGGCATCTCAGTCAATCCCTAGTACATGTTTAACACTTCCAGATTCTGAGTTTTCCAGTCTATTTTTCTTAGTAAAAAGAGACAAAGTTAAATAAGCCGTCAAATTCAAAGTTTCAGTCATATACAAAAGTTGCTCAAGTCTCACAAGATACTAAGTGCCTCTAACCCTACTAAAAATTAGTGGCAGGATATGGTAAATAAATTCATACTGGCAAATCTGTCGCAGCTGTTACAAAAACCAACTGTCCTGTGTCTAGCCAGTGGTTAGGAGACATGGGAAGAAACAGAGTATGTGAAAAGGGTTGGGAAGAGGGAGGACAGAAGAGATGATTTATGAGGATGTGGGCAGTAAGTAGGAGATACTCTATATTAGCAAACAGGACAAAGAACAGATCTGCAGTAAAGTCTCCCTTGGTTTGGTTCCATGGAAGAGCTTGTAAAAAGAGTGCAAGTCTCCAACAATACAAAACTGAGTATTTGTATCTTCTGTTTACGCAAATAATTGTCAACAAACATTAGTTATTAGTCAAAAGATACGGAAGTCGTCAACATACTTCTGGTGTCCCACAGAAAGTTGCAGTAGTTTCAGAACTTGCAATCCCTTCTTTACAAAGTCCAAAGTCTGTCAACACAACGTGACCCTGTTTAAGAAAAGAGGGATATTTAAAAAAAAATAGAACACGCTCGACACGCATATGAATAAATGTCAATTTTGTGAGAAAGCCAGAAAATCAAAAATCATGTTGCATACTTACTAGTGAATCTAGGAGAATGTTTTCTGGCTTTAAATCCCTATTAAAAAAAATCATTGTATTAATTCAAAGCAGAAGTCACTAACACAAAAGCTTCAAAGGCATTGGCTTTTATTCTTCAGTTGAAAGAAGCTTTAAGTTTTTTGAAAACATTATGTTCAAATTTCTCCCGAGATGATTTCATGCAGCATTTTTTTACTCAGTAATTTGTCCCATTTGAACTTCTGCAGTACAAGAACACAGTTCAGAAACTTACCTGTACACTATATTTATGGAGTGTAAGTAGCCCAGTGCACTGGCGATTTCAGCAGCATAAAATCTGGCTCTGTGCTCAGGAAAGGAACGTTCTCTTTGTAAGTGAAAGAACAGCTGTAAACATGGAAAAGAGTAAATAACAACAAAACACACAAAATCAGGTTAGCAAGGTACAATTTTAACAGTAAAAAGTCATTTTACTTATCTGTCTACACTTTTAAGAATGGAAAATGAAATAAAATTGGTTTTGCTGCATTACAACATTCCTTTACTCACTTCTTTTCCAGTCTTTTAAATTTCGGAAACACACAGGTAACTCAGCTACAAGGATATC
This sequence comes from Anser anser, assembly GCF_964211835.1. Taxonomy (NCBI): domain Eukaryota; kingdom Metazoa; phylum Chordata; class Aves; order Anseriformes; family Anatidae; genus Anser; species Anser anser. The sequence goes on from NC_139721.1 coordinate 36,422,911, forward strand.
CCCTTAAAACCAAGACTAGTCAAAAAAAATAGTGAAAAACCACTAAGCTGTGAATAGAGGCTGGCAAGATTCAACCATGCAAGACAAACCTCCTGACAGGTGTCAACCAAGTCATCTTCCATTTCCAAGTATCCTTGCATTCAAAGTTTTGTATAAAAGTGTTTATGTAATTGTATTCTGAGAACACTTTGGGAGATGTATATTCCAGGCCGATTCACAAATGTTCTCAGCTACAGAACTTTGGCTCTAAATAGTTTGAGCAGATGCAGAAGTCTAGCCAAAGATTAAATCATATACACATGAAATTGTGCTACACGTTCTTTTTTTTTTTTTTTTTTTTTTAAGAGAATAGAATTTTTCTGTTTTCTACCTGCAAAGTTTAGGAGAAAAACAAAGCCACCAAAAATTTCCAAGTGCTTCATTGAACTTTGAAGGCTGTTTTGAACTGTACTTTAGTTTGCCTGGAAGAATGCCAAACTAAGCTGTAGCCAAAAATTCAGAGTAGAGCAAACCAGGAGTTTGTTAATGCTGTCTAAATTAGATGACAGTACATTAGACTAGAGGAAGGTCCATCAAAGTCCAGACTCCGACACTCAAAGGAGTCAGAAACCCAGGTCTGGGGGCATCATGAATAGTGGCAGTGGGCCTTATGAGTATCTACTAACATATAGCACAATTCGTACTTCATAATGATTTATTCTACATACTTTATTCTTGTCTGTGTATAGACAGCTGCAGGGACATAATAGGTAACCCTGAGGTATGCTGAATCAAACTGTTTAAATTCTACCCCTCCTTCTCATGTTCTCTGTCGGCTACCAGAGTTTTATCTTCTACAACAGCATCCTGTCTCCTCCTCCTCTGTTCTGCTTTACGACTTTGTAAGGCCTTTGGAAAACGTATGTGTTTTACAGCTATAAGTTACCAAATTGAAAACAGCAACTGACAAGACAGCTCCCCTTTACAGCATATACATTGGATAACTACTTTCACACAATCATTTTTCACTACACTTTGTGATCTTCAGTCACAATTCAGTCTGCAATACCCCAATTTCCCATAAAACCGTACGAAGAAATAGAAGCAACATTTCATACCCTTCTCATGTTTATTAGCTATTCAACCAGTAGCTTCTTGAGCACTCCTGGAAGTACTGAGTACTTTGAAAAGCAACATGGCTCTGGCTAAAGACAAAGTGGTCCAAAACATCTCAGTTAAATATTTACAGATTTCTTCCATTTCTTGCACACATTTTCCTCCAAGTTACTTAATGACTCCTCATACTCAATACCATCACTTCAAGGAAAAGAATCCTGAGAATAAGGCTATTTGGTAACAAATAATTAGTCAATGCAAAGCCACAGAATAATCCCAAGATTCCTATAAACATAGTACCAAATTCAACTGCCTGTTTCTTTCCTTCCACTTTTGAAATACCAGCATCTCAGCTAATTCAGATGAAAAAGACAGTTTTACATGCTGAAAAACGTCAACATATGATTAATTCATAACAGAGATAAATTTAGGTAACTGTAAAAGAGACAGTATTTTTATCTGACAGCCATGAATTAATTCTGGATCGAAGCTGTTGATAAGAACAGGGTCTGTATAGCTACAGAAGTCTGCAGGAACAGCATTGCTTTAGATAAAATAATAAGAGGTTCAAAACTTGGGATAATACTGATCACAGCCCACTGTAAAGGATCATTTTATTGTGCTAATTCTAGGTGAGAGGAATAAAGAGACTCAAATCCAAGTAGAATCACCACATACCTCTCCTCCATTAATGAAATCCAGAACAAAGTAAAGCTTTTCTGTTGTTTGGAATGAGTAATGTAATCCCACTAAAAATGGATGTTTCACATTTTTCAGAAGCACGTTACGTTCAGCCATAATATGTTTTTGCTGTAGAGAAGTAAAGGATCAGTAAGTAAATAGGAACAATTTTGTAATTAAGGGAAAGAGAAAGGGGTGAGGGAGATAGCATATTTTTCTTCACCTCTTTCCTGTTAAGAACAATCTTTTTCTGCAGCACTTTGACAGCGTAATATTTCCCATCCAGTTTTCTTTTGGCAAGAAGAACCTGTGAAGTTCAAAACAAATGAAGAAACGTGGTTGCTGTATTTCACATTCTATTAATAATTTCTTAATTTCAGCATAACTGAAAAGCATTAAAGCTACGTGTTCTCAATAGCATCTTTGCTTTTCATGTAGTCAATCACCACAGAGTGAACAGAGTTTAGAGTAGCTAGCACCAATACAGTGATACAGTTTAGCATAATCTGTCTATATAGTGATATCATGAAAGACTGAATTACAGCATTTATTTTCCAGGAGCTGCTGGCTCTCTAGAGATGAATTTCAGCTGTTTTTGTAAGTTTTAAAGTTAATTCTGTGGAAAAACAACACTTTGAAAAATAACTTGTTAAAGATTTCAAGAGGGTTTCTCTGATGCATCTCTTCGGAGAATATCCATATTAAAGTCACTTTTCAAAGTGCTGCTCCATAGCATTAGGCGCTCGACAAAGCAGCCCATATCAACAAAGGGAAGCACAGGATTTGTACTCCAGCTGCTGCACAAGCACAGGGGTGCCTCCCTTCCTCCCTGGGGAAAAGAGAGGATCCCTACTGCTCTTAACAAGAGAGGAAAACACTAATTTGTTACTCCCAACAAGTGACCAAGGCAGACTACCACCACAACAGGAATAAATAACAGCACTACTATGAAGTGGCAGCAACAGGAATCCAATACAAGAATTTATATACCATCCTAGGATGATACAGCTTCCAAAGCCTCCGGCAAGGTCTCCAGCCAACAGTCGCTATGCACAAGACGCCAGCTGGAACCCTTGCACCAGGTAAGACACAGGAATTAGAAAGCTCACCTTGCCAAAGCTTCCTTTCCCAATAACTTTCAGGAAATCAAAGTCTGTTGGTTTAGCGCTGAAAGATATTTAGAAAGGATACAGGTTATTTGGGTATCAATTACAAGCTTCACATCTGTACAGACGTCTAGTCTAACACTTGAATTGTAACACAAAAAGAGCAGTCTGTCAGCAGCCTTCTTTATTTTTCATTCCAGCCAATACCTGGACTTCCACAAAGCTGCCCTTTGTTTTGCAATTCTATCTTCCTCCAGAAAAAGTGGTAGGGTTGCATCATTTGAGTTTTATTTTTTAATTTTGAAGGTTAAGATATAGAGGAGGAGTAAGACTATTCTTTTGTCCTCCATAGCCTCTAGTGTCTTGTAATTTTTAAGTCTTCGTTTCCCCATGACTTTTCCTGGAGCTTACCTCCTATTTCCCAAGAGCCAAATGGATTCTAAAGCTTACATGAGGGAAGGAAGGACCATGTTTGACATCTATTCTATCTTTCCTCAGCTCATCCTTCCCTCCATCCATTGCTCCCACATTTTAAATTAAAGCAAGAGGAGGGAGGCTGTTACACCTTCCTCTTCTGAGCATGTATTTGTATAAATTCAGTCTGTTTTTCCACTTCCCACATCACCACTGCTTTCAGTTATTTCCAATAATCCCCTCATTTTTTCCTAAGTACAATTCAGAAGTATTTTTGTCAGCAAAGTAATTATCCATCTCTTCAGCTTCTGAAACAACAGTGATGTCCCAATACACCTCTTCATTTATTGTTCCTCAAGGGAAGTACTCTTAAAATTTCATTTCTCACTGCAGTCTATTAAGCATTTCCCCTGTTAGCCCAGGACAAATCTGAGGAGAAAAAAAAATGAAAAAAAGACAAAAAGCTTTGTGCTTCGATGACAAAAGCACAAATTCACAGAGACCTGAGAACAGAAACTCTGCAGAAGACACCAGAGAAGCAATTTGTGACTGCAGTGACTAGGTTTGTATTATCAACAAGGTAAGTTGCTCCTTTGTCATGTACTAAAAGGAACTTGTTTTCAGAAACTGGTCACATTCTTAACAGTTCTGGGACCACTCCCAAAGGAAGAGAGTTTTGGTGTTGCTTTTTTTGCTATATCATCCTTAAGTAAAAGGACAGCAGTGTAGTCCCAGGGCACACCGGGCACAAACCTACGGATAACAGCAGACTAACAAAACCTGAAGGTAAAAAGGAAAAAAAAATAAAGGGTTTGTTTATTTAGCACAGGATTAAATGTCTTGCTTCCTTCCAAGCAGTGAAAATAAAAAATAAAGCCGTATGTCCAAAGAACTCTTCATACTATTAACAGTTATATTCAGTCTAATTTTTCAGTTTGTAGTTAATTGAAACCTACTGAGGATTTCCAGATGGTCCCAAGTTGATATTCTGTGAGGTAGAATTTAACTGTTGGGAGAAACAAAGAGGTTTGTTTATTTTTAAATTTTTCTCTTATACTTCAACCAGTAGTAATTTCAAAATACTTTACTGATTTGCTCCATCTATACCCACTTGTTGGAATAGGTTTTTACAGATATCTAACATCTAAATTGGGAACACTGAGTTGAAATATCTGGCCATCACCACGTTGTCACAAAGTATTTCTACACACATCATATTGCAGGATAAAGATAATAAAGTAGTCATGTGCAGATAGAAAGGACAAGATTAGGAATGAAAATTTAAGACTGTGTCAACAAATGATGTGTTCCTCCTGGAGAACCTAATCCCTTCTGTATTCGCTCTAGGAATACATTTTCTACCTTTTGTTCTAAATTCTCCAAGACCTTACCAATAAAATTATTTTTAAACCCCACTGTTTATGCAAGAGTCTAACTAAAGACGTAGTGCTTTAAAAAAAGTGTGCACATTCCCCCTACCAAGAAAAAACATTCCCAACCTTTCCCATCCTGACATTAAAGGTTAACTAACTAATTCCAGGAATGGTATGAGTCTTACCAGTACACACCCAGATGGAATTTGTAAGTTACACAGACAAGAGGAAACCACCTTCGTTTAAGTAACTTTCTCCATTTTGTTTTTAAATAAAGAAGCAGTAGCAGTACCCTCAGTGTTATTTTGGATTTTATCAGAGAAAGACAAATTTCAAAGACAAGTTATCTGGAGATAGGCAAACAGGCATCACAAAATCAGCACTCCCACAGAAGCAGAGAACGCCCTGACCAGCAGCACTAGACATGACTACTACACTAGTAAGAACCAACCACACCATGGCACTAAACTATTTTTAAAGAGCTACTATGTACATTTTAAGACTGGAAGGGAAGCTTGTTATCGTTCCTTGTTGTACAGCTACATCACTTACAGGAGCTGTGAGAGCATTAACTTTCTATCAGAGTATGGCCCAGGCCACTACACATTAGCTCTCCTCCTATTTTGGAATTTGTTGTGATATGATACATCATGTATTTTCTGTGGAAGCTTTCCACATTACTTAAAGTATCTTTCAAAAGAGGAGAAGAAAACTTGTCTTTTAAATTATAATATTCTGCAACATTCTGCTGTATGCTCGCTGTGCTGTCAAGTACTTTAGGAAAAAAAAAGCAAACACTGGCATCTTTGAAGTGAGACTTTCAGAAAACACACTGCATTGTGTGCGATTCAGAAAGGCAACTCTTGCATTCTTTAAGAGGGACTGAATAAAAAGAGAAGTACTAAGGTCACATCTACATGCCACAAAGTAAACCAGAGAAAACAAGGTCAATCACGGCACTTCTGCCTTCCTAGAAAGACACTTTTTTTCAACCAGCGCTGTTTCTGGAGATTGTAAATCAACTTTCAGAGAATCCATCTAAATTGTACTTCTGTAGTGGCTCTTCTGACAAAAGAGGCTCGAGACCTCACACAGTGTTCGGTGTGAACTGAAATTAAATCCATCTTTGCTCCTGAGTGACTTCTAGAAAGACTAATTTTTTTTTTCCTCCATGAGAATTATATTTCTCCCTCTCTTTAAAAACCAAAAACAAACATAAAACAAACAAAAAATCTCACAATTAAAAATTCAGTCTCCGCTGCTCCTTGCCAGACGTCCTTAGCAAGAATCTTTGAAGAGACTGAAAAGAACTGTGACAACTAAACTGTGACTAAATCGGAGTCTTTCACCCATAGCAAGTGGGAAAGAAGCAAGACAAAGCTAGCAATCATTCTAAATCTTCGCTGCAGTTCATATCTGACAGGAAAATATCTTACAGCCCACAGCAGAACAGTTTCATTTAAAAGAGCGGAGAGGAGATTTACTGCAAAACCAATTGGTAATTTTCAGTAAGCAATATACTTAAGATTGCTGTCGAGTAGCTAAAGTTTAGAAGACTGTTCTATGTCTGTTTTATTACCTTCTGATTACTCCTTTCATCTTCGTCTTCTGATGGATCCGACTGGTGTTTGGGGTTATCCATCTGAAGAAACGCTCTGACATCTGGGCTAGAAGCACAATTAGATGCATTAGGACACCAATAACCTGCAAGATTTCAGTCAGAATCGTAGAAAAACAGTAATGGCTTCAACAGCAGTGGACCAAGAAGTTACTCATCACAAAGTTTTACACTTCTGGTAATTAAGGACTGTATACAATAAATGTTTTTATAGCAACATAATTCAACTGCTGAGTATGTTACATAGAGTAAGTTTTTCTACTCACAAAAATTTGACATGTGAAAGTACACGTATGTGAAGACTTCACGAGACAATGCTCTGTAGAACTACATTAAAAATATTAGAAGAAAAAGCCGTATGTAAAGCATAAGTTCTAACTAGCCAGCAACCACAAAAAAAACTTATGTTCTTTCCAAAAAAATGAACAGTTAAAAGATCAATTTTAGTTTTCTAAAATTAATGAAGTAACATAACAGAATGAAATATCCAGTCTGTATCCCAAAGAGAGATGCATGTCCCAAGAGGTACATGGTAGTAGTAATGTTCCTGTCCCCATCTGCTTTTAAGTGGAAGATGGCGGTTTTGTAGTCTCAGTGTAAGCTAGCTAGGCACTAACAACAGTGCAATAAATCTTTCAATTTAATTGCAGGACCAAAATGCTATCCTTCCAAAACTGGCAAGAGAGACTGAAAGCTTCCCGTAGTACATAACGAGATGCAAAAGTGGGGCAAAATTAATTCCTAATTGGGTGTTGCTTCTGGCTCGCATACCACTTGAAGAGATTACATGAATCTTTCAAGTTCCTTCAGTTCACTATCATGATAACTCCAATACCAAAATCACGAACAAATCATCCGAACAGCCAAGGATCAGGTTAGGAACACTAAAGCTCTACTGGAATTAAATCTGGCCAGGGACAAAAGCAACACGAAAGACTTCTATAGGTATGCCATTGATAAAAGGAAGAGCAGGGAAATTGTGGGCTCTTTCTGGAAGGGAATGGAAGACCTGTTTACCTGGGATATGGAGAAGGCTGAGGTACTCAATGACTTTTCTGCCTCAGTCTTCACCTGCAAGAGCTCCAGTCACATAGTCCAAGTCCCAGAAGACAAAGACAGGGACTGGGAGAGTGAAGAACCACCCACTGTAGGAGAAAATCACCTTTGAGACCAACTAAGGAACGTGAAGGTGCACAAGTCCATAGGACCTGATGAGAAGCATCTGTGGGTCCTGAAGGAAGTGGTGGATGTAGTCACTAAGCCACTGTCCATCATATTTGAGAAGTCATGGCAGTCTAATGAAGTTCCCACTGACCAGAAGAGGGGAAACATAACCCCCATGTTTAAAAAGGGAAAAAAGAAAGACCCAGGGAACTACAGGCCAGTCACTCTCACCTCTGTGCCCAGCAAGACCAAGGAGCAGATATTTCTGGAATATATGCTGAGTCACATGGAAAACAAGGAAGTGACTTGTGACATCCAACATGCCTTTACTAAGAGCAGATCATGCCTGACAAATTTGGTGGCCTTCTACAACAGGATTACAGCATTGGTGGACAGGGGAAGAGCAACTGACATCATCTCCATGGACTTGTGCAAAGCATTTGACATTGTTCCACATCATATCCTTGTCTCTGAACTGGAGATACATGGATGTGAAAGATGGACCACTCAGCAGGTAAGAAATCAGTTGGACTGTTGCGCTCAAGGAGTTGCGGTCAAAGGCTCAAAACGTCCAGGTGGCGATCAGTAACAAGTGGTGTTCCTCGGGGGCTGGTATTGGGACTGGCACTGTTTAATGTCTTCATTGGTGACATGGACAGCTGGACTGAGCGCACCCTCAGCAAGTTTACCGATGACACCAAGCTGTGGTGTGGTTGACATGCTGGGGGGAAGGGCTGCCATCCAGAGGGACCTGGGCAGGCTTGAGAGGTGGGCCTGTGTGAACCTCATGAAGTTCGACAAGGCCAAGTGCAAGGTCCTGAATCTGGGCCAGGGCAATCCCAAGTACGAATACAGGCTGAGTGGAGAATGGATTGAGAGAAGCTCTGAGGAGGACCCGGGGGTGCTGGTTGACAAGAAGCTCAATGTGAGCCAGCAATGTGTGCCTGCAGCCCAGAAAGCCAACCGTATCCTGGGCAGCATCAAAAGAAGCATGACCAGCAGGCTGAGGGAAGCGTTTCTCCCCCTCTACTCTGCTCTTGTGACCCCACTACATCCAGGCCTGGGGCCCCCAACACAAGAAGGACACAGACCTATTAGAGTGAGTCCAGAGGGCCATGACGATGATCAGAGAGCTGGAGCACTTCTCCTATAAAGACAGGAGAGTCCCTATAGCAGCCTTCCAGTACCTAAAGGGGGCCTACAAGCAAGCAGGAGAAGCACTCTTTATTAGGGAGCATAGTGAAAGGACAATGAGTAACGTTTTTAAGCTAAAAGAGGGTAGCTAAAACAGGTTGCCCAGAGAAGTTATGGATGCCCCATCTCTGGAAGTGTTCAAGGCCAAGTTGGATGGGGCTTTGGGCAGCCTGGTGAAGTGGAACATGTCCCTGCCCTTGGCAGGGGGGTTGGAATTAGGTGATCTTTAAAGTACCTTCTAACCCAAACCATTTTATGATTCACTAAAAGGCAGCTAGCTTATTCAGGAAGAAGCATTACCCAAGTTTCAGAGAAAGTTTTTTGAGAAGCTCCCAGGACAGCCTCAGATAGGAAACTCTGCATGAGTCATTCACTATGAAAAACAACAAAAAAATGGAGCTGCCCTTTCATCGCTAGCATATACAAATAGGATAGCTTTTATATCAGAAGCAGATATACTTTGCTCTTTTCCATCATTTCACCCTCCACACTTCCATAAAGCAAGGATCAGAAGCGAGAGCTTAGCTGTTTTTGACATTTCTCCAGCTACTGTATTTCATATTAGTGTTACTGAACCTAACTCGTCTCATAAATTACTTGAGGCTCATGGTCTCCATCGCTTACATTCTGTACTCGTAAACCCTGTATGAAATCTATTTCAGTTACCATTAGCCTTTCAGGTTAAAGTACAGAAACAAGATTGTTCATGCAATTTCACACTACCGTTTCAGCTTAATTTTTCCCATCTTACATGAACTCCACATTCTGATCTATTTCAGGGTATGTTTTGTATCCTCACTCCCCAGAACAGAAAAATCACTGTTGTTTGAAAATTGTAGTAATATTGACTCATCACACAATAACTGAAGTCTCAGAACCTCTGTATATTATAAAATGAAGAACAAAAAGTTAACATTTTTCACTAGACACAGAGTATCAAAACCTGACCTTAATTATCTTTCTGCAGTAATTATGTTGGACAACTGGCTGATTAAGTAGAGCATGTTGTAATACATCTCAAATAGTTACTATAGTAACTTTGTCCATGAGTGAATTCAGAGCAGAAAAAAATAGTTCAGTGAAAGACCGCTGTACAGTCGCAGAGTATTCAACAATTCTGCAGTATGTAGCAGCCAGAGGCATCCCTGATCATTGTTACACAATTCTCATCTGTAATTTTAGAAGTTGTGGAAGCATTGCAAAAAAGTAATGAATAAAATAAAGTCTAATGAACCAATTCCTTAGCCAAGACTGCAGCAGCATCATTAGCTCATGATGTATTAATTCAAAGTATTTTAAAATACACTGAAACTGTTCCTAAAGTAACTTCACATATCCAATTTAAAAGAGTTAAGAAAATAGTTTAGAAAGGTATGTTCAATATACATTGTATATTTACTACCAGAAAGTTGTTTTTGTCTGGACTTATACACTGGACTAGGTAAATTTAGTTTATGGATCATCTCTGAAAATCCATGAAGGGGTCCCAAGCTCTGCCTAAATATGGTTCCTTCTAGTTCGTAAACACATGAACCCCCACAAAAATTGCGGATACACAATTCTGTATACACACAGAAAAATGAACAAGCTCAAAAAGTTAAAATCTTTGGAACGAAATGGTAAAATTAATAAATATTAAGACCCTGTCAATAGCAAAGACATACTTTATCTAAATAATGGTGCCCAGCTACTCCCCCTTCTCTGCACACCTTTTTAAAAAATGCAAAACACTGCTTTCTTTCTTATGCAAAAAAGATAGTCAAAAAGCTATAAAGTACAGGAAGATTTTAAAAGAACCAGACTACTCTAATGCAAGGTTTAACTTTTCCCAATGTGTATTGCAATCCCTTGAAATCCAGAGGTTTCATATTCATTTTTATATCCACCAGATTTTGACACCAGAAAATCTCGTCACTCTAATTCTCTTCTAGGGAACTAACACAGATACCTGCTTCTCACTTAAAGATCTGATAACTCATTTCCCCATAGAGGTTGCAGGGTATTGTTATCCTCAAGTTCTTCAAGTGTTATGCAAACATACTCATTTTCATTAAGGAGCTACTTTGGTCTATTTAAAAATAACTATGGTACATCTTTAATGCATTCACTATTATACACTGGGATTCAAACATTTTCTTTGGACATTATCTTTTCAGTGAAGACCTACGTTCGAGGGGGAAAGCTGCTGAGTGATTCAGGTGATTCACAGTGTTCACAAGGAACAAATTCGCAGATCCTATCATTCATCTAGGGGGAGGAAAGATCAGATCTCTATCCCTTACGACTTTTTTTTTTTGTGTGCGTGCTGTATCTGCATTCTAGCCATGAGAGCAAGTTCTCCTACAAATACAGTTAACTGAGTAAACGCAGCTTGAAGTTGGTCCACCTAATTCCAAATTCACTCTAAGACAACGGTTCACCCAGCCTGGTATTCCACCTGACAGGGACTGCAGGAAAGTTGTCCACCAGGCCTTTCAGAGTGTCTCTGATCACTCTAATGCACTTCAGGTTTTTGTTGGGTTTATTATTGAGCAGAAATATTTGGGTTTGATACAATATTCAAAAACATGACTAATCCAAGAACAAAATTCACTGAAGGATAAAAAAACAAAAACATAAAGCTACATATCAGAAAATCATGTAAGCATTTCTATCTTGGACACACTGAACCTGACATTTGTGCTTTTCAATTGAGATGTTCAGGTGCCTTCCCGTCCAGAAAGAAGAAAGCATCACAAACAAACCTTAAGTTTTTAGTGAAAGTTTACCCAAGCCAGACTTAAAGTATGAACTCCCAATACTGGTTTTAATGCTCGAAGATTTAGTGGAAGGTGAGCTTTCTTAAACTTCTCTGAAAATGCACACACCCCCAAGTCTTCCTTGTACATTACTAACTTTCTATAAGTTATTTTACTTAATATCAAATTTACTGGCACATTGAAGCAAAACAGTTTAAGAAAGCATGTATACGGGCTTACTGTAAAAGACTCTATCGCCACATATTCTTTGAGCAGTTTCTAGCAGGCTGTACCAAAACAATAAGGTTGTCATGTTTTGGTATTTCTTTACTGCTCATATTTATTGGCACATAGGAAAAGACAACAGATTATGTAGCTATTAATATGATTTGCTGCAACGTGTGATGCATATAAAAAAGAAAAGGATGGCTTTCCATTTAGAGAACAAATCTAAAATGTTTTGAGATGAAATACTTGGTATTTGGAGAAACTGAAGACCAAATGAGAAGGGGTTGTGCTAAATTAAAAAAAAAAAGTATCCTTTCCTAATTGAATAAAACAGATTAGCTTTCAACACATTATTTTACAGTGCTTTCTATTTTTTCCCAGAGAAGAACAATACTATGACCACAAAATTCACAGCATTTCCTTTAGTGGAAAACTATTTCACCATAAAGACTGTGTTTCAAAGTTTTTTCCACTTGTCACAAGGAATACATATACAAAGACTTTTTTTTTCCTTCTTTTTAAAAAAGGAAAGGAAGTACATACGTCAACTTAGTAGACATTAAATAGTTGGAAAATAAAATCTGACTGCATATTTCAAATATCTGACTGCATATTTCAAACTGCAGCAATATTCTCAGGTATTTTTTTCCTGTGGGAAAGGGACAGTTTCACAGGTTGTACTGATAGGCTAATTAAACAAAGCATATGCAATAAGGAAACTCAGTAATGCCAGACAGAGCTTTGCTGTTTTACAAGATCAAGCAATGTAGAAAGCTGCATGGCTTTAGTTTAAATTTATTAGGTTTAGATTTATACTGAAAGAAATGTGGTTTACCCTCAAGATCAGTTTGCAAACACACCCCCAGATTTAACTGGAGCTGTTTATGATGTACGACCATCTATCTCATCACTGTCCCGCTGATAGAGGCCATCACACCTGCAGTTCTTCTGCGAGAAGAGCCTACACAGAGCCATAGTTGTGTGCTCTAAGCTGGTCAGTTTGGTTATCCCAAGCCACCTAAGGAAGCTGATTAAGCTACTTGGTTAACATGCTTAAAAACAAGTTCTGGCGAATTGCTCTAACAAAAGGATGCAGGCAGTCACTCCTAGAATAGCAACACAGCAGCAAGCGGTAGAGTTCTCAAATAGTATAAACAAGCATCCACCCTAGAGCAAGAGAGTTTACACTGGAACCTGCACCCCTTAAACTAAAATCAGTTCATTGCAAAACTTTATTTTTAGATTGGCTTTGAGAAAACAAAAACATTTTTTATTATTCTTCAGCCTCGAGATTTTTCTTCAAGAAGAGAGCCACCATATTAAAGATTATCTATTACACTTAAAAGCACTGAACAGGTAAAATAAATGTTGTAGTAAGAAGCATTTAATTTGCAATTTTGTATTTGACATCTCATGTCCTTTAAATAGTCCTTATAAAACAGAAATGAAACTACTTACTGGTTGCATAGCTCTGGCTGTCTAACTAAGTTTTGAATGAATTCATTCAGTCCTGCTCTTCTCTGTTTAATAAAATCTGAAAAAAAGATTTATTAGGAATGATCAGTGAGATCATGAAAAAGACTTGTTTTCCAGTTTAATTTTTTCCTTTTAAGGACTTAAGTGGATAGCAGTTAAAAAGAACAAATGAAAATCACAAGCTTAAAAATGTTCAGGTGAGCTGATAGAACAAATTTCAGTTTATCTGTAACACTACCCTAAAATGTAGTAAGACAGGTGGGTTAAACATGAACTGAAGTGCTCCAAGAGCAACGTGCAACCACAGTGGGCTAACCTGTGCAGCCTCCATTGCATGGATGAGCCCTTCAGGTCCTAATTTCACTCAGAAAAAAAGCCAGAGGCAAAACTTGACCTCAGTTGCACAAGTTTTTACACAAACAGTCCCACCGAGCAGCATATTTCCATAATAAAGGTATGGCAGTGGAAAAGTTGCACAATCATCCAGCCAGCAGGCACTCAGACGTTACCATGATAGATATTTAAGTAAAAATACATCTCTCTCCATACTGGACATCACTTCTAACTTTAAAATAAACAAAAAATACATAAGTTATCAGAATCTTCAACCTCAGACAAAGCTTAAAACATGCAACTCTTTAAGCAATACAGAAAGATACATGAGGGACTTGAAATAGGGAAATAACGAGAAAGCGTCGAACAGAAAAATCTCGTCTTTCACTGCTCATGTCAACCACAAATACTTATTCCACAAACATTAATTTGTGTACTAACTTTTAAGGTATTCCAATGACTGCCATAAACAGGTTCCTGATAACTTACAATTTTCAAGTCCCCCCCCCAAATATTAAGAAAAATGTTCACGTTGTTTCAGGAATATAATCCCTAAATCCTTGCTAGGTTATTAAATAATGCCCAGAATAGGAGGTAAATTTGCATAAAGATTTTACCTAAGTCACCAACATCTACACCAGCTATTTCAGCATGGCAGATGCAGAATGCAATCTACCACTCTAAGCCTACAAACCTATCCATGTTGTTGAAGAAAAAACATCCGCACCACATCAGCTGAAATGTATGCTGTAATTTCCTACTTCTGTATTTTGACTGGTTCCTATGATTTCCTTCTGTCCTGTTTTTAAAGTTAAAATGGAATTAATTTTGGAATAACCCAAGTGACAATAAAAACAGTGTTTAAATGGTAATGTACATTATAACAGTATTTTAAGTAGATTTTGGGAAAGGGATATTTCATTTTCACTCTGCTATGCTTATGACTACAATACACTACTACAATACTGCATACCCAAGTTGCACATTAAAGAATGGACTGACAAAATTAAAATACTTTTCCAAAATCTGTAAAATGTGACTTATTTCAGAAGCCATCAGAAACCTTATATCAAAGCTTTAGTAAATCAGTTTTAAGATAAAGAATTATTTACGTGTGTATCGCCCTGCCCTGCAGCAAGAAAAATCTTAAGAACTATTTATTTTCTCATGCTTCAAGAATTTCAGGATAGCTCTCAGAAATTGAAAACAAGACTGAGAACTACGTTTTACAAACATGGTTTTATTAAAGTTCTAAATAAAAATATTCCCTCCATTCCCATTTAAAATCACATTTTCTAAATTTCAGTCCAAGAAATCTCACTGTATAGAAGGCCAGGCTGCGTGACATTAGTAGGTCTTCAGCCAGTTCTGAAAGTCCGAAATTTGGATAAAAGAAACCAAAATAAAGCAAGAAGTCCCTGTAGACACAATACATGTAGAACTTTTGGACATCCTTGACATTTTTATCAGAAGCAGCCATCGGAGGGAGGCAACATGAAAAGGAAGCTTCAAGTCAGGTTCCAGATAATTAACTGTAACTGCTAAAAATTAAGATGTTTGAAAGAACTCTTAAAAAATCCAAACACACACCAAGAAGGTCAACACTTTTAAATCTACTTGTACTTGAAGCACATCCCAAGAAGGTCAACAACTTTGAATCCACTCGTACTTCAGCAAAGAAGAAAAGGAAACCTTTAAATAGGTGCATGAGGAGGTGAAACTACCAACTCAGACGGATCACATCAACAAGCCAGGGGAGGGAGGGAATTTCCCAATGACCCTCAGCAAAATCCTTAAGTAAAAAGGGTCTGAACGATGAGTATACACACTCAGAGCAAAGACCTAGACTGCTCATTAGCCTTTGTATTTATTCATCCATGGTGCCACTTATGTTGATTAGATGCACTTTTAGGAATGATTTTCCATTAACGTTTTGATGCAGGCAGGGCAAGCTTAATTGGGACCTATCACTCCTAACTGGATCACACCATCATCTCATCAGACAGGCTTCCATAAGTGCAACAACAACAGGAAAAGGTTCGTTTTCGTCTAAACTGTCCAAGGAAGCACATTTAGATACAAAAGCTCTAAAGCCTTCAAGGACAACTCTCTTAGTTATTTATTTTTTAGGGGGAAAAGAGTCACACAAAGTAGATTAAAGTTTAATAGGCATCTGTTTAGAAGAGTCTGTGATTTGGCTTTTGCTTTTATATAAGGGAGATTACAAGAGACAATTCAGAATCTCTCACAATCCAGAACATGGGACAGTTTGGAAGAGCTGGAGCACTCAGTACAAGAGGTATCGGGCCACCAAGCAATAGTTTGTTCAAGATCAGAAGGCAGAATACCTTCCTACGCTAGCTCCTGTTCTTTACTGAGGTATGACTAACCTTTGGTTTAGTCACTGGTTTGAGGATTGCTGTAATACTCATCTAAGATAGCTTCTTGTAGGCTGCAACAAATCAAGTCTAAAACGAAGACGTTGACAAAACAAGTAACAAGATAACTTACCGGGATCAAAATTATCTCCAAATATTCTTTTAGCTGGAATCTTCAGGTTCATAGTTGGAAATTGCTTCTTTAGCTGAAAATAAAACATGTACAATTGAACTGTGCTTAGACATCAAGTATCTAGAAATAATTGCATTTCATTTGATTTCTGAGGAATGGTTTGAACACCTGATTATTAGTAATTCTGCTCTTCTTTTGCATCTTCTTTACCCATATGCTTGGGAAAAAAAAACAACCTGCACTCAGCTTGTTTATGCCAGTCATACCCTTTTAAATCCAGAGGGCAGCTCACTTTAGAAAGCTACAGACTGTCTTCTTGCAGTGTTATCAAAATGGCTTTCCGCTTGTCCCAGATTTAAAAAAAAAGTAGGCTAGAATTTCCATGTTGGTTTTATTCTCCTTGTTTCTTCCTCCATCAATTTTCTTCCTCTCTTGGGTGTTCCCTGTCCCTCCTTTCTTTTTCCTTTTTTTTTCTTGCTTCTGTATGCTACGTATGTATGCATGTATGCTTTTTTATGTATAAAAGCCACAGGTGGTCTACCCCAAGTCAAAACTGCAAACAAATGGACAACCTATGCTTTATGATACTGCATTTGATAATTGAATTACACTCTGTATTGATAAACTGATCAGATCATATACAACATCACTGAATTTCACCAAAAAAAAATCTGATGTGAGCTGAGCCAAGCCAAGCCAAGCCTTGATTATATTCACTTCATCTTCAGGTACTCCCAGGAAGAGCAAATCTTATTCTCCCATCCTCTTTTAAGAAAGTAGATTTCTAGTACAGTAGTTGACAGCTGTTCTTTCCTTGCAAACATCTGTATCTCTTCCAGTTAGCAATACAAGTTATTTTTGATGTTCTACACTGTAAAACCAGAATGTAAAAATAGAAACCAGATGCTTCCCCATGACCTCCACTTCTACATGCATTAGGAAGACCAGCACTGAACGAACTTCAGCAGAGCAATGACAATCTGAACAGAGAAGAAGGAAGGGAGAGTAGCAACAGGAACAGGATCATTGAAATGTCTTACCAAAGGGAACGGGATCACCAAAACGGGATCACCAAAACACACTCTAGAGGCACTGAAAAGGAGATGCTTTGTTTGCACATCACTTTCAAGTCTACCCCAAGATACCGGCAAAGCATGGCATGCTGTACCCAGGATGACTTCAGCTCAGACCTTAAGACAGCACCAAGCTGACTGCCTGCATTTGTATACCACTGCCAAACGTAAATCCATGTACAGTGAGGAAGGGAGAAGAAAGACTGACTACTTCTGATAAGGGCAATGGAAGGGAAACCGAAGCACCGTTAAGCAGTTGGTATCATCTTTCCTTACAGAGATCACAGAGAATTATTTCTTCATTTATTAAAGCAAAAATTGCAGGCCCCAAACACGAAGAACTAGAGATCAGTACTAACACAGGACAGGTAACAGACTGCACAGCTGTGGAAGTATTTGCTGTACCTACCCACTACATAAACAGGGCAAAATCCTCTCCTAGCAATGAGTCAAAGAAATCCTCATTCAGTTGCTGAAGAGGCCTCTTTCATTTGGACCACCACCACCGAATTTGGCTATGAAAATACAGGTAGCAATTGCTCTGACTGACTTCATGACTGACTTTGTATTAAGACAAAAGGTTGCTTTCAGTCCTTCATTGCTTTCAGTCCTTCCAAGTAAGACGCCTATTTGAAGAGAAATTAATCTAGCTAGATAGTTCAAGTTTCGCTGTGATTTTTACCATCACAAACGCACACTTAATGTGTTTTGACAACCTGTAAATTGGAATTACTACACAATGATCTCCTCACTCACAATGATCCCAAACAACAACAAAAAGCAGTGACCAAAGAGCCAATTTTCAGTTTAAAATTCAAACAAACGAAAGTTTAAAGAAAATTACAGTGTGGGTTTTTTTTAAACAGGCCTCTACGGTTATTGAATGTTGACTCTAACTCCTCGATGAGGGAATTAACTCGAGCCGTAACACTGCAAACAAGTGTTACCCTGTGCTATCCTGGCACAATGCCATAAGCCTGCCTTTTGCTTACCGTATTGTAGAGCTTATCAAACTCCGCATACCGTCTGAGGACGAACCATTCATTTCTGCCAACCGAGACCAACACTTTGTAAACCTGCAGTAACACAAGGATAAAGTTAACGCCAATAGCAAAGTTTAGAAAAAACTCCCAAGTTTAATCCTTAGGTGAAAATCAGGCCAGCTTGTTAAGTTTATAGTGTATACACAGGTGAACAATTATGTTTTTCTGACAACAAAGGCATAAACAGCAATGCAAAGGATTAAAAGAACAATCAAAAGCGTCTTGCCTTTTACAGAGATAGTTTTTGATCAGCTGGTGCTTGAATAAATTAAAGAAAAAGCAAAGCTGATTTCATTGAGTTTGATAAATTCGTTCATATCCAACAGGATTTGCTAGGGAATGTGTTAACACCTTGATAATTCGTAATGAATGCCACCATTAAGGAAGGAAAACATTTAAAAGCTGCAGATTACCTTCACCAAAACCTAGGGAGCAAGCACATACGAAAAACAGGTATATGGAGAACAACACCTTGCAACATCTTGAATGTATATTATAGTCAGGATCCTGACAGAAGGCTGAGGGCTTAGAATGATCTGGGCTGGATTTAGAGTTGTCTATGATGCTATAAATTGTTCAGGGGGAAAAACGTGCTGTGGCTGACACACAGTGCAGGTTACACAATGCAGTTTTGGGATCAAGGGAGGAGTAGCTGGACCCTGCTGCACAGTTGTGGACATTCAAACCCGTGGTAGCAGAGGACTCCAGTAACCAGGCAGACTGTGGATCCGGGGCTTTGTAAACCTGGTTGATGGATGAGCATCCGAGCTGACTTCTCCTACCTCTCATCAACACCTTTCCTCTTATGCAACCTGTTGAACTCCCTTCCCTATCTTCTTGTGCTTCCAGAAAGGGTCTGTCTCTTTCTTCAGAGGAGAAGATGGAGACGGCAAGTAAACAAGTACAGAAGGCTGCTAATTCCTGATTTAGAAAGCTGGGAATGCCCCAGCAACAGCAGCTCACCCCTCTCCTTTCAGCTCCCTTAGTCGAAGCGGCAGACACCACCATCAGTTCCTTAGCCTGAGATCTGTATTCATGCAGATTAGCTTCTCAAATAAGCTGCCCGCAGTCTTACCTGGGGAACACAGGAAGCTGGATGGAAGCATCCACTTGGGTGATGATGAGACTCTGCTTGGATAACTAGCTCTCTTATACTGTTAAACATGCTTTAGCATAAAGCCTAGCTATGCACCTTTCTAGAGCCTCCCTACCCTGTTAACAGCGAAAGTTTCAGCACAAGTTTCAGCTGCAAAACAAGACTGAGATACTGTGCTTATTGCTTATACAGCAATCAAGTCCCGCAAATAATGCTCCAACAAAATCACCACTCCCTGTGACTGCACGGCAGATCAATGCAAACCAGCTTGAGCAACAAGCCATGGACATAATTTTAAATTAGCAGGGCAAAATGCACAGATGAGCATAACTTCAGATGCAAGATGATATCCCCCCAGCTGGCAACTTCGAAATTAAAGCTGTTTTGTTCTTGCAGCAGCTAGCTGTAAGAACAATGACTCAGACAGTATGGGAGAGCATAAAGACAGAAGAACCATAAGAGGTGAACCCAGCTCACACCATTACCTAAACTCCTGCATGCCCAGCAAAAGAAAAACCCCAAGTTCAACAGATATAAAAGCACTGAACATCATGAACACATACGGCATCAGACATACTAAGATTTCTTAGTATGCCTGTATGTGATAGTAGGAGACAAGAGGACAGGTCAGAAGACAAGATTAAGCCTCAGACATTAAACAGCACAGGGATAAAAGCAAGAAATCCAAAACACAGCTGTTTGGTCAATACAGGCAAAAGAAAGCAGGCCACTATAAAGCAGGACCGAACAGCAATTAATATAGCCTAGTATAGTCCAAAACAAGCAAATATTTTTTGTCCTCCCCCTTTTTTATTTAAAAAAAAAAAAAAGACAGTGGATGTTGAATCTTTAGAAAAAGGCAGGACAGTGAGCTGGACTGGATATACAAAGAAGCTGGCTACCAGGAATTAAGTGGAAGCAAAAAAGCTTCCTGGTCAGAAAAATCTAAAAAATTCAAACATGAAATTATTATTAGTCAAAATACATATATATATTGGTAATAAATATATTAAATGCAGGTAGAATTTAATAAGAATGAATGAAATGTTCAATAAAAGGTTATGAAGATGCTCAGGAGGAACTAAGAGCTCATTTCAAAAAGACAAAACTCAAAAGCTTGACTTATCAGAATAACAAGTACACAGACACGTGTTGTTTTTAAAAACGCTTCAGCATGGCAAGTGTGAGAAAAAAAGAAGAGCTAGTAGACACTAAGTTGCATATATTTATGTTGTTTCTGTGCCAACATCAAGTGAACCACAGTAAGGTTTGAGCTAGAATTCATAACTTCTGTTGAGACCAGTGAGATTTTAGAATAGTTTCACAGTATATATCACTGATGTGTCTATTGTAAGTGATATTAAGGTAAAGCTTATACAAAGCGGTCACCTGAAGTCTTCATCTTTTTAACGTTTTCTTTCGCCCTCAGGCTTTTATCGCTGTTTATAGAGATTGAACTAACACTGCCATCAGAAACAGACAGCTCTGACCTACCACAAATTTGTTAAGAACAAAGTGTTCACCCCACCCTTCTCTCTCACTGCTGTCCAAAAGCAGCACTGACAGGCTCCACTCATTATAGCGCAGCTACAAAAGAGGAGACAAAGCAAAAGCACTCAGACATTTTGGAATTCACAGTTCCTACCACAAAGTTCAGCATGACCCTCACTACTGTCATCAAATCCTAAAATACATGTGATAACAGTCAAAAGCTTGGTTGTGAAAAACGGCTCTTGTCAAGCTGCTTGATGCAGAAAGCAGAGAATGCTAAGACAAGGCATACCTCCCTCCACACAGCCTGGATGGATTCCTCTTTTCCCCCCCTCCTCTCTACATTCTGAAGTTTCCTACCATTGCTGGTAGAGCTTTCTGAACGGCATGCCCGGAGAAATTGCCTTTAAGTAGCTAAGGTTGTCACACCCCTTAAAATGACCTGGACATCTAAACACTAGTAATGTGCCACAAATGTACCACACGGACACATTTTAACAGCAGGACTGCCAGCACTGAGGCAATAAAACAAGCCTGTTTTGCTGAAGTTTAGACTTTTATCAAGTTTTTCTTGCTCATTTGAGTTTCCCACACACGCAGCAAAGTTCTCTTTTGCTTGTTCCTTTTACACTAGCGCACTCCTGCCTCAAATTACATCTTGATAAACTTGAATCAAATATCACTCTTCTCGGAAAGGAGGGGGAAGAGGATAGACACAGATAAATAACTAAGTAAATCTTTGTTTTGTTGTATTCTTCAGGCAGCAATTCAGCCTAAGTGTGTTTACATTCCACTTCTGAAGAGTGACTAATTCAGAGAGAGACAGACAGAGAGAGCAGGCTTAGAGGAAGTTTCACAAGAGCAATGAAGCAGTTTGAGCTTTTTAAAGGAAGTACTATTAAGCTGTCTTTATACACTAACATAAAGAAGTGCAAAACTAAAATCCACCCTGCACTCCTTTATTTTTCAGTCTGCAATGCAGAGTTTCCCCACCGAACGGTATGACCACTTCCAGAAAGAAAGTCAAACTGGGAGACCAAAAAAGGAAGAAAGGGAGGGGAATGACAGGGGTGGAAATGGGAACAGGATAGGAAAAAACTCATAGGCATTTGAATCGGGAAAACAGGAAGGAAGATTGAAAAAAGGTCTTTCATAAATGTGATATTTTGTGTGTTTATTTTTCTTTTACAAAAAATAAAAGCATAATAGGATACCTATACGTAGGAAAAAAGGCCATTTCAAAACACATTTTATTCCTTTAGAAAAATGTTTTTTTTTTTTCTTAAAAATAATCATGTAGGATGCCAAAGGTGCCATGTAGGATTTGATTTGGTACCAAAGTGTTAAACCCGCATTTGAACACTTCCCTATTTTCTATGTGAAAACGCTGCTATTTGGGGGTGGGGAGTGGAGTATCAGAAATTTGCAAAGCCAAATTCTTTTTGCAGAAAGCAGAGTTAAACACTGTAAAACATTCACAACCTCTCACACTGGACTATGGTCAGTGCTCAGAAGAGCAAGTGAACGGATTTCTGTAAGCCTGTTGAAAATAACAATAAACTCACTACCTAAGCCAAGAAAGTAGCACCTCTAAGTGTTAATAACCTATGCGTTTGCCTACAGTGCTTACACTTGTCTATACTTACAGTAAATCTTTTCTTCTTCTCTCTGTGTTCATCAGAGCTGGGAATGCTAACGCTTGGGCAGCTTTCTTTAAGATCCATCGTATGTGTTCTTTTGACAAGCTTGTTACAGGACCGCGCTTCGGGTGCTGCGATCAGAAGGTAACTTCAGCGGTGCTGATCCGAGATACGCCGCTCTTCTAGAGAAAATTTGAATTCCATCATGTAATCCTGAGGTGAAGAGAAAAAGGAAAACTGAGGGCAGGAGCGCTTAACTGTGCTAAAACCCTAGTGACACAGACTTTTCCTCACAGGAAAGACACTTTACTATGTATATATACAGACAAATGTTACAATTTAGTAAACTTTCCTGCCTGTGGTCCTTTGGCAGTTCACTGAAATCACCCACGTTCTCTGAGGACACAAGTACACCCCAGAAGCATCGCGCTGTGTAGACATTCTGGAAACAGACTGAGTCCATACAGACAGTACTTCGAAAGAATAAAGATAGACCATGGATAAATACTTCAAAAAAAAAAAGATCACGTATCAGCTGAGAAAAGCCAGTAACGTACGTTTGGAAGGGTTTACTTCAAAACAAATATTTCCAACTGCACAAGTCTGAACCAGAGGGTATTTCAGATTTGCCAGAACATGCCGAGTGTGTTTAATTATCACATCAGAGATCAAAGACGACATAAGAAAGTTTTCTTTCACATGAATTTCAGAGAGGGACACAGGCACCTTGTGTCTGTCTGTGTGTCCACCCCCCTACCTGGCATACTTTGTGTTTAGCACAACAGAAAGGTTGTCCACTCCTGTCACAAGTTAGCTTCCTTGCAGAACTTGAGGAGGGCAAAAGCCCAGAGGATAAAGCCATCAGTTAGGCGGAGTACTTCACCTTAATGAGGTGCCCTCTCATTCACTGAGGAGGAGTATTCTCCACACCTTTACTCAGCACAAACCCAGCGTTCGCCAGACTGTGCTGCAAGTAACAGGAACTTCAGCACTGCCTAAAAACACCGGGCATTCACACTGAACGCCTTCAGCTCCCTGTTCAGGCCTGCACAGCCAGCTGCAGAGTTTCAGTGAAAGTACAACATCGTGAGTCTGACCAAGTTACAAACATGAGAAATTCGGTTGTTGTTGTTTTGGTTTTGTAGAAAGAGGGGACCTCTGTTCTCTCCAAAACACCCAGAGGAAAAAGGAGGGCCCCGTTCAACATTTAACTCCCTGTTTTCTTAAACCAGGGAAGTATTACACTGGACCGCATATTTCATATCATGGATTTCCAAAAAGCACAAACTAATCTGATGTAATTCTGCTATTAGAGAGACACCCATATTTATGTTGGCAAGCAGGCTAAAGCCCCTGGAATCCAGGGAAAAGATGTTCTTGATACCCAGCTAATCTCAGTCACTCACCTATTTTTCTTCTTCCCAAAAGCCAGATCATCTCCCTGATGCAAACCTCCATGTTATTATTCCTCCTGTGGTCATTAAAAAATACTTAATTTTTAAAAATCTACGTGGTGACTTTGAACAAGGAGCATTTGAAACTACTGTAATCACAGCTGAGTAACAGAACAGCCAGACTGCAACAGATCCAGAGAATGGCTTTGCTACATTTGCACTCCTCTGAATTGGACTGTTCCCTATTTCACTGATTAGGCAATCACAGGGGTGAGCATCTTTTTCCTTCCCCTTTTAATTTGACTACATCACACTTAATCCAAGCCAGTTACACAGACCCAGAGTTTCAAATTGGTTCCTCTATTCCTTTGGCAAGCCACTGTTTAAAAAAAGCCTTATTACAACAAGGCCCTTTTTACACTGGCATTTCCTTAAGGCTGTTCTTCACCCATTCCCACACACTAAAATTAAGATCTAAAAAGTTAACTGTGCCCTTCTCCCCCTTAAGAGGCCCACAAAAATAGTCCATGTGCACTGCTTTCAGTGTTTCACTCAGCTTACACTTTGCTGAGATACAGCGTCAGGAACTGAAAACAAGCCCCATCTTCCTGCTCATCACGTTAAAAAAATAAAATAAATCAGTAAAGCTTTAAAAAGAATGAGATGTTTCCTGACTAATATCACTCACCATCCTTCTCCTCTTTTCAATTGCCATTCATTACAGAGGTTGCTAACATGCTTGCAGTCATTCTCACACTTCTCTCCTCCCTTTCACTTTTGATCCTCGGTGCCACAGCCTTAAATACTATTAGAGCAGTATGGATTAAAGGCTGTAGTGCAAAATGTATCAATTGGAAGAACGAGTTTTATTCCAGATCTGAAGCTGAAAGTTCTAGGGAAAACAAAAGGAGGAAGTGTCACCCAGATTAATTCAGGAAAAGTTTATTCATCTTACTGGAGGGGAAAAAAAAAAAAGGAATCAATCACCCGAAACACTGAAACTGCGATGCTCGTGTTTCTTTCCTTAAGCCACCTGGAAGCTCAGTGGCTGCAATTATTTTCCTTCCCTGAGGCATCTCCTCTGAGCTGTGCCCGGGTCACCAACACGACGCCGAGCTGGCACGCTGGGAAGAAATGCATCACCGGCACCAGCAGTTTGGCCACAGCGCTCCAGAGGCTCACAGCCTTCTTTCAATTTCTATTCACCACGAGCACATTAGCTCTCACGGGCTTCTACCTGCACTACAGACCTGCCGGTACGACCAGGGATGGATTTGACTCAATCTTTGCCATGCAGCAGTTTTGGAACATAGCTGCAGTGTCGGCAGCAGGTAAAGGCACTGCTGCTGTGGTAACTACACCAAGCAGTGATGAGAAGCAAAGGGATGAGACACATTTTTATATGTAGCTTCGAATGTGTAAACTGTGGTGTCTTGTGGGTTGCCAGATACGAGTGAATTTAATAGACGCTGTCAGTTGTGAAGTCTCTGCCTCTGGTTATAGCTTTTCTTGTAACTAAGAGCAAGTAAACCCTGGCCTCCGCTTGGTAACAAGCAGAGAGGAAGAGGAGCTTTTAGAGAACAGATTCTAAAATAAACATCCCTTAAATCTTACTTGGGCACTAGTGAAAGAGCATGTAAATAACATGAGACATTACCACTGAGACCAGTGGCGTTAGAAGCAGTTGTGACTAGCTAAAAACCTTCAAGTCACTGCAGTATGAGAGATCTGGGACAGGGGAAGGCACGGTCGAATACATTAGGGAAGAACAGAAGTCACACACGCATCCCCCGGCAAAGTTAAGCCTATCAAACAGCTCCACTGTCCAGTCCCTCCCCGGCGGCTGTCAAAAAGCAGGCAGTATTTTCCCTGCTTCCTGCAGGAAGCCACAACGTCGAATTTCGGGCTGAGT
Source organism: Anser anser (assembly GCF_964211835.1). Classification (NCBI taxonomy): domain Eukaryota; kingdom Metazoa; phylum Chordata; class Aves; order Anseriformes; family Anatidae; genus Anser; species Anser anser. The sequence goes on from NC_139721.1 coordinate 36,448,491, forward strand.
CCTGCCTCTGGTGAAGCGAGAGCAGAGCAGTACAGACCTGACACTATGAGAACAGACACAGACCTACTGTGCTCACAAAGGAAGAACCTACTGAATGCCTCACTATAAAGTATTTTGTGTCATCTCCTCATGGCTACATGTAACAGGCAAACGCTATCTGGGGTATCTGGCAACCTCCTTTCTACATAAACTTAGAAAAATTAGAAAACATTTCTGAACTATAATCAGATACTTTGTTCTGTGCTAGGCCATTTTTTCTTTTTCTTTTTTTTTTTTAAAGTAATAACAGCCTGAAGATGCTACCCCTGTATAACCAAAGACCCTTGTCCTGTGTGCTGGTGAGTCAGTCTCTCCCGAGACTAGGCTTGGAAGCTACGTACTCACCTGCTGCCTTCATAGCAGTAGCCAAATTGCCTTAAAAGCCTCTGACTAAGGCCAGAACAAATCAGCTACCATACTCACCTCTTTGAGTAACACAAGGGAAGCGGGGAGAACAGTCCGAAAGCCAGTCACCCAGCAAGCCTATCTGAAGACTCACCGGGATCCGCACTCACCTACCAGAACAGAACAGGCATTTCCCCTACGTGCTCCTAATCCACCTGGAAAAACTTACTCTGGGACTGAGTCACAAGTGAGAACAGCTGCTGGAAATCCCACCTGAACGCAATTCCAGCTACAGGAGGAACTTACGTATACAGAAGCCAGAGCAAGAAATGGGAGGCAGGCCTATTATTTGCTACAAACATTACTTTACGCCCTCTTACTTCAGAGAGGGTATCATCGTTGGTACACTTTTCAACACTTTCCCCAGCCTTCTCCACAAATACCCTGACAATGACTCAACATATCGCTGGACATGACATTTTTTTGGGAAAGCCTATGAGGTCAACTTGTTCTCCACTGCTGTGTGACAGAAGGGAGCGTCGCACCCACTTGTTACCAGACCAGCAGCTGCCACGCAGGAAGCGGGAGGCGAGCTATCCAGAACCCAACGCAGAAGGACCGGGCGAGGAAAGCCAGGGGCTGCAGAAGTCACGGGCTTCAGGAAGAAGAGTCAAAAGCAAAGCGCAGATCACTGATCTGGAGAGAGGTGGGTGGCCAGAAGCTGTCGAGTAATTAGGCTCTGAAGAAAACAGGCTTCACCTAGGCCACCCTTTCGCATACCACATACGTACCATTTTAAAATGAGAACACTCAGACACCAGTGCAGACCTCTAGAAACAGCAGAGGCGAAGAAAAAGGAGAACAATAACCAAAACACTCCGGCCAGTCCCTGTCTTATCTCCCAACACCCTTTTAAATATAATCTGAGAAGAGAACTGAGAAGAATTCAGCTGTTAATATAAAGGAAAGGAAGGCTGCTCCCTGTTTACACACCACGCACTACCTTGCTTTTTTGGAAATCTTTAGTAGCACCACCACGGAAAGCAAACCACCACTCCACAGCAACGTGGGCAAAGTCCAATTCAACTGCCGCCTTCTACTTGTAGAAAAAAAAAACAACAGCTAAAGTGAAAACAACCCAGGGAAAGAAAGAAGTAACTTTTTTTTTTTTTGGGTCTCTATTACTTCCCACGATCCTACTGCACAGCAGAAACAACCCTTTCTCCCTGCCCCACCTCCCAAATTAAGCTCCATTAAGTTCCTGTAACTGGCATGTAACGAGATTCAGGGCTCGGACTGGAACCATTTACATTCCTGTTTATTATTATTACATGACAGAATACAGGCTCTTTGCTGTGGTAAGCAATCTCCGAGTCATAAAACGGTTCTTAAGAACAACTACTGCCAATAAAAGATGTCTGTCTTTTAATCCTGAGCATAGGTGTCTAATAACTCCATTTTTAGCCTTTGTCTAATGTATCCGGAAAGGTCACTGTGTCTCAGGTGGTATGGCTTACTTAAATAGCAGATCGAATGAAAATCAAGTTTGCATTACACACGCTACCTGCACATCCCTGGCATGCTTCTGCCTTCCTACAAACAGGGTCCGATTGAAGTTAAACGCAGATGCCCAGGGACAGCACAGAGCAGGAGTTGTAGCACCAGCACCGCGAGCTCCTTTCCAGAGGTCAGGCACAGAACAGATACCAGCCACTTGCAGCATATTCAGTTCTACATAAGAGGGCAGTCAGACTTCAGTAAACACAATGCAAATAATCCCAGCCTCATTTTGCCCCTCTCGCAGAAGATTAAGATAGAGAAACCCAAATTTCAATTCCAGATGTACTGCCTGTTTATTTATTTTTTACACGACCTTGAACAAAAGTCACCAACTGTTCTCCCTGTTTCACTACATAAATAGATCCGGATTCTCCTTTAAGATCAATGTTGTTATTAGTCCATTGAGCATGGGGAAATTTCCTGGATTTTCTGTACTGTCATTGGCAAGGGAACCGCAGAGCAGAATACATCAGGATTTAAAAATAATGAAGTACGTAAATCCAAGCTACAGTTCACAACCCAGAAAACACTTTTGAGGTCTGCGCTCTACAGAAGTCATAGCTGCCTAGAACCACAGAGCTGTTGGACAGTGAAAAGGCAATGATGTAAATATCAGAATAATAAAAGACAAGTAAGAGAAAGAGCTTTTAGCAATATCCAAATTACACGCCCAGCTCACCACTGCTGGACTCCTCGTGTTACACCAGGGCAACTACTTCTAGTATTTTACACCCCTTTTGCAAGGACAGCTTACTTATTCCTATAGGTAGGTATACACATGGACCTGTTGTATTTTGGAGCCGCACAGAGAATACGAAGGCTTTCTAATTCAATAAATGCAGGGATTCGGAGAACATTTGTTTATGCATGTGTAACAGCTTGGTGCAATAACGTCAGATGTGGTGAGGCTGTAATTTACAATCAAAGGGGGAAATTAAGGCTGGAAAACAGTTTTCACACAATTCATCACCATCCTATAACCACAGGTGATACTTCAGCTTTAAACTGCCGTGGTAGTAAAACAACTAGCAGTTCTCACTGGCCCATACAAGTTAAACGTGATGTATTTCTGGCCAAAACCAGCACCTCAAAATATCTTCTACGCAATAAAGAGGTCAGTTTTCTAGCTGTAAGTTATTAGAAATGCCACGCACGGAGACAACCCTGACAACGTTAACAGTGAACTTTCCAAAAGGCTTTCCAAAAGTTTGGAACATTTTTTCCTGAAATCTAAAGTGTCTTCAGGAAAATACTCCTCCACACACACCTTCCTTTTTTTTTAATATATAATTAGCTCGAATTGCTGTCATTATAGACACTGATGTGGAGGTGAACACTTAAAAAGAAATTTTAATCAGAGCTATATTTAGATACTTAGGCTGAAAAAAAAAAAAAGCACTGGAGTGGTTACGAGGAAGCGTATTTGAGAAGAATCAAAAATGGAATAAGAGCAGCCTTTAGAAATCCAGATACATTTCTGTATGCGTCTGTAAACATGCTAAATATATGCTTGAAGGGAGTTATATTAAAAAACCAACCAAACAAACAAAAAAAAACACAACAAACTTAGCTACAAGAGGACAGCAGCAAGTCATATTGAGGGATTTCTCCAGTGCCAGCCAGCTGGAAGAGCCGTAATGGTATTGAGACGACAACACCGTGCTGGAATAAATGCAGAACCAGCGCTAAAAGACGTGTATACAAATATGAAGTGGGTTAAAAAATAACCATACCACATTGCAAAATTACCTCACAGCTAGAGGTGGCACGGCTGCATCTTTAGGAGCTGCTAGAGGAGGAAAACCACATGAATGTTAACAAATAAAGGAGAAGCAGGCAGGCTGTCAGAACAGCCTTAGTCTCGGCAATCAGAAGAGAGTCGCCGAGTGACCCTGCAGACAATTACACGTGAGTCCTCCGGGACCTTTTTGGGGCTCGCTGCCCGTCCTAAAGCCCCCCCCCCCCCCCCCCCACCCCAAAAGCCTCCCCCAGAGCCGCCAGCCTCTCACCTCCGCCGGGTCGCAGCTCCAGGGCAGCGTTTCGCCTCCTGACCGCCTCCACCCCACGCCCGCCTCAGGAATGCCGCGGGCGAACGCACGCCCGTCCTCCCCCCCCCTCAAAAAAAAATAAACGGGGAAAAAAAAAAGGAAAGGCGAGGAGGGCTCCACCTGGGGCCGCGGGGCGCCCCCACCTCACCGGGCGAGCAGCAGCCGCCAAATGGCCGCGGGAGAGGAGCGGAGCGGCGGCGGCGGCACCGGCCCGGCCCCCCCCGCCCACGCAGCCCCACACGGGCAGGAGCGGGGCGGAGGCCAGGGAAGAGGAGGGGAGGGCCGGGCCCCCAAGGCTCAGCCCACCCCCGGCCCCGCCAGGTGGGGAGGTGGGGGCCGGGCCCGCTGCAGGCCGAGGGAGGAGGTCCCGGGATCTGCAGGGTGCTGCCCCTGCGCCCTGCGAAGGCGTGAGGGAGGTTTGGGGTGGCCCGGGCTGGGCTCCTCCTAGCAGCGGGTAACCGCTAAGTTGTACCTGATGCACGCCAGCCCTAAGGAAGTCGGTAAAAATAGGGAATCCATGGAAAAAATCCCACCCTCTTTCAACGGCACTATCACTTCTACTTTATTTTGATAACCAGACGTAAATGCACAGGAGTTAGAGGGGCACCCGTGCACGTTGAGGTACATACACACAGTCTGTAAGCATTTGTCATTGAGGCAAGGCTGAAGAGGCAAATACCTAATGCTAGCAATAATACCAAGTTTGAGGCAAAAGCTTATGGTGTTTTCACCTCCTCTATGTAAATCCCTGATGTGATTCTTTGGATTTCGAAGCGCTTCTTCGCTTTGTGACCGCAGCATGAGCGAGCCGAAAACGCCACGCAGCGCCCGCGTGCCCCCAGACCCCAGCAGCTCCCATCAGCAAACTGCTGGGGAGCGATGACGGAAGAGCCTCACGTTCTGCAAGCACGTCCTCACAGGGCTCGCACGCGGGCCTGACGGGGCACGATGATGCTCATTTACGCAGAGTCACAGGTATTGGCACGTACTCCTAGCGAAGAGCAATTGAGGAGAGCCGGTTTCCGAGGAGCCCCGCTGTGAGTGCTCAGACCTAGCGCTGCGCTCGTGCGTCAGGCACCAACAGTCATCCGAGCCGAGTGCGCTCCAAAAACCAACCAGCGTGGCAGCCCGGCATTGTTTGAAATACGTCAGTGTGTTGATGAGTGTGTTGTAACCCCGTACGCACAAGCTACAAGTCAACTGGATTGCGGTCTGCCATTTTAGTGGAGCCCTCCCAGGAAGGAATGAGGAGTCTTCCCATCCCAGCCCGCCCAAATTTCCAATTTGGGAATTTCATATTTTGGGGCAGGCATTGCCACAGTCTTCCTTCTGCCTGTTCAGATCAGGCCTTACATTCACAGAGGGTTTTTAATGAAAATGTGCTAGCACTTCTTGTTCTGATCCCAGCACAGAAGGCTTTGAACTTCAGTCAGTTAAAGTAACTCGCTGGCAAATAATTCAATCAGGTAATCTGTATTCAAGAGTTATTTTCAAGTCGTTTAGCAGTGTTCATCTCCTATCCAGCTGATAGTTTTCAGTTAATCATTCACTTGTCGGCAGATCCACTGAATGGAGCCACTCAACTGATTTACAGTAGAGGGGCCTCAGCGTGGGAGAGCAGAGAGAGCCCTGGCCAAGAGATAATTTAACTCTGCCTACCTGACCGCACAGTCTAAGCCCTAAAGCTTTGAATAAAGAGATAAATTTGTCCTTCCTTGCAGCTGAAAACTCTCCGAAGACCGGGCTGTCAAGCGTTTAATCTTACGTAGTTCCTCTCACTACTCCAGAGCTGCGCTCAGCCTAAGTAATTACAGAGCAGCCGTGTGGTACGTATCCCTAGACTGTAATTTGCCAGAATGAATTCCACAGCAAATTTATCTATATATTGCATCACACCATACAAACCACTGTTAAGGTCCTAAAACTTAAAGAAACCCTAGTTTACAGGTTTCTTTGGTCAGAGCTTTTAAAGGCTAGTACTCTAATGCCAATTTCCTGGTGGTTACCTGTATTTTCGGTGCAGAAACACATAGGGCTAAACTTGCCTTTAAGTGAACTTACAGGTCAGCATTCACTCTGATGTTTTGATCCACAGGAACTCCCTTGCATTCCCCATGTAAGTTTCCCTGGCAAGTAATATACACAATGATTCTCGCTTCCACCAACTGCTTTGCAGTACTTGGCTTCTAAGGAATGTTACAAATCCGTGAACTGTGCTGTCTTCCCAACTATTTCAAGTCTTTGTTGAAGAATGCCAGTAACTGGGTGACAAGGCACGAAGAGGAAGGGGAGAAAAAAAAAAAAAAAAAAAGGATAAGGGAAGGAACCATCTCATCCCATTTCAACTGGATTTCTCCAAGCCCAGTATGAGCAGGTAGCAGCACTCTGAACTATTAAGTGTAAAGTAAATACTGTTTTCACTGAAAATGTGCTTAAATTAGATGAAAAACCCTGTCACTGACCAAAGATCAGAAGTATAATCTTAACAGAGGCCTAAACAGACAAAATACAATATAAATAAAAAGCATTGTCATAAGACAAAGAGAAGCAGGAATGCAAAAGACTTGCTTAAACATAGCCACGAGCTTTGTTAGTGAACACTGTTCCCTATGTACATTCTGCAGTACTTAAATATATGTTCAAATATTTACACAACAAGCACAACCCCAATCATTTGATAAGTATAGTCCAATATTTTTAATTACTGTTAAAACACTGTGGGTCAATTGACTAAGACCTTGAAATAATCATCTCACTGCCAGCTTCAAGCACTGACGTGAGAGCTTTCTGTTTCACTTACTGTATCTTGAAAATACTTAGCCTGTCACGTTTAACACAAAGCTTGCTGTCCCGCTCCTTGTGCTCAGGGATAACACAACTTCCTTGCCCCAGAAAGGACAATTAATAGAGTCATCAGTTTTGGACACTACGCTGAGATGATGTTTGGAATCAGACACTCCTCTGTGATGGTATCTCTCACATACCAGCAGCTCCAGTTAAACCAAATCCATGCCTATATAAAGCCCGCCAAAAGGCACGAACGTGACAATGCCAGATGAAGTGATCTTTTAAGTAATTACTGTTAGCCTTTAGCCTATAAAACCCTAAACTTGGACTTCCCTCAGGAAACAACTGAGGGCCATTGTACTTAACTTCGCATTTGCCAAATGATTTTTATCCAGGAACCCAGCTCCAGCTACCTCCAGATACACAGCACGTTTCCAGAGGACGTAACCCTTTGGAAAGCCTCGAGCTGTAACAGGTGGGCCTCACGATGGCACAGGCATAGCAGCTCGAGGCAAATATTGTCTAATACCCGAGATTCTCACTGCCACAAAGACCCCATAAAACGTATGAAGACATATATACACTTGCCCTTTTCTGTAATTTTATGCTTGGTACTTATCAGTTATACTCACACCTCCCGTTTGGATTCACCTGACTAACCCATATCCATTCCCACTGCCTGCATAGGAACTGGACTTTTAAGAGGCTTGGAAATGGGCCAGATGGGATCAGGCACTCAGCCCTGCAAAACGCAACAACAATGACACATCTACTGGAGAAAAACATCTTCTGAGAGACTCCCTGGGTACATGAGATTACCAGAAAACATGGGCTATCGAGGATAAAATCAAGTAAGAAGTGACACACAGTGGGCATGTGCTTTAGCTGAAAGTCTTAAGAGATAAAACTATAGAAAAAAAAGATGGACGAGACTTAAACTCCATAGTGCACATGCAAGCAACAGTGTCACCAAGTAACTGTTCTTTACCAAAGCTGGTTTTGTAACACTTAATGCATGTATGCATATTAATGGCTTTCATTTAACTCATTTTCATAGTTGCGTGCCTGTGCTTATTAAAGGAGTCTGAATAATGGTTCAGTTTTACATGAGCTCCGTAGGAGAAATGTTTTTTTCCCCTACTTTCTTTAATGCTCTAGATCAACCACAAAATGTCTTCAGAATACAGAGACAGCCTTTCAGCTTGGAGGAACTGAATAAATACTTAAGAGACTGATTTATAGTGAACACATACTTCAGCCCCTACTCCCAAACAAACCAACCCACCACCCAAGACTACCACATGCCACCTCAACAAGCACTGCTGAGAGATTCAGTATTATTTCAACAAAGCATAAGGTCTTGAATGTAAAGGAGGGTTCCCGATCCTGAGTGACATTCACAGCGAGCTGACAGTTTTCCAGAGCTCCAGTCACAAAGATGATCCACGCATTACAAGGGTGTCCTGGAGCACAAAGGCTGGTGGAGATCCAAACCGGAATCTACAACACTACATGGACCCACACTTCGCATAACAAACACCACAAACCAGGGTAATGAAGGGATAACTATAGAAAAACCGCTAAATTGCATCATTTCACAAACATCACAGAGGACGCATAACATGGACCAAAAGAATGACAGCAGCACCAGATCAAAGAAATCCTTCAGAGAAAAAGAAAAACAGATTAAATCAAGTGAAGCATATGCTAGAGATGAATGCTGGTACACAAGCAAGCATTGTGCCAAAAACAGCAGTGTCACAAGGAATTAAAGAAAAACAGGTAAGACTGAATGATTAAAAAGGCGAGTTTATCCCTACCTAGGGGAACATGTATGCCAAGTATGCTGTTGCATACGCTGGAAATGCAGATTGCCTACCAATGCTCTTCAGAGTAATTATGTTTTTTGCTTAGAATATGTTAAGCTCTCAGTCTCTTTGACAGTGCATTTACACCCCATGAATATGAAGCCAACAGTTCAGAGTTTCTCTGGCAAGCAACTACTTTCAGTCACAAGCAAAAAGGATTTCAGTAGCACCTCTGTCTTCAGTGTCTTGATATTTACATTGATCAACAATACAGCACGTACGTAGCTCATCCTAGAAGCAAAAGCCTCGCTCTGGATGCTCACTGGACCTATGTGGGACCTCTCAACTTCTATGGTCTGGACTGAATGGCCACTCTTACTTGTCCGCTGGGTATCCAGAGCTCCAAAATCAATGCAAACAGTTCACGTGCTCTCCCAGTACCACCTCCAGCAAGAAGAAAGGAGGCATCTCTGGAGAAAATTAGATGTGTGGCACTTTTTACACGTCTCATCTCAGTCCAAGCACTGCCCTCATTCCTCACACAGTGGAAGAGACTTGGCCTGTGAATGCCTCCCTTTCCCCTCCCAAAGGCCACTTTCATACCCCGGATCTTACTGAGCTTCAAGGAGTTTTAATTCCCTGAAAGATTGTGATCACCATGCTCTGAGCTGCTTTCTTAAGCCACGGCATGTGGCTGTTCTTCGTCTACTTTATGTTCGGGTATGTTGCGTATTGTCTTTCATGAGAAAGAATCTGTTTCCAACAACAACTACAGGCAAACACCCAGTAGAGAGGGGAGTTTATGGACTTAGCAGCTACCAGCACACTGTGGGGAAGTATGCATAAAGATCTGGAGACAGCAAGTGCAACGTGATGGGCTGAGCGGTGGGGGAGGAAACCTCAATCACTCATTCCACTAGGAAAGTTATGTACCTCAAACACAGCAGAGACACCCCTCAAGAGCAAGGTACCGACTTGTAATCCATACCATACCATCATCAGCCTCACATTTTATCCAAATAAATATTAGGGAACACACATACATGCAAATCAAGTTAATGTCACACGCATTAGACAGGATTTTAAGTGATGGAAAATAAAATGAAAATATGAGGACAAATAAGGCTGTAAGTTATCCTTCTTATCCTTCAGTACAAGATTTCTAGTTTTTTACATTCTCAGCACATTTTTATAATATACTCAGTGTAATTTTTAGCAATGTTATTTAGGAAAATTCATTCCTTCTGTACAACACTACGTTGTAACTAACCAACCTCTAGGTAATTTGATATAGGCAAGCAGTTTTGGGCAGAAATTGCATGAATGCATGATGGGATTTCAAGATAAAAAAGCAGTATCAGGCAGTGAAATACCGTATCTGCACTTAAAATACACGTATCCCTATTTTCCTCACTTAATCCTCCTCATTTCCCTCATACATAAACCAGAATGTAATATTAATATTGCAGCATCAGTCATTTTTCAGTTAAGGCAAGCTGAACAATGCATTCTGGTACAAAGCAAACAACTCTGAAGATCAGTTTCTAAAAATGACTTGCAACGCGAGGCATTTCAAGTGCCATAAGCTGCCTGACAAGGCTCACTTCAGATCCGAAGCCCCCTGTTTACACCCTGCTCGCTTTCCCTGCTCGCTGTCCACCAGGAGATGCAATCCAACTACAGCCACCTCTTCACGAGGAGCACCGCTAACCGCAGGTGCGTGGACGTACACCAGTATATAAATACACCCACCCGTACAGACAGCCCCCTGGGCCCTGATCTCTTTTCCCTTACACCTACCGTCGCTCACTGGGGTGTGCAGCGCAGAGCAGGTACCCAGACAAAATCTCTACAAACTAGTTCAGCTGCCAGCTGGAGGATCACGGTGTGAATACTGAACTCAGGATAGAATCATAGAACCATTTAGGTTGGAAAAGGCCCGTAAGATCATCAAGTCCAACCACAGATTGCCCAGTTTACCTCAGCTTTCCATTATCGTAGAGACGCACGCTGTAGGTTCTGCCTCGAGCCACCTCTATTTGCTTACATAGAAGTTTTATATGGATTTTACATAGGTTCCAAGTACATGAGGAAAAGAAGCATGCTAGACTTGATTTACCAATTTATAAACCATACAAAGTCCTACAAAAAAAGAAAAAAAAAAAGAAAGAAAAAAACCCACACATATAACAAAAGGGCAAAAAAACCCCAACAGCTCCCACCTCACAGTATGGCAAGACCTGCATTTCGTTCTCAACACAGACCCTTTGGTATTCAGCTTATAAACACGGTTCCATAAAACAGGTCAGCTCTCTGAGTTTGCCCAAGATCTGAGCAGTATGTGCAGGAAGGTATGCTAGAGCTAAGCTAAGTATAATAAAAAAAGCTCTCAAAGTAGTAATTCTGTATGGATGTTTCTTAATTCAGCCTCCCGAATCCCAGCTACAGCACGTTCTGCTAGAATTGCAAATACGGGCTCGGGTGAACAAACACGCTCTGGTAAACAAATGCTTTGGCACACAACGGTATGTAGGTGGGGTCTACCCAGAATGTCAAGAATTCTTCCCTAAATCAGAGAGATGAGCGAGAACACAACCGCTGCATTTGCGTTTTCAGGCTATTTACTGGTTGTTCACCGCTACGGGTATCGTATTCGAATGAAACTAAAGAAGGGTGGTGTGGGGGGGCTGCTCCTCATTTTTCCCCCCGCCCCGGTCAATACCTTCACTGGTGGGCACCAGACCAAGAAGGCTCACTTGCTACTGAGATTTTCCACCGTCAAGCTTCTCTCTCGCTTCCTGGTGTGCCCAGCCTTGGGAAATAAGCACAGGCACAGCAGGGTGCAGAAGCCCTCCTCTGACAGAAGGAAGGATGCATCATGGGTCTTCTTGTTTGCCAGTTGTTTTCCTATTTTCGTTTGCTCACAACCTCTTCCCAAAATAGCAGCACTTTAAAGGCAGCCTAAGATTTAGAGAATAGGCCAGATTTGGATTTACTATTCTATTAATACCTCTAACAAATTGTTTACGTCAAAAGACGCGTGCGTTCTGCTACAGCGCTGGTACACGTCAATTCCAGAGCACAAAATGGGTAACAACAAATTAAAATTGTTAAAATTTAAAATCCCTGCTACCGAAGCAGGATGCTCTATCTCGTAACCCAGAAAGGACAGAGATTGAGGCAAAATGTACAAGCTTATTATTTTCTGTCCTCACGTTTACTTGTTTATCTAGCCATTTCCTCGGGTTTGTGAGATGCCCAGCCCGTTCCCAATCCACAGAGAATATGTATTTCCACCTACTAACCACAGTCTGGTTTTTGTTTGTTCTCCAAGTATGAACAACTCTTGTTCAGTCCTGGGATTCGTGAGTCAACGTTTTAAGTGTTTACATGGGTCTGAACTATTAAGTGAGTTTCAGTAATAGATTTATATAAAGATACATACATCCTGTCCTCTTACATCAGGTAAAACCAACACAATACAGGAGGACGTCCAAGAACAAGCTCGGGCAGAGGACACAGGATCAACTTTTGGACTCTACGAAACATATCTTTCTTCTTATGAGAAACAACATGGCAACCTAGCAGAAGCCAGTTAACAGCATATTGTTCATCCTGAGAAAACATAGATCTGGGTGTGAAACATACCCAAAAGTTAAGCACATCCCTCTAAATCTCAATATCAACTCAATACCGCTGTTATATTATGCCATTTTAAACACGGAAATGTCAATATTTAATCTTTCAGGTCAGCATTTTTTTATTGCAGTTGTTAGCTATTGTGGCGTTGGGTGGTAAAACAAACACAGAGAAAAGGGAAAGATGTTGTAGGTTACTGCATGGAATATCAATACTAAGTAGGAGAAGTTGTCACAAAATTGTACCTACTGACATCCTGCTTCGATGTACATACAGCCATTTTAAAGCGACAATAAGAAGCCAAAGATTTCAAAGACATTGTATTTTCTTCATCATTCAAAGCAGTCAAACGTTTCATAGGAAGATGTTCCTGCACCCCGACCTAAACTACCCTGTTTTCCTTCAGTAAGACATGAGAACACATCTCACTCCAACTTCAGCCTTCTCTAACAACGCTGCACAAATTAATTTTTGTAGATGACAGAGCAATTTTAAGCTTGCGTAAGAACACAAAAGAACAAAATGCCAAAGTTTTGTAATTACACGGCAATCTTACTTCATGTCAACTTGATTCATTAAATGTTTTATAAATCTTCCAATTAAGCAAAGGAACGTTTTTGTTCTAGAAGTGAGATAAAGAAGTTTGTAAAGCCATGAGAACTGAGCATGTTGTACATCTCACAAACTGAAGCACTCAGTAAATATACTGCTACTGCATCGATAGTAAAATATGGGAGCTGCTCATCATCTGCACAATGTTCGAGCAACTACCAAAAATCTCTGTTTGAACGCAGGGGCAGTGTTGGTGAGGATACCTAAACTGGAATATGCACCACGCTAAGCAAAGCCAACAGGAGGGTGTTGGAGAAGGGTGCTGGTATCTTTTGCTCCTGAATAACCAACGGAAACTTAACTTCAGTTTGAAGCAGATACCATGTCGGTGCTCCAGTATCTATCTGTGTCACAGTAGCTCCGCTTCCCCTCAGGTTTGGGATGAGTCACTAGCAGATTTCTACAAATTGCAGCGCTTTATAGAAACGAAAGGTACATTTGAATCGGAAGCAAACAACAGCCCTTCAAAATACCCTCTTTAGAAATACTGTTTCATCGTTCACCTTTACATAAATAAGGTTCTCCCAGCCCTACACTAATCAGTTTTTTCTTTGTCACTGATTCACGCCTACCTGCAGACAGTCGAGAACACACACGCAAGATTTGGGGAGGTTGGTACCTCCGGTAGGAAATGGCGGTGGTGGGCAGACGCCAAGCCCAGCGGTCCTCACCCACCCCTGTGAAACCACAGCTGGTTCCTATGGCAAAATTAACCAATAAAACCATGACACAATTTCTTTCCTAGAGCTTCCTTGTGCTTTCAGTCTGCCCGTCACAGACCCTTTACCATGCCTTTCCCTAAACACATGTCCCTTGGGAAAAAACACAGATCTCCATTAAAATAAAGTCGGGGTAATGGTGGATATTTCCATTCCTTCACCCATTTGTCTCTACTATTGATTTGAACGTACCTTCAAAATCAGAAAACACAGCACTGTTATTTTCTCACTCTTAGAAGAATGATGGCTAATTTTGAAAAGAGAAATGCTTACGTACTGAGGGGAAAAATAGTTAATTCTTTAAATGTCAGAGCAAGCAAGATGGCTGTTGATACTGCTGATTCCTGGCTCCAGTGTTCTTACATGCATAATTAATTGCTCAGTAAAGCTTTTCATATACATTTTATTGCGTTCATTGTGAACTTGCATAGTTAAACTAGTACCAGATTTTACAATCTTGTTTATGGGAAGGATGCCTCAAGTCACATTAGCCAGAACAACTTAACACTTTTATTGGATCACGGAGTGACAGCGGAGTTTCTATCAACTAACAAAAGGACCAGAAGCTGAGGGAGACAAAAAGAGAGCACACAAAACATTAAGCTAATGCCAAAGAGAAAGAAATTTTGGACATTTCACAAAAATGCAATCTTGCAAGCATGAACGCACCTATCATGGTGGTACAGAGTCAAACTATACCTATGTGGGTGCTAGAATTGTTGGAGTAACAAAACACGAAGATATGAGGATTAGTTATTGAATTTACATAGGACTATATTTTTGTTTTATTGTGTGTCCAGGAAAGCTGAGAGCACAACCCATGGCTTCCTGTAGTGTCAGCGGGGAGCAGACAGGAAAACGCACAGAACTCCCACTCCTCTACTATATAATGAAGTGAAAAACACACAGAGATTTTCTTTTGTGTGAAAAAAAAGGTGTATATATGTACATGTGCATGCATATATAGGGGTGGTTCCAGACTTATACAGAGGGAAAATACATCAGAGTAACAAAAAGTCATTTCAGAAAATACTCGTCAGTATCTTCTGAACACATAAACCATGGGATTTGTATTTTACATTATAGAAGAAAGTTTTCCAATACTGTTACGTAATCTGCCCAGACATGAAAAGTTAAGCGGTCAGTTTACTGAAGAGCCTTAAATAGAGAATTGGTCTGACACTGGTCTGCGGTTACTTCTGTAGAATGCTGGCATGGAATATATCCCAAACTTGGAAGAAGTCAGACTAAAGAAACAAACCAAATCCCAGATATTGGCTAAAGAGAATAAATTAACAAACCAAGGTCTGAATCCCAATAAATAGACTAAGTAGCATTTGCTTTGCTTGTAGTAGTGTTTTCTTGGCCGAACTTGCTCAGATTCCAGTGAACAATAAAATTAAGACCCACTACATTGTAAATCATGGAAACAGCAATAAAAAAGTACCTGCAACACACACTAAAAGATTCAACCAATGCACACGGAAAGGTTTTGCAGTAGAATGAGGAAAAGACCTTGAGTCTTCAAAATTTCCATCAGCTCTTAGTCATTGTCCCACAGTGGAGTAAGAGTGCTTGCAAAGGACAGCCTTTTCATCCAGCTAGGCAAAAAAAATCCCAACTGGTCCACTTCAAAAAAAGACCTGCACTTGTTACTTTCTTCTGAAAGCACCCCAGTCCTTACACTGATAGCTCACTTGTGTTAACAGCTGAGCAACAGCAGAACCACTGGCTTATGTACAAATTTTTGGTAGACAACTCAACAACCCCAGCGAGATTGGAGCTCCCTATGAGTATCTGGGTGCATGCATCAATACGTTCAGGGAATTAGTTTGCTAAAACTATTTTAATCTCTACTTAGGCACATGATATGAAGGGTTGCAAAAAGTTAACATCAAAATCCCAGTCAGTCTTACTTTGCTGTAGACATTAGCACAAGCGGATCCTTCTCACACTGCAGCTGTAACTTGGCTCATCTCACCAGTGAGGAATAAAAGCCAGAGCACAGTTCTTTGGGAAAGAAGTTATCTTTAGTAATTTTGTGCAATCCATCTTGCATAATGTGGACTTGATGCAGCTCTGAGTGCCTAGTGCTTGCCCATGACAAAGACAACTATGTAAACTTACATATACACCTATGTATTTTAACACACACCCTCTTAAATCATGCTCAATGGACTACAAGGCTTTACATTTTCAAAATCTTTCTATTCCTAGCTCTTAAGACTCAGGTCAGATCCACATCTGTGTGTTGTAGCTTCAATTCATAGGAAATGTTGCTTGGATTGACATCCCAAAGAGGGCTGGGAATGCTCATGCTGTCCTTTTTTGCTTATTCTGGCTTTGAAGAAAGTCAACAGTAAGCATCTAGCAACACTGCTCTCCCTGAGGGTGGACTCATGAAGGATTTCTTCTCTTTCTGGATGCAGTACCATACTCCCTTCTGAAAACAGTAATGGGAAGCATGTAATCGATGAGGTCACTCAAATCACAGAACTGTTGACTCTAATTATGTGGTTTTGCTAAATATTTTGCCTTATGCTGACGGAACAAGCAGTGGACCTAAACCTCACACCTACATCCATGGTCGGAAGAGCCTGGATGCAGCGTCCCAGCTCTGTGGAAGGCAATCCGCGCCCACCACAGACGGGTGCAGGTTACTGACCAGAGCTGGGGACATGCAGTAATGGCACATCTGAAAGCACGCCTGCTTTTTATTTCACTTTCAAACCAGCTGTGGTAGATCTGCTGGCAGCGGGGACAGGGACGGACAACATGGGGCAGCGGCCTGCAGGGTCTGAAGCGCTGCAGGAGCCAGCCTCTTGTGCCAGCAGGGCTGGTCTGTTTGAAGAGGCCTGTAGCCACTTTAAAATATCTAGCAGCACCAGAGTTATCTGTTTGGTACCTCAGATGGAGTTATCACACAGGTAACAAGCTGGACACAGAACTGAAAAGCCTGGAGTGGGACTAACAAGGCATGATACCTTGGTATCTGCACGGTATCGGGAGCAAAGGCCTGCGAACCGATGTGAAGCTTTGTCATCCTTTGGACTCACACTCCTTTTATTTCAAAATTCATTTTTTTAATTAAAAATGGAGAAAATATAGAAAGCAGCAGATCATTTAGATTTGTTTCCAGGCAAGTGGAGAGCAATCAGTTCAGACAGCAAGCTGACTAAACTCATGACATGGGAGGTAAGGGAGGGAGCTCATAAATGTAACGAAGGCAAAGGCAACACACTCAGGTAGAGAACATCTACCTCAAAAGAGAGGCATGAAAACAGCAGTTTCCTTCCAGGAACAATAAAAAAGAATAATCTGTCCTTGTGCCTTCTAAAAATAAACCATAGAAGTTGTAGAAGGAGACTTTTTGTCTAGGTCTTGTGTTTCGGGATCTGAGAGGAGCTCAGGACAGAATGTGAAAACACAGTCACATTGCGAGCAGTATGTGTAACATCTCCATGAGTACACAGGCAAAGGAATCAGCATGGTTAAGACAGAATTATAATGCAAGTAAAAAAAAAAAAAAAAGGGTAGCAACAAAAAATCCATATATTTGTATCTTAAGAGCAAGGAAAACCTTGCTGCCTTACATCCATAAGGAAAGTATGCATGCAGGTGCCTACAATGAAGAAAACAAACAAGCAAACACAACAAAACAAAACAGGTAAGAATATTAGGCAAATTAGAGATTTACAAAGTGCCTGGCCTGATGAATTTCCTTCTAGGATGTAGCTCAGGGTTTTAAGAGTTACAGGTCACTCGTGAAGGATAAGCAATGTACTACAGCAGAAAACTGGAAACGAGCAAACATAGCACCCATATCAGTTAAAATGAAATTACAGACCCAATGAGTCAATTTAACTTCAAATCCCTGGGGAAAAAAATAAATAAATAATCCAGAACAAATGAATTAGCAGCACCTTAAGCTTAACCAGCAGCCAAACGAGATTTGCTAAATCACATTGCTAACCTCCTTTGACAGGCCTTCCACATAGCTAGAAGAGAAAGCACAGATGTCACATCTTTCCTTTAGTAAGGCTTCAAAATTGCCTCAAGATATTGTAACAATTAAACTACAGATGCAGGAAGAATAAATAGTTTAGTGTGTGAGAAACAAAGGTTAAATATACAATTGTCAGGATAGAGTACTAATCTCAAAGGACAGAGTGAAATGTTATATACAAGATAGTGCCCACAGGCAGGAAACATCAAATACAGGATGAGAAACAACACGACAGCAGGCTACAGTAGGTCACAAGAGACAAGTACCAAGCTGTTCGAAGAAAGGCAAACGTTGTTATGAGATATCAAAAGAAGTGTTGGAGTGCAATGCCTGAGCGTCATCTGCTGAACTCAAAAAATCTTTCTACTTCACTCTGCTTGTAGCTGAATCCCTAGGAGACACATGGACCCACCAGAAAGGGTCTAGGCAACATCAGTGAGAATGCAAAGTAGCCTAGAAAATAGGACCTAGGGGTGGAGTGGACAAGCTAGTTGTTAGCACAGGGGAAAAAGATGTAAGGGGTGGATGTTATTTTACAAGACTTCTGTAACAAGAAGGGAATCATCTCTTTTTCAGTCAACTATAGATAGGACAAGTCCTAATGAGCTTATAATGAGCACAGTAAAGATTCACTGGAGGAAGGGAGGCAAGAACATAAAAAAAAGGTTAAAGTAAAAAAAAAGTTAAAGTAAAAAAAAACATTAAAAATAAAGTAAAAAAAAAAAAAGTACTGAAGCACTGAGAGAGATTCCACAAGAAAAGACCTTTAAAAACAGCTGAGGCAAACACTTAATAAAAGACAGATTTCACCTTTGGGGCAGAGATAGTTAGATGACCTCCTGAGAATGAAAGCTCATGGCTGGAAGCAATGTTCTACGAAAGAGATGGTGGCCAACAGGAGCAAGAGGAAAGGAAACTGGTTTGAAAGCACAGAGAGGGGAAGCACTGAGGGAAGTCAAGTGATAGGCAGGAAACAGAGGCAAAGAAAGATGAAAAATGAGACTGCTGTTTGCAGGGAGAGCCTTTTAGTAGTGTGTTAGACTTCCATGAGCAACTGCTTACGAGGTTGCATCTAAAGTCAAAAGAAAAAGCAGGTTCCGGGTGCTTGCACCTGCTCTTGCTGTAGTTTTTGTTCCAACGTCTACCTTAGCAAGTAATGCAGTGCAAGGAAAGTACATCCACCGAAGGGAAGACAGCTGATGTTGAGGCCCGCCGATGCTGGCATGAGAAGATTTGTAGGTTTTGCTTGAAGACAGCTCTAGCCTGACCCTGTGGGCTGAGCACCTGGGGGTGGTGGCTAGCAGCGCGCTAGCAGCACTGTGGCAGAACATCCTTCAGTCCGGCTTCATCTGAAAGGACTCCAAGAAGTTCACGTTCACCCAGCAAAGCGAACCAAGATGCAGTAAGTGGAAAGGATCAGATGGCGTACTTTACCATTGCATATTGACCATTCTCACTGACATCTGATGTGACATACGGACATCTTTGGTAGGTCTGTAAACAAACTGTAGCAGACAATCACAAAGCATTCATTTATTAGCTACATCTGCTTTAAAATGCCATTGGTAATAATCTGTGCCCCCTCCAATGAAGAATGTCTGGGGGCTTTCTGACTCATAAAAACAACAGAAGCAAACCAGAAGGCCAAGCAGCCAGGCCATCAATCTCTTCCAGCTCCTGAGTCAGAAAGCAGTCATCAAGACAAAGGATGTTCCAGCTTCCCATTGCCTGTTCCTCATTTCTTGTCAACATATTTTTAATTCTCGATGCAACTTTTTTTTTCCTAAGAAGGGTGAAATTGTGCATATGTGTGCGCAACTGTCTTTGAAAGACACCTCTTTACGCTGAGACATACGGCCAGCCTCTTTTCCTTATGAGGCCCTTGCTCTGCAGCAAAGGAGCTGCCAGTGCACCTTCGGAAATATTCAGCACCTACACATTCCTTATCAAGGACTGTTTGGTTTGCTAACCTCACGCACCCAGCATGATTCCCTGAATAATTATCTGTGCTTTGACTGGGTGGTTGATGATAGAATTTCTTGCAGGTCATTTCAAGTGATGCCCCTACACAAAATATTAAACTGATTTTTGCACGTCGACAAGTTTGCAACTTCATTTCTGAGTAAAACCCTGCAAGTGTTATGCCATTCCTTATTCCACCTCTATTTTAATTAATTCTTTATAAACTAAATCATATGAAACATGGAAAAAAAAAAAGACAACCTCAACTACTATCAACAAATACAATTAAAATGTTTACACACAAATTCTGGATACCTTTTAATACACAAGAAAAGCTACAGGATTCTGGTTTTATTCCCAGATAATTAAACAACAGGGAGAAGGTCTGAGGGCATCAAACATGTAAGAGTATCTTAACCGAGGATCCTAGCCAGCTCATGTTGCAGAGCTATGCCTGCAAGACAGGCCTTATTTACACATTCTGGGGAAGTACTCCACAAGTTTGACATTTTAAGGCTGTTCATGAATTTCTAACAGCCTCTGTCAGTTCACATAACATGTGCTTAACTACCCAGATGCTATAACCCAAACCAAGTGGATCATAAATCCGACGGCATTCTGAACTGGTGTAGGTTAAGTCAAGCTTCTAGTTTATATTTACATTGCCTTGGATGTGTAAATTAAAATCCAAGCAGAAAAAATTATTTTTAATTGGCGGGGATGGTAGGTGAACTCTTTTGTTTTCAGTCTGCCTTCTGATTTTTAATTGGGTAGAAAACTACTGTAAATATTTTCTTCTTTCTCACCACTTCTTCCCAAGCATTTTTATAAACAAGTGAAGTATTGTTTTGCTGCTATACACTACATCCCACACACCCCAACCAAAACAGAGAAAAAGTACACATTCAAACTGCTACAGGGCACTCGGGTTGCTACAGATTTTTTAACCACATTTCAGAGCAACTTGCATACCTCCACATAAATCGATCAGTGCAACTTATAGCGTATTTTTACCTTTGCTTTTCATTATAGGCTGAAGGAGAGAAAAGTAGAGTTGGAAACCTCAGCAAACGAACCTAGAAAGATTTGCTCAGCAGCCTCTGAATCGCTGGTCAACAGCTCTGCGCTGTTCAAAGCACAAGTACAAGTGCATCACTGTTCTCTCATTTAAATGTAGAATAATTCTAGGATTCATGGCAATGCCAGCTTAAACTTAGCTCCAAAGAAACCCTTTGTTTTCAAATAAACCAGTGCCCGGTTTTAGATAATTCTATAAAGAATCCCATTCATCCACCACATAACATATTAGTGAACATGAAAAGAGCACCAAGAAGGCAGCCAACCTCCAAAAAAACCTGAAGTTCAACCCATCTATTTAGCATATGCCTTTAGAGTTACGTATAACGTGTGTGTACGCATACACAAGATGTAAAACATCACTGGGAACAGCACCATTTGTTCTTGATACAAACACTTTACACTGAGATGTTTGAAAATTTACGAGCACATCAGCCACCCTCTCCTGACAGAGCCACGCAATTACTCATTTTTTCTGTCACGCTTCCAAGCACCACGTGATTTTTTTCAAGGGACGCTACCGAGGGCCAGTTCTGTGGTCTCCTTACAGAGAAGCCCCATATGTTTTCAATAAGGGCTCTGAACACAGAGGGATGGCAGAAAAGAGTTGTTAGACGCAGCGATTCCAAAGAAAACAGAAAACATTTTAAATATAATCAAGACGCATCACTCCTGCTTTGCAGCAAGGAAGCAGAAGTCCCCCGGTCCTTTGATGTCCTTGTCTCCAGGCACTTGACAGCCCGGGTACTTCTGCCAGGTAGCTTTTATTTCTGAGCTGTTCTAAAATGTCTCCATTTAGTAGTTTCTGGTAGCACTCCAAACTTCTAGGCTTAATGCATCTTCCTTTTGCAAGGTATGATTAAATCCCATCCAAAAGCGATTTTTTTCTTTAATTACCTCTTATCCCAATTCCATGCTCCTTCCAACATTAAAGAAAAACATATAACATAAGCTGGAAATTCCAGAGCATTTAAGTATTCATTTTCTGAATGCTCAGTCCTTTCTTATTTACTAAACGTAGTAAGAAACGTATTTAAGGGCTTGATAGCAATCCTAATTCATAAATTGCAGAGCAGGAGATGGGGCCTCCTGGTAGGAAACACTAAGTTGAGGCTGAGACTTTTTTTTGGTGGCATCTCTCATGGTCCAAATACACAGTTGTCACGGTAATACCATGTTACAGGCAACATCACAGAACAACAAAGCTCACAGGTCCCCCAAACACAGCTTCTCATTCAAATAATAATTTCAGCAAAGATTAATGGTGCAAAGCTGTGAGATAGCCATCAAGGTAGTTTCTGAAAGCATGCACTGTTTACAACTGGTACCATGTTTAAACAGCAAATAGGAAAGTTGTAATACCTAAAAAACCTGACACACACTTTGTATATGTTAACGGATTTTGCATCCTGCATTGTTTAGATAAATAAAAATATTTGGGAATAACTTCATTTCTACAGTAGTTCAATAAATACTCAAATACGAGGTATAACCACATAGACCATTATTATGGTCTCTCTATCTATCTGCAATATACCATATCGCAGAGGTATAACCACAGCAAGACCATTTTGGCAGGCCATGTGTCATCTCGTTTCTCAGCTGAGACCCACCTGCGCTTGAGCAGCACACCACAGACAGCGTCGGATGCTGGTACTCCTTTGATTTGCTTTACTCCGAGAGAAATATAACGGTGTGTAAAGTTACACAACTCCTATGGTGGCAATCTTTTGCAATAGCATTTGGCAAGGCAGTTAATACTAGCAGGTTGCCCGTCACCCTCACAATTTCAAACAAGACTGCCAAAACTAAGATGTGTTATCTCTTTGAATACAGGAGCTTTGAAATGAATGTAGACACCAGTGTTTCTTATCCACACTTCCCCCCAAAAAACAGGTGCTTTCCTGCCCTAAAACAAAGGAACACTGTCCTAGCAAAACAAAGCATTGCAACTATCACAGAATGAGGAATTTCCCTTTCATCCTCAGATGATATGTGCCTTAAAGACCCAAGTGAAAAGACCACGCGAAGATGTAACCTGATTTCTTCCTGTTCCTCCCCTAACTAGCCAAGCGTTCCTCCTCTCTTCAAACACGGAGGATGTGGAAATTCCCACCTCTGATAACAGCCTTACCACCAGCAACCAAGCCCTGCAAGATGTGGCACCCCAGCCCTCCTCCCAGGAAGCACGGGGAGCGCTGCAGCAGCCAGGTTCCTGCTGGTGCTCCCTCATTTCGGCCTCCGGCGACTCGCAGCCTCTTCCACGAGACGGCCCAGGTTAAACACAAGGGTAGAAGCACGCCTCCCACTCGCTTACTTCAGCCTGTGCAACAGCTCCGGAGGTGGGGGAAGACGTGGGTTTGATCCCCCTTGGGCACGAGGACCAGGAGGCCAGGTTTTGATTACAGCCTGCCCTGAAGGAGTCCCACCGCCGCCAGCTTGTTATGGCAAGGTGAACGCTGGTTCCTCTTCTGGCGATGCTTTAACGAGAAAGCCTGCACAGCCGATCCTATCAGCGTGCGTGTTTACAGCACGCTTGCCAGGCGTCCCAGTTTCTTGATCTCCTAAGAGCTTTGATGCTCGACTCCAGCAGCTCTAGATAAGGCGCTTATAAACTTTCTGCTTCACCAGGGAGACACACCACCTTTACAACAGTTTCGGAGTCAGGCAGACACCGCGTAAGGTGGTTTGGAAGACTGGGGTATACGAGGTCTGTCTGCTTGAGGATTAGGGATGCAAGGAAGAACCCGATTAACACGTTTTTAAGTGTTCTCACACTATTCTCCAGCCCTCCAGTTCTGCTTTGGAAAGCGAACGTGTTTGCTTTGCGGGTTATTTTAGCATATGGATGCTACTCAAACTAGAACAAAATGAATCCTTCAATGCAAACACTCGAAGTGCTAACTTCAGATAAAAACAACATATTGCTTTACTACAGCTCGGTCTATATAAATACATAGATTACTTATGCCAGTTTCTAGGATCCTTGATCCACAGAAAAAAATCATAGCAGATTAAGTCTTCAATGGCTCATGAGCATCCAAAAATGAAGTCAAAAGAACAACCAACAGTGGCTTTGCTTTTGGGAAGATCCCACTCCTTAAAAGTAACATTTTTCTAAATGCCAAATTAGACAGCCAAAAATAAATATTAATTCACAACTACAAATATGTATAATCTGATCTCAATTTACATGCAGAAATGCTGGGCATTTCTGTACAAAATGCCTTGTCTCCGTGGGACAAAAATGCCCTGCTGCTTTGAATGCAAATTATAAAAACGAAACCATCTGGAAAATGACCTGGGATATAGGCAGGATAACCCAGGAAAGTGCTGCTGTGTGGATGCGGCTGAGGGATCAGAGCTTATTAGAAGCTTATCCTGTATGGATGGGATGGAAAATAAGACCTGACATACTCTCTTACACGGCGATGATTAACCTGAACTTGCAATTAGCATGCGTGGCATTATGAAATGACAGATGATTTCCATCATAAATCCTAGATCCCAGGGGAGACAAGAGTTGCCATGCATCTATTTTTATTTGCTAAGACCTGTGACATTTTATTCAATACACTTTATTTTGGGAATTCAGCATATTCTTTTGAAACGTCTTGTTGCTGGGTCAAGTCAGCTTCGGAGGCTGGCAGCCAATCCAGCTACCTAGGCTGAAACAATTCTGCATATTAAAAACCAGCAATCACTATTTTAAACACACGGCATTACAGTCAAATTATCCACCTACTTGTGGATTGACTTCAAACAAGTCAAAAAACGAACAGACTAGTAATTTTAAAGTGCCCACATCTTAAAACTTGAACTACTAGCTCCCTGCAATACATTAGTTTATAAGCAGATGACAGCAGAATGGGCTAGAAACCACCCAACTAACGTCCCTCGTGGGTCCTCTGCAGACCTCTGCTCAATGAGACGTGAACATCCAGCTCGTGAGGCTTCTTAGAGAGCCGCCTATCCTTAGAGAATGAGAATGCAGACAGCAATAATGAAAAGCAACAATTCCTATCAGTTGATTACCAAAGTGAAGATCCCCTCAGAACAACTCCAGTGCATTACAAGTCTTTCAATACTCTGGATGCAGCCCATGTATATACCACTCCTGACAGCTCTCATTCTCCTGAAGAAACAATTAATCCTCTTTTAAGATAACAATAGATACTGATTTTAACAGAGTAATATGAAAGAAAATTAAACAGAAGGGTTGTCGCTGTCTATTTTGAGAGTACAAGATACATTTCCATGCTGTTTCAGTGCTCAGAGCACATAATGAAGAGGCTGTAGCACTTGCGAGAGAGGAATACAGAGACTGCTAACTAACTGGTTTTTGCTGCCAACAAGTGCATATTCATGCTCTTCATACGCTCCTAAAAATTAAGGGAAAGCCAAGTTGACAGAGCCTGCAGAGTTCAGACGCAAACAAGCCCTGCGGGAGCACGTACACCTCTCCGAGGGGAAGCCAACAAGAGAGGAACAATGCTCACAGAAGCACCACAGATGTCCTGCAAAAACCAAATCGTGCAGGTGAATGCCGCGTGGTATTCTTTCAGTGCAAATCCCCTGAGTTTGTGTCAGGATTTTACCCCTCCTGTCAGAGCTCTGTGCAGAGAGCACAGACACGCTGCAACCCCTGCACAGGAGGAGAAAACTCCGCTTGCATTTCCCCCTTGCCTCCAACCTTCTCCCAGATTTAAGGCGTTTAAAGGGGTGGAGAGGCAGTGCTGGTGCTCACCTCCCTGGCGCACGGACCTCGGAGCCGAACGGCACTCGCTGCCCGTGCAGCACGGGGCAATCGCAGAGCAACAGGGTCCCGGTGCTCCTCGGGGGGCTGCAAAAGGGCTTCCTGGAGCAGGGCTCCTTCAGCTGCCCTGATGCACAAGCCAAGCCTTACCTCCTGACCGCCTGCTTCCAGCCCAGCGTCGCTGTGTAGACGGAGTTCAGCGGTGGAACCGAAACAGAGCCCGGTGCTGGCCACAGCCGCAACCCACAGACTGCCTCCCAACCCCGGCCGAGCAGAGTAAGGCACAGGAGCAGCGCGCTCACAGACAGCAGGGCAAGAACACCCCCAGCAGCAAGTCACGCTGCTGGAGGGGGGAAATAGGGAACAGATGAAAGGAGAACATGAAACGCAGAATGACTTTGCAACTTTTTTTTTTTTAAAGAAATGGAGTATATACGCTTCCAGCGAGTGGGGGGGAGGGAAGGGAGCACTTGCCCCCAGCCTGTAGCGGAGCGCCCCGGTTCCTCCGGGGAGCGCTTCCCGGGCTCGGCCGGGGGCTTGCACCCCCAGCAGCCCCCCCAGCGCCGGAGGAGAGGGGGAAAACCGAGCCCCCCCAAGGCCCCGGCCGCCCCGCACCTACCTCAGGCGGCCTCGCCCCTTTCTCGCTCCGCTCCGCTCCCCGCGAGGCGGCGGCCGGGCCCCTCCTCGCCGCGGCCCCGGGGCTCCCCCCGGCCTCGGCACGCAGGGGCGGGCGGTGCCGGGGCCGGGGCCGGGGCCGGGGCCGGGGCCAGCGGCCGAGCTGCCCGCGCCGCCCCCGCAGCCTCGGGGTCAGGCCGGGACTCGCGGGCGGCGCCGGGCGGCTCCGGGCAGCGGCCCCATGGCGGCCGGGGGGGGCCTCAAGGGGCCCGGGAGGGGAGACCGGGGAGCTGAGGGCGGGGGGAGCCGGCATGGGGGCAGCGGCACGGCCCCGCTGGGCCTGGGGCTGCTGCTGTGGGCGGGGGAAAGGGGGCGAGGGGGTGAGGCGAGGGAGGGAGCTCCTGGAGGAAAAATGGGAAGCACTCCCTTGGCAGGGAGTTTTGATCGGGGAGAGTAGTGACAGGACGAGGGGTAGCGGCTTTAAACTGAAAGAGGGGAGGTCTAGGTTAGAGGTTATGAGGAAATTCTTCACTCAGAGGGCGGTGAGGCACTGGCGCAGGCTGCCCAGAGAAGCTGTGGATGCCCCGTCCCTGGAGGTGTTCAAGGCCAGGCTGGCCGAGGCCCTGGGCAGCCTGGTCTGGTGGGTGCCATCCCCGCCCATAGCAGTGGGGTTTGAACTGGGTGATCTTTAAGGTCCCTTCCACCCCGAGCCATTCTGTGATTCTCCGATAAAACACACCAGTCTGAAGGGCCTGGCCTGCAAATCTCAATGGGAAGTGTTTAAAAGCATCTCCTCCTCCCCCTTCTGTCTTCTTGGCATTATTTCGCTCATTTTTCAACACAGTTGCTATCTGTGTTCATTTCTCACAGCAGGATGTGGTAAAATTAGGGCTACCAGTTTGTCTCCAGCAGCATTTGTTGTTTCTCTTTTGGCTGCTTTTTCTTTGCTTCCTGCCACACTTTCCTCTCCACATATTTCCACAGGATGCAGCCCCCTGCCGCAAAAAGTCCCACCCTTAATTTTAGCAACCCTGGCTCAGAAAACTGTGTACCACGCTGATCGTTCTCAGTATGCCTGTCTGAGATTCCCTTGGAGCACACCTGTGAGGATAGTAACAGCTTGGAGGCTTCACAAAACAAGCAGAATTTCAGGAGGACCTTGGAGAGGGGCCATGAGACGAGGGAGTTGCTCTGAGCACAGAAGTGGCACAGATGCAGTTCCTGAGTGGCAGAAAGAGGAAGGCAGAGACTACTGAGAAAGGCAGCAGCTCCTGCATCCTGACGTGCCAGGAAGAAGACAGAGACTGTAGTATGGGCAAAAGTGAATCCTAGACAAAGAGCTCAGTCCGATGTTCCGCTGCAGTTAATCTGACGTCCTACTATATCTTAAAATAACAATCACCACCTTACAGTCTCCCTTCAGCACATTTTGGATGGTTCTTTCCTTTCTTTCTTGCAGAGAAGCAAAGCAGTGAGATGAAAAGGTATAGCTAAAAGCCATGTGTGTTTGATGAAATATCAGAACAAGTAGTTCTTGTCAAGATGGCATGTTTTCATACAAGCTTCCTTGTTGCTCTTAATTTACAGATTTTGCTGACATGTTTTTAGTGGGAATGCTATTTTAGCCAATCATTATGTCCGGTCATTTGACTGCACCTGTAATTCACCTCTGATCTTTGTCTTTTCTTTCGTTTACCAGCACCGTCTGGAATTGTGAACCCGAGCTTATTCAACAATTGCTGTTGGGTTGAACATTTCTCTTTCTGACTGACAGCTTCTTTAAGTGTGCTGATGGTCCAAAATATCACAAACACAAAAAATTGCCAGATTATTTAGATCCTTTATCCTAGAAAGCTGAAGTACATTTAATCTTTGCTCTAACCTTCTGCTTCAGGAAAGTCTTGCATACATTTAAAAGTAAATCTTGCATACATTTAACAGTACCTCCAGGTGGGTGTCCTTGATCTATCTTCCATGTGTAATTGTTCAGAATACAGTCATAAACAAAACTTATTTTCAGGACAATTTCAAAAGGGCAAAGCTCCAGACAGCCTGGCAAAAAGTTTCCAGTGTAGACCACAACCTGCAGATGTGGCCTCATCCACTTCATGATGTTGCTGTGGTGATGGAGCCCCAGACAAGTGTAAGTTCATTCTCATTTCCAAGTTGCAGCTCTCTGCACCAGAGACTCAGCCTACTGCTCTCCTGTACAACCACAGCATAAGACCTAACTATCAATGAGAACCATTACCAGTTCCCTTCACTATAAGCAAATTTCACCTAAGGTGAAAGCCTCTTAAAAAAAAAAAGAACAAAGACAAAAATTACTAGCCACTACAGCCAGTGTTTTCTTCCATCTTAATTGCACTGTAAGAACAGCATGTCTTCTTTTTGTTCCGGTGTTCCTCCGTGAGGACATAAGTACACACTCAAGGTTCCTAATGCCACATCATCTACAATAGGAAGCACTAAAACCAGAAGATCTTTAAAAGGTGAGTCTCAGTCCTTGCTGCTCAGCAAACAAAGCTAATAATGTGCCTCATTTGTTCTGTTGTCTGTTTGCTCTATCGTTTGTTTTCTTACACATATCCTTGCAGACAGGTTGATTTGTTTAACTACACACAGGTCAATGTCTGAATAGCTCACCTAGAAGCACCATCAACACCGAAAAAGAAAATGGGGAAAAAAGCAGGTGATGATGACATGCTGTTTTTAAAGCACAGCAACATCAGCAGTCTGGTACACAGATTAAGGACAGAGTAAACCCTTTGTGCAGTAACCGAGTATTTGTACAGATATACTCCCCACCTTATTGTGAGATACCAAACCACCGAAATGGGGAAAAATATCTCTGGTGAGGTCACCATTACTTCTGTCAGCCTGCTGTTCATTCTTTTCATTCTCTTTGTTGCCTGACCTATTTGCATATCTCCACCTTTCTTCCCTTTGCACTTCTTTCCCCATAGCAACTCGGCCTCCATACATCCTACTTTGCCTCCTCCCACACCAAGAAGCAGTGCAATAGCGCAGGCTGAAGGAAAAATTACAAAGACTAAGGGTTTGTTAGCCAGTGTAGGCTCGTTGTGAGCTTTCTAGCCAAAGCACGGAGAAAAGAAATAGAGACTAAGGACGATCAGAATAAAAGAAGACAAAAGTTTTAAAATAGGGAGCAGAAAGCAAGTTATAGGAGGTGAACTTTCACCAAGGATTATCTGTTCAGCAGACCAGACTGTACACACTCAGGCTAGTTAGATCCCCCTCAACCACACACAAGCAAGATTTTTACAACTACATCAAGGAAATAAAGTACATTAAGGTTATAAATCAACGATTACATGTCATAAGGCTCACTGTGGCATAGCATTCATCTGCCACCAAATCCATGTTCATGAAGAGGTTCCTATCTTCAGGCACACAAATTCCCATTTTTTTCAGAGCTTAGCTTCTGAAAGAATGATAAAATTTGTCTTCAGGGAGCTAGTTAACTATTAATATTTCTGATAGGCTTAGCACTTTATGATGTGTAGGTATTGAATTTACTTTCCCACAGTAAGATAGTACAACACTTATATGATTTAGTGAACTTTTGAAATATGGACTACAGCAATTAAGATGAAAGTTTAACACAAATATTACATAAAACAAGCATTTAAATGCTTTAATGAGCTACTGGAATTTGGTTGCCAGATCACATCTGGGAATCCTTGTCTAACTCCCATTATGTCTCCACGGAAACATCTTCTCCAAAGCATTGCCATTAGACTTTCATATCAGCACCAAAAGCAGAACAGGTGGACAAGAGCAGAGGTCACCTTTCTCATAGTCATTGTTTTAAGCTGTTTTCACTTTCTACCCTGTTGGATGCTTTGATTTTTGAACTTCAGTTTGTACTCGTCAGTGTCATAAGCAAATCTAGATCAGATTTTGCAGAATTTGAGTCTACAACAGAAGTGGAGCTTCCTGACCTCCCAAGTGTAATCAAAGACATATTTCCAAATCTTGGTTGTTATTAAATAATGGTCATTAGCAGCCTAATCCTGAGACAAGGTGAATCACCAGTGGATTGAGTAGGAAGAAGATACTGCCAAGCTTGAGGGTGATGTTTCAGGACATGTGAGCACCTAGCTTAGCACCTAGCTAGGAGCAGCTTTCCATGCAGTAAGTACAGTTCTTTACCCGAAATGGTGAGAGGTAAGCAATTAAGCATGGGATCTGCAGTCTAGTAAGCACATTTCATTTGCTCTCCCTCCTTCCAAAAAGCTGCAAGTAATTTTTTATACTTTTATCATATTCTCTCATGCAACTACTGTGACATATTGTGCTGCTGTTGCACGTTTAAGTATGTTCTCCGTTAAGTTCAATGTTAATTAGACCAGAAGGTTCACTGCTCTTCAGTTTTGGGGATTTTTTGGACACGGTAAGGAACAGCAAGCTGACAGAAGTAATGGTGACCTTGCCAGAGATATTTTTCCATTCAACACAAGCCTGTTTAATTTTTACATACAAAGTAGAACCCATTGTTTGCATTCAGGATTCCCACTGCTATGAACTATTTGTCATATGAAACACATTGGCTACAGCACGTAACATTCAACTTCTGCAATCAGAATTAACTAAAATAATGGAAGACAGTATATTATTTAAATCTGTAGTAAAAATATTTTAAAATAATAAAACTATTCATCTTTAACATAATAAATAGCAGTTCTTAAGCATCCAGGCAAGAATAAAATGCTATTTCTCAAAAAAAAAAAAAAAAAAGGCATTATGGCATGTATTACAGGGCACTACCTAAATATTATATCTATCTTCAAATAGAAAACCAGAGTGTATAGCAAAGAAAACGTGAGAGGATTTTAATCACTACAACATGCAATAATTAAGTTAGAGGCTCTAAGTAAAATCTTAAGTCTACTTTTCTTCTTAAGATACTTCTATAAAAGTGAATAAGGTTTAAATCCTAATTCTCTAGGGAAAAAAATTTTAAAAATGATATACCAATGAAAATCTCCAAGAAGTTAAAATTGAGTGACTTTACCTAAGTTTCAGTGTACAAAACCATCTCGCTTAGAAATATAGATTTATTTGATGAAGTGGTTTTTTTTTTTTGTTTTTGTTTTTTCTTTTCCCTTTTAATTCAAGCTGTGGTTGTCATTTTGGGGAACAAGAAAGTCCCTGTGTCAGATGTTTCGCATGAGTTATCAGGAAGTACAAAGGATGAGGCAATAGCCTTCCCAGAAATAAAATCTCAAAACCTATCACAAATGGAGGTGGTGTTATTTCTCTTAATACAGAAGTTAGGGTGTAAAGCCCATAAAAGAAGAGGAGAATAAGCCTTTTGAGTGGGCAAGAGTAGAAGACTATAAGGAAACCAAGTTACCATTTTTAAGTAAAGTGGAGGGGTTAATAAAGTTAATATAAAGTCTTTTCTTATTTGCAGAAATCAGAAGTGTTGCTTAATGCTCACTCTTCATTAACGTAGACACTGTTTTTCAGCCCTGCTGACAGGGAGAGTATGACATAAAGTTCAAATAAAACTTTTGCTTTCCTTCAGTTTTGTTCTGGTTTCTCATTTTTGCTGTTTCCTGTTCAGTGAACTTTTCTGCACTGTAATTCAATAGAGATGAACTGTAAGGAAACATGTAAAGTCTCTTTTTTAGGGTAAACTGGAAGAGATATGAAGTTGCTCATCTTTTTTTCTTTTTTTTTTTCTTTTTTTTTTTTCTTTTTAATAAACTTACACAGATAAGCAGAGTGAAACACAATGGGTATGCAATGAAAGGATGACTGAACTGAGCAAGCAAAGGAGAGCCATTCACATCACTAAAACACTAAAACGTACTGCCTGGGGGCTATACCGCCTAATGTGCTATAACTCCCTTATAGAAAACTCTGCTTAGTAATCAACTTCTGCAGAGCTCCAGCAGGAAGAATGGAGTGGGTGTTTCAGATGTGCTGACCACCATGGGTATGGATCTGCTCTGGGCACAGCATGTTTGAAACAGCGTTTCAAACGGTGAACACCTGAATCCAAGGTAGTGTCTTTGCTGGTGCTGATAGTTTAAGAGAAATCCCTTTGCACACATGAAAGGAGACAGCTGCTCACAGAAAGTCCATTTTGGAAGTATCTCAGAATGGTTGAGGCTGGAAGGGACCTCTGGAGATCATCCAGTCCAACGCCCCTGCCGAGCAGGATCACCCAGAGCACATTGCACAGGATGGCATCCAGGTGGGTTTGGCACCCAGGCAGGTTTTGAATATCTCCAGAGGAGACTCCACAACTGCTCTGGGCAACCTGTTCAGTGCTCTGTCACCCTCACAGCAAAGAAGTACCCCCTCACATTCAGCCAGAACCTCCTGTGCTTCAGTTTGTGCACGTTGCCTCTTGTCTTGCCTCTTGGGCAACACTGAAAAGAGGCCGTCTCCATCCTTTTAATGCCCTCCCTTCAGATATTTATACACATTAATAAGATCCCCTCTCAGTCTTTTCCAGGCTAAACAGGCCCAGCTCTCTCAGCCTGTGCTCATACGACAGGTGCTCCAGGCCCGTATCATCTTAGTAGACCTCCTCTGAACTCTCTCCAGGATCTCCACGTCCCTCTTGTACTGGGGAGCCCAGAACTGGACACGGCACTCCAGGTGTGGCCTTACCAGGGTTGAGTAGAGGGGGAGGATCGCCTCCCTTGGCCTGCTGGCAGCACTCTTCTGAATGCAGCCCAGAATACCATTGACCTTCTTGGCCACAAGGGCACTTTGCTGGCTCATGGTCAGCCTGCTGTCCTCCAGGACTCCCAGGTCCCTCTCTGCAGAGCTGCTCTCCAGCAGGTCAGCCCCCAGCCTGTACTGGTGCTTGGGGTTATTCCTCCCGAGGTGCAGGACCCTGCACTTGCCTTTGTTGAACTTCATGAGGTTCCTCACCACTCAACTTTCCAGTCCTCTCTGAACACGGTCCCCTCTGAGCACTGCCCTTTGGGGCACTGGCCACACCTCCCACCTTTGTGTCATCAGCAAACTTGCTGAGGGTGCTCTGTTCCGTCATCCAGGTCGCTGTTGGATAAGTCAAACAAGACTGAATGCAGTCCCCTGGGGGACACCACTAGTCACAGGCCTCTAACTAGACTGCTACTGATCACAACCCTCTGAGCTCTGCCATCCAGCCAATTCTCAGTCCATCCCAGTATCCACTCAGCTAACCCACGCTTCCTGAGCTTGCCTATGAGGATGTTATGGGAGACAGCGTTGAAAGCCATGATGAAATCAAGGTAGACGACATCCAGTTTTCCCCTCATCTACCCAGTCAGTCACCCATCACAGAAGGCGATCAGATTGGTTAAGCACAATTTCCCCTTGGTGAATCCATGCTGACTACTCCTGATCACCTCCTTATCCTCCACGTGTTTGGAGATGACCTCCAGGAGGAGTGATTCCATCACCTTTTCAGGGATGGGGGTGAGGCTGACTGAGTCCTCCTGAGTGAAGGACTGAGCAGTATTTGAAGGACTGAGAAGTGTCTGAAGTCCTGCAAAGCGACTGAGACACAATATTCAGGGGCTTAGGCAATTAGACTTAATGCATTGTTGAACCAGTGGTAAAAATACCATGTTTCTAATTCGGAATATTTTCAAAGAGTATCTATTTCTAAAGAGCTATTTGGGGAAATTGCCCCTGGTCTCTTTCCTACACCCAGACATGAAAGGCAAAGTTTTGGACACTGTTAACATATCCTCTATTTTCTTTTCCACCTTAGGGAGCTGTAGTTAAAATGCCTGCCTGAAGCCCATTGCACAACGAGGAGGGACAGCTGGGGCTCACTTTCTGCAGAGCTGGGGTCCCCCGTTTCTCACCCTGCCAGAGGCTGCTTTGGCTGTGTCCCCGTGCCACATGAACCTCTCCCCCACCACTGCCCCACTGGTCCTCCGAGTCTCTGCAGTCCCCAGTCCCATACTTCCCATCACATTTTTACTTCAGGGAAGTAAATGCATCAGGGAGCTGTGGAAGAGTTTTGGAAGAGCTGAACTGGGAAAAAAGCTCTTGGGAGGGGCAACACCCTTCAGTGAAAATATTCTTTGATCTGCAGATTATTATAAAATTAGCTGAAACTCTCAGCTCTGCTGACCCACATACAAGAAGATGAGCTCTTAGTCTCATTTTTCTGAAATGCTCATTTTGCTTTTTTGTTTTGTTTTGTTTTGTTTTCCTAGCTTTCAATACAGCCAGCATGTTTTTGTTGTCTTCCCCAGAATGTGAGAGTTCACCCTTAGCGCTGGGCTGGCTGCTCATGGTGTGAACAAGGAGGTGGACAAAGCTCTTAGCCACCAGAGGGATGGGCCTCGCAGTCACAGATGCAAGATAGGAAGGGGAGTTGAGCAGAGCAGCCCGTTTATCATGAAGCAGTATAACCTCAGACATGTTATTTCTTGTAACATCTCATTTTTTATCATATTTCTTTATTTACTGAGATCTTGACTCCTACCTCCAGTCTGTGTTTGATACCAGCTGCAGTTACCCAGCTCTTGCATGCTTACATGAGGTCACCCATTATTTCTCACACATCTCCGTTTTTTTTCTAGACTTATGCCTATATTTTATTCATCTACCTTGGACTTTGCCCCGTTTGTTCACATACTCCTTGGAATGAGGTACCCGCACACGCTGTGCTTGCAGGTGCCCCTGTGCTGATCATACTATCTTACCTGTGACACTTTTGTACTAAAGCCTTTAGAAGGCTTTGCATTTTCATAACAATATGACACGACTGACTCACGATCAGTGCGTGATTCACTGTATACCCTGATCATCTCTGAAGAATGGTTCCAATAAATTTATTCCCTTATCTTGTGATTATAAGTGGGACTAACGTATTGTAGCTGCTGATTTCTAAACCTATTTATTTCATTGGCTTGTCAAGATCATTCTGAACTATAAATTTATCCCTCACAGTGCTTCCAACTCTTTCCAGCTTAGTGTTTCCCCCAGGTTTAATAAGTATAATCTTGCATGTAATTAATGAACAGATTGAGGACAGATGCCTGCATACCCTCGTTTTGATATGCTTTTGCGGTTTGGTGGTGACCAGCTGCTCTGCTGGTTACATAAGTGTGCTGTAATCGTGGCTTTTCGAGCTGGGACAGCACTAGCTGATCTGTGCTATGAAGTGTCACATGAGAGGACACCAAAACTCATGAATGTCCAGATAAAGCAGCTATCGCTTCTTCTCGTGTATGTGGCCTGCTACCATTTCACCGAGAGAAAGGAGGTTACCATTTTGGACTGGCATTTTCAACCATCCTCGTACTGATAATGTTTCTGCAAAATGTCCTCCTTATATCCTTATATCTGTGTAATTGCGCATTGCTTTCTACTTTGACTTCCTTGATTTATTTTTATTTATTTATCTATTTATTTATTATGTGTGTGTGATTGTATTGGTTTCTACTTGGTAATTTGATGTAGGTTGGTTTTTTTTGTTGTTTGTTTGTTTTTTACAGTTGTACAACTTGCTTGCTACTTGTTTTCACTCGATAGATTTTCTCAGAGCCAGATCTAGAAAACCTTCCCTGTAGGATGCCTTACTTATCTCCTGTGCCAACAGAATCTCTCTCAAACTTTCTACCTTTTAGCCAACTTTGTCCTACTGCATTATAGTGTGACGTATTTACTAGCACATAGCTGTTAATCTGAGTAGTAAATGTGTTGGCAATGAAGGACCTCAGTATGATTTTATTTGAAATCCTCCCCTTAAAATTATATCCACTGAATCTTCCTGATGCAGTGGTGTATGGTAAAGTCATGACATAGTGAGACCCTTTCTTTGCTTTCTCTTCACCCCCGTTTTGTTGTTATTTGAGCAGATCTCCTGCTACGTTCTGGACCCCAGCGCAGGTACTCATGTTTTTAATGCACACTGTTCTCCAACCAGCAATGTTCTGCTGTATCAATGTGCATCTTGTGAATGACCCCACCACATCTGCTATGTGAATGAACCTCAGTGTGCAGGCAAAGCTTGACTTGCAGTATGTCCTGCTCGTTTGCTCAGTTGTATACAGTCATCTAGGACGTTCAGCACTTGGCCCCTCTGCTTTTCTGTATTGGATTAGTCAGATAAAAGGCACTAGGGTGACAATGCTGTTGTACCTTAGGGCCCTAATGCATCATCCGTGCAGCGTGGCAGGTCTGGGGATGGATGAGAAGGCTTCCTCGGTGAGCTTCTGCTGACACCTACTGCCAGAACTGAATCCAGCAAAACAACACAGGAGAAAGTTTCAGCACTGTCCCACATGATTAATGGTACGTGGCTTTGGATTCAGGCTATCTGCATTGTACTTAAAGAAATTAATACCATCCATAATGTTATGGATGTGATAATACAGATCAGAAACTGCAAAGTCTCCAGGAGCAATTTGTCTTTTTGTTGCTCTTTTTCTAGTAAAATTACTGAAGGACAAGAGTTAATTGAAAATCACCTTATGCATTTTTCTTCCATGATACAAGCAAATGATTTTATGGCACGAAGTAAGTCAATGCAAAAAAAGCTGTAAGTTTTTTTAATAGATGATACGTCTTCATTGTTACCATGAATGGCTTTACATCAGATTCATGAAAAGTATCTTCTCAAAGCAATTCCTATTCAGCAGTAGGGTCATATTTCTTTGTTTTTGAAGCCTCCTTTTTTTAGAACTTTAGATATGTAAAATGGACTAAGAATATTTTGAGATACCTATCTACATGTATGTATAATATATCAAATTATTATAACACCTTGCTGCTGGTGGTAAGGGTATTTATGCATGTTAGTTGCTAGAGTGCAATAAATCAGTCTGAAGGGTACTTCTAGTTTATATTTGAACTGTAACAACACCTAGATTAAAATCCTCAGGAGAAAATTTGAGGATAGATTTTGGTTTTGATTTCCAACCATCTTCTCCACTCCCACCATTTCATACTTCATAGGTTCTCTCCTATGCCTTCAAGTCTGAGAAATACAGGCTCTCAACTTGTCAATTACTTCCAAATTTAAGCACAATCACAAGCCAGGTATCATTCTCTATAAGAAGCACTCATTGTGTCACCCATTTACACCCTTCACTTGAAAATTCTTCTATGCTGGACATGGTTGTTCATTCATCTCTTCTAAACTGGGCGTTTGCAGAGAATTTCGCTAAGGACCAGACAAAAATTGGGACACATAAATACGTGTGAATGTCATGCAGATTTAAGTAAGCCTTTAACAGCTGCTGAGATCAGTGACTGTGCATTCTCTGTGAGCACACAAATCAATACGGCAGTGAGCGTGTTAGTCGCTCAACCTATTTTATTTTGAGGCATTAATCTTTTAGTATAATGGGATTGTACCATTTCTTCAATTTGCATTTGACAGAGCACTACAGAAAGCTGATAAATATTCACAGTAATTGCCATTGAGATTTCCATGTAATCAAGTTACACATCTAAGCTAATAACACTTACATTCTCCTCTTTTTTAATGGTTGAGTGCCCTAAAGATGGATTTTCTATTGACGGTTGCTGGACACTGCCTGTTCTGATGAATCAATTTCATTAATTGTCTCCTTTAATGTTAGCAATGAGTCTCAAAGAGATGTTTCAGGATAAAAAATGTGGAGCCTTAATTTTGCAAAGGAGTTTGTGTGTGAAATCAATCAAATTGCTTTGCAAAATGAGGCCTGCAAGCCAGATTTTCATCCAAGAAACAACAGAAAAACCTAGGTTAAAAAAAAAAACAAACAAACAAAAACAAGCAAGCAAAACAGTGCAGCCATTGAGCAGCTCATCTTGCATGCAGAGGTTGTCCCTGCTCTGAACAGGAAGGAAAAAAGGGAGGCAGAGCTGTATGGTTGCTGTTACTGGGCCAGTTTGTACCTGAACAAACACTGGGAACTTGACTTTGCAGCAGCAAAGCCTCTGAACAGGTAATTTGGATAGCTGTAATTAACATTAGAATTAGAATGTTTGTGCCTTCCTCCCCTTTGGCATGTTGCTTTCCTAGCATGCTTGTGTTTGGCTAACACACCTACCACATTTTGAGTGGCCCAGTTTTGGCCTTGTATGTAGGAATGCCCTCAGTGTTCACAAGGTGCATCTCCTAGTGGCAAGAAGTGCAGAACCTGTTGCAGTGGCAGCAGTTCAAGCTGTGGCTCTGGGAAAGCACTGAAGAAAAGAGCGTTTTTCAATTCGGAAATCATCAGGAGACTGTAGAAGAGGGATACGAGGTTATTCTGTTGGATGAATCCAGGTCAAGATTTACCAGCCCAGCTCCTCACAAAAAGTCGGATGCTGTTTTCTAACCACCACCAGCTTACCATTAATTAACCCAAACCTTTATGAACGCTGAACCGAAGCTGCTCACTGGGGATTCCTGTCCTTCCGGAGTGCTGTGCGTGGCTGCACCTTGCCCCTGAGGACGAGGAAGTGCAGAAGGGCTGTGAGCAACACCTTTGGCACACTGCAGTAAGTGTAGTTAGTGCTCAGGTTGTTAGGAACGCCTACGACAGTCAGCGCTGACAAAGTACAGGCAGTCCAGGTCAGGAGAGCAGAATTGGCTTACCAAGAGCAGTAAATACGTGAGTCTGCACTGCATGGGTTTGGGCTGCTCCGTGTGCCGAGGCACCCAGCACTGCCTCTTTGCAGATAGTACTAAGAGTACTGATGATACTGTAAGAACTAGACATGCTTTTTAGACACTAGGGTGTATCCAAAATGTTGTATCAACATATAAAAAAGTTGCACTCATTTTGGGCTGTGATGCATATTACCATGTTCCCTCCAGCTCACATTTGTGTCTTCTCTTTCCCCTTTCTCAAATGTAAAGCTGAAACGAGCAGTGCTTTTAGGGCCAGTTCAGGCAAAACCGCTGGGCCTGCAGGCTAAGCAGCATCAGCTCTAGCGGGGTTGGTGAAGGTGACACCAGACTGTTAGCTGGTGTAGCGCAGGCTAATGAAAGCACACCGTTGTGTACACAGTTGTATCAGAAGGCTGATAATAGTTTTCACTTCCTGACAAAACAGAGCGTCTTCTAGTTCATCATCACCTGCTCCTTGGCACGCTGCACTAATCTTTTCTTTCTGTTTAGATGGAAACTCCTTCACAGGACACTTCTGCCATTGCTCTTCCAAAAGCTTTCAAAGAAACAATGCCCCCTGAGAAGTAATTGCTTCCACCTGGGGATGATCCCTTCCCTGAGGGCGAAGGACAAGGAAGAGAGGGAACAGCGCTGTGTGAAGATCAAACTTAACATTTTAGACCTCACATCCTTGGCCAGGAATGAATGCCAGGATAGTGTTCCTGGCAGTGCTCAGTCCTCATCTGCAAAGTAGCATGGGCTCAGATATATCCCGCTGCTGGTAATTTATCACTCTTCTGAGTCACCGTAAGTAAATTCAACTTTGTGGTAATTGTGATCTTCAACTGTGTGGTAGTTTTGAAAGTAACCTTACTTTTCCTGACTGTGACGTCACTGTTCACATTGCCTGTGACAAAGCTGTGGTTATTGCCGTGACCTCTGATATGACTTGATGCTGCGCTTCTGCAGGTTATCTACGAACAAGACAGGTACTGTGTTTCTTGAATTTTCCTCTAAGGCTGTTCAAAGGTTTAGTTACTTGCATGACCTGTGTTCAGTCATATAACACATAATTTCCTTATCCAGTTTGCCGGATACAGTGTATACAGCTTGTAAATAAATATGTATTTAACTTGCATAAATCATTACCTTGCCAGAAAACTGTGATTTTTACCAAAGATTCTGTGATAAAAGTTTTTAGCTGCAGAAATCAGTTGGGCAATCAATCCTGATGGTAAGTCTGCATATAGCTAGAATAATTAGGGTCAAGTCACCATAAAAGCTAGATTCCTTTACTGAATACTATTTGTCAGTGAAATTAATGCAGAGAATAAGAAGGAGAAACGCATTTGACTTTACAGTCGTAATTTAACAAGTGCTTTCATAAAGACAACTGGTTTTAAATATAACATAAAAAAAAGTAAATAAAACGTTAAAAAAAAAATCTGTCAGTTTTGATAGTAAAAGCTAATTATTTTACCAGAGTGCTACCTATTATTTAATACGAAGTACTATTAAGCAATGACAAACGTGTTTATTTGCCATTTGTTAAGAAGTGGACTACTCCAGAAACCGATGATGGCACAGAAAAGCTCTTAGACATTCCTTCAAAATGCAGGCTCGGTCACAACAGGATTGTCACCATCTGATGCCCTCTGAATGGTCTTCATTCTCCGCGGTTCCCATACAGTTTCACAGTGGACAGAAGCTTCCCTATTTGCATTTTTTACTGCATTCCTTTTTCTTATGTAGGGAAGGCGAAGGAGCGAATGGGCACAGACTGTTGATTTATCCTCAGGCAAAACGCACGTTGGCAGGATTATGTACCTTGTGATGCTGCTACCCTACTGTCATACACATAAATAAGAATTAGTAGCAGGCAAGAATGAAAAGCTGTCTCACAATTTTCACCTTCTCCTCTTCAAACCTGTCCCAGATTTTGAAAGATCAGATAACAGATTACACTGTGGAATATATATATTTACACCCGCATATACATTTTCTGTGCTTGACAAATTATTGTACCTAAGAGGTAATGAACATGCTCAGCTCCACTGACTTGGCTAGAAGGTGGAAGTGCTCAGTCTGTCACAGGACCAGGCCTGGAGACATTTTTTATCTTAGAGCCTGTGATAAAGCATACAAACAGTGTTTTTTCTGTATGTATTAATCATCTTAATCTTTATAACTTAAATGCCAGGTGCAAAAATCATAAATTACTTTCCACAGATTAATGAAAGTGAAACCCACTGTTTGCATTGGAAAGTGCAAGCAAAACACATTTTCTATTATTTCTACTCTGTCTAATTTTAAATCATTTGGGTGAGTACAGAATAAACAAGTCCCTGGGATGTTAACATCAGGTGTTTGCTTTACAGCAGTGGGATGACAGAGGAGGGAAGCAGCCCTCATTTTTGTCCTATTTGTAGGGCTGGGTGGCTCTGGTACTTGGCAACGCTATCGAGGGTAGCCACCTCAGAGAGGTGCTATCTTGTCTTCCACAAGTTCAGCTTTTGTCTTCCTTTATTAAAGGATAAATCACCGTCAGGAATGAATTTCGGGAGAATCTAAACAATGTGAGCCAAAAGTAACCCATCTTAAGATCTCTGCATGAATGTGCTGCCAGCCACAGTAATTAGGCTGGAAGTTGTGAACATTTTTCCCTCTCATTTTTGTTGGAAATTTTATATAAAAAAAGAATAGTTCAGTTGGAAGGGACCTACAAAGACCATTGAGTCCAACTGCCTGAATATTCAGTGCTAGCCAAATTTAAAGCATATTATTAAGGGCATTGTCCAAACGCCTCTTGGACACTGACAGGCCTGAGGCATCAAACACCTCTCTAGGAAGCCTTTTCTGGTGTCTGACCACCCTCACAGTTAAGAAATTGTCCCTAATGTCAGGTCTGAACCTGCCCTGGCGCAGCTTTGTGCCATTCCCATGTGTCCTGTCATCGCCTACCAGGGAGCAGAGGCCGGCCCTCGCTGCCCACCTCCCCTCCTCAGGAAGGAGCAGGGAGCAGTGAGGTTGCCTCTTCCTCCTTTTCTCCAGACCTGACAACCCAAGTGTCCTCAGCCTCTCCTCACAGGACATGCCTTCCAGCCCTTTCACCAGATTTGCTGCCCTACTCTGGATGCATTCAAGGACCTTAAGATCATTTTTTATATTGTGGAGACCAGAACCGCACACAGTACTCAAGGTGAGGCTGCACCAATGCTAAACACAGGGGGAGAATCACCTCTTTTGAGCAGCTGGCTGTGCTGTGTTTAATGCACCCCAAAATGCAGTTTGCCCTCTTGGCTGCCAGGGCAGGCTGCTGGCTCGTGTCGATCCTGCTGTTGACCAGCAACCCCAGATCCCTTTCTGCTGAGCTGCTCTCCAGGCACTCATCTCCCAGCCTGTGAAGTACCATTTCAGATGGCTTCTGGAGATAAGGTCCATACCACCTCTGCTCCCTCATTATCTGCGTG